>NW_012118487.1:8311952-8378919 GCF_000951035.1 Colobus angolensis palliatus
GCACTTTGGGTGACCTGTGCAGGTGGATCACTTGAGCTCAGGAGTTCGAGATCAGCCTAACATGGTGAAACGCTGTCTCTGCTGAAAACACAAAAATTAGCCAGGTGTGGTGGTGCACACCTGTAGTCCCAGTTACTCAGGAGGCTGAGGCAGGAGAATCGCTTGAACCCGGTGGTTGGAGGTTGCAGTGAGCTGAGATCCAGCCACTGTACTCCAGTCTTGGCTACAGAGTGAAACTCCATCTCAAAAAAAATAAAAATTAAAAATTAAAAAGATGTTTGTCTCCAATATGGAGTATAAGACTAGTCAAAACATGAATAAATACAAATTTGAGTCTATGTAAGCTAATAAATTGAGCTTCAAAAGTATACACAATAAAATTTGGACATAGATCATATTGATCATATTGTCTGCAATTTACAAAGCGGAAATGTAGGTTTGGAAAAAAGTAGTTTGCTGAAGATTTATGTAGCTATCTCCAGAATTTTGAATGTAAGATTATTGATTTCCAAGACTCCTATGCTTCTTTCCATAGAATATGTGACTCAATGATTCACAAGAGAGTAATAAGCAAATTCTTTGGGAAAACTAGTGATACCAACACCTTAGGTGGTAGATGAAAGGAGATTGTTTAGTGTAATATGCAACTGAGTTGATCAAGATTTAAGGAATTTGAATGGATTGGTATGGGAGCTACTTGACTAACAAATAATTATGTTTCAGCAAACCTTAAAAAACAAGTCAGAGAGTATGCAAATATGCCTGCCTTTGTACCAGTAATAGCAACAGGGGTAGTATGAGGAGTGGTTTTAGTTGCGATACTGTTAGTACTGGTAGTATTATACAGCAATAGTAAAAAGGCTGTTGTGTACAAGACTATGCTAAGTGTCTGACTAAACCTTTGTTATTCAATTTGGGCCTAATGATCACCTCTTACAGTGACAAGTGTGATTGTTAGTTTTATGTGCAGCTTGGCTAGGCAATGACACCCAGTCTTTTGACCAAGCATCAGTGTAGATATTGCTATGAACGTATTTCTTTGTAAAAGATGTCATTAATATTTAAATCAGTAGTAGACAGTCTTGAATAAAGACTGTCATTTAAATCAGTAGGGTTTGGATAGAGCAAATGATCCTTCACAATGCACATTGGCTGTTTCCAATCATTTGGAGACCTTAAGAACAAAGACTGATTTACCGAAGAGGAAGGAATTCTGCCTCCTGACAGCCTTTAGACTCAATACTGAACACTGGATCCTGCTGGAATTTCCAGCCTGCAAATCGGCCTCATGGATTTCAGACCATCCAGCACCCATAGTCTGGTAATTCCTTAAACTCTCTCTCTACATATTTGTGTGCATGTGTGGGCACATAAATGCACACATGCACCCGTTGTTGGTTCTGTTTCTCTGGAGAACTCTAATACAATTTTATTATCTGTGGTTGAAGATCCAAAACAAATATGTGCTGTATTGATCTTCATTTTGTTAGTTTATCTGTGAAGAGAGTACTTGAATTGTAAGAATCAACCAAATAAACTATGCAGTATGTGGATACTACTCAAAAGTGAACAGTCACACACAACAGCCTCTTTCTGGGAAGTCACTGAAAGACAATGTTGAAGAGAATTTCTCTCTTTAAGCAGAAATTTGAGCAGTGTGCCTAGTTATTCATTTTGCTTGAAAGGAGAAATGGCCAGATACGCAATTATATAATGATTCGTAGGCTGTGGCCTGTAAGGTCTGGGACTTGGACGGAACATGACTGGTAAAATGATGACAAAGAAGCCTGGGAAATAGGTATGTGGCTAGAGTTCTCTGAATGCACAAAATGCATGAAAGTATTTGTGCCCCATAAGAATGCTCACGAAACAGTGACCTCAGCAGAGGAAGATTGTAATACTCAAGTGGATAGGATGATACAATTTCTTGATGCCAATCAGCCTCTATCCCTAGACACCCTGGTTATTACCTAATGGGGTCATGAACAAAATAGTCATGGTGGCAGGAATTGAGGTTATGCATGGGCTCAGCAATGTGGACTTCTACTCACCACGGTTGACCTGGCTGCAGCCACTGCTGAGTGTCCACTCTACCAACAGCAGAGAAAAACACTGAGCCTCCAATATGGCAACACTCCCAGAATTGATCAGCTAGCCACCTGGTGGCCGGTTGATTACATTGAACCGTTTCCATCACGGAAGCGATAGCATTTTGTTCTTACTGAAATAGACACTTTGGATATAGATTTGACAACTGTGTACTCGATGCTTCTACCAAGGCTATCGTTTGTCGTATTGAAGAAATGGGCATTATCTGTCATCATATCTTAGTATTCCAGACAATGTTGCTTCTGATCAAAGAACTGACTTCACATGAAATGAAGTGCAACAGGGAGGCCAAGGGAGGCCTTGCTTCTGAAACGGACTAGTCTTATTGTTTACCATCCTGAAGCAGCTGACTTAATAAAAAGCTGGAGGGGCCATTAGAAGACTCAATTACAGTGCCAGCTAGGTGACAATGCCTTGTCAGGCTGGGGCAAGTTTCTCCAGGAAGCTATATATGCTCTAAATTAATGTCTAATATAGCTAGGATTCACAGGTCCAGGAATCAAGGGGTG
The DNA here is from genome assembly GCF_000951035.1 of Colobus angolensis palliatus. NCBI lineage: Eukaryota > Metazoa > Chordata > Mammalia > Primates > Cercopithecidae > Colobus > Colobus angolensis. The sequence continues at coordinate 8,314,571 of NW_012118487.1, forward strand.
GAAATGGAAGTTGCATTAGCCTGTATTACTCCTAGTGATCCACTAGCTAGATTTTTGCCTCCTGCCTGCATGCCCTTGTGCTCTGCTGAACTAGTCATCTTAGTTCCAAAAGGAAATAGGCAGATGGACTCTCAGGTGAGTGGTGCAGCTGTGCTTGCTAGTGAGACTGGGAGGGAAACAAATCTATTTTGTTGATTCTCCATATACAGGGGCTTTCTTAATAGTTAAACTAACAAATTGAAGACCAGAATGCCGTCTGATGCATATTTTTTACTTGAATCTTCAACAACTGATAGTAAAATTTTCTTAGGGTTCTCCAGGGAAACAGAGCCAATAGGATGGATGGATGTAAATGCACGCACGCGTGCACACGTGCACACGCACACACACGCACACGATGAGAGACAGAATTTTAAGGAACTCACCTAGGCAACTGTGGAGACTGGCAAGTCTGAAATCTCTGGGGCAGACCAGCAGGCTGGAAATCTCAGCAGGAGTCAGTGTTGTAGTTTTGAGTCTAAAGACAGTCAGGAGGTAGAATTCCTTCCATTTTGGAAAATCTCAGGCTTTGTTCAACTGATTGTGTGAGGCCCACTCACACTATGAGGGATAATTTTCACTCAAAATCTATTGATTTAAACGTTAACCACTCTAAAATGTATTTTAACAGCGACATCTAGACTGGCGTTTGAGCAAACTTTGGACACCATAGCCTGGCCAAGTTAACACATAACATTAACCATCACAATAAGTATATATTTTATATCCCGTGACTAGATGTGATCACTGAGATTCCAAATAACACATAGCTTTCTAAAATCATATAACTTAAAAATGGCAGAACAAGGCTTAAAATCCTTTTGCTTCTGAATAAAAGTCTATTATAACACAAATAGCTTCCTTATATGAACTAATCTTATAGAGTATTATGAGATAGTATTAAAGATACTAGTAAGTATCCTAAGGGATAAATTTAAGTCAGTTATTTTCCCCATTTTATTGTGTAAGTGATTATAGAACACTTGAGTCTATATATTGCTATAGCACGTCCAGAATCCTCAAATCTATAGCAATCACTATCCATGTTTGTTCTGATGAAGGCTGATCTTAATATTGATGCCTTGTGTATAAAAGCATAATGAGAAACAAACAAAAATAACTATGGGTTGGGTGTTGAGAGTAAATAAGTGATTGTACTGTATGAAACATAGAAGGCTAAAGAATGTTGGAATGAAAAAGAAAAAAATTCTATTGGCTTTGATTTATCATTTTGAAGAAGACAATTGGTTCTCTTTGTTATTCTTTTTCTGTTTCAGCAGCACAAATTGTTATATGTGAAAATATTAAGAAATAAATGTTTGTAGATATGTTTAGTTGTTTTTTTAAATAATTACACATATATCTTTCAAAACATTTAAACCTGGATAGTTCTTCACAGTATCATCATTGTGGTATATTTATGACCTACCTATTTTCTTAAAGGCAACCTTTACTTCTTATGTAAATGTAAACTTTGTTTTGTTTTGTTTTGTTTGCTTTTCTTTACAGTTTGATATGTTGTCTGAGTTCTATGTGCTCTGTGACAACATTTATATATATATATTGGATTGCTCCCTTGGCTTTACTTTTGACTTATAAATTATTCACCAAAATTTCGTTTCCAAGTTGTTCTTTGAAGATGCTATACTGTGAATAACTAAGTTGAAATTTTATGGCAGAAGGAATGATTTTCTTTCTCATGCATTTGATATAGAAAACTTTAAAGGTGTGGTTTTTATCCTTTGGAATGTGCTTTGACCTCGTGATATGTGGCATTGAATTATGAAGACATAGAGGTTATATGAACATCTTTCCTTGAAAGTTGCTATACTTTGTGTTACTTTTTCACAATTTATAGTATAAAAATTTAGTGATTTTTTAAATGAAATTATGGTTTTGTAATTAAAAAATAAATGTTATCAATTTTCAAATATTCTGTAATAATATATTTCAGCCAATTTCTAAAATATCATCATTAAATAATCGGTTGATGTGTGTGCACAAGAAAGAATCACTATACTGTTTAAGAATTAGAAGTATCACTAGCAAGCTAGAATTTCAAATTGAATATTTCAATTTTATTTCTCAGGATTATTTCTGAACTCTTCATTTACCTTCTGTGAGTCTAGATTTTATCCTTCATATGGTTAAACAGAGATAATAGTAATTTATAAGTTACTAATGGGGTAGAAACAGCATATGGTTCTTTCCAATTTTCCTTTCTTCAAATAAATAGCAAGTTACCTTAAATTCCTTCTTATTTTGACAGGCATGTATGTTCCAGTGTGCTCAATTACATGGTAACAAATTCTACTATGCACACACACAAAAATCACCTTGCAGCTTTGTGCATATATGCCCTGCAAAAGAGATGAGAGTTGTTTAATGGAATGTTTTGCAGCAATGCTTTTAAAGATGTAAACTAAATAATACAGGCTTTGTAGAAGGGATCAGGCTTGACATCTATTGGGCACAAATTATTGATCAATTGTAGAAGTGAACATGTTATTAGAGATTTACATCAGGAGATTATAGTGGTCAGCCAATCTTAAAGGCAGCAGTACCCTGGAGATCATGAGTCCCCAGCAAACGGGCACAACCAGCTGTCAGTGTGGTTTGACAGAGCAGAAAGAGATTCCAGAAAGAGTCACAAAGTACTTGAGTTTAACTTGAAGAAGTATGGACACCAAGAGAACTATTTCAGGAACCTGCAGGGTATATGCTAAGTTTGTCTTTTGCCTGAGGTAGTCACCAGTTATGTATGCTATAAATGCAAGCTAGTCTCTCAGCTAAAGGATAAGGTTAAAGACCCCAGGAACATCTCTCTGTGTGCTGAGGCTTTTAAAAGGCTAAAAGGCTAATACTGTGTCAAGAAAGAATATGAGAAATAATGCAAGAATAAAACCAGAGAGAAAAAAACTGCCAAGGGAAAGAGACAATATCAATGAAAATAATATGTGAGAGAAAGAAAAATTAACAGAGAAAAAAGGAAAAGGAAGGAAAACTATGATTTGTAAACAATTACAAACCATATCTAATAAAGAGTGAATTGAGAAAATTGGAAGCAGCAGAATTTGATGTTTCAGCTAATAAAGGTACTAACAAAGACAAGCAAGTACATGGGACTTTCATTCACTCATTTATTCTAGTAATTCAAGTATCAGTAAATGTTGTAGTATGTGGTACTTCCCAGCTCAGGAATATGGAGTTTTGACTTGTACATATGACATAATGAATGGCATGAGCTTTACTTGGAAAGAATATGTGCAACATGGGGGAGACAGTCAACCCATTCAACTTCAAACTTTTAATAGATTCTGCTGATCTAAAGCCTTTCTCTAGGGATTTTTATAATTCTGTGCAGAAAAATGCTGTGTGTTATGTATGGCAAGTGCTTGGCTCTCTTATTTGTATTGGAAGGTATAGATCTGGGGAGCAGAAATAGGAAAGAGAAATTGAATATTTATTATGTTAAAGATAGTAGGACGATAAATTTTAATAGTAGAAAAACTTACTCTATATAAAAAGTGGCAGAAGTCTCCTCTGCTTCCTCATCTTTAGATGTGTGATCTGCAGTAAATATACTCATTATATTTTAGATTTCCTGTTTACATATAGAATGTAATAATCCCTATGTTAGAGTCCTTTTGCTTTTCTTAGAGTATGGGGTAAGTTGTAATTACTATTGTAATCACAAATGACCAAAACAGGGCTTCCAAATATCTATTTATATTAGCCTGGGTGCTGTGGCTCAAGCCTGTATTCCCAGCACTTTGGGAGGTTGAGGAAGGTGGATCACCTGAGGACAGGAGTTCGAGACCAGCCTGACCAACATAGAGAAACTCTATCTCTACTAAAAGTACAAAATTAGCCAGGCATGGTGGCAGATGCCTGTAATCCCAGCTGAGGAGGCAGAGGTAGGAGAATCACTTGAACCCGGGAGGCGGAGGTTGCCGTGAGCTGAGACCGCACCATTCCACTGCAGCTGGGACAACAAGAGCGAAACTCCATCTCAAAAAAAAAAAAGAAAAAGAAAAAGAAAGTAACAGAAAATAATGAGGTGGGAGAAATAATCAACTGATAAATCATGTTAAGATAAATTATAAAGGAGGAAGAAATATAGGTAAATTACTCAAATTAGATATTTTAGAAGAAATCAGGTATTTCAAGTGAAGTGAAAGAGATTCTGGTGCTACACAATGATACAGTTTGGGTATTTATATCGGTCCAGATCTCATGTTGAATGGCATCCCCAATGGTGATATTAGGGTCTGGTGGGAGGTATTTGGATCATGAGGATGGATCCCCCATGGCTTAGTGCCGTCTTCATGATAGGGAGTTCCTTAGAGAACCTGGTGATTTAAAAGCGTGTGGCACCTTTCATCTCTCCTCTTACTCCAGCTTTCACCATGCTATGTGCCTGTTCCCCCTTTGCCTTCTTTCATGACTGGAAGTATCCTGAGGCCTCCCCACAAGCAGATGCTGCTATGCTTCCTGTATAGCCTGCAGAACCATGAGCCAATTATACCTCTTTTCTTGTAAATTACCCAGTCTCAGGTAGTTCTTTACAGTAGTTCAAGAACAGCCTAATGCACATGATTGTTAATAGGGAATAATAGGAATAAGTGCTAAGGATAGCACTTGTGACCTTACCCATATTTGTATATAAATTAATGCACATATTAACTTAAATAGAAAATATAGAAACTTCCAATTTGCAGTCCAGCATGTAAAGAGCCTAGAAGTTCCCATTCCATCCTAACAAGAAGTAAAAAGTTGAACAAACTAAGAAATCAAAAACTCTTCTTAGATCCCTAAGAGAAGTGAGATCACAGGGCAAAACACTGCCCTCCAAATTAGAGATACCCTCAAGCAAATAGAGAGAATCACAAGTTACTACAGCAGAAACCCATGTGCAGAAATCACCACAGAAAACAGTACCAGGTTAGGAAACCTGAAATGTAATCCATGCATTGCTAGAGGCTCAGTGTGCTCAAGCCGGAGGCAGTCATGAGGATGTCCCCACCTTTGGTGAGTGTAATCTCCAGAAGCCTGACTTTGTACTCATGGTAAATATCAGAAAAAATTATTTCACTCTTCTTACAGGGAAGGGGAAAAATAACCATTTTGAAGTATGCTAGACATTCTTTTCTTCCTAACAAGATCTTCACTAAGAAAAAACTATGTAACTAGAGCCTCACCTGCTGGGGTTTTACCAGAGCCTTATCTACATGGAGAAAGAGAAATATACAACTCCTGTTGACTCTAAGCTTCCAAGTGGAGAAGAGAAGTACTCAACCACAGCCCATTTTAGCTATTCTGTCTCACTGAAAAGGGGGCAGAAAAGCAAGTGTGCAACTCACAGTCCAGACGCCCAGGCTTATTAAAAGACTAAGACTCAATTGTAGGATCATAGAATGCTTCCACTCCCCCAACACCTAACTTCTACATCATAAAAATCCCATTTACAGAGGCTCCTTTTACACAGTATATCATACCTGGCTCTCAAGAATAAATTACAAGGCATATTAGCCGGAAAAAAAACACAATTTGGACAAATAGAGCAAAATCAGAACCAGACTCAGATATGGCAAGAGTGTGGGAATTAGACTAAGAATTTAAAGCAACTCTAATTTACATGCTAGCAGCAAATTCTTCCCTGGTCTTTCCTCATAATGGCTCCTAAGGAGGCAGAGATTGTGAAAACAAGTAGTATTTATTAATTATGACACTGTACTTTGGATCTGAATTTGCTACACCTTTCTTTATAGTAAGACACCAACTACTTAAGAAATAAAGATGTTTTAGTTCATTGTTAGATAGGAAGAACATTTTAACAGGTGTACTTTATTTGAAAAATGGATCAAACTCAAATTCATACGGCAGACCAGATGTGTTCATAAATAAACTTATGACATAAAAATATGCTAAGGGCTCTAATAATAAAAGTGGACAGCATAAAATAACATATGGGAAGTGTAAGCAGAGAGATGGAAATTCCTAAAGAACCGAAAAGAAACACTGGAGATGTAAAATGCTGTAATGGAAATGAAGAATGCCTCTTGATCGGCTTATTAGTTGATATGGTTCAGGAAAAATAATTGCTGAGCTTGAAAATATCTCTATGGAAATCTCCAAAACTGAAAAACAACAACAACAACAAAAAAGTGGATTATCCAAGAACTGTGGGACAACTACAAAATTAAATTGTATTTAATGCGAAAACCAGAAGAAGAAGAAAGAAAAAGAAATCTTTGAAGCAATAACTACAGCATTTCCTTTCATGTTGAATACTAAATCACAGATTCAGCAAGCTCAGAGAACGTCAAGCAGCATCATGCCAACAAACAAAGAAAACAAACCAGCACATCTAGGCACATAATTTCAGCTATAGAAAATTAAAGATACAGCAAGAGCACATAACAGTTTCTAACGTGTATATTTCTAATAGCAGAACATCGAAATACAAGAAGCAAAAACTGACAGAACAGCAAGAAGAAATAGATGAATCTACTATTATACTATTGTAGTTTTAAACTTTAATGACCCTCTGTCAGAAATTGATAGATTTAGCAGGCAGAAAATTAGTAAGGATATCGCTGAATCCAGCAACACTATAAATTAACTGGATATCATGGACATCTATAGACTATTTCTTCTGATAATAGCAGATTGCACATCTCAAGCTCACATGGAAACTTCATCAAGATAGACCACTTTCTGGATGATAGAACACACCTTAACAAATTAGAATAAAATAAACTCAGTCAATGTCTGCTCTCAGGTGGCAATGTAATTAAACTAGAAACCAATAATGGAAAGATAACTGAGAAAGCCCAAAATGTTTGAAGATTACACACATACTAATAAAAGACACATGGAGTAAAATGTCTTCAGATAAATTAAAAAATATTTTGAACTATATGAAAATAAAAATATAAACTGTCAAAATGTGTGGGATGCAGAAAAAGCAGTGATTAGAAGGAAATATATAAAATTGCATATATTAGAAAAGAGGAAGTTCTAAAATCAATAATCAAAGCTTCCTCTTTAAGAACTGAAAAGCAGAGCCAATTAAATCCGAAGTATGCAGAATAAAAGAAATGATAAAAATAAGAAAGCCAGCTGTAGTGGCATGCAGTTGTAGTCTCATCTACTCAGGAGGCTGAGGTGGGAAGATCACTTTAGCTAAGAGTCGAATCTAGCATGGGCAATATAGCAAGACCCTGTTTCTTAAAAAGAGAGAGAGAGAGAGAAGAAACCAATGAAACTAACAACAGAAAATCAATACAGAAAATGAAAAAAGTATAAACCCATAGCCAGGCTAACTAAGAAAATAAGAGAAAAAACACAAATCCAGTAATATCAAAAATAAACATGAAATAGCAATACCAATACCATGGACATAAAAAAAGTTTGTTAACAACTCTATGCCCACAAATCTGATAACCTACATGTAACGGGCCAACTCCTGGAAAGTCACAATTTATTAAAGGTCACACAGGAAGAAATAGACTATCTGAGTAGGACTATTTTTATTGAAGAATTGAATCAATAATTAGTAACACTCCCAAAGAGAGCACAAGACCCAGATGAATTCACTGGTGAACTCTACCAAACATTTAAGGAAGACAGTTTATCAGTTATTTACAATCTCTTTCAGAAGACAGAGGCAAAAGAAGTATTTTTAACTCATTATATAAGGCCAACATTACCCTAATACACAAAACAGACAAAGACAATACAAGAAAACTAAAAACCAAAATATTTTATAAACATAAATGCACAGATCCTCAACAAAAATATTAGTAAATTGAGTCCAACAATGTATAAAAAGAATTATGAATCATAACCAAGGAGGATTTATCTCACTGATGAAAGGAGGATTTAACATGTGAAAATCAATTAATCCATCATATTAATAACCTAAATGTAAAGAAAATCAGATGAACAAATCAATAGATGCAGAAAAAGTATTTGAAAAAATCCAACGCCGTTTAATGATAAAAACTCTCAGTAAACTCGGAATGAGGGAAAATTCCTCAACTTGATAAAAGACATCTATAAAAATACCTACAGCTGACATAGTAGTTAATGTTGAGAAACTTAAAGCTTTCCCAGTAAGACCAAGAAAAAAGCAACAATACACCCTCTTACCACTGCTTTTCAATATCTTATTGGAAGTCCTAATTAATGCAATGACAAGAAAAGAAAATAAAAGGTATACATATTATGGAGGAGGAAATATAACTGTCTTTGTTTGCAGATGACATAATCATCTATGTAGAAAGTTGGAAAGAATTGAGAAAATTCTTCCTGGAACTAATAAGCAATCATAGCAAGGTGGTATGACACAAAGTTAATATACAAAAGTCAACCACCATCCTATAGAGCTGCAATGAGCAAGGCAAATTTGAAATTAAAAACAGAACACTATTTATGCTAGCAATGAAAAAAAATGAAATACTTAGATGTAAATCTAACAATATATGCATACAAAACCTGTATAAACAAAACTACAAAATCTGATGAAAGAAATTGAAGTAGAACCAAATAAATGGAGAGAATTCCATGTTTATGGATAGGAAGACTCAATATATTCAAGATATTAATTTTTTTCAACTGTATCAATAGATTCCATGCATCTCCAATCAAAACCCAGGCAACTTATTTTGTACATATAAACACACTGATTCTAATGTTTATAGGGAGGCGTAAGATACCCAAAAAGAAGTGACAACACAATATTGAAAGAGAAAAAAAAGGTGAAGGATTGATACTATCTGACTTCAAAATGTATTACAAACTGCCATAATTAAGACAGTGTGGTATTGTCAAAAGAGTAGACAAACAGATCAGTAGAACAGAATAAAGAGCCCAGAAACAGACCTAATAAATATAGTCAACTGATCTTTAACAAAGGAACAAAAGCAACATAATGGAGCAAAGGTAGTCTTTTAAATAATTGATGCTGGAAGAAATGAACATCTTCATGCAGGAAAAAAAAAAAGAATTTGAAAATACACGTCCCATTTGACAAAATTAACTCAAAATGAATCTTAGATCTAAATGTAGAATGCAAAACTAGAAAACTAAAAGCACATGAGACGATCTAGATGACTTTGAATTGGTGACAAATTTCTACACATATCATCAAAGGCATCATTCATTAAAAAGTAATTGATAAGCTGGATTTAATTAAAATGAGAAATTTCTGCTCTGTGAAAGATACTGTCAAAAAATGAAGAAACAAGCCGCAGACTAGGGGTAAATACTTGGAAACAAACAAACAAAATATTAGGACTGTTATCCAAATTATACAAGTAAGTCCTAAAACTCAACAACAAGAAAACAAACAATTCCATGAAAATGTGAGCTAAAGACCCTAACAGATACCTCACCAAAGAAGATACAGGTTGAAAATCTTTAATCCAAAAATCCAAAATATAAAACGCTCCAAAATTCAAAACTTTTTGAGTGCTGGCATGACCCCAAAACTGGAAAGAGTCACACCTGACCTCATGTGACAGATTGCAGTCAAAACACTGGTGCGCAATGTATAGTTTATTTGGCATTCCCAAGGGAAAAAGAACCCTACCAGCTCTCTTTAGCTTCTTATGTCTTTGTGTGCATGCTTAGATTTCCTGACAAAATCACACCCACAAAGAGTGACAACTCATGTTTGTCCAGGCCCAAACATGTCAAAGTCATGTTCCCCACAATACCCCCCACATGGGGCCAAAGCCTACATACATTACTCATTATGTTTTTTTTTTCTTATTCTGTTATGTAAAGTAAAGGTATTTTTGAAAATGTTATAAAAGACCTGCCGATACCCCAATGAGTAACGGTGGTAAGAAAACGAAGCATTTACTTTTATCTACGCCACAAAATTTCTAGCTATTGGAGAAAACTGGACAGTGTTGTAAGTGAAAAATATCTTACAGAAGAGTTTGATATTTGAATGGCCACCATATATGACCTGAAGAATCAGAAGGAAAAATAATTGACGTTCTATGCTGAAAATGATGAACAGAAATTCATTAAAATAGAAAAACACTGCATAAAGATAAAAATGAGGATCTTGATTGTGTATTGAGAGTGTGTATCCATCAGCACTGAACACAGGCCAGCTGATGGTATGCTGATCATGCAAGAATCATATATCATAATGGACTGAGAACTGCCAAGAGAATTATAAGTATTTACCAGGCTGATTGTAGAAATGTAAGAAAAGGCATGACATCAATTTTTTGAAGATTTGTGGTGATAACAGATCTGTTAAACAGCAGTGGAGAAATTTATGAGTTTGCCAAAATCATCACCGATGAAAAATATGACATTAGAATAAGTCTGTAGTGCTGATAAATCATCACCATTTTGGTGTTATTGCCCCAGAAAGACATTAATTACAGCTTATAAGATGGCCCTTACAGGAATTAAGGATGCCAAGTGCATAATGACTGTCTTTGGACGTGCTAATGTAGTAGGCATGCATGGACGTAAACTTGCTTTGATTCGCGAAAGCTTGCATTCTCACTATTTTCAAGGAGTGAATTTCATACCAGGTCTTTATTATGTTAACAGAAAGGCATGGATTACCAAGGGCATCTTTTCTGATTGGTTTCCCAAACATTTCCTACCAGCGGCTTATGCTCACTTCAAATAAAATGAAGTATATGGAAACTGTGAGATGTTGTTATTCCTTAACAATTCTTCTGCTCATTCTCCAGCTGAAATTATCAAAAGTAATACTTATGGCATGTATTTGGTTGGTGCAAAACTAATTAGTTTTTGCCAATACTTTCTCTCAACTGTGACTTCATTAATTTAGCCATGTGACCAGGGTATTCTTACATCAATGAGGAGTAATTATATATATATACACTTTTCCGAATAAAATGCTAGCTAATCTGAACAGAGGTGTATTTGTGGAAAGTTTTCCAAAGAAATTTAGCACAAAAGATTCTGTATATATTTTTGCCAACATTTGGAACACAGTGACTGAAGACAGTAGTGTATGCCTGACACAATCTCTGACCTGCAATTATGTTCAAGATTGATGATAAACAAATTGGTGATTTTGAAGAATTCTGTATGTCAAAAGAAAAAAATATGACCCTACACATGCAAAAAAATATACCCTCAGAGTCTGTCAGCAAGCTGGAATAAGTAAATATTGGAAATGTTTTAACATTGATAATGAGGCTCCAGTTGTCCATTTACTGAAACATAGCCAAATATTGTTCTGAATTAAAATGATCATGACATTAGTGACGATGAAGATGACATTGTTAACACTGCAGAAAAAGTGCCTTTAGACATGATAAAAATGTGACAGGCTTATTGAAGGACTGGAATAGTGTACATTTATAACAGAACAAGAAACAAGATTTTATGTCAGTGCATAAAATCAAAGACTTCTAAGACAAAAGTCATTGCAGATGACTCTACAGCAAACGCTTTTCAAAAACCATCCAGCTGAATGCCTCTTCTTCCGTAGAGAACCCAAGTTCTGTTTCCTTAACTGCTTCTGATGTGTCTTCTTCTCACCTAAGGAAAAAATACGGTGTACAGCAAACCTAATGAAAACACAGCATCATAGTGTGTTCGGAATTTATTCCTTCTATTGGGTTCTTGGTCTCGCTGACTTCAAGAATGAAGCTGTCGACGTTGGTGGTGAGTGTTACAGCTCTTAAAGATGGCGTGTCCGGAGTTTTTTCCTTCCGATATGTTCCGAGTTTCTTCCTTCCAGTGGGTTCTTGGTCTCGCTGACTTCAGGAGTGAAGCCGCAGACCTTTGTGGGGAGTGTTACAGCTTTTAAAGGTGTTGTGGACCCAAAGAGTGAGGAGCAGAAAGATTTATTGTGAAGAGTGAAAGAAGGAAGCTTCCACAGGGTGGAAGGGAACCCAAGCAGGGTGCCTTGTTGGTTCAGGTGGCCAGCTTTGATTCCCTTATTTGGCCCCACCCACATCCTGCTGATGGTCTATTTTACAGAGTGCTGATTCGTCCATTTTAAAGAGTGTTGATTGGTCCATTTTACAGACTGCTGATTGGTGTGTTTACAATCCTTTAGCTAGACACAGAGCACTGACTGGTGCGTTTTTAAAGAGGGCTGATTGGTGCATTTAAGATCCTTTAGCTAGACATAGAGTGTTGATTGGTGTGTTTGTAATACTCTAGCTAGACAGAAAAGTTCTCTAAGTCCCCACCTGACCAAGAAGCCTAGCTGGCTTCAACTCTCAATAGGTGGAGACTGAAAACCTGTCATTGTTTGTGGTTGTTATTTAACAGCTGATAAATGTATACAGTGCTGATTAATTAAACTGAACATTTTTTTCACTGTATGCTACTATAAATATGGATATATGTTGTTATACGTTTATTTAAAACCATAGAATGTACAACCCTAAGACTGAACCCTAACATAAAGTATGGACTTTGGGTGATAATGATGTGTTAATGAAGGTTCATTGGATGTAACAAATGTACTACTGTGGTGGGGGATGTCAATAATAGGGAAAGCTATGTATATATAGGGGGAGGGAGCATATGACAGACCTCTTTATGTTCCGCTCAATTTTGCTAGTTTTAAACCTAAAACTGCTCTAAAAATAAAGTCTATTTAAAATAAGAAATGTCATGCATTCTAATAAAAAGAAGTGAGTATAATTTTTAGGTATGGGTATGGGAATTGAAGTAAACCAATGGGAGGAAATAAGTCAAAATAATTTTGTAGAAAAAATTTCAAGAGTAGCAATTTGTATGAGCTCATCATTGAACAGTGGGTTGGGATCAAGTAGCAATTAGTGACTTTAGTTAAATTTTTTAAAAAATGTAATGTTCTAAAAAACAACACCTTAGAGCATTCATATAAAAACAAAAACCGTTTTCTATTCTCACTTTGATTATAAAGCATGTGCATCATATAGTGAAGGTGGAATGTTTCTGTCTAGGCAAAAACAAAATATCTCATTCTGGTTAATAATCATATGACTTGAAGTCTATTTCATCTGATATACACACAGCTACTCCTACTGTTTTTTGACTTTCATTTGTGTAAAATATCTTTCTCCATACCTTCACTCTCATTCTGTATGTCTTTACAGTGAAGTGAGTTTCTTGTAGGCAGCATACAGTTAGATCTTTTTCTTAAAATCCATTTAGTCTGTCTTTTAAATGGAAAACTAGTCCATTTATATTAAATGTTATTATTGATAGGCAAGCATTTACTACTGCCATTTTGTTATTTTTTTGGTAGTTTTGTAACTCTTTCTTAACATCTTTGTTTTTGATTAAGTGATTTTCTCCTGTAGTATGTTTCAATCCCCCCCCCTTTTTTTTTTTAGCATATCCATTATGTGTTTTTCCTTTGTAGTTACCAGGAGGCTTACAAAAAAATCTCAGAGTTATAAAAAGTTATTTTAAACAGAAAATAACTTTGATCACAAAGAATGAAAAGAAACAAATGCTGAATTCAGCAAAAGCAATGCTAAGCAAAAGGAACAAAGCCAGAGCCTTCACATTGCCTGACTTCAAAGTATAAGGCTACAATAATTAAAACAAAGTGGTACTCTGGTACAAAAACAGACAAGTAGACCATAGACCAACAGAATAGGCAACCCAGAAACAAAGCCATACACCTACAGCCATATGATTTTCAATGAAGTCAATAAAAATAAGCAATGAAGAAAGGACCACCTACTAAATAAATGGTGCTGGGATAGCTGACTAGTTATATGCAGAAAAATGTAACTGAATTCCCCCATTTTACCATATACAAATATTAATTCGAGATGGATTAAAGATTTAAATGTGAGCCCTCAAACTATAAGAATCCTAGGAGAAAACCTCTGGACATTGGCGTTGGGAAAAAATTTATAACTAAGTGCTCAGAAGCAATTGCAACACAAACAACGATTGATATGTGGGACCTAATTAAACTAAAGAGATTCTGCACAGAAAAAGAAACTACCAACAAAATAAACAGACAACATGCAGAATGGGATAAAAATTCACCAAGTATGCATCCACTAAAGATCTAATATCCAGAATCTATAAAAAAGTTAAACAATTCAACAAGGAAAAAAAGCAATAACCTCATTAAAAAGTGGACCAACAACATGAACAGACACTTTTAATAAGAAGACATACAAGTGACCAACAAACATAAAAATACGTTCAACATCACTAATCTTCAGAGAAATGCAAATCAAAACTGCAATAAGTAATTACCTCACACAAGTCAGAATGGCTATTATTAAGAAATCAAAAACAACAGATGTTGGCGAGGCTGTAGAGAAAAGGCAACATTTATAAACTATTGGTGGGAGTGAAATTACTTCAGCCACTGTGGAAAGCATTTTAGAGATTTTTCAAAGCACTTAAAAGAGAATTACCATTTGACCCAGCAACCCCATTACTGTGTATATATCCAAAGGAAAAAGAATCACAAAAAAATCACATGCACTCGTATGTTCATTGCTGCACTATTCACAATAGCAAAGACATGAAATCAATTTAGGATTCATCAAAGGTGGATTGGATAAAGAAAATGTGGTACATACACAGCATGGAATAATAAGCAGCCATAAAATAGAAAACAATCATGTCCTTTGCAGCAACATGGATGGAACTGAAGGCCATTATCCTAAGTGAAATAACCTAGGAACAGAAAACCAAATACCACATGTTCTCACTTATAAGTAGCACCTAAACACTGGGTAAATATGGACATAAAGATGGCAAAAAATAGAGACTGGAGACAACTAGGGAAAGAGAGAGGAGAGGACAAGTGTTGAAAAATTAACTCTTGGGTACTATGCTCACTACCTGGGTGACTGGATTAATTATACTCCAATCTTCAACATCATGCAATATACAGATGTAACGAACCTGCACTTGTATTCTGTAAATCCAAAATAAAATTTGAAATTATTATTATTATTATTTTTTTTTTTTTGAGACGGAGTCTCGCTCTGCTGCCCAGGCTGGAGTGCAGTGGCCGGATCTCAGCTCACTGCAAGCTCCGCCTCCTGGGTTTACGCCATTCTCCTGCCTCAGCCTCCCAAGTAGCTGGGACTACAGGCACCCGCCACGTTGCCCGGCTAGTTTTTTGTATTTTTTTGTAGAGACGGGGTTTCACCGGGTTAGCCAGGATGGTCTCGATCTCCTGACCTCGTGATCCACCCGTCTCAGCCTCCCAAAGTGCTGGGATTACAGGCTTGAGCCACCGCGCCCGGCCTGAAATTATTTTTTAATGAAAAGCGAAGAATAAACTTAAAAAACTCTGTACTATAACTCCATCCTCCAACTTTTTGATATTTTTTTAATCTCAATTTACATATTTTTATATTCACCTATCTCTTAACAAATCATTCTAGTAATTTTTGATACATTTGCATTGCGTGCTAATACTAGAGGTATGGTGGTTTATACACCACAGTTACAGCAATAAAGCATTCAGAATTGGTCTATGTACTTACTTTTACCAGTAGGCTTTATACCTTCAGATGATGTTCTGTGTTGCATGTTAACATCCTTTTCTTTCTGACTGAAGAACTCTCTGTAGCATTTATTATAAGACAGATCAGGTGGTGATGAATTACCTTAGCTTCCATTTGTCTAGAAAAGTATCTCTTCTTCATGTTTGAAGGATAGCTTTGTTGGATAATTTATTCTCAGTTAGCAATTTTTTCTTCAGCAGTTTGAATGTATCATCCACTCACTCCTTCCCTGTATGGTTTCTGCTGAGAATTCTGCTGCCAGACAAATGACTTCCTTTATATGTTATTTGCTTCTTCTCCATTGATGCCTTTGAATATTTTTTGACCTGATATTTGAGAGTTTGATTATTATATGCCTTGGGGTAGTGTTACATAGGCTGAATTGGTTTGGTAATCTTTAGCCTTCCTGTACTTGAAGATTTATGTCTTTCTCTAGGTGTGAAAGTTTTCTGTTTTTTTTTAATAAACTTTCTACCACTTTCTTTTTTTTCAAATCCCTAAGTTCAATGACTCTTAGATGTGTTCTCTTAAGGTGACTTTCTAGATTTTGTAGACATTTTTAATTAATTTTCATTATTATTTTTCTTTTTTCTCCGTTGACTGCATATTTTCAAATGTTCTTCCTCTGAAGTCACAAAATCTTTCTTCTGTTTGATTGGTTCTGTTTTTGAGACCCTCTGATACATTTGTTATTTCAGTCAATGTATTTCTTAGTTCTAGGATTTCTGTTTGCTTTTTATTTTGTTAATCTCTGATAAACTTCCAAATTGCTTGTTTGCCTTATCTTGGATTTTACTGAGTTTCCTCAATACTCTTATTTTAAATTATTGATCTGAAAGCTCATGTCAACATCTTGCTGGAATCAGACACTAGTTCCCTACTTTGTCCATTTGGGGAGGTTCCTAGTTTGCGGTCATCATTTCTTACAGATGTAAGTCTATCTTTTTGCATTGAATGATTAGTTATTTATTCCACTATTTGCTTCTTGGACTGGTTTGGTTTCTCTAACATATGTGTGTTTAAATATTCTGTGCAGTTTGCATATTGATCCCTTTAGCTCTAGGCCACTCCCTCTTTCTGCCACTAGGTGGCAACTTAACCCAGTATTGCCACAGCTCTAGCAAAAATTTCAAGGCCTGCCTGTCCCAAATGAGTGGGGTCCCAAAGGGCATCTTCCAGCTGTGTGGGGAGACTGGCTAGGGGTTCTTGTCCAGATGGCCCATGGAGCGTGCCTCTCACAGAATAATGACGCTTAACCACCTCTCTGATTTGACATTTTATTTGTCTGAGTTTCATCTCCTGCGGCTACTAGCCCTACCTCCACTGTCTGTCTCCAACTGCCCTCTCTCTCAGGCACTCACAAGTCTTCCCACAGATCGAGGTGGGAATGGTTTTCCTGTGTATGGACCAAAATGACTGCGAAATGGGCTGTCTGCATCAATCTCTCTTCATCCAGTATGGAAATTGTGAATCCAGGAGACTTTTCTACATGGTGCCTTACTGTTGGTGGGAGAGGCACTGCAAATAGAGAAGTCCATTTCTTCTATCTTCTGCTCATAGTTTTTCACTTCTCTGTGGCTCCAGGATTCATCTCAGACTAAATTGTGAGTTCTGGGATATTGTTGGTGATAATTTTTGCACTGGATAATTGTTGTTGGTTTTCTGTTGGGGATAGTGAAGCCATATTGCTTTTATTCCACCATTTTGGCAATGCCATTCTTTCCTGATAAATGATAACATAGTAAATCATATAGTTTATTGGTATATATATCAAAGAAGTTATGAATTGAATTTTAATTTGAGTTAGAAAATAATTTGGACATAATAAGTAATTTGAGTTTATCAGATATTTCAGTACTAATTTGGTCCTTATTTAAAATATTAATGCACGGCCGGGCGCGGTGGCTCAAGCCTGTAATCCCAGCACTTTGGGAGGCCGAGACGGGCGGACCACGAGGTCAGGAGATTGAGACCATCCTGGTTAACACGGTGAAACTCCGTCTCTACTAAAAAATACAAAAAAACTAGCCGCGCGAGGTGGCGGGCGCCTGTAGTCCCAGCTACTCCGGAGGCTAAGCCAGGAGAATGGTGTAAACCCGGGAGGCGGAGCTTGCAGTGAGCTGAGATCCGGCCACTGCACTCCAGCCTGGGTGACAGAGCAAGACTCTGTCTCAAAAAAAAAAAAAAAAAAAATTAATGCACGTTGTAAATAACAATATATGTTCCACAGAGTACCTTATTTGCAGGTATGCAACGGTAAACAAGATATGACTACTCCCTGACATCATAAAGTTACAAATCTAGGTAATCGTTATGAAAAATTCTATGATAGGAAAAGTCTGAACTACTATGTAAACCCATAAGAAGATCGACTCTCTGAAAAAATAAAAATTATAGAAAGCACCAGAATGTGCAGGCTGCTATCTAGCCAGGGGTGGACTTGGGACAGGCATCCAGATAATGCTCTCTAGGCAACTTACTCACCCTAAGAGAAGCAGTATCAGCTCTGAAAAAGGGGTAGCTCTTGTGTTTTGTCTGCTCAGAGGGCACATTCTTCTGTTTTGAATAATACAAAAGCAGTATTAATGCTTGGTATAGCATTATCTAAACTATGTGTTAATCTATATGCATAAATATCCTTCTCATAATAAAAAGATGGAATTACACAAAAAAGACTGTTAAAAAGTTGCATGAGGCTAAGTGCAGTGTCTCACTCCTGTAATCTCAACATTTTAGGAGTTAAAGATAACAGAGTCAATAGGGGCCAGAAGTTCGAGACCAGCCTGAGCAGCATAGCAAGACAAAAAAAATTAAATTAGCCAGGTGTAGTGGTGCACACGTGTAGTTGTAACTACTTGGGAGGCTGAGGTAGGATTGGTGGAGCCTAGAAGTTCAAGGCTGCAGTGAGCTGCTATGATAGTGTCGTTGCCTTCTAGCCTGGGTGACAGAATGAGACCCTGTCTCTAAAAAAATTAAAAAATGTTTTAAAGTTGCATGAATGTATATAATTTTATAAAGAAGAATAAATTTCTGGATGTGCTACACTTAATGGAAAACACTAAAAACGAGGAAAGTCCTTTCACAAGTATGAAATAAGAAGCAGTAGAAGGTAACTAGAAAAATCCTAAAGAGGAAAAAATCAGAAGCAGAAAAAGGAAATGTAAAATATTTCTTGGATGTGGGTAATATTTTTATATTAACAGATGATAGAGAAAAAGCAGAACTTTTCAATGTCTCAATCTCTGTTTTTTATAGTCATTTTTAACTGTAAAAATGCTTATCATTAACATTTATAATATTAAGAGATTGTTGAAAGCCTAGATAAGCCAACATAGAGTAAAAATAACGTAGCTACTTTCAGTATGTTCAAATTGCTATAAGCAGATGAATCGCATTCTAGATTCCAGAGGATTTCCATAGTCGGAATCAAAGTTTCATTGTTAATAAATTTTGTGAAACACTGATAAATTAATTCGTGGCCATGGTATTTTGATGTAAATCATAGTAGATTTCAGAAGCTACACAGACTGACAAGTTTGATGTTGATTCCAAGGAAAACCACAGAAATATTTGTAGCATGGAGCTAAACAGTGGAACTCTCCATTTAGACACATGCGAGTTTGATTTCTGGCTTTACAATTTAATAGTTCTGTGTCATTATGAAAATTAGCTCTGCTTTCTAAAGTTTGTTTACCTCATATGCAAAGTGTGTGTAATAGTTTCTACTTAATGAGTGTGTTTAAAAGTTTTTAGAACTAGCACTAGTATATTTCTCAGAATAAAATTAACCTCAGAACATGATTTTGTACATAATAATATTATAGATGACAAAATTAAGTTTTCACTAGCAGTAATGGCCAAAGTTAGCACAGATAGATTTTTTCTGGTAGTATGTTGAAGAAAAAAGTGCTTAGATTATGTTCTATCTACTGTAACATTTTAATCAAATACTTGAACTTAGAAATGGGATGCTAATCAAAACATTAAATGATTAAATGTTAGAAACCATGGTTAATATGACTTTTAAAAATTGGTAATTTAAGATATCTCAAAAACAAACAAAAAAATAGGCAAGGAAAAATACAAATTGTTTTACCTGTAAGTATGAATCTCTGTATTTGATAAAAAGAACTGATTATGCTGGCCAGGTGCAGTGGCTCATGCCTGTAATCCCAACACTTCAGGAAGCCAAAGTGCGCGGATCACCTGAGGTCAAGAGTTCAAGACCAACCTGACCAAGATGGAGAAAATCCATCTCTACTAAAAGTACAAAATTAGCCAGGTGTAATGGCACATGCCTGTAATCTCAGCTACTTGGGAGGCTGAGGTAGGAGAATTGCTTGGACCTGGGAGGTAGAGATTTCAGTGAGCCGAGATTGTACCATTGCCTGGGCAACAAGAGCAAAACTCCATCTCAAACAAATAAACCAAAAGAATTGATTATGCAATAAAGAATAGTGAAAGTTACATTAAGAACAGCAGGATTGTTTAGTTTATTAGATGCTCAGTATGATTTGACAGTATAATGTAGTTCTAGTATAACTTGCATAAGCAAAGGAAAATGAATTAAATAATAATTGTTACAATACTGTATTGAAAAGGACACTATTTCAATAACTTCCTTTGATAAAGGATAGGGTGAGAAGAATGCATAGTACAATGTCTAGCATGGAGTAGACACTTAATCAAAACTTCTTGTCAGCCAGGCATGATGGCTTATGCCTGTAACCTCAGCAATTGAGAGGATGGTTTGAGCCCAGGAGATCTAGAATAGCCTGGACAACATAGTGAGACACTCCTATCTCTAAAAGAAAACAAATTATAAAAAGTAAACAGAAAAAAACCTTGTTTTCTTCTATTTATCTGTAGAAGGCAAAGATTAAATATATATATGGGCTTAGGAAATAACAATTCTTAACTAGCAAGGTATCATATAGTGAGGAGGAAGTATGGTTTGACAGACTAACTTGATTTCTACTTGTAATTCTTTTTTTTTTTTAATTATACATTAAGTTCTGGGATACATGTGCAGAACGTGCAGGGTTGTTCCATAGGGATACACAATGCCATAATGGTTTGCTGCACCCATCAACCTGTCATCTACATTAGGTATTTCTCCTAATGCTATCCCTCCCCTAGAAGCCCACCCCCTGACAGGCCCCAGTGTGTGATGTTTCCCTCCTCGTGTCCATGTATTCTCATTGTTCCACTCCCACTTGTGACTGAGAACATGCGGTGTTTGGTTTTCTGTTCCTGTGTTAGTTTGCTGAGAATGATGGTTTCCAGCTTCATCCATGTCCCTGCAAAGGACATGAACTCATCCTTTTTTATGGTTGTATAGTATTCCATGGTGTATATGGATGGGCCACATTTTCTTTATCTTTATCCAGTCCATCACTGATGGGCATTTGTGTTGGTTCCAAGTCTTTGCTATTTTGAATAGTGCCACAATAAACATATCTGTACATGTGTCTTTATAGTAGAATGATTTATAATCCTTTGGGTATATACCCAGTAATGGATTTACTGGGTGAAATGGTATTTCTGGTTCTAGATCCTTAAGGAATTGCCACTCCCATTAATAGTGTAAAAGCACTCCTATTTCTATACATCCTCTCCAGCATCTGTTGTTTCCTGACTTTTTAATGATGGTCATTCTAACTACAGTGAGTGGTATCTCATTGTGGTTTTGATTTGCACTTCTCTTAGGACCAGTGATGATAAGGTTTTTGTCATATGTTTGTTGACCACATAAATATATTCTTTTGAGAAGTATCTGTTAATATATTATGTCCACTTTTTGATGGGGTTATTTGTTTTATTCTTGTAAATTTGTTTAAGTTACTTGTAGATTCTGGATATTAGCCCTTTGTCAGATGGATAGATTGCAAAATCTTTCTCCCATTCTGTAGGTTGCCTGTTCACTCTGATGATAGTTTCCTTTGCTGTGCAGAAGTTATTTAGTTTAATTAGATCCCATTTGTCAATGCTGGCTTTTGATGCCATTGCTTTTGGTGTTTTAGTCCTGAAGTCTTTGCCCATGCCTACGTCCTGAATGGTATTGCCTAGGTTTTCTTCTAGGGTTTTTATGGTTTTAGGTCTTACATCACAGTCTTTAATCCATCTTGAGTTAACTTTTGTACATGGTGTAAGGAAGGGGTCCAGTTTCAGTTTTCTGCATATGGCGAGCCGGTTTTCCCAACAACATTTATTAAATAGGGAATCTTTTCCTCATTGATTGTTTGTGTCAGGTTT
Organism: Colobus angolensis palliatus; assembly: GCF_000951035.1. NCBI lineage: Eukaryota > Metazoa > Chordata > Mammalia > Primates > Cercopithecidae > Colobus > Colobus angolensis. The sequence goes on from NW_012118487.1 coordinate 8,336,371, forward strand.
GTCAAACATAAGATGGCTGTAGATGTGTGGCATTATTTCTGAGGCCTCTTATCTGTCCCATTGATCTATATCTCTGTTTTGGTACCAGTACCATGCTATTTTGGTTACTGTAGCGTTGCAGTATAGTTTGAATCCAGGTAGCATGATGCCTCCAGCTTTGTTTTTTTTTGGCTTAGGATTGTCTTGCCTATATTGGCTCTTTTTTGGTTCCATATGAAATTTAAAGTAGTTTTTTTTCTAATTATGTGAAGAAAGTCAATGATAACTTGATGGGGATAGATAAATCTATAAATTACTTTGGTCAATATGGCCATTTTCACGATATTGATTATTCCTATCCATAAGCATGGAATGTTTTTCCATTTGTTTTTATCCTTTCTTATTTCCTTGAGTGTTTGTTTGTAGCTCTCCTTGAAGAGGTCTTTCACATCCCCTATAAGTTGTATTTCTAGGTCTTTCATTCTCTTTATAGCAATTGTGAATGGGAGTTTGCTCATAATTTGGCTTTCTATTATTGATGTATAGGAATGCTTGTGATTTTCTCACATTGATTTTGTATACTGAGACTTTGCTGAAGCTGCTTATCAGCTTAAGGAGATTTGGGGCTGGGACAATGGGGTTTTCTAAATATACAATCATATCATCTGCAAATAGAGACAATTTGACTTCCTCTCTTCCTATTTGAATAGCCTTTATTTCTATCTCTTGCCTGATTGCTCTGGCCAGAACATCCAATGCTATGTTGAATAGGAGTGGTAAGAGAGAGGGCATCCTTGTCTTGTGCCAGTTTTCAAAGGGAATGCTTCCAGTTTTTGCCTATTCAGTATGATATTGGCTCTAGGTTTGTCATAAATAGCTCTTATTATTTTGAAATACTAGTAATGATGCCTAATTTTTGGTCTAATTATTAAATTAAACAGCATTTATTGACTCAAGTGTGGATTTTAAAATTTAAAATAACTACTAAAATATTAACAGGATAGTCGAGAAGAAATAATTTTTTAAATTATATACTAGATAACAAAAAGAGAGAAAGCAAAGAAAACTTGAAAGACAAGAAAACAAAAACTCGTTAGTAATCACCATAGATAAAAACTGATTTAACTTACGTGAAATACTGAAATTCCAGAAGTAAAAAAATTAAAATTTCACTGTATAGTCTTTATAAAAGATCCACATATATCAGTAATTCAGAAAAGCTGAACTTAAAAGGATGGATAAATTATTCCATGAATATACTGTTCTGAAAAAAGTCATTAATGTATTACTATCAGACAAAAGAGAAATTAATACAGAGCATGTCATGATTTATAGTCAGTCACTATATAGATGATAAACAGGGCATCTGATTGGGAGACATAATAACCCTTCATTTTAAACCCTGAAGAATCATACCCTAAAATTATAGAAAGGAAATATTGACAGAATTTTAAAAATTGACAAATTCCTATAGGGGGAGATTTTAAAAAATAGTAGATAGATCACAAATAATAACTATAACTTAAAATCATATTTATTGAAAAACTCAATAAATAAGCTTTATTTGGCAAATATATATAGATAGAATCCTATATCTCAAAAGAGACAATAGCATTGTAAATTAATCTTAATCTTGGGGAAAATGAAGTACAAAATATGCAAATAAATCTCAGTCCTAATAGTACTACAACGTGTAGTAGTAGACAACCAGTCTATTTAGTAAACCTAGATATGCATTTGTGTTTGTGCATATAACTGTGAGCTCTCTGAGGCATAAAGTTCTTCATATTCATTTTGTTTTCCTCGCTCTTGCTAGAATATGTCACAGATGATAACATAATAGATACTCGATAGTATACAGTAAATGAATTAATGTGATAAAAATATGCACTCAAAGTTTGAAAAATTTTGTCAACTATGCATCTGACAAAGGTCTAATATCCAACACCTATATGTATATGAAACATAGACAAATTTTCAAGAAAAAAACAAACAACTTCATTAAAAAGTTGGCAAACAACAGAGACAGACACTTTTCAAAAGAAGACATACAGGTGGTCACAAGCATTTAGAAACTACATCAATATCACTGGATCGTTAGAGAAATGCAAATCAAAACCACAATCAGATACCACGTCAAACCAGTCAGACTGGTTATTATTTACAAAGTAAAGAAATAACAGATGCTGGTGAGGTTGCAGAGAAAAGGGAAGACTTACACAATATTGGTGGGAGTGTAAATTAGTTCAACTATTGTGGAAAACAGTATGGAGATTCTCCAAAGAGTTAAAAACAGAACTGCCATTCAACCTACCAATCTCATTACTGGGTATATACCCAAAGGAATGTAAATCATTCTACCATAAAGAGATAGGCATGCGTTTCTTCATCGCAGCACTATTCAAAATAGCAAGAACATTAAATCAACCTAAATGCTCATCAATGCCAGATTGGATACAGAAAATATCATACATGTACACCATGGAGTATACACAGCCATAAAAAAGAATGAGATCATGTCCTTTGCAAGAACGTGGATGGATCTTGTCCTTTGCAAGATTCCTTAGCAAACTAATGGAATAGCAAAAAAACAAATACTGATAGAGGCCAGAGGCAGCCAAATTCCTGGGTCTATAAGGACAGGTCCCCGGTGAAACCCAACCTCCAAGCCAAAGACAGTCCTAGGTAAGCCCTCAGACAGGATAGCGAACCTGTCCTCCTGTTTGGTGTGCTTTCCTCTGATAGATCCCTACCCTTCGCCTATTTTACATATACTTGCTCTTTCCTAATTGGTTTTCTATACTGCTGTGCCCACCTTTGAGTGGTGTCTTTCCTTTAAACTTTTTTGCATACTCACAAAGCCGTCAGCACACATTCCCTATTCTGAGCCCATAAAAGCCCTAGTCTCAGCCATATTAAAGGACTTTTACTGCCTTCAGATAGGGGGACTACCTCACATTTCCTCCCCACTGAAAGCTGTTTCATCACCCAAAAAAACTTCCCACCTTGCTCACTGTTTGATGGTCAGCAACATCATTCTTCTTGGATGCTGGACAGGAACTTGGGAACCGGTGCAAAAGCAAGACTTGACTGAATGGGTGGCCATTTCCTGCAGCAGGTAGTGTGACCAAGTTAGGCCCAGGTGGGACATCGCTGGCTGGGGGTCCCAGTTTGCAAACTGACCAAAAGAAAAATCAATACCACATGTTCTCACTTACAAGTGGGAACTAAATGATGAGAACACATAGACACAAAGAGGGGGAACAATAGACACTGGGGCCTACTTGAGAGTAAATGGTGGGAGGAGGGAGAAGATCTGAAAAAATATCTATTGGCTACTAGTCTTAGTACTGGGTGACAAAATAATTGGTACAATAAATCCCTGTGACACAAGTTTACCTATACAACAATCCTGCACATGTACCCTTGAACCTAAAGTTGAAACTAATAATTTAATCAATTTTATTATTAAATCAGATCTTAAAATTGTACCCAAATGAATTTTTAAATGAATACATAGTCAAAAGCTGTGAAAGTCAAATATACCCATCTGCCTTATTCGTTTAAAGCTGGTTTTGTTAGTTTGCTTTTGTTTTTCAGGAGGTTGAACGCAGGAAAGAAGAGTATTCCCCTAAATCTCCTGGGCTGTATTTTGAATATACAGATAATAATATATTCTGTAAAAACAATTGCATTTTTATATTAGTAGCAAATATTTCATCTCTAAATTTAGTCAATATGATTTCTGAGAAAGAGAAAAAATATTCAAGATGATAGATGTGATCCAAAATGTAAGAAACATTAAAAATTCTTTGCCATAATCTGACATTAATTTAAATTTAGTATTTACAAATCAGTTGTTACATATTATTACAGATTTTGTTAGCTATTATGACAAGTCCCCCTGTTTTTGTTTTTTTCTAACATATTTTTATTTGTATCATATAAATTTTAGTGAAAATTAAAATTTTTATTATCTCTTTGAAAGACAACTGTAATGAATGCCACACCCAGAGTCACCAGTTGAAATTCCAGTCTGACTAATGTAAATACATTGGCTCAGCAAAGTAAACATAAAGACTAAGCCACTAGCCCAGGTATAAACGAGATAGGAGATTTAGTACAATGCTGACAGGTAGAGTCCTGGCAGTTAGCAGTAGCCTATAGATACCAGTCAGGTATCACAAAACAAGATCCAACAAGGAAAATAGATGCTTACTGATTGACTCAGGGATTTTTAGTCTTTTGAATAATTTTTTAAGCACATAGGGGAGTGCATTGGTAAGAAGTCATCAGCTCTCTCTATGACAAAGATGCTTTTTGGAGTACTCCTTTTATTTTCCATTTTCTGTGATTATAATGTCTTTAAATGAGCTCTCTTCTTATAAGGCTGATAAATGGTGCCAATGTTCTTCTACAGAACATTAAAAAAATTCACATATGCATTTGAATACAATAAATTTCATAAATATATAGCTAGAATATATACCTATGGTATTCCATCTACATCTTTATAGCTATTTTATAATTTGAATTATATATAAAGTATACAGAATAGATATGTTTAGCTATAAGTATAGACACTGAGGGAAAGAGACAGAGGCATGCATTTTGGAGTAAATACATACTTTCAATTGTGAAATGATAGCAAAACACATTATCATAAGTAGCATATATTATAAAGCAGTTACAGTTTAAATCAACAGAATGAACAGATGATATATAATAGGAGATTATGACATTTGAGTTGGGCTTTAATGGATAGTATTTTTAGAGGATATTGTAGAAATGAAGACATTTGTATTCAATATATGGCATGAAAATATGCACAAAAGGAGAAAACCTTGAGGGATATGTTAAGGAATAAAGTGAAAGCTAGTTTGACTGTCACATATGGCAAAAGTAGATTGGAGCTGACGACTAGAGAACATTGTCTGCCTAGGGAGTGTGGACACCCACAGGAGATGAAGACTAGATTAAAAATCAAAGTACCCCATGACACTTATAAAGTGAATGGTTAAAAAAAGAAGAGGAGGATCTAAGTAGCTTGCATGCTTGCATTGCATTCATTTTTAAGTAGGAAGGCTTTAGAGTGATCATGATCGATGACCTAGATAAGAGAATACGTTAGAACTACGCCAAGACTTTTCTGTGGCATGAGAAGAGAATTGCTAGCAAAGTGGAGTTATCATACTTCATTAAGGTGAGGAAATTAAATGATCATTATAAGGAACAAGTTTGAAGATACACATGATTGTTTGCACATGATGAAATGTGTATTACAGAGGAAGGAGCAGAGGAAAGCTGAGGGAGGTGAGCTAGGCCTGAGCCAAAAGACAGAGATGCCTGGAAAGATTTGCATCACAGATGGCAAGTGTACAACAGGGATAAAGAACACTGGTAAAGTGAAAGGAAGAGGCAATATGAGTGGCACAGCCAGAGCGTGGCAGCTACTCTGATGCGTGCTTTACTGCCTTTGTCAGGACTGCTCACACCAGTTGTGCAAGTTTGGTTTTATCAACTCAGTATCCAAACAAAACAAAGTAAAACACCTTCAAAATCCTGAACCTCAGAAACTCAGAAAGGTTAAGGTGTTTTCCAAAGTCACCCACACAGTAATGGGAGGCCAGAGACTCATCCCAGATCTCTTGGGAACCAGCAACGAGGTCCTTTCCATTGTGAAGTGTGGAAGTGGTTATTTTCTATGCTGAACCAATAATACAAATTTTAGAATATATTATCAGACTTTATTCAACTACTTGGAGTTAATCAACCTAAATTAAGATAGCATAATTACTGTATAAATAGATTTGCAATATATTTTCATTTTCTCTGGTGAAGAAATACCACCCACATTTTTGAAGGCGATATTTATCCCCCATATTTCTTTTCTTGTTGTTACTAATAACAACATTACAATGATCAGCTTATACTTTACCTGATTTTCCTTTCCATGATGATGTAAACAATCCCAATAATGCACATTAATGTTACATTGAATTCACTAGTATTCAGCTTTGCATTTCAGTAATTATACAAAAAAAAGATATTTCTAAAAAATTGTAACCTATTCAATGATCATGATAAATTCAATTTGCAAAATTTATTTTCACTGTGAAAATGAACACAGCATTCTTAATGCTTCACCAAAAATATGAACTCCTAGAGAAGTGTTTCTTATGCTTCAGTTTGAATCAGAACCACCTGGTGGCTTTGTTGAAAAGCAAATTACTGGGCATGCCTTTAGAGTTTGATTCACTAGGGCCTGAGCAGGGCCAAAAATTTGCATTTCTAACAAGTTTACAAGACCCTATCTTGAAGACCACTGCTTTAGAGGGCCACTGTTCATAGATTTGGAATCAGTACAATCAAAAATCAATTTAAAAACTTATCTTTTTTAACCTGAGGTCTATTTTCAGCTTCTCAGCTGGGAATGAAGCTTTTTTTCTGAATAAACATAACTCGGTGCTTAGACGAGGTCTTTCAGCTGTTAACAAGATTGCCCTAATGTATTTGGATGCTGTTGTGACAACTTACAATTTGATTGAACTGTTTGAATAGACCTTTGGGTTAAGTGGACAGCCTGCTTAACACATCAAGGGCACAACCTTTTCTGGTGAGAGCCTCCTTTCCAACAAGATTCAAATACAGCCAGCAGCCAAATTTCTCATTTCTCTGTAAAACTTTACTAGCCAATCTTTATTGCTGGGATAAGCTTTCCATTCCAAATTGCAATTTTCTAGCTGTCAAAGGAGAAGTAAACTTTACTGGCATTTGGGGATTGAAGTAAAATAGAATGGGTTGCTTGTTTGCTATATTAGCCTCACCCTGTTTTTCGTGTTTGTGAAATCATGATATAAATAACTTGCTAAAAAAATGACAAAATATGTGTAACATCCACTAAGAGTTCACATATATGAGAGCCACTGGGGATTCATGATATGACTGAGATCTCAGAGCTTATCACCCATGCAGTAACATTATCTCCTTAATTTATACTCAAGATTGGCAACTGTGTTGATAGCACAACTTAGACATAATTGTTTTCACTCTCTTTTGGAAATACATATAAAAATGCCAAGAATCATAAAGTCTTATGGACTTGCACCCTCAAAATCTCAGATGCTGTAATTTTGCAAGACTCCCAGTTCTCCATTTCAATAAGATATTAGAAGATAAGTTGAAAGCAAAAAAAAAAACAACTTTTTTTTACAAAATGCTGCAACAATTTAATAGTGGAACAGTCACTATATGGGTTAAATCTGGCTTGAAAATAGAGTGACTATATAGCTTAATTTAAGGTGAATTTAAAGAAGGTACTTACCTTGGCTGTATACATTTGGGGTCCAGGGCAATGGAACTGGTTAGAGGTCTGTAAGTCTTCTGTGAGCAATGACTATTGCAAGTGTGAATAAACCAAACACAACACTGCAGTGAGCCTGCACTGACATGTTACTCCATTATCTTTTCCCTGATTGGTTATTGGTCTTACAACAGAAAAGACCTGTTGTCCTGATTGGTTGTTGGTCTTACAACAGGAAAGACCTGTTGTCCTGATTGGTTGTTGGTCTTACAACAAGGAAGACCTGGTTGACAAGAAAGTCAAGCAAGTGGGCAGTAAAGCTGTCCTGACCATGGCTGTGTCTCCAAATTTGGTTTTCATTGGCTAAGCATCTCCATTTGCTCTTGCTGGTCAGTCCAACCTCACTTGTGGTGGCTGAAACAACTAAAGTTAGGTAACAAATCAGGTTTGGAGTTAGGAGGGAGAAGGACAATGCTTATATTCACAATTCCTCTTATCTAAAAGCAATGTCCTATAGACACTCCTATCTGAAATTCTCTTGTGAAAAAAATTGTAAAGGGCAGGCATCATTTTGCCAGGCGTAGACACATAGCTGAGAGTCAGAGACAAAGTACCTTGCTCGAGGTCATGAAATGAGTGACAAGGAGTGTGGAAAGTCAAATCCAGTTCTTCCTGGGGTCATGTGGATCTTCTATTTCCCCAGTCTCTCTGCCTAGATTTTTCTTTTGTGTGTGTCTGTGTGTGTGTGTGTGTGTGTAGTCTTTGTATATATTTGGGATACAAATGCAATTGTGCTACAATGACATATTACACTGTGGTGAAGTCAGGGCCTTCAGTGCATTCATCACTGGAGAAATGCACATTGTACCCACCAAGCAGCCTTCCATCATCTGTCACCCTGTCAAGCTCTCCCACTCTGAGTCTCCCTTGTCCATCATTCCACACACTGCTTCCACGTATACACATTATTTAGCTGCCATGTATACATGTGAGAACATGCAGTATTTGTTTTTGTGTGTCTGAGTTGTTTCACCTAAGATAATGGCCTCTAATTCTACCCATGTTGCTGCAAAAGACATGGTTTTATTCCTTTTTATGGCCGAATAATAGTATTTCATTGTATATATATGCACCACATATTCTTTATCCAGTTTCACCCTGATGGGCACTTAGGTTGTTGATTCCATATATTTGCTGTTGTGCATAGTGCTGTGTTAAACATACAAGTGCAGGTATCTTTTTGCTACAATAATTTGTTTTCCTTTGGAGATATACTCAGTAGTGGCATTGATGGATCATATGATGGTTCTATTTCCAGTTCTTTGAGAAATCCCAGTTTTTATAGAGTTTGTACTAATTTACATTCCCACAAACCATGTATAACAGTTTTCTTTTATCTGCATCTTCTCCAGTGTCTGTTATTTTTTGTCTTTTATTCATAGCCATTCTTATCGGTATACGGTGATGTCTTTTTTGATTTTCATTTGAATTTCTCTGATGCTTTATGATATTGAACATTTTTTCATATACTTGTTGGTCATTTGAAAAATGTCTATTCATGTCTTTAGCCTGCCTTTTAATGAGATTATTTGGAGGTTTTTGTTGAGTTGTTTGAGTTTCTTGTAAATTCTGAGAATTAGTTCCCTGTCAGATATATAGTTTGTAAATATTTTCTTCCATTCCACACATTGTCTGTTCACACCGTTGATTATTTATTTTGCTGTGGTGAGCTTTTTAATTTAATTAAATCCCATTTGTCTATTTTTAGTGGTTTTTTTTTTTTTTTTTGTACCTGTTCTTTTCAGGTCTTAATCATAAATTCTTTGTCTACACCAATGGTTAGAAGAGTTTTCTCTAGATTTTCTTCTAGTGTTTTTATAGTTTTAGTCTTAAATTTAAGTCTTTAATCTTTAATCTATCTTGAGTTGATTTTTGTGGTGAGATAAGAGTTGCAGTTCCATTCCTCTGCCTATGTCTGACTAGATTAGAAGAAACTGTTTGTCTTTATAGAGGTCAAGCCTGAATAAACTGATTAGGACCGTTACGGTTCCATTAGAAAACAAAAAGGATTGTATTACTTCCAAATACATTTCAGTAGAGTAGTTAAAGTACATGCTGTAGAAATTTTGCAACAGAATTTCTACCATTTTGCTAGTGTTGGGGAACAGAGATAATAATCTTGCTTTCCTGATTATGGTGAGACCATTCTATCATGCACCATATACTTGTCAGAGAGATTCTGGGCAGAGAAACATATCATTCTCCTTCTGACTTAGACCATAACTAGAAGCAGTGTAGAAACAATGCAGAACCATGTACCACCACAGCAGCCACATGTATGATTAATAAAGCAACCAACTAAAGAAACAAAGGAATGTCAAGTTTTCAGGCTGCTCTCTTAAGAACAAAAGATATGCTGCATTTCTGGAGTTGGCATCCTGAGGGAAAAACAGCTGAAAAGTTTCCTGTTCATTGTTTGCACAAACCTCCAGGTGGAGGTGAAGAAATTTTAAAAGGAGCATGCACAGCCCTGAACCCCCTACCTGGCCTTTTACTGCATTATCAGGAGGAAAAGGGAGTCACAGAATGCTAGCATCCCCACACCCCAACACTCATGGCTGGCCACTCTCCTTGAATTCTCTAGGTATAATGTTTTCCTGTTTCTGTCAACCACCACAAAAAATCCAGACTGTTAGGTTACTCCTCGTGGCCTGGCAACAGAAAGGGGGGGACTGTGGTCACCCAAAACAACAAAGGCAGCCAATAAAACAAGTTTTAGGAGAAAGATGAGAAAGTCGCTTTTGGACCTCTTATTAAGAATCCAAATGGAGGCTTCTAGGAGGAAATGTAGAAATTGTTCATATGTGATTAGAACGTGGAAGAGGCATCTCAATAGAAATAAGAATTTGAGAACAATCAGATGATGGTTTGTTTCTACGAAACAGGATGAAGTTACCAAGAGTGTGAGTGCGCCAGGAGAAGGGAAGAGCAAAGTCTGACCCTGGAGACTTCAATATTAAGAAATCAGGAGGAAGAAAAGAAACAAGCAGAAGAACCTGAAAGGTAGGCAAGGTAGGCGATTAACAGATCTCTGTGCTTCTGCACTTGGCTCTTATTGTCTATACCCAACAAGATCAGAGGGATTCTTATATGTGATAGCCCAGATCACAGCTCCTCTGTGCTCCCACACTTTCACCATTAGCGCCTTGCCCAGAGTGAAAGTCAGAATGTAGGTGATGGTCTGCTCAACCATCACTGCCTGATTCAACCCTCTGACCTGCTCTCATCTTGACTTCCTGGATGTTCCTTCAGCATACATGTTACATTTGATACTGGTGCTTCTCTTCCAGCTTTTCTTCCTCTTACTGAAACGTTCTCCTCCTAAACATATGATGGGCTGTTTCTACCTCTTTTATGTCTTTGTTCCAGTCACTGTCTGAAAAAGGTCCGCCCTGGCCGCTTTGTTTAATACGGCAAGGTGCCTCCCTTCCAGTGGTCCCCAGCCTCTAATTTCCCCTTGATTTTCCTCTTTATTTACTCTTTATTTATTTTTTCATTGTATGTATCACCTCTTAACATGATACGGTCTCTACCTTTTTTTTTTTTTTTTTTTTGAGACAGAGTTTCGCTCTTGTTGCCCAGGCTGGAGTGCAATGGTGCGATCTCGATTCACCACAACCTCCACCTCCCAGGTTCAAGCGATTGTCCTGCCTCAGCCTCCCGAGTAGCTGGGATTGCAGGTATACGTCACTACGCCTGGCTAATTTTGTATTTTTAGTAGAGATGGGGTTTCTCCATGTTGGTCAGGCTGGTCTCAAACTCCCGATCTCAGGTCATCCACCCACCTTGGCCTCCCAAAGTGCTGGGATGACAGGCGTGAGCCACTGGGCCTGGTCAACCTATTTTTATTGCTTATTATTGGTCTCCCCTCATAAAAAATAAAAGTATCTTAAGACAGAGACAAGGACTTGGTGTTTCTGCACCTTGATGTGTCTATGCTAATTGCCTTGAAAAGTGGTCTTCTAATCTGGGGGCTTTGGGACGCACTTAAGTCACATTCTTTCAGATTATTTATCCAGTACAAGTTGTGATGTTGGGTGGTAATGTGTAAGAAGATAATAAATATATGAGAAGCAATAAAAAACTACTTGATCCAGAGTTGATACCCAATACAGACTGTTTCTTTCATGTTCCTGTTTCCTGGTAAAGAGTTTATAAGTATAATGTTACATAACATTATACTTCTGATTATTTTACTGAACGCAAACTTTAGGTCACTTTGTTATAATTCAGTATCATCTCTTCAAGAGATGCACTTTTTGGCCTTACTAGAGTAATACAGTCACAGGCATAGACACACACACGTACTCTACACTTGACATTACACTACCCTCTTCGTAGGATTGTAGAATGAGGTAAGGCTCCTCACGTGTGGGCATTAGCTGCGGGGGTCTGCCCTCAGACCCTGACCCAAACGACATATGAATAAAACATACACGGACACACAGATATTCGGTTTTCCAGTCCAGTTGAGTGTCTGACTGCCTGCACACCAAGAGAGGTTTATCTCTGTGGCCCGCCCTGAGCAGCTCTCACTGCAGGCATTTATTTAGCATACAATTAACAACAGAAGTTTTGAGTAAACACACTTGTGGATAATTAACATGGTTAAGAGAGTAGTTCTATGAATGATTAAAGCTCAGTTACCAAGGTCTAAAGTAAATTCCACTGGGGCAATATCCCTAGTCGACCTCCCGCCAAGAGGGCCATCTGGCTGAAAGGTTAGTTAATGGAAGTAGGGTAAACAGACTCAACTGGGGAAACTTCTGTTGTCCCTAATATTTACCTTATGACCTAATGCTCAAAGGTAAGAAGCGGCTGCCTTCAGCTTATTCAATTATTACAAGCTATGTAACTTTTCGGCCTTCCAAAAGGTTTATGACTATTTCCTATAATTTTCCTAATATTTTCCTTTAATATTTCTGCCACCATCTTGAGTGACTCCCAACAGTAGAAAATACATTTTTAATCATTATTCCACCTAGAACCATATCTTGCATAAAACAGGCCATGATTAAGTTAATGTTAACATTTATTTATGCCTCATCTGTCTATGAGGAAACTCAATTTGTTCATGGTATTAGTTGGTAATTCAGTTAACTTCAGATTATCTCAATGTTTAACTCCTTAGAGCAGAGATACAGAACATTAGCTAAATTAAAAATAAATTTAAAAGCACTATGATATGTTGGAAGAATTAATGCAGCTTCAAATAGTGTATACTTGGGCTGCATATTTACATATATTGTAGAGTAGCAATGCAATTAAAACTTTTGGCCAAATCATTAAATGCTATGAAATGATATCTATAGTCAATGCCATGAATCGAAGTACTTATATTTCTGAATTATTGCTACTAGTTACTACTAACTGAATTATTCTCCACAGAATTACCTGGGGGGGGGGATATATGTTACAAATTCAGAATTCCAGGTTGCAACACAGGTTTATCAAGTCAGAGTCTCTGAATGTAAGGTCAAGGAAACTGGATGGTAAACAAGCTCCTGTGGTAATTCATTAGTCACTGTACAGTAAGGGAATGGACTAAGAATATTCTGAGAGAATCCATCTTTTTAAAGAAATAAAAACAATTCAAAATTCTTGGCCCGAGCGTGTTACTGTTTGGGGGTCATACTTTGAGAGCTAAGTGTTGAGAAGTCTGAATTTATACTTATATCCAATCATTATTTTTAGAAGAAAAGAACAACAAAAAACAAAATAATATTCATGGGTTTTATTTGGCTGCTTTTCAAATTCACTTGATGTTAATTCATGTGGAGCTGTTTAAAAAAAATCAAAAAGTATTCCTGTGATTCACAGATTTCCTTCCAATTTCTAAATGTAAGCTCTGATTTTCCCTGATGTTTAATTTTCAGGTACTCTAGAAAGAAAAAAAATAATTCTCATAATATTAGAATTCTGCTTTCTAAACAACACCAGGCAAGCCAACCTTAAAATTTGATCTGTAATGCAAATAATTCCATTCATGGAGAACCCTTTCTTGAGTCCTCTTTCTTGTCTAATTTAGTACAAATATCACATTTCATAAATACATGTTGATTCCTTCATATTCAACATAGTAGATCCACTACATTCCCCATCAATAGTTCCCTAGTGTTTACTCTAACAACTGTCAATGCTCAGAGCATATCTGCACTAGTTTCTTTGGCTGGCTCTCTGCTTTATTTTCAGATAACTGTTTTCAAAAGAATATCATTTCTTCTTCTTTTTTCTCCAATTCATATAAGGTTGCAATGGTATTTTATTTAACATATCATAGATTTTATCTTCTTTCCTCTTTGGAGAATCAAAACTTTATTGTTGCTTTAAAAGCATGATATGAAACATTGCCTACTCCATTATATCTATGCAGTGTTATGTAGGTATGTAAACTGTGAAAACTCATCAAGTTGTATACCTATGACTAGTGCACTGTTGCTGTGTGTATATGGTGTACTTCACAAATTAAATGCCTATTCTTAATATTAATCGAAGTGTCTCATTAATAATGAATGTTTCAAATGAGGAATTTTTAATTATTTATTTAAAAGGTGCTTCTTTGTTGATAATGTTGCAAATCTCAAATATATCTGTGAGTCTTAAATCATATATGAAAGCCTCTGATACATTATTTTTAAAATGGGTTAGCCAATAATGCTGCTCTTAGAGATAGTCTTAAATTATGACATATGTTGATACCATTCTCCATTTATAATTTAACATCAGCTTATAACTACATAAATAATAGTTCTTATAGAACATCGAAAAATTGCATATGTATGCTTCTATGTGTATTCTCATGTGTGTGTAAGAACAGCAAGTTACATGTTACTTTAACATCAATATATTGTTAGGCTGACATCAGTTAAAAGTTAAATGAAATTAAACTTATTTAATAGTTGTCTTCAAATGGGTCACAATGTGCTGAAAGTTACTGGCTTTATTCTGTGTACATTCTTTGTCTATGTTTTTTAACATTTCCAATTTTCTTACTCCCCTTGACCTAGTTGACAAATGCTTTCTTTTCACTTCAGAATAAGCTACTAGATGATAAAAAAAATAAAGTGTCTACATTACAGGATTAGGCAAATTTTTATGCAAGACTAATTGCAGTTATTGTCATCAAATATCATATCTGACACGTCCCAGAGCCGGCTCTCTGAATTTAATGAGAATAGTACTCTCATCTTTCATTGTTATTCATCATGTATCCTATTTTTTTAATATACTACCATATTTATTGTTTGACTGTGACTGAGTATGATAGCATGGATAATTTATTTTGGAATCTCAACAAAAGTTGTAATGATAGAAACAGAGAATGTTTTCTATCTAAAAACGTGTCTAACGATAAATAAGATGTAACCAAGTATGTGCGATAGAATGTTCTGTCCCAAACAGGAGCAACCTGAAGACACTTCTCTACAGGAGGCATTTGTCTATGAAGAGCATTGCATGTCAGTGCAAATCAAGCCAGTTCCCACCACAGCGGGAATTAACCTGCGGGAAGCTTGTAGGCACCAGAATATTTCTGTTCAATTCAGTGTGTGTGTGTGTGTGTTGTATTTCTGTACATTCTCTCACATGGAAAGAAAAATATTTCCTTTATATTTCTTTTTCCACACTTCTGTAGTTTCCAGAATCAGCTGGGTTCTGGTAGTAGTGGTGAAAAAACTTATTTTTTTCTTCAGAATGAACATAGTCTTTCAATTTTTGTTGTTGTAATTAGAAGTAAAATCCTGGCAGACTTCGTAACAGTTTACTTTCATACCTGGTGTTCCTTCTTCATTTGCTTTTTAGATTTTTTCTTAGTCAACACCGTAAACATTCAAAGATCGTAACTGTCCAGTAGCTGCGGTACAAAGAAGGCTATTCTAACAGACTTTTCATGTGTTTGTGGGGAAGTCAGTAGAAGGTAAGTCATGGCAGAAATGAGGGCAAAACAATGTTTAAAGAAGTAGGGGAAATAGTAAGGAGAAAAGGTCTCCGTTAAGTTTTTGTTGGGTCATTCAAAGCCTGGGCAGAAGGATGCAGTCTGTGCTTAGTGTATCTGGATAAGTCGAAACCTATTTATTAGATTTCTATCGCTGCTGTAACATATAACCACAAACTTAGGGGCTTAGCACACCCTACTTTATTATATTGCACTTAGGGAGATCAAAAGTGCTGAATGGGTTTCACGGGGCTAAAATCAAGGCGTCAATGGGCTGCATTCCGGAGGCTTTCGGGGAGAGTTCAATCCCTTCCTTTTCCTGATTCTAGAGGCTTCCATGATTCCTTGGCTAGTGACTCCCTTCCATCTTCAAAGCCAGCAACAGTGAGCCATATTTTCTCACATCACACTGCTCTGAGTCAAACACTTTCTTCTCCGTCTTCCAATTTTAAAAAAATGATCACGTTGGGCCCAGCATCAAATTATTATGAGAATAATTTTCATCTCAGAAAGTCAGGTGATTAGCAAGCTTAATTCCTTCTGCAACCTTAATCCCTTTTTGTCATGTAAAATAGTATTTTCACAGGACACTGACCTCTTTGGTGAGCCTTCATGCCACATATCAGAGCATATTGCTAAGAGTAGTGCCCTCTAAATGTAATCATACCTACACATGAATTTGTGTGTTACTCCTATTAAATTTAATACTGACAGGAGTGCTGCTTAGACATGGCCAGGTTGGTGTGTGGGTGTATGTTTCACCTTCTCACTCCCTGTTACCATACTCTCTATGCTCTGGGAACACAAAACTGCTACAAATAAGCACTGGAATCTCATTAACAGACAACAAATGCTTGAGAGGCTCTTACAAACGTTCTAGTTAAATTTCTGATTCTTACGTCTCATCTTAGCATTTATGGTAGGACTTGCATGGATATCACAACTTTCAAACTTTCTGCTGCAGTGACATGTTCCCGTATACTACACAATTTGAATTTTTTGAACATATTATGCTTTTCCAAGTTTTTTTTTTTTTTTTTCAGTTTATTTGCCCACTTTCTTTCAGAGCTTATTGTTTTCCTATTAAGCCCATAGGAGGTGACTAGTAAAAAAAATAAATTTGGGGAACCATTTTACTCATTTATTTTTGCAGAAGACAAAGTCAACTCTTTATGGAATTTACACGTATATATTTAAACCCATTTAGTCAATAATGGCATGTGTGTGGGAGCATCTTGGATAGCCATGTCCATTAATACAGCCAGAGGGCAAATACTAAAACAAAGATAAAGATGTGGCAGACACATGCTTCTTCTAGAGTACAAAACATCACTAGGTCTATATTCACAGGTATGCAAATATATGATAAATAAACAGTTACTGTATTCCACGCTAAAATTCTTATGCAAGGGTATAGACCTCTAAAACATGTTTTCAAAAAGCACTTTTCTTAGGACACATTTTTCCCTCTGTATCCTGTGATGGCTTTGGTCAGTCATCATTTTGAGAAAGCATTGCTAGATTGCTACTTCATGGAGAGCCCCGGAAATACATGACTGTACAAATTATTCCTGATATAACTCTTAGTCTTTTTCTGAACAAAAATCTTTTAATATATAGTTTTTACTCTCATAATGAATGTATAATCTTCATTTATATAATGAATGTATAAACCTCAAATTATATAATGAAATCAGACACATAGACCATTTGGAAGGTTATATATGTGTATCACATGCTATGCAAATTTCAAATATTCTTTATGTAATATTGTTTTATTTTAATACCTTATTATTCCATGTTTACTAACAAGAACAATTTTAATTATGTTTTTTAAACTTTGTATTCCTTTAAATTTATTCATGAATCAACTTATTAAAAAAAGATCTCAAAGCTATCCACAATATAATTAAAAATTCCTAACATCCCATGTGGCATAGAAATATAGAAAATATACAATTGATCACTCTAAGAGCTAAATGGATTTTTTTTTCATTTTTTCAAGTTATTATAAGTAAAAATATTTCACTTTATGGAATATTATTTGTCAGATACTGGCAGCTCACTTTCTTCCAGAGCTTATCGTTTTGGTGTTGAGACACCAAACACACGAGTGAAGTCTTTTGAAATTACTTGAGAGATTATGATCTATAGTTTTGGTCATTACGACTAGACCTAAGACATCTTTGTATAAAAATTGTCTATTTCAGTCAATTTTAGTAACATATAGTAAGCATAAGCTCAAATTAAATGGAAGGATAAGAATACTTTTATAAGAAGAATGAAGGTTGCTTTCACAAATCCATATCCAGCTTTTTAAGTATTAAGAATTTGATTAAGGCCGGGCGCGGTGCCTCAAGCCTGTAATCCCAGCACTTTGGGAGGCCGAGACGGGTGGATCACGAGGTCAGGAGATCGAGACCATCCTGGCTAACATGGTGAAACCCTGTCTCTACTAAAAAAATACAAAAAACTAGCCGGGTGAGGTGGTGGGATCCTGTAATCCCAGCTACTCGGGAGGCTGAGGAAGGAGAATGGCGTGAACCCGGGAGGCGGAGCTTGCAGTGAGCTGAGGTCCAGCCACTGCACTCCAGCCCGGGCGACAGAGCGACTCCGTCTCAAAAAAAAAGAAAGAATTTGATTAAGCAAAGACGAATTTTCAATAATATTTCATTTGGGAAAAATATATTTCGGAAATGCAATTTTGAGTATACATTTACCAGAAATTTACTAATATATCTTTCCTAAAATGTTTTCTACATATAAATA
This sequence comes from Colobus angolensis palliatus, assembly GCF_000951035.1. Lineage (NCBI taxonomy): Eukaryota > Metazoa > Chordata > Mammalia > Primates > Cercopithecidae > Colobus > Colobus angolensis. The sequence continues at coordinate 8,354,415 of NW_012118487.1, forward strand.
TATAATCCAACATAAAATGAGTATGTTAAATTATCTCATTAAGATCATCAAAACATTTAGAATTCTTTGTAGTGTTCTAGGATCAAGGTCAGTACTTCTCAATGTGTTCCTTGGACTGGCTAGCTTTCTACACACTTTTAGTTAACATTCTGTGATGGGATGAAGAACTCTGCCAAAATATAAATTGATTGTGTCATTAAGCATCCTTCTGGTAGATAGTGATTCTAAAGATGTGTGCAGAAATATTTCTCATCACAAGTGGTGCTCCTTAATGTGACTTTGCTAGTTTCCTGTGAAAAAGTATCTTTCTTTCCCCCTCCCCTTGTATCTGGACTGGCCTTATGGTCTGTGCAGACCCAGTTCGAGACCAGCCTGACCAATGTGGAGAAACCCTGTCTCCACTAAAAATACAAAAAGAGTTAGCTGGGCATGGTGGTGGGTGCCTGTAATCCCAGCTACTCTGGAGCCTGAGGCAGGAGAATTGCTTGAACCCAGGAGGCGGAGGTTGCAGTGAGTCAAGATTGCGCCATTGCACTCCAGCCTGGGCAACAAGAACAAAACTCGGTCTCAAAGAGAAAAAGAAAAAGAAAGAAAGAAAGTAGTAGAATTTTTTTTTTTATGACAACTAAATCTAGGAAAAAAACCTGAAACTTTCCAATTCTCATTTTGAAAGGCCCTTAATGAAGCAGCTGGCATATAAAGTCTGAATGCCCTGGACTACCATGCTGTGAAACCTGAAGCCAATATAGGCTGGGTGCTGTGAGAAAGAGGAGATGAGGCAAGAGAAGGGAAGGGTAAAAGAAGACCTTATAGAGAAGCAGTGAAGCACCGACTGCATGAGTGAGGTTGTTTCTTGGATCTTCCAAATCCAGCTAAATGTCCTCTGTCCAGTAGATAATCTAAGCCAAACCCGTGTGGAATAGAGCAACCAGTGAGAGTAACTTGCTTTCATTCTGGAACAACAGAGAATGCAGATAAATGGTCATTGTTTTAGTGCAAGCTTCTTATGTCATTGCAAAAAGCATTTGTTCTAGAACAAATGTTCACAAATATTTTCTGAAAGTTTTCTAGAGAGTCATCTAGTAAATGTTTTAGGCTTTGCAAATCTTGTCATCTCCCACTCTGCAAAAGCAGCCATTGACGAAACACAACACACGGGCACGATTGTGTTTCTACAAAGCTAGATTTACAGAGAAATGTGGTGACTGAACCTGGCCTACAGATCGTAGATTGTGGATCCTGTTTCAGATCGTGTCTCTGCATCGATCTCTGTATCTATGAATAGTATGTCATCTATCATCTATCTGTATCTATATATCTGTATCTATGGAATATTTGGTATTACGTATCAAATGTAAATGAAAGCCAATTTTTTCATACATTGCTGAGAGGATTTAAAGAACTGTATTTTAATTCTCTGTTTATTCAACTTTTTTGTGCTCATAAATACTTAAATACTTATTGAAACTTTGTGTCTTTTATTAGCATAGTCAGAAGTCATGAAGGCATGTAGGCAAAGAATTAAATGCTTATGGCCTTGATGGTTTGTAATATTTGCTTCTAGTTTTTTGGGTATAGAACATAACTATTCAGAAGATGAATTTAACTAAAGCCCAAGTGTGAACTCTGTATAGCCAAACACTATGTCAAAGAGGTTTCTGTCATTTATAATATATAATCATTTTTTAAGTTCAAAATAGGTATGTATATATCTTTATGTATCTGTGTGCAAAAGTACCCATTTAATTCAATATGGCAATTAGTTTCAAAGCAGAAACTATGAGATTTATTAAAGAAATGTCTTCCTTCTACCAGCTTTTTAATTTCTCTTTACTTCTTAGAAGAATTCTCTGTTTAATCAAAAATACGAATTTACTTCTCGGGGGAAGGCAATTAGAAAAATATATTTAAAAAATTAGATAAAATTTTTACATAAGAGGGAATTGACAGAAAATTCTACCAACAATATGTGACATAGTGATCATGAAAAGGGTTATGAGAACCTCTAGAATCATATCCAGTGAAGCCCAAAATTCATAAAGCAGCAGAGGAAAGATGAAACAGGAAAATGAGGACACGCCAGTTCTTGTTTCAGCTTGTTTGGTTTCAGAAATTTTGCATCAGTTACTGTAAATAACTCTAAGAAACATACCATTTTAGATATTTGTCAATTAACCACCACTTTTTAATTACTAATTATTTGTCCAGTGTTGTTATGTACACAAAACATTACATAAAACGGCTTTAATGCACTTTAGAAAGTAGAGTCTTTAAGAAAGGGGAGCATGAGATAGATAGTGATGGTGCTAGATCCTTAATAGGAACGTAGGGGGGAGGAAATAAATATGAGGATCATACAAATGATAAGAGAAAGAGAGCCAGGTACTGAAAAAAATGCCTGGGTTTTCCTAGTGATAAATCTGGTCCTGAGTCAAGAGAGATGTTTTTATGTAAAACAAATTTAACGAATGAATGTTCACTGTTACTTTATTTTTTATTTTTATTTTTTAATTATTATTATTTTTTATTATACTTTAAGTTCTAGGGTACATGTGCACAACGTGCAGGTTTGTTACATATGTATATATGTGCAATGTTGGTGTGCTGCACCTGTTAACTCGTCATTTACATTAGGTATATCTCCTAATAATATTCTTTCTCCTTCTTCCCACCCCGCTATAGGCCCCAGTGAAACTAAGCTTCATAAGTGAAGCAGAAATAAAATCCTTTACAGACAAGCAAATGCTGAAAGATTTTGTCACCATCAGGTCTGCCTTACAGGAGCTCCTTAAGGAAGTACTAAACATGGAAAGGAACAATCAGTACCAGCAACTGCAAAAACATGCCAAATTGAAGTTATAGAAAAAAAAAAGCACACTCATAATCGCCATGTAAAATGTAATTTTCCCCCTAAAAGCTATTCAGAACCTGTTTTATGTATGTTTATGATCATGACACTTATAATGTAAGCTATTTTCTTTCATGTCTGCAAGACAAGGCAATGACATACCAGAAATCAATATGTAATAGATAGTGGTTGTCATCAATAATCCTCAGAGAAACACCTTTAAGAGCCACAGAAATCTGGCTCTCTCACTGCCCATAGGGCCCCCCAATGGCTTTTGCTTCTAGGATTTTATTTTTGCTTTGTCTTTCTCTGAAGTCATGAGAAATGATTATTCCCCTAATCTGAAACTATTCTCCTCTAAGATTTATATCCTCACAGTGACTTTTATAATCATTTGTAGAAAAGTTTGGCTATTAATTTTATTAGGAGACAAAAAGATACAACTCTTTGATTTTAATATCTTTTAAGCAAAAGTAAAGCATTACTTAACAATCCTGAAGTTATTATGTGTGACTTGAAGTAAATGAGTACTTGGCATTGAATTCACAACAATTCTATGAGAGAGACAAAGGGTAAATCGAATGTCATCAGGGTGTGCATTGAACAAAAGGCATATATTCAGAATGGAGTCTAGTACCCTGACCTCTTTGATTCTAAATTTTGTGGTCTTTACTACACCACAGTATCTTGCAAAAGGTTTTAGCAAGCCTCTAGACTATATATTTTTTTAATTTATAGGAAGGAGTGAGGAGCACATTTCTAGGTTACCTATTTATATTCTTAGCTTTTCTGCTTTTCAAAGAATGAAGAAATAGCATTTAGTAACTTTCATTTTTTAAACCTAATTCTAAGAAAAAAAAACCTTGTCAACAAGAAATATTGATATCTATGACTCAAATATAATGTTCTGTAAGTGCAGTCTTGATTATGGTTAAGAAACATAGAATGAAATATTTTTATTTTATTCCCAACCCCTAAACTTCAAGCAAGGGAAGAGAGCAGACAGGAAACACAGTGGGGGAAAGGTATATTTGGGTGAATTGTGGCTTTTAACACCAGTATCTAACCTACTTTTTTAAAAACAGAAATCTTATTTAAGTCAGATAACCTGACTGAACAGGAGAATGCAAAACATTCCCATGGAACGTTTGTACTACATAAAAGTCTGTAAAGTGTCAGATTTAAAGTAATGAGAGAGGAGGCAGTTAGAGTCTGGTTAGGCAGATAGAGAAGGAAGGTCACAGAAGGTAAACGTTCACAGGAACACCTGCAGGAGAGCACCTACACTCCCTCTGCAGCTCACAGGAAGAAATGTGCTTAAGAACTTTCTCTTATGCCAGGTTGTTGCTCAGGTGGGACTGTCCCAACTTAGGCCCAGGCAGAATAAATCAACCTAAATGTCCTTAACTTGATCCAACTCATTATAATGTTATTAACATGACATTAATATTGTGGTTTTTAGCCCCCCACCTCCCTGCCTCCCTGCCTCCCTGCCGTGGGTTTGCTAAGGCACTCATGCGTCATAAGCAAGATGGAGTTACTCTGGCTAACCCCTAGCATGTGCAGGTGCAACACTCCTCCCATTTTGGGCAGAACCCATGGAAGACTTCCTTGCTCTTGCCACATGAAAGAACTAGAACTCAGCCCCATTTCTGACAACCTGCTTTCACGTCTCCTCTCTTTGCTGAGAGCTCTCCTTTTGCTTAATAAATCCTACTCTACTCATTCTTCAGTGTCTGTGCATCTTATTGATCTTGGTCATGGGACAAGAACTCAGACCTATCTGAACTAGGAACTAAGCAGACTGCGACAGTGATTCATAGTCTCATCCAAATGCCATGGACTTTTTACTTTTATTTTTTTTCCTAAGAAGGCAAAAGTAGCTAATATCACTGACAATAGGGAGCAATATTATGGCCTTTCAGCTACCTTCCATATGTAGCAAAATTCCAGGGCTAGCTAGAGTCAGAAGAGCACAAGCATCTTTGCAAGCATCTTCCAATATATAAAGCATTAACATCAGCCTTATTTCTTAATAATAAAATGGGAATGGTCCTAGAAAATAATAGCAGAGAGACAAAAGGATGATATAGAGGCAAATATGAACACAGAGATGACAGAAATAAGGAAGAAAGTGAAGCAGAAAAATAATGAATATCCGTTTAAGGGTATGAACAGTAAATAACTGTTATCAACTAGAAAAAATGAACAAATGTTTTTCAGTTTGGTATAAAGAAGAAATTTCAAAAATTCAGAAGAAGAAAACATACAGATAAATCAAGAGACGATGGGATGAAGAAGGTAAGAAGGACACAGAAGAGAGAAACGAGAGAAAGAGATGAGAGAAAAGACAGGGAAAGAGAGAAGGAGTCAAGGGGACAGAGAAAGGTGGAAATAGAGAACAATGATGCAATAAATCAGAATTGTTCACCATATTTTAGGCAAAATTAATGAAAAGTACCCATAATTAGAAATAGCAGGGTACATATAATTGCAAGATAAAAAAATAACAAGATAGTAGCCTATAATTCTGACATGATGAAAATAGTTTACACCTCCGTTGTGCTTTCTGGAGTGGAAAAGAGTTAAAGGTACAGTTAGCTCTCTGGGAAATGTTATTTTCTGCAGGGACATGTTATCAATGAGACAGGATTTTCCATTGGGATGAAAACTACTCTTTAAGAAATTAATCAAAATCCAGAACTCAAGTAGGAAATTTCACAGTAATAAAGAAGTAAACTATAATATCTGTTATGATTATGATTTAAAAATAAAATACAGAAATAAGAATATTTTGGGAATGTAAGCGTAGGTTTAAATTGTGTAATATTTGCTGAGTGCTGTGGCTCATGCTTGTAATCCTAACATTTTGGGAGGCAAAGGCAGGAGAATCATTTGGGCTCAGGAATTTGAGACCAATCTGGGCAACAGAGCAAGACCTTTTCTCTACTAAAAATAAGCAAAATAGTTGGGCATGATGGTTGATGCCTATAATCCCAGCTACTTGGGAAGCTGAGGTGAGAGGATTGTTTGAGCTTGGAAAGTTGATGCTGCAGTGAGCCAAGATCATGCCACCACACTCCAGCATGAGCAACAAAACAATATCTTGTCTCAAAAATAAATATATAAATAAATAACTGTATAATATTAAACACATTTTATTTAGAGTAGATATACACATTTTACATTTCAAAGAGTGGGGTTGGAAAAACTGAAGATTATTTTTGAACTAAAATTGAATTTTTCTTCCTTTAAAAATAGAAAAATACAAGTAATTAGTTTTTTTTTTTTTAATTTCTTGGCACTTGTAGACAATTCACACTTCAGTAAAAATTTTATTAAACTGAAACAATCAAAAAGAATGAACAGGATTCAAGAAGAACAAATAACTACAATAGAGAAAAGTAAATAAATATATAAGCCGTTAAAGAATTAGACAATAGCAAATACTAGCAACGAAGTACATAATATCAAGTATAGCAGTGAGTTTAAATGGGCTAAGTTCCCCAATTAGAAGATGTAAATTCTAAAATGTTCTTTAGAAAATCTGCCAGCAAAAAATAGAATTCGAGTGGTAAGATAGTCAATAAATAAAATAATAAAGAAAGTAGATGTAAACATATTTTTTAGACAAAACAGAATTGGATTAGAAAGCGTTTAATAGACAATGTAGTACTTTACGTTTATAAAGGGACACATGCGATAAGGATCATGAAATAAGAGCTCTGCATTAAAAATCTGTAAAATGCCTGCATTTATTTATTTACTTTAACCTTGTTTTAAAAGTAGATCTCTTGGAGTAGATTTTTATTGAAATATGTTCTTTTTTAGTTTCCAGTAACTAAAATTCGTTTTAGTTACTGGAAACTAAAATGTTTGTCCCCTCCAAATCTCGTGTTGAAATCTGATCTCCAGTGTTGGAGGTGAGGCCTGGTGGGAGGTGTTTGGGTCATGGAGAAAGATCCCTCATGAATGACTTGGTGCCCTCCCCATGGCAATGAGTCAGTCTTCACTTTCAGTTAACGGGAAAGCTGCTTGTTTAAAAGAAACTAGCATCTCTCTTGCTTCCTTCGCTCTTGCTCCCTGTCTTGCCATATGACACGCCTGCGCCTTTTCATTTTCTAGCATGAGTGAAAGGTTCCTGCGGTACCGGCCAGGAACAGATGCTGGTGCCATGCTTCTTGTACAACCCGCAGAACTGTGAGCTAAATAAATCTCTTTTCTTCACAAATTACTCAGTCTCAAGTATTCCTTTCTAGCCACACAAAATGGTCTAATGTAATAGGTTAACATTTTTAAAATAACCAGATCATAATTTTTAAAAATTAGTTTAACATTCAGGAAGTGTTTATCCTTCCTAGAACTGTTCACTCTTGGTTCTCTGTTGTTATTTATTTCTCACCAACTAGCAGAGTTTTCTTCCACGGTTTTACTGAGGGACGTTTAAATCTTTTCTTGGGTATACCCTTCCTACATTGCAATAATGAGCCCCGTGTATCCTTAATTGCAGAGAAGACTCTGTTTTGTATGCATTTGTTTTACACTAATTTTTTTTTTTTTCCAATCTCATCATTTCCGGAGGGAAGCAAAAGTTCAATTCAGGAAATTTTATGGCTATGTCATTATGTCAGTGTAAAGATTATTCTGCAAACATGCAAACAAACTAACAAAAAGACTTAGTACTCAATAGGGCATTGAAATTCTCCTTTACAGCACAGCAGCCAGTGATACAAATTGAGTTTCATTCCGTGGAACTGCAAAGTAGCTACTTCCAAAAAGCTGAATTTCAGCACTAAAGGATGGGGTTGTCAAAGTAGTTACAATAGGGGACCCTCTTGGAGCTTTGCTCCTACATCATTAGGCATTAACAGTCTTCACTCAACTGGAATTTGTTTCAAATACACAATTTGAAGTCACATAATTATATACAGCTTAAGACACATCTGAGATTTATTGCAAGTACAAGAGGAGATGATAGGTCTCTAAGAAACATTAGGCCCTCGGAAGAAGTCTTTATAATTAGAGATGGATCTGATAGTATGATGATTTATTAATTTCGTCGGCAGAATAGATTATTCTGGCTTGCATGTTCTGTCACGGAGTTTGTTGGGTTTATTTCTCTAGTGCTGAATATGAAAACATATCCTGTAAGAAATATTTTTCCTTTGAAAGAAAAGCTATTAGTTCACACTGAAACTTCTGGATAAATGCATAGTAGAAAAATAATGGGAAAACAAACAAATATGTGAAAAGGAAAGAGTAGCCTTGCAGAATAATGGAAGCCATTGGGGGGTGGATTTTTAACAATTACCTTGCAAGAGAAAAATGTTAGAAGGTGGTTTCTGATCTCTACACTTTGTTGACAGAACATAAACAGAAAGTCTGTACAAAGAACCAATTAATTTCCTTTTCTCTAATGATACAGACCTGCTTGGGAAACAGGGCATGAGGATTGGTACAGCATATTTCAATTGTTGGTACCTTCAGATGAATTCTCACTAGACACATGCCAGATTCTGGTTTAGCAATTGACACACATAAATTAGCCCTGTATTATCCATTAAAACTAAAATTCTAATATAATAATATAAGGAAGTGTCTAAAACAGGGTTCCCGTAATTCCTTGGTTTATGGTGCACATAATTTTTCAAAATTATTCTTATGCCAAAATAAATTTCCAGTAATTCTTTTTATTAAGTAGTTGAGCACAAAAAGTTAATAGCAGAAGTCGTGGATATCCAAAGGTACTGTTGTGTTTCCCTAGAAAATTAAAAATATCCCATTGTGCCTTTTGAATACATTGCTACACACAGGGAACCACAAGACTAAAGTTACTTTGCTTGTGAATCTTCATTACAATTGGTTTAAAAATAATTCAGGCTTAGAAATATGTAGCACACCAACATGGCACATGTATACATATGTGACAAACCTGCACGTTGTACACATGTACCCTACAACTTAAAGTATAATAAAAAAGAAAGATGTTAAATCAACTTTTATTATAATTATATTTGTATAGTAGGTTGTAAAAGTTGCATGGTTTTTTGTTTTTGTTTGTTTGTTTGTTTAAAAAAAACTACTACAAACAGAAGCAGGGCAAAGAGCTGCAGGTAATTTTCATTTCCCTTTACTTTTTAGAGGTATTATCATTTATTCAAATGTGCATTGCCAAGTAATTTCTATATACTTCATATAATAATAATATTCCTATTCCATAGGCATGTTTTTCCATATCCTTTCTGCCTGGTCATGTAGAACTCAAGTGAACTTTCTTCAGTTTGAGCTTTATCAAAGAAAGGGGACATGTAAGAAATATACAGCATGAAAAAAATATTTTTACTGCAGAATAACAACTAAATGTTGGTGATATAGGTAATGGGAAATGAAATACATATGATGCAGTTGGAATTGCAAAGCATTTGCTCTAAATATATGTAACCTTGAACTTAGGTACAACCTCAATGACAATATTTTATTCATTTAAAAATTTGCACAGTGGCTCACGCCTGTAGTCCCAGCTCTTTGGGAGGCTGAGGCCTCAGGTGATCAGTTGGATCACCTGAGGTCAAGAGTTTGAGACCAACCAATATGGTGAAACACGATCTCCACTAAAAATACAAAAATTAGCTGAGTGTGGTTGTACACACCTGTAATCTCAGCTACTCAGAAGGCTGAGGTAGAATTGCTTGAACATGGGAGGCAGAGGTTGTAGTGAGCTGAGATCGTGCCACTGCACTCCAGCCTGGAAGGCAAAGTGAGACTCCATCTCAAAAAAAAAAAAAAAAAATAATAATAATAATAATAATAATTCAAACTTAACTGTGATCTATGCCAATGTTTGTCAACATCATAACACACAATGAAAGCAAGTAGGTTGTGCCATATTCTAATGTCATCATTGCCAAAGCAATGCTGATGTTTGTGTCTGTAGGTACTGCACATATTTATCACTATGACCAAGTGTTACAAAGCACCAGAGAGGGAGAGCATGGGTGAATACAGATATGTTCGCATGCTAGCAAGAATATTGTTGAAAGCTACTGAACTTTAAAGATTTGAAATAGTAAATGAGTATCACGGAAGACATTGAGATACACAGATGACTAGAGAAATCGAGGTGTAGATAAATGGACTGTTGTAGAATATATTCTATTTTGCATGGTAAAGTAAATAAAGAAATGTTGGTAGGTAGATTTGTGTGAGAGTGTTTTGTCAGTTCCTAATCCTGCCCCTTTTCTAGGTGTGTGATCTTGGACAATTATTCAAGTTACTTGTATCTCAATGACATCATTTTTATTATCATCATGGGAACAATAATATACTTAAATTATAGGAACATTACAAATATTATATTAGTAGACAGATGTAAAGAATATAAATTTCTGTCTATTAACTAGTAACTGCTGTATAAGCATTAGCAATTACCATTATTGTTTTAATGTTATTGTTTAATTATTATTAAAAAATCAAAAGTACCACATATAAAATGCCAAAGTGATAGAAGTAAATATATGCATTTACTGTAATTATAAAAAGTAAATCAAAAATAATTTTATTCAATTATAGTTACTGTATTTTCATTTTAAAACATCTCCTATATGTTAGTTGCATCTTGACAATGTATGTAACATTTGTCTCTCACAGTATGTTGTTTGGCCACAAGTGATTTTTTTGCCTTAATGAAACGAATGTTGAATGTTAGATCTTAGTATTTAATTCATTGAAAATCTATAGTAAATTAATTTCTAACATTTTCAATCACATTTCTGAAAGTTTGTACTTGCTTTTCAAAATAAGTAATATAAGAGATTATGAAATGATCAGAATATGAATAATTGATTAAATTCTTTTGATAAGCAGTAAAATTTTGGTAAACAGAATAATCAGAAAATAAAGCTTTCTGATATTAGTAATATTGGCTGACTTTTTAAAATATCTACTTTGTGCTAGAAACTCTGTTTTCTGTGTATCAACTCAGTTTATTTTATTGATACATAATATTTTACATATTTATGGTGTACATGTGAGTGTTTGTTACATCCATAGAATGTGTAATGATCAAGTCAATGTATATGGGGTATCCATCACCTTGAGTATTAAGCATCACTATATGTTGGGTGGGACCATTTTAACTTTTCTCTTGAAGATACTGTGAAATATACAGTACATTGTTGCTAACTGTAGTCATCCTATTCTGCTATTGAATATTAGAACTTTTTTCTTCTATGTAACTCTGTGTTTGTATCCATTAACCAACCTTTCTTCATCCCACTCACATACCCTTAGCAGCTTCTGGTACCTATCATTCTACTCTCCACCTGTTTGCTAGCTCAATCTTCACAGAACGTGTGGAAGTATTGTTATTGCCCCATTTACAGATGAGGAAAGATATATTTAGACTTAGTGATAGGGTTGAGATTTGCATACAGATGGTCTAGAATTTTGGTTTTTATTTCCCTTAACCACCATCTTGTAACAGAAAAATAATCACCATATTCAAATAAGCATCGTTGACTACAGATCAAAATGAAACTCTGAAATGCAAAGTCTTTCTCTTTCTGCAGTACTATATTGAACCTGACTTTGTCTTGGTAACGGTTAAGGTTTTACACTGAAAAGAGTTTACTTTCTTTAAACTTGTCCTTTCTAAATCAATGTAAAATACAGTTTTCTTATTCTGTCTTCTAACATTGTAGTAAGCTAGCTCAGTGTATGGATTTCAAAATATTCTTAATACAATTGTTTTGGATAAATAATACAATTTTGGAAGAATATAGAAAGTTTTTTTTGTTTTTGTTTTTTTGGGTTTTTTTTTTTTTTTTTTTTTTTTTTGAGACAGAGTCACACTCTGGTGCCCAGGCTGGAGTGCAGGGGTGCGATCTCAGCTCACTGCAAGATTTACCTCCTGGGTTCACGCCATTCTCCTGCCTCAGCCCCCAGACGAGCTGAGACTACAGACGCCTGCCACCATGCCCAGCTAATTTTTTTTTTTTTTTTTTTTGTATTTTTAGTAGAGGCAGTGTTTCATGAGAAGGAATCTACTTGCAACAAACTGCACATGTTTAAAGTGACAAATCTGACATCTTTTGACAAATTTATATACTAATAAACCATCACCACATTCATGGTAATGTGTATATCTATCATTTCCTCCCCAACTCTCCTCACTTCAAACCTATCACCTTGAAGTATGATGTTAGCCCCGGACTTGTGATATATAGCCTTTATTAAGTTGTGATACATTCCTTCTATAAACCTAGTTTGTTGAGCGTTTTTATTGAGAGAGGGTGTTAAATTGTGTCAATTTTTAATCCGTATCTATCAAAATGATCATATACTTTTCATCTTTCATATGTTGAACCATCCTTGCATCCCAGGAATAAATCCTATTTGAACATGGAGTAAGATCCTTCTAATGCACTCTTGAATTCAGTTTGGGTGTATCTTGCTGGAATTTTCTACATCTATATTCAGCAGGATATTGTCCTGTAATTTTCTTTTCCTAGAGCATCTTTCTCAGGCATTGGTATCAAGTTGTTGCTGGTCTCATAAAATACATTTGGAAATGTTCTCTCCAGTTCAATATTTTTTTAGAAGGTTTGAGAAGAATTGACCTTAATCCCTCTGTTAATATTTTGTAGAATTCACCAGTGAAGCCATCTGGTCCTTACATTGTTGGGAGGTATTTGATTTGATTCAATCTCCTAACTTATTATTTGCTTGTTGAGATTTTCCGTATCTTCATAAGTCAGTTTCGGTAAGTTGTATGTTTCCAGGAAGTTATTCATTTCTTCTAGGTTATGCACTTTGTTACTATGTAATTGAAAATAGTATTTCTGTAGCATCAGTTATAATTTATTATCTTTCATTTATAGCTTTATTATTTGAGTATTCTCTCATTTTCTTTGACTAGCTAAAGGTTTATGCTTTTTTTTTAAAGAAAAGAATCTTAGTTTCTTGGATCTATTGTTTTTCTAGTCTACTTCTTTGATTTATTCTCTAATCTTTTTTGTTTTCTTCATTTAGCTAACTTTGAGATTAGTTTCTTTTTACTTTTCTAGTTACTTTAGACATAAGGTTAGATTATTTATTAAAGATCTCTCTTTATGTAGGTGTGTATTGCTATAAACTTCTTTCTGAGTGCTTTGGCTACATTTATAAATTTTGATATGTTACTTTTCATTTTCATTTCTCTAATTTTCTTTTTCAGTTCCCTTTTGATTTCTTCTTTGACTCACTGGGAATTTAGGACTGTTTGTTTAATTTTCATGTACTTTTGAGTTTTCCAATTTTCCTCCTGTTATTGATTTGTAGTTTCATACCATTGTGGTTGGAAAACATAACTGATCTGATTTCAGTCTTCTTAAATGGAGACTTGTTTCGTGGCATAACATGTGAGGTATCATGAATAATGTTCTGTGTGTTCTCGAGAAGAATGCTTGTCTTGCTGCTGTTGCATGGAATGTTCTGTATATGTCAGGTCCATTTGGTCTATAGTGTTGTTTAAGTTTGATGTTTCCTTACCAATTTTCTATTTGGATATTTTATCCATTGATGAAAGTGAAATATTGCAGTCTTCTGCTATTATTGTATTTGTGCTTATAGATTCTATTTTTCAAGACCTTCATTAAGTGTATATTTTTCAAATATTTTCTTTAAGTGTGTGGCTGGTCTTTTCCTTTTCTCAATAATATCTTTCAAAGGACAAAATTTTAAAATTTTGATTAAGTTTAATGAATACATTTGTTTATTTCTGAATCACACTTGTGATGTTACATCTAAGAAATATTTGTCTAACGAAGTTTGTGAAAGAATTCTTGTATGTTTTACGTAGAGTTTTAAAATTTCAGTTTTTAACTTTTGGTGCCTTATACATTTTGAGTGAATTCTGTCTGTGGTATGAGATATGTATAAAAGTGCTTTTATTTTTGTCAATAGAAATTCAATAGTTTCAGAAACATCCGTTAAAAACTCTGTCTTTTCTTCACTGATGTGCTTTTATACTTTTGTTAAAAAGAATCAGCTGTCAATATATGGTAATTCTGATCTCAAAGATGAATTAAGGAGTATTTCCTCCTCTTCAATTTACTGGAAAGTTTGAGTAGAATAAGTTTAATTTTTTCTTAAATATTTGGTAGAATATAAGTTGGATTCCATCTACCACTAGAGTTTTCTTTGTGAGGAAGTTTGCAACTATGAATTCAATGCCTTCAACAGTCAAAAATCTATTGTTGATTTCCCTTTTGTAGTTTCTTACTTACCTCCCTCCATTTTAAAGGAATATTATACACACACCCAAGTTTGCTCACATACTCTGTATTTGGATCTATATGTGTATTTATTTATAAATTAACCTTAAGACAGGCATGGTGGTGTGTGCCTGTAGTCCCAACTACTTGGGAGGCGGGGGCAGGAGGATCTCTTGAACTCAAGAATTCAAGACCAATGATAGCAGCAGTAAGCACTCAGGCAGTTAGGTGCAGATGCCTGGTGAAACCCAATTTCAACCCTGAAAGCCAAGCTGCAAGTCAAATCCATGGACAACATTGAGAACCTCTCTTCCTGTTCAGCATCCTTTCTGATTAATCCTTGACCTTTGCCTGTTTTACATATACCTACTATTCCGTAATTGGTTTTTTATACTACCCTGCCCACCTTTGACTGGCATCTTTGTTTTAGCTTTTCTGCATACTCACAAACCAGTCACTATGCACTCCCGCATTCTGAGCCCATAAAAGCCCTGAGCCTTGCCACACTGGGGGAGAAACCACCCAGCGGTGGGGAACCACCCTCACATCCCCTGTCCACTGAGAACTGTTCTGTCACTTAATGAAATTCTTCTCCACCCTCCTCCCACTTCAGTTGTCAGTGCAACCTCATTCTTCTGGGATGTGAGATAAGAATCTAGGACCCGGTGAGCAGTATGGTCCAAAGGAGCTGTAAGCTCTAAAGTTGTCAGGTCTAAAGTGATTAATCCACTCCAGCATTCCAATCTCTCTATCTCCCTAAGCCTTTGAATCCCTTCTACATTAAAAGATCAGGCGTTTCCAGCGCGCTCCCAGTGGGCCTCCTTTTGATCCATACTTCAGCTAACCAAGCAAATAAACGACAAGAACATTTTTTAACTCCCCGAGCTGCAACACTAAAGGCAGGATCCTTATTTAGTGGGCACATATCAATAAATTCAGCCTGGTCCAACTTTATGTTCCTTCCACTGTTATCCCACACCCTTAATATCCATTCCCATGCCTGTTCTCCAGATTTCTGCTTATTTAAATTAGAACACTCAAGCAGTTCTTTTGGAGTGTAGTGCACCTCCTCATGGGTCACATTCTGAATCTCACGTCTGGGGACCTGCCGGGACTTTTGTTATAGGTCTAGAAGCAAACAAGGGTGTTGGGGGTAGGTCCTGGGGAGAATCAGCATTGTCTTGCCTGACAACTGCCTCGGGGGAAGCCATCACTGTTTCCTCAGGTAGTGCATGGTTAATCTCCTCAGACAAGGTGGAAAGGCTGAAGGCAGCGTGGGTCAGGGAGTGGATGTTGCTACCACTGGAGGTGGGGAGGCTGTTTCTTCTGGCAAAAAAAGACTCATAAGAGTTTACAAGCTCAGTATCCGCAGCTTCATCAGGGTCCTCTCACACGTCCTTATTCCAAATTGCAGGGTCCTATTCTTTTCCAATCAATACCCTTACTTTAACAGTAGACACTTGTTGAGACTGAATGTGTACCTTTCGTTGCAGGTCAGCCACTTGCATGAGAAGAGTTTGTGCCTCATTTTCTGCAATTTCAGCCCTTTGTCTGCAGAAGATAACACTCTTACTTGGCAATCTTAGAAGACTTGAGGCTTAGTATGTGCTTCTGCGGCCAGGAGTTAGAATCCCTGAGTTCGTCCTTTTCCTTTATCACTTTGTCCAGCACACTTAGGAGCAACTAAACAACTTCATTATATTCCTTGGTAATCCACATATGGTCAAAAGTAATATGTATAGAATCACTAAACTCCTTGCCTCTAATTAGCAGTAAATCAGGAGTGTCAAATGCATTTATTTTGCATAACTCTCTAAATAGTTCATGCCATGAACTATTAGTGTTCTCCATACTCTTAGAAGTAGAGTCCTTAGCATTTGGGGGGCTAATCATGTTAAGCACCAAACTCCAGGAAACTACAACCCACTAAAGAAATCCATCCTTAAAATTATGTTCTTCTAGAACCACTACTAGTACCAAAATCTGCATTAGTCAAGGTCCTCTAGAGGGACAGGACTAATAGGATAGATGTATATGTAAAAGGGAGTTTATTAAGGAGTCTTCACTCACATGATCATAAGGTGAAGTCCCACCATAGGCTGTCTTCAAGCTGAAGAGCAAAGAAGTCAGTCCAAGTCTCAAAACCTCAAAAGTAGGGAAGTCGAAAGTACAGCCTTCAGTCTGTGGCTGATTTCCCAAGAGCCCCAGGCAAATCACTAGTGTTAAGTCTGAGAGTATAGAAGCTGAAGAACTTGGAGTCTGGTGTTCAGGGGTAGGAAGCATTCAGCACAGGAGAAAGATGAAGGCCAGAAGACTCAGCAAGTCTACCCTTCCACCTTCCTGCCATTCTGGAAGCTGATTAGATGGTGCCCAACCAGATTGAGGGTGGGTCTGCCTCTCCCAGTCCACTGACTCAAATGTTAATCTCTTTTGCTAACACCCTTACAGACACACCCAGGAACAGTACTTTGCATCCTTTAATCCAATCAAGTTGATACTCAATATTAACCATCACAGAACCCAAGAATTAAAAGCGAATAGATCCCTCTCAAAATCTGTTTTTGTCTTCCAACTGTGCCTTCTTGCTACACCATAGAAACTGCATTTTTTTCATAGCCATACTTCTTGAAAGGCTCCACCCTGAGGCCAGTAATCAATTAGGAGACTGGCAGATGAAAAATCTTACAACTATTGGATCTTTTTCTGTCTCTCTGTGTAATTATATATGTGTAGTTTGTATCATGTTCATAGTTTTAAAAAGCTCCAATTAATTGACTTAAAGGAAAAATAAGCACTTAGATCAAACATTTTTAAAGGAAAAATAAAAGCTGTAATGCCTTTTAGTTCATGTGACTTTAACCTTTGAGAAATAAAAGCAGCTTTAAAGGTTATTGGCAAAACAAAAATGTCTTCAAAATGTAAACATGTGGTCTAAATTACATGGTCAGATATTGGATCTGCTAAATGCTTTAAGGTTATAAGTTGCTTCTTTGGCTTTTGAAAAATGTTGGACTTGCCTGCTTTACAGTTTGATAAGGCATGGAGTCATATGAAGTTAACCATGGCCCTAACTATGCTGGAAAGAGTCAGACCTTATCTGCACCTAGTACATAATTAAAACAACTTGGCAAGTTTTACACCAAAATTAAAAATTACTAATAGTTGCCATTATAATGTTATTGAGACCACTGAAGATAGATTTACATGCAAGGTGTGTAAGGAAAGTAGAATGTGTTTTTAGTAAAAGATTATAAGAAGGCATGGGAATGTAAATTTTTGCCTCACTTAGAGGGTTAAAGGATTGTTTCAAATTAGATAGAGCTAAAGGTTTGAATAGGTTGTGGACTGTTTGTAAAAATTAATCTTGTAAAAGAAATTCTTTGTATGAACATATTGACTAAACTCAAAATGGTATTATTTGGTTTCTCTGTAAATTGACCATTGGAATCAAAGCACAACAAGGTTTTCTTAAGACACTGATCTACTCTTTAACAAAAATTTGTAAAGGGTTATAAAAGGTTTATAAGAATCTCCCCTCATGATCAAACTGGTTAAGCATAATATTAAGTTTTAAACCTTTAGCATATTTGGTGGGATTCCAAAAATCAAATTTCAACTTCAAATTTGTCTTTTCTAACCCCTAACTTTTGGACACTAAAGAGGGCTCCTGGAGCATCCAAAAGAGAGGTAAACAGGATTATTTGACATGTTTAGTTGCATGAGATTTCTAAAACTGTAATGTCTGAGTGCATCCTATCATTCATAATTAAGGTTATTATGTTAAGTTATTGTAAACCACAGAAATAACCAAATTTCTTTGCCAGTCATGTTTTTAACTGTGACTACCTGAAGACAATTTTGTCATTCACAGACAATGCTTGTTTTGTTTTAATCCTCTTCAGAAGTTGGTTTATAATCAGCTATAAGACCTTGACAGGTGCTCTCAAATGCAGATTTCTTATTGGAGATTATGACATTTGAATAGAGGAAAAACATTTAGGACTGATGGAGAACTGAAATGTTGTTCATAAATATCAAGCAGAACAAGAGTTAACTAAATGCACTAAATAAACAGAAGACTAAAGTAATCTTTTTAACATTTTGCTTGAAACACTTTGTTTTTCAGAGTCATGGAAACTTTCATTTTGAGCTATTTACAGCTATTAAGAATTGAATAAGGCATACTCTTGTGAACAAAATTTGGAGGATATTTATTTCTCTCCATCTGATTTCCCCAAAACGTGGAAACTATTTGTGAGTATTCTTAACTTATGACAATATAGTTATTTGCATAAGAGCAATAAGAATCCTTTTTCTTTTGCAGCAGGACACAATTGGAGAAGCTAGTTGTTTTACCATGACTTTGACTGGAATAATGTCCTTCCCTATAAGGAATCAAGCAGAGTCAGTAAAAGCCCCTTGGGAAAACTGGCCTCATACCTTGTTTACACAGTTCCTGTATAGGGTTCCTAACTTGTGGTAAGTAAAGAATGTAATGTTTTGCAGGTCCAGGAGCCCCAAGCTATCTTGTGACCTCAAGAAGAGAGGAATTTACTCAATTCATAGGTATTTGAGACTAAAACCCATGGCTGGGCTCAGCTTTAAAAATTCTTACCTGAAGTTCCTTATGGACCAGACTTCCATCTGAGCCAATTTAAAAAGCCTATGTGAAAATCTTTGTTCTTGCTGCACTTTATGCAAATAATCAGGCCAAATGTAAGACTAAAGTTTATTTTGCAAACAAATCAGTTCTATTATGATTTGTTTTTAACAAAAATAAGAACTGGAGAGGGAAAATTATGTTTCAAAACTGATCATACACTTGTCATTAAATTCTAGTATCATTAATTGTCTTTAAGTTCTTGTCTGCATTTTAGACTAACCCTGCTTATCCCTATGAACCAACCAGTGATCTCTGGCTGCAGCTCAGATGAAACAAAATGGATCGGTAATGGAAAATAAGACCAATGGAGATAACCAAGCCAAGACTCATGCACCCAAGTCTCAGCAGGTATAAACACAGCCTCCAGTTATCTGGGCATGTTGGCAGCCTTGGGATTTTTAAACTGTCCTTCCCCCGTTGTTTCATTTTGATCCACATCTTCTAATAACCCAGTTTGTCTCTTCTCACATTTAGGCCATCAAACTCCAAAATGGTCAAGCAAATGGGAGCCTCAGACAATGGCTCTCTTTTAACAGGGACTCTTAGACAGGCCTCCAAGGGAGATATGACTGCTGTCTTCCTAAAACAGTGCCCCCTGTCAGCAGGAAGCAGTGAAGATCAGTCATCATCCCCATCCTAATGGCAGTTAGATGTACTTCTTCAGAGGGGAAAATTGATAATGGCAGGAAACAAATATCTAGGCAGATAGGGAAAGGTCCCTGGTGCAACCCCACCTTCAAGCCAAAGACAGTTTAAAGCCTGAAAGCCAAGCCAGAAGTTAAATCCATGGACCAGATTAGGAGCCTCACTTCCCGTTTGGCACACTTTCCTCTGATTGATCCTTACCCTTCACCTATTTTACATATAGCTAACCTTCCCTAATTGATTTTTGTATGCTGTCATGCCCACCTTTGAGTAGTGTCTTTGTTTTAACTTTTTTGCATACTCACAAACCAATCAACATGCACTCCCCGATTCTCAGCCCATAAAAGCCCCAGACCCAGCCACACGGAGAGAGAAACCACCTGACATCAGGTGGGGGATCACCCTTGCATCCCCTCTCCATTGACAGCTGTTCTGTCACTCAGTAAAGTTTTTTCCTGTCTTCCTCACCCTTCATTCTTCTTGGATGTGGGACAAGAACCTGGTACCCACTGAACAGCAGGGGCAAGAGGAGCTATATGCTGTAGCCCTCCCATCCTTTGCCAGTGCCAGGTGGCGTCCCCATGAGACGGGAAACAGTGGCAGGACCAGGCCAGTCTGGGAGCTGCAGGCTGGAGCGGGACAATGAGAAAAAAGAAGCTGAGTCGCTGCTGGCCACATGTTTCCTGCTGTCAAAGCAGGACTGAGAAAAATCCTGCTTCACCAACATAGCGAAACTCCATCTCAAAAAATTAAAAATTAAAAATTAATTAATCTCAAGTATTCCAATTTTTTTAAAGTTCTCTTCCATGTTATCATAATAAAGTCAATGAAAGTGAGGACCTATTTTTTTTATTTCCCTGAAATCTGAAAACTATTTAAATTTGTGTCTAAGGACAGTACTTATTACCTAAAATTGTTTATAACATGAGGCAAGATACTAGATACTAGTCTAGGGATGAGGATACTTTGTTACAAAGATCACTACCATGTGACTGTGAACTGTCCAGTCAGTCTCCCTGGGCATGATTTTTCCACAAGGCAAAGCTATGTATTTGGCTTAATGATTTCTGGACTCTTTCCTTACTCAAGCTTTCTACAGTATCCTGATTGTTTGACAGAAAACATCTATTATTTTACTTAAATAGATATGACTACTAAAGTGTGGAGACATATTTCATACAAGAGAAAAAAAGAATTTGATGATATAATTATGACTGCACAGGGGAAAATAACTCCACTTTGAAAAAGATACTCTCTTCATATAGGAAGTTAAGTTTAATCAGTGCCTGACAATGTACTTTAGTGTGCTTAACTGGATCTTTAGCTGAATATAAGAAATTTTTCTCTATTCAATTTATACCCCAGGAAAATGAGTGTAAAATGCAGATATAATGTTGATAGATATTGTAAAGTTTTTTTACCTGGAAATTTTTTTCCTCAGGTGTTTAACTGCACCAGCATTGGAAGCTAGTTAAATATGGAATACTTAACTAAAAAACTCACATGTAAATGTCTAGGTAACTAGTCCACAAACATGTACAATATATGTGCCCTTTTAATATTTTACATCAGTTCCAAGAGACAATAAGGCTGTGACTGTGTTAGCATAAACTTAGGACATGATGCTCTTACCAAGTTTTAAAATAAAATAACTACATGGTTCTTTTACTAACAGAGAAGTAATCTTACTCAATTTTTTCAACACACACTCAACAGACGGATCACATATATATTTCTCATATGTTTGTGGTTATCCATATTTTAAGAGTTATGCATTTGAATTCATGTGGTAGAGCTTAGCTCATGCCTCTGTGTAATTTTCTCTTTGGTCAGGTATCCAGTTTGATTCTAAATGTTTCAGGAAGATAGAGAAAGTGTTATCAGGGCAAATAGTGAAGTTATGTATATATATGTGTGTGTGTGTCTGTGTGTGTGCGTGTGTGTATAAGTTATGCGTGTGTATGTATATATAAATTATACACACACGTATGTACTTGCGGGTGTATATAGATACACACACACACACACATATATATATATATTCATTGTGTTAAATGAAATATTTTATCTCTGGTAATCAAGTTAGTTCAATCATTTGTACTACAAATAAAGCATTCAGATCTTAGGGCACATTATCACATTATCTAGTTCCTGGTTGGTACTTCATAAATAAAAATGATTTAGAGTCAGGTGACCTATTAGTGAATAACTATTTAACTCTGTAACCCTCCATAATTTATTTAATCATGATTTACTTCAATTTCTTCAATGAAAAAACTAGTAATTCATTTTAAGAGGTTTGTAATTGGGTTGAATATGTTTAAGCATAAATGCAGGAGACTACTATATGCCCTTCTCTGGCTTTCTACATTCTTACATACTCAAACATTCAATATCTATCTGTAATCCATTCTTCTAGATTTGATTGAGGATCTTGTTGGAAACATGGTCATTATTTCACAGCAAGATGGGATAAAATCAGGAGAACTTTGGGAGAGCTTTGGGAGCTCATCGAAGACGATCTATCGCTCCTTAGTGCTAATGTCATCCTCTAAGACACAGCCCACCTTTGTGCTGAGCAAAAATTTCAACACTTATATACTAATATTTATGTATTATTTAAAACACCTGGAGACAATTCCAAAAGTTTCAACTCTGAAAATTTATTCAGATGTCGATCCTTTCCTGAAACACTAAAGATTTTGCCAAGTTCATGACATTTTAACCAAGAAAAAAATTCTGCATAGAATTCTTCTTTTGAGATTAATTTTGAAATTCAGGATATAAGCAAAGATTCATAGTTCAGTTTTGAAGTAATATTTGATAGCTATAAATGACACAGTTCTCTTCCCTTACAGACTTCGAAGCATTTTTTAAGAGTAGCCTGTGAATCCTTAGAACATTTTTTTTCTGACAAGAAGCAAATATTATTATCCGTATTTTCTCCCTGTGTAAAATATATATATGAAGCTGCCAGGTGCAGTGGCTCATGTCTGTAATCCCAGCACTTTGGGAGACGAGAGTGGGCGGATCACCTGAGGTCAGGAGTTCCAAACTAGCCTGGCCAACATGGGGAAATTCTGTCACTACTAAAAATACAAAAATTAGCCTGGTGGAGTAGCACACACCTGTAATCCCAGCTACTTGGGAGGCTGAGGCAGAAGAATCACTTGAACCCAGGAGGCGAAGGTCACAGTGAGCCGAGATTGTGCCACTGCACTCCAGTCTGGGTGCCAGAGTGAGACTTCTTCTCAAAAAAAAAAAAAAAAAGAAATGTAGTATTCCAAGAGCATTTCACAGCTAATAGAAATTGGGAATAAAATTAATGACTTATAATGCCCTCTTTTAAGTACTAAACTATATTGCGTTTCTCAGATTACACATCTAGTATCAATAAAAATATTTCAGTACTTTTTGAAATTGTCATAAAAAAATTCAAAATTTTATAAAATTCCATATTTATTGTCTTAGTGATTGATCTTTACAAAATTTTTCCCTGCTGTTTGTAAAGCTCTTAGAAATGATTTTTAATGACATTTCAGAGATAGAAATAAATTTAGATTGTTTCAAGGTCTTGTTGAATATATTAATAAATTGGTAAGGATAAAAAAACTTGATTTCTTTACGTTATCTTAATGACTTTCTTTATTTGTTGCAGCTTTCAGCTTTTTTACACTCACTTGAAGTAGATAAAAAGGTTAAGTGTATTTTTTTTTCTTGGTAATGAAATGTAATTATGCTTTTAATGTGCTTAGTAAAAGAAAAAATGTATATTGAGCAGTTTCTCACCAACTGTCAGAACCCTAATTAGTGAGTAAAATTTGTTATTTATTATGGCTTTCTTTTGAGTTAACCTTTAAAAATAATTTTGTCTTACTTTAAATACTTTTGAGGAAATTGTTAGATACCTATAGATAATATTATTTTATATTAATTTTCACTTGTATACATAGAACATATTTGTTTTGTTTAACTGCCCAATGTCAGATATTTTTTCTCTTTCAAATAACATGTTATTTTTGAATCTTGTTCTATGAAGAAATAACTTACCTCAAAATAATCTTAATAATGAAATATCATTGATTTACAGTGAGATAGTGATATATTAGATCTCAATGACCACTTAGAAAACATATTTTATTTAATGGTCCTGAATGCAAAAGTTATTAATCATGCAGCTATTCTCATTTTTAAAGTATGTCATATTTCCATTATTCATTTCTATGTTACTTTTGTGTACCAATTAAGAGGATACTACAGATCTTCTCATTCCAAAGTTCAAAGGGCATCAAAATGCAGTCAGTTGCAGCCTTGAATTAATCATTGCTATTTTTAATGCATAAAGATCCTGTGTCAAATCCTATAACCTTGATCTTACGATCAGTGCCATATCATCCTTCATTAAAGTACCAGATGTTGTCAATTTGTAGTTTGCACATTTAAATAATATACTAATCTAAACATGCCTTCATTGAAATTATAAAGAAAACTGATTCCTTATCTGATCACTATTGAATGATAAAAAGGGACTGACAAGTTATTTTAAAGAACACGACAGCATTTTTAATCAGAATTGGTTATTATTACGATATTTCTAGATTTTGTAGTTAAAACATTTGAGGTCCAACATTTACATTTTCACTAATTGTAGACATTTGGACAAAAGCAATTTCCTATAGTGTAGTCCCCCAAATATGAAAATGACAAAATTGGAGCACGTTGCAAGAAAAATGAAGTATTTTGCAAATTGACAAACTAAAGGCAAAGTGACAACACCCTTGCATAGTTAGTAACATCATTCCAGCATTTTAATGTCTGCCCAATTATTTTCTTTTTTATGATGGATATTTATGTTCATTAAGGCTGTAATGGGGTGCAAGCCAGTAAGCAAGCCGTATATGCAATCAACATCTAGAAAAAGGATACCTTTGAGGCAAGTACTGGATATAATGACATAAAAGATGCTATTCTGAGCCAAGATGTGTCACTTTCTAACTTCGATATGGATTTTCCTTTTGAGTATCAGTAGTCTTTATTCTCACATTAACTTAAGGCTGAGTCATCTTGAAAAAGATTAAACATGGAAGTCTACCAATG
>NW_012118487.1:8379194-8478892 GCF_000951035.1 Colobus angolensis palliatus
ACACACACACACACACACACACACACATATATTCTTTTTATGCCAAAATGGTGCTGGGTGTGAGATTCTAAAGGGCATTCCCTTTTTGAGATGCTAGATTTGCTAATCTGTCAAAGCAAGTAACTAATGTACTGCTCAGGCATCTGCAGAGTTTATTCTTCATTATGTGGAACACTGAGCAATTGCATTGGGAAGACTCGGAAATGCCAGGGTCATTACCATCTGGAAAAAGCACAGGAAAAATGCCGACTGGCTATGATGCTCAAGAGTTGGATTACTGGAAAACTCAGTAATGGGCAGACCCCTACGCTTATATCCACTGGAAAAAGGGTCTGTCAATTTGAGCAAAATAATGGTGTAAGTTACAGGATGAAGAAATATGTTTTCCAATATTTATTGTGAAATGTTTATTTCATATTAAGAATTATTTTTAAATGTAGTACAATTTCAATCCTTTTCTCAGTAGCTCTCTCCCTGAAAATATTCCAGTTTTATTGTGTTATTTCGTTCACTTTGTTTTTTCTTATTTATATAGAACTCTGATTTGCTGCTAAGTTGGTAAAAATAACCTTATGCGCTAAGTTCAATGGAAATATCCACATTCAAGAGGTATAGAATAATATGTACACAACTATTTAAAAGTAAATTTAAAAGCATTACTGTACATATTTTTAAACAAGAAAAATGCAACTAAGATAATTAATATAAGCAGAAAAAATATCAGGAAAAGCTGAGCATTTTTTTAATATGGTCCTAAAAGAATGCTCTTAAAATGAGTACAAAAAGCTTATACAGATTAAATCTCTTACAAATCTCAAACTAAGCCTACTTATTAAACTAGACCTAGGCTCATAAAGATATTATCAAAAATTTGGATCAAAAATAGAGAAATTAGCAAGGATAAAGTAACACTTCAAAATTACAGAGTTGCTCAAAAATGAAAAATTCATAGTAATTTTCTTTGTTCATTTAGTAATTACTGTCCTATCTGTATTTATTCTTCTTCTCATATATTTTTAGGACAGAGAGTCATTGCTACTGACTCTGTATCTATTGCTATATTCATATCCAAAGTTAAGGTTCAGTGCTTCTGAGATTTCGTATTTGTATTGATGCCTAATTAATTCACATATATAAGTACTAACATAGTTGTGCAATGCAGTTGTTTTATTTCTTGCTTGATTGAGAGAGAAAGAAAGAGAGATGGCTCAGATCATCACAGGCCTTGAAGTCCCTCTGCTCTAGACAATAAGGATAATACATTTGTATCTCCTTGACCTGATGTTTAAAATTCTATTTTTTCATTTTTTATTGACTATTAATGCTTATTAAGTTTATAATATGTGTGAATAGATTTCCACGGCACAGATTAGCATATTTTATAGGAAAAAAATCTACTTTCTCTGTTAGAAGATCTGGAGTTGACAGTGATATTTTTGGTGGGATGACAGAAAAATGATGTTTTGGAGAATTAACCCTATTTGTCACGTATTAATGCTAGTATCACAGATGATCAACACATGCCATGGCTTTGAATAATAAGTTAAACATAAAAAATGATTACTTGCACTGATAAAATTATATATGAATTTTTCCAGCCAAAGATCAATATGTAGTTGAGGTATAAGTAGTATACCATCTCCTCATGCATCAAACACACACAAACAGACTCTCCGCACAAAAAATTTGTTAGTGACATTTGTCTTTGCCTTGAAGGAATCAATAATTAATTGGTTTCACAGCTTCATTAACCTCTTTTAGTACTTCAGGAAAGTACATGTAGTCTTTTGGAGGTTGATAAAGGAAATCTGCATAGGTGAAACAAGCAAGCAAACAGAAAGACCCTGAAGTAGAATTACAATCCAAGTTTAATCCCATCCCCTTCTCTGCTTTATTTTGTTTCAGTGACTCTATGACCACGTAACGTATTATATGGTTTATTTATTTATTTTGTTTATTGTCCCTCCTTTTAAACTAGAGTATGAGCTCCAGGAATGCAAGGGTTTTTGTTTGTTTTGTTTGATATTATATCTCCAGGGATTACATCAGTTCCTGGCACACAAGAGAAGCTTAATATCAATGTATTGAGTGTAGGAATAAACAAAATGCTTCACATGTTTTTCTTTCTACCTAGATAATACAAGATAATACAAATGACTCTAATCAACTAATACTATATGGTAATTAGGTCCATCAGTATTCAATTGTGTAAAACTGTCAGCTGTTGTTTGCAATATGAAGATGTGTAAACAGGAGACCCTTTCTCCAGAAACTGTAATATAGTTTATCCAGAAACCAGAGAATCACAAGATGGGAAATGACGTTGGTAAACCATGGATTGTAGGGAATAAATGAAGAAAAGGGATTTGGAAAGGATGGTCAGACTCCTTAGGACTAGAATGACAATTCCTACTAAGTTTCTTTTCTGCTTGCCTTCTTTTGATCTTCAAAGGCATGTTGCTTGTGTGTTTATAGGACTTGACATTACCATAGGGAAATACTCAACACAGAGACAAATCCCATATGTTTCTTCTATTGATTCATTCTTGCAAGAAATGAGGTAGTAAGAACATCATTTCTAGCTCTGTCAACCATCTCCCACTTTCCCTCTTGCTCTGTGAACCATTGCTTTATTGTCTCAATCCCCTACTTTCTCCCTGACAAGCAAGAGTGAATTTGTAAATAATTCCGATATTATTCTATGGAAACAGTCTACATGTACAAATCACTAGAAACTCTCCCTTTTCTTTTTGGAAAGTTGTTTCTAAATTTGAATCCTTTCATTCAATTCAGCTTCTGGTACATGAAGTAGTGAAATTAGGTGGATATAACAGCATTACCAAAATATAATTAGAAACAGGACACGTGGGATTCCAGTTTTGCGGTCTGATGATGAGTCACTGTAATGTGTCGGGAACACCAAAAAGAGGATGATCTAATAGAACTGAAGCTGTACTGAGCAACAGCTGTAGTGAGCTGCTATTCGATTACATTTATCATTATTTTTCTTCTATATTTCTTTCCGTTTGCTAATGCCTTGTAAGGATTATGTGTGGCTAGGTGGTATCACGCATTTTCTTTGTTCTTATAAAATGTTTTAAAATGAATAACATATTGGAAAATGCCAAGTGTCAAGTTTGAGTTTAAATACTATCCCTTCATTTTATATTTGCTAACTAAGTTTACGCATTCGATCAATTTTCTGAGCAACTAAAACAGGCCAGGTACTTATTAGGTATTAATTCTATTTGGATGGCAGGGGATAGAGAAAACAAAATAAAACACACAAAAATATGCTAGCATGAAAATGAAATAAGGTGATGGGATGGAGAACTACTGAATACTACCCTAGATTTGGAGGTCATGTCAGAAAAAAACATTCTGCTAGTGGAGGGAGGTGTTATATGTATGGCAAAACCTGAATGACAAGGATGAGCCAGTCTTCTGAAGATCTAGGAGACCCTTTCAAGACAGAGGACACTAAGGTAGAGTGAGTTCATGCATATCAGCCAACAAAGGGAAAGCAGATGTATCTAGCGTGTGGTGAGTGTAGTGGTCACTACTGAAAGTGGTAGGAAATTGTTGGGGTGGAGAGGCAAGGTCTAGATTGTGGAGAAAATTGTGGC
Source organism: Colobus angolensis palliatus (assembly GCF_000951035.1). Lineage (NCBI taxonomy): Eukaryota > Metazoa > Chordata > Mammalia > Primates > Cercopithecidae > Colobus > Colobus angolensis. The sequence goes on from NW_012118487.1 coordinate 8,382,821, forward strand.
ATCAAATATTTTTTATGTTCAAGGCTAGAGAGTTTTGATTTCTTCTTTCTATAAGTCTATGATTGTGCAGAACCAGTTGGGATTCTTAGGATTTAGCTAATCTTTATAGCCTCTTCATCATAGTAAATTGACTGATTAAGTAACATCTTAGATAAAGATTACTAGACACTGACACGGAGGGAGCTTTCATATTTAATTTCTGATATATCTGTACCTTTGAGATCACAGAATAAAATACCTAAAACTAAATCAAAATAGATAAATGGTAGAGTCAGATAACACAAGTTAGAATATGCTGCACAGGTCTTGACTGACAGTATTCCAAACAATTATGCAATGAGGAGAGAAGATTAGAAGACAGATAGGTACTAAAGTGATAGGTATATATTTGGATGGAAGGATAGATAGATAGATAGATAGATAGATAGATAGATAGATAGATAATAGACCTGCCACACTCATTAAGCTGCACATTGAGACATAAGATGTCTTCAGAACTGGTCTTTCTCTTGACTAAATTCTGAGCAGGCAAAAACTATTGTGGGGCTCAGAGAATATTGCGCTCAATAGGACAACTTATCAGACCACTAAAAGAATGAGTAATATAGATATTTTAGTCCCAATTACTGTCTAGTTAAATTAAACAAAACTCTTCTATAAAGCAGAATGCAGTAAATAAAATGTTTTATAATCTGAATGTGACATAGTTTCTATAACATTTTATTGTTTCTTAAAACACTTATTTCTCATTTTGTACATTGTCTTGACAAAAAGGACTATGAACTCTAAACATGACAGTTGATTTTCTTAAAATTCTCAGTGTTCTGCTAGCAATCTAGGTCCAGTTTATCATTTTGAAAAAAGAATGATGCTAATTAAAATAAATCTGAAAAGCTTTAAGAAAATATCAAATCAAGGTAAAAGAACAATAGCAGTGGATGAAGAAAGATGGAGAGAATTATAGTAACCAGTTTGACCATGTGATAAACAAAGGCTGCCATATTGGTCCAGATAGTTTGCTTTCAACTCAGAGAACATCAAATTTTAAACAGCAATAAAATGAAATGATGCCTGTAAAATATACTAATGTGGTAACTAGGACATTTATTAAGGTTTTCAGCATTCATACCTTTACACTCCTGGAGTGCATCGTGCATGTACATTGTAATGTGAACTTTAATTAATAAATTATGTAAAAGGTAATTGCAAAGTTTTTATGCTTAGCCATTTCCACACACTGTTCAGTTATCCATAAACATTCTTAGAAGAATTTAAAGTCTTATTTCAAGTATTTTGTATTTATTTGGTATATGAATATCATTGTGCATAAACTTGAATTTGAAGTTCATATTAAACTTTTCCTGTTGTTGTTTATAAATGTATGTTTCTTTAGATGTAAATTTACATATAAATTGAAACCAAAAATAAAACTTCTCCGAAACAGAAATCTCCTGCTATAACTCAATATTTATCTTCCTGTATTATATTTAAGCCAAGACAAATTGAAACAAACAATTCTTTCTTAATAGTACATTATAAACCCTCCCCCAAAAATTCATGACAAAGGCTTATCTAGTCTAAATTCATTTGTATTTGACCGAGTGAAACTCATTTAGATTATGTCTATCAGCTCTTTTTAAATTATGAGATTCAACTTTGTAGTGTAACATGGGTGTTTTAAACACATTTTGTAATTTAAATGTTATTCTAGCCATCAGTTAAACACAATGTCTAGCTTAAAATGAATAATTTTAGGTGAATTTTCTTTTCTTTTATTTGTATGTTCTTACATGACAGTTTAAGTATCTTTAATTTTTTATAATCATTCTGATCTACAAGTGAAGACATTTTCACTATGTGATACAATTATCTTTCAAACTGAAGTACATGCAATCCCAGACCCCTTTTCTGCTCTCGAAAAATGCATTTGAATAAATTTGTTTGCATAATAATTTAACAGAAACTAGGAAAAGAAAAGAAAATTAGTGTGAGAGACAGGATTAAGGATCCCTGAGAGATTTCTGCATGATTTTACACCAAGATTTCTTCTAAATGGATGAATAATCAAGATTCCAGATTGTAAATCACATTAAGCTGCCTAGGTAATACTTCAATTTCTGCCTCCAGGTACAGTTGAAAGGCTTTTGGTTTAGTTTGGTTTGGTTTGTTTTGCCAGAATGAACTGTGTTGGCCTCCTAGGTTTTGATCTTCAGTTTGTGTGATTTGGGCTGAATTATGTATTCCGTTTAAGCCTCAGTTTACTTATGAGTAAAAGTACAGATGTTAACATAAAAGTTGTAACAATTGTGAAAAACTGTAAGATTACCTGGGGCATGTCTGTGTGCAAGAAAAGTTAATTTTTTTTTAATCCTTTTCTCTTCTTCTCTAGTTAATCATTTCCAAAACAATTTCCTAACCTTCGACCCCAACGTTAGGATAATAATGTGCCCATACATTAATGTTTTTCTCCTGAAGCCTAATTCTACTTCCATATTCCCAGTTTCAAAATATTACACCACCATTGATCCAACCTAAGTCAGAACTCCTTGATGACATTTTGACTCCTCAGCCTCCCTTGAGCAGCATTTATGAGGTCCCCATATTCTGTCAATGCTGTTTTTCCTAGCTTTCAAATCCCTCTCACCATTTTAGCTGCCCTTTGCTGAGTTTAGAATCTCTCTCTCTCTCGTTTTTTTTTTTTTTTTTTTTGTCTCCCTTAGTCATATTTGGCTGCTATATACACAATCTTATTGTGATGAATGGCTCCTCTGTCACCAAAGTGATTTTTTAAAGTATAGTATTGATTATCAAGTTAAAATCATCAAAGTTTTTATCACTCTGTTTTAAAATCAGAGCTATTTAGCATGATATGAAAAGCTTTTTTAAAAATTAAACTTGGCTTATCATTTTCACATTGTCTTATGCTATTTTTTCATTTTAAAACAATGAAATGTAGTTGTCCAATGTCACAGTGTTTCTCACGGTATCTGTCTCTTTAGAGGCACAGGGCTCTTCTTTATGAGGAATCCACCTTGACTTCCTCCAACCTCACTCGTAACCCTGACAACTCCTCCTCACTCTCTCCTGTCCCTCAAGGTTGAGTCCAGGCAACAGTCATCTCAAGAAGCAACTGAGCCACAGCCGCTCTCTTCACCCTTCCAAGTCTGTTTTAAATGCTATTTGTACAAGTAGTTCATTGCAATAGTCATCCTTGATGTACTTGTCTATCTCCCTAGAAATATACTTATTGATATACACTGCTTTAAATTCAACTTAGTATTATGAGAGCATATAAGACTATAAAAACAGTAGCTGTCATTAGATCTCCCATTCGAGGACTGAGGGGAGTGACGATATGATATTGGTACTGGAAGTTTTATACACAGCCCACCATTTACACTGAGATTCAGAATACTCTTGAAGATGACAGGGAGTTAAAGATGCAATGCTTCTCACAGAAATAACACTGTGGTACGGTCTGAATGTACTACCCATAGAATTCATATGTTGACACCTAATTACCAGGGTGATAATATTAGAAAGTGGAGTCTTTGGGAGGTGATTAGGTCATGAGGGCAGAGCCTTCAAAACTGGAATTAGTACTCTTACAAAGCAAAGTCCTGGGGGAGTTTGTTTGCCCTCTTCCCTCCTACCAGGTGAGGACACAGTAAGAAGGTAATATCTATGAGAAAGGAGCCCTCACCAGACACTGAATCTGCTGGTGCTTTGATTTTGGACTTCCCAATCTCCAGAATTACAAGCAATACATGTCTATTGTTTAACTATTACCTATGGGTTGGATGCAGTGGCTTACTCCTGTAATCCCAGCACTTTAAGAGGCCGAGGTGGGCTGATCACTTGAGGGCAGCAGGTTTGAGACCAACCTGGGTAACATGGCAAAACCCCATCTCTACTAAAAATATGAAAATTAGCTGGATGTGGTTGTGCACACCTGTGATACCAGCTACTTGGGAGGCTGTGCTGGGAGGATCACCTGGGGCTGGGTTGCAGAGGTTGCAAGTGAGCAAAGATGGCACCACTACACTCCAGCTGGGTGACAGAATGAGACTGTGTCTCAAAAAAAAAAAAAAAAAAAAGAAAAGAAAAGAAAATTGCCTAGCATAAGATTTTTGGTATGGCCACCAAAATATACTAAGATATGCTGTAACTGTTGAGATCTTACCTATTTTCACATTTTTATGAAGATAAGTGTTTTTTAAAAATATTATTTTAATCCAAGTATAATAATCCTAATAATCCTTGAGCGTTCTTTAATATCCCAATAAAGGAAAAAATCACTGACATCAATGTGTTTTTTATTCTTGAAAAACATATGAAATAGAAGAAAACCTACAGGTATTGCTATTAATTGAGTTCTTACATTCAGTGAATGTCTGTACTTCTGGAAATCAGCACAATAATAACAAACTAACACTCACTTAACTCACTCTTCCAATCTCCTTTTCCTGATGTTCGACACAGATGAGCAGAAGTGTGCTACTTAATACCTCATAAATGCCTTTTTTATTAATGTGTCTTATAATTAAAATTTAAAATACTTGTCTCACATTTATCCTTATGTGCATGGAATGTCATAAAACTAATAATATTTAATATTTAGAAAAACAATGTAAAATTTGTTTTATATAATTTATATTTACTATGATGTATTCTTCATACTTCATATCTGTGGAAAATTAACCTAGTTGGGTCAAACGTAAACTAAGTATTTGTCCCCAAAAGAATGAAGTGTGAAAACTATAGGCAAACTATGTATACAGACCTGTAATACCAGGACACCACACTCCAAATAAACAATGTGAGCAGTGAAGAGCCATCAAAATGAGTAGTTAGGAGTAGCAAAAGTAGCCCTTGGGATGTAAGAATATTGGTCTGGACTTTCTGTTGAATAATGATTAGCAGAAGGTTAATGTGGGAGTCAGACTTCCAGTAGGAGCTGGTTGTGAAATTCTTGGATGGAGGTAACAACAATTTGAATGAGAACAACAGTTGTAATTGAAGAGAATGATCAGGAAGATTGACATGAGAGCCATTTCCATTCATTTGACATATCTTCATTAATCTTGGTAATTTACCAACATGTAACCTTTGGGAAGTCATTTAACCTTTCTATGTGTTATTTTTCTCATCTGTAAAAACATATAATAGTGACATTGACTTCATAAATTTATTAATATTAAATGAATGAATGCATATAGAATGCCTTAAGTGCAAATACATACAAGAGATGATGATGGTGATGATGATGATAAAGCATGAACAGTTTTTGCAAACACTAATTAGAAGTGAAATGTGAGAACCCCCCAACATTGCGCGCACACACACATACACACACACACACACTCAGAGAGAGAGAGAGAGAAACAGAAAAAGAAATTAAGTTAAAACATCTTTGTTTTTAGGCAATTTGTGTTGCAACTTATGAGAATTATTAAAAATAGTAGTAAGTGGGTAGTTGAAAATGGGTAAGTAGAGATAGAAAAATTGTTAGTGATTGGAGTTATAAGTTTATATCGGAGAGAAATAGAGAAATTATAGGGAAAATAATCACTGCAGTTTAATATCTGGAAAAGAGAAAATGAGCAAGAATCGTATATTAAGGCATTGCAATGGAAGGAAAAAATGAAGAAAGAAATGCCCTCAATGAAGATGGGAGCGAAACAGAGGTCCCAGGATAGTAAAATAATATAAAGGCTGAACTACTAAGAGTCACTTCATATCTAATGAAGGGATGTGCAAATTCTATGAAATTTTTCACATCATTATTGACATCAAAATGTCCCTAAATGTGCGATTTTGTACCATGTGTTTGTAGACTATGGATATTGGAAATTACATCTACTAGAGAACGATTACTACTATTAGCAAAATTGGGGTGGTTTTAACTTATTATAAAAGATGATTTGCCAATCTTGTTATTTCCAGTTACAAATACTATCAAGCTATCTGATTTTGTAAGTATTAAAACCCAAATTGATTTATTGGATTGTACTTAAGTCAATGAGTGGGCATGCCTCTAGCCAGCTTGTTTTCTGTATGTTCAGATAATCTCCATTTAACAACTCCAGCAGAAAGACAATATCTTGCTTTTATTATTCATTTATCAAACCTAATATAACCACTACCCTCCAAATATTGTAGCTTAAAACAACAAGGAGTTTATTATATCTTACAATTTTCTAAGTTACACATTTAGGCAAGAATTTTCTATTAACAAGAAAGTTTATAGAAAGTTGTGTCAACATAGGTTATTTGGTAGTATTCAGCTAACTGGTCCCCTTGTCTGGAGAAGGCAAGATGAGTTCATGCACGTATCTGCTGTTTTTGTGGAGATGGCTAGGAGGCATGATGTTAGAATTGGACTGGCATTTGGGAGCTTCCATGTGGAATATCTATGTGGTTGGGGCTCCTCCTTCCATTACAATGTCTTAACATATTATTCTTAAGATACTATTCAGGGTAGTTGGCCTTCTTATATGGTCTTATATGGTTCCAGGTAAACAATGGGGAAACGGTCAGTTCTCCTGAAGCCTAGGCCCCAAATTGGCAGAGCATCACCTCTATTGTATTCGATTGGTCAAGCAAGTCACTAAGGCCAGCCTGGAGTCAAGAGAATGAAAATTAAATTCCACTTCTCAGTGGGCAGAGTAATAAAGTATTTGTGACTATTTTCAATCCACTCTATTTAGAAAACATCCTGACTGACTCTGTTTCTGCCTCTGTCATATCCTCAGGTGGATGAAAACAGGTTATTCACCAACAGATCTAAAAGACAGGAGAATGAAAAAAGGTGCTGTGTAAAACAGTTACAGTACTAACGTAGAAGTATATTAGTCCATGTTCACACTACTATGAAGAAATACCCAGGACTGGGTAATTTATAAAGAGAAAGAGGTTTAATGGACTCACAGTTTCACATGGCTGGGGAGGCCTCACAATCATGACGGAAGGTGAAGGAGGAACAAAGGCACATCTTACATGGTGGCAGGCAAGAAAGTGTGTGAATGCAGGGAAACTACCCTTTATCAAACCGTCAGCTCTCGTGAGACTTACTCATTATCATAAGAACAGCATAGGAAACTTCCCCTCCCATGATTCAATTAACGCCTACTAGGTCCCTCGTGTGGAGATTATGGGAGCTACAATTCAAGATGAGATTTGGGACATATGATATGGGACATAGCGAAACCGTATCAATAAACATCATCCACCAACAGGCTGATCATCTCAGTATCAATCTTCTTGCTAAAAATTTTAGAAAATAAAAAGTAAGTTATTTGGTTGCAAACTTTCTGAAAATATAAATATATAGTGATTTTTTTTCTGTTCTACTTTTGACAATGTACTTAATTAGGTAACCTAAATCTGAAAAAATAAAAAAATGAAAGGTTTCAATGCTAATACTGAGGATGTTCTATTTGTAAGTTATTTTGTTAGGCTCTCTTCTGTTTTGGCACAAATAGGCCAATGTCAATGAGAAAAATAAAAACAGGTAGAGACAAAGAAGAAAGCTAAACTAGTAAGAGTCACTTCGTATCTAATGAAGGGGTGTGCAAATTCTATGAAATTCATAAAGACTATGAAGTTAAAAGACCAATATGATTTATTTTAGACATACACTTGTCCATTTATTCAGAAAAAAACAAAACTTTCACTGACTTTTTGCAATAATGCTTATAAATTAAAAGCAGTAGTGACATATTTGGTTAGAAGTTTATGGATATACATGACTGATAAACCAAAGAAAACTATTTCATAAGGGCTAAGAATTAATGACAAAGAAATGGAAATACAATAGTTATGAAGAAAGTGGCACTGTGGATTTGACATTTATAATGGATTAGCTGTTAATTTTTCCTTTTCTATATGTTACTTTAATAAGATTTGTCAGACCACTGTACAATTTATCTTTCTGCACATTTCTCTTACAGATGATGGATCACTGCATATTATAAACCAAATTTTCAAATACAATGAAGAAGAGACTTGCTCCCAGCAATAGATGCATATGAAATAATGGCATTTGTATGATTATAATCATGCTACCAATACTCTACTATTCTTTTTCCAAAAATATCTTTATAATCAGGGCTTGACTACCAGTTAAATGCTGTTAGTTTTTTGCTGTTGGTGGTAGTTCATATGTAAAACAGGTACCTTATGCACTTTTTTCTTTCCCCCTTTAATTTTCTCACATTCTTTTCTACCCTCTTTCATGCCCCTTAATTCCTTACTGATCTTTCTATTTCTCTGTGTATGTCTCAGCTGGCTTCATGCCCCTTTTTTTTCTGTTTTTGTATCTTCTTCTTTGTCTCTACCTGTCTTTATTTCTCTCTTTGACATGGCCTATTTGTGCCAAAACAGAAGAGAGCCTAACAAAATAACTTACGAATAGACATCCTTGGTAGATTCAGTAGATGTTTATTGGGTCAATGTCCATACAGGATTCAGGGCAAGACAAGATTAGTGGATCTGCAGTTTAAAAGGCTAAAGTCAGATGGGCTAGAGATACTGTGAGCTTTCATTTTTAGTACTTCAATACTGTATTAGTCAGGGTTTGCCAGAGAAACAGACCAATAGGATATATATATAGTCTGAAAGGAAAATAAATCTCGGGACCCCCAGATCACTAAATCAAAGGGAAAAGTCAAGCTGGGAACTGCCTGCCTCTATTTTAATTCCTAAATAAGATAGCTATTATACAAAGATGAAAAAGAAAAAAAAGAAAGTTACATATCTCCCTCACAATTTGCCCACAAGGAAATTCCTCATAGCCAAAGGACAGACAGAACTCAAAATCTTCCCTCTGCTCATTTGAGGCAAGTGCATATCTACCGGCTTCCTCTGCCCTATCGCTTCACTAAGCCAGACTAAGGCATAAGTGATTATTCCTCTGCCCTCCTCTATGTAAATTGTGTATTCAGCGAAAGGCTAATCAGAGACTCAAAAGAGTGCAACCAATTGCCTCCTATCTACCTGTAACTTGGAAGCCCCCTTCCCTGCTTCAAGTTGTCCTGCTTTTCCTGTCCTAACTAATGTACATCTTACACCTATTGATTGATGCCTCATGTCTCCCTAAAATGTATAAAACCAAGCTGTGCCCCGACCACCTTGGGCACATTTCAGGACCTCTGAGGCTGTGTCACAGACATGTCCTTAACCTTGGCAAAATAAGTTTTCTAAATTGATTGAGATCTGTCTCAGATACTGTTGGGTTCACAATATACATACAGTCATATCTTAGTATCCACAGGGATTGGTACCAGGACACCCCTCCAATGGATACCCAAATTTGTGGATGCTCAAGTCTCTTATATAAAATGATGTTGCATTTTCATATAACCTATGTAAATCCTGCCATATACTTTAAATCATCTTTAGATGACTAATAATACCCATATAATCTAAGTGGTATGTAAATAGATGCCATACCATATTTTAAAATTTTGTATTATATTTTACTATTTCATTCTTACAAATTTTCTGAATAGTTTTGATCTGTGGTTGGTTGGGTTCATAAATATGGAACTCATGGGTACAGAAGACAAACTGCATATAAGGGGAGATTTATTATGAGAATTTTCTCATGCACTTATGAAGGTGAAGAAGTCCCATGATATTCTAACTTCTGGAGACTCAGGAAACAGCCAGGGGCATAATTCCATTTGAGGCCAAAGGCCTGAGAACTGTGCCATGGAATTCAAAGGCCAGAGAACCAGGAGCTCTCGTGTCCAAGGGCAGGGAAAAAGGACCATTCCAGCTCAAGGAGAGAGAGAATTTGTCCTTTCTTCACTTCTTTTTTCTATTCCATCCCTCAGTGGCCTGGATGATTCCAGCCATATTGGCAAAGGCAGATCATCTTTACTCAGTCTACCGATTCAAATACTATTCTCTTCTGGAAACATCTTCACAGGCACATCCGAAAATATATATATATATATATTTTTTTACCAACTATCTGCACATCCCTTAGCTTGCTCAGGTTGAAACATAGAGTTAGCCATCACAAAGACCAATATACCAATATACCTTTTGGCATGGGTCAATGTTATGAATGTTTATAACTGGACCTGTCACTATCTCTTCGTTCAGGAATTAATCCTCTATCCTCTCCTTCATTCTATTCTTTCCCAAATAAAGATACCATCCTAATTAGCCAATATCACACTTTCTCCATGGGTGAAATAATCTTTTCTACTATACAGTAACAAATATATATGGGCCAAAAAGGTCAATTTTTCATCTCGTTTCTAGGTTTCTATAAAAATGACTTGATTCTAGGTTTCTATAAAAATGACATGACGATTCTTTACTATTATTATTTTAGAGATAAGGTCTTGCTCTTTTGCCCGGGCAGAATGCATTGGCACCATCTCAGCTCAATGCAACCTCAGACTCTGGGCTCAACAAGGCCTTCTTCTTTAGCCTCCCAATGCGCTGGGATTACAGGCATGAAACATTGCACCCAACCATCATTTATTATTAATTAAAATTTGCCCTTTATTCTTGGACCTGGGACCCCAATAGAACAATTTTTGTCTTGTTGTAGATAGTCATCAGGAAAACTTTGAAATGAGAAAAACAAATATTGAAAACTTAGTGTTATCAGTTGTCTATCTAAAACATTAACATAGTGCACTTTAAATTATGTAGATATTACCTATAGTATCTCCCATTTTAATTAACTTATTTATAGTATTTTAAGGAGCTATATTGAATAATAAAGCATGCATTTGTATAGGTATAATAAAACAGAAAGAAAAACAAGTTTATATCAACCTTTAAATTCACTCTTACTATCAAATTATGTTTCTATTTTACAAAATTAAAATCAAATACTTCTATTGATTATAATCTTTGTCATTGATAAGTAATTCACTTAGAATAATTATTTCATTAAGAATGCTTACACTTATCAGATGTATAACATTAAAAAAACCCTAAGTGTATTACAAATTTACATATTTATGCCACATCTTATTTAAGAGAAGTTTTAAGGTTTATTACTGTAAGATAAAATAAAACAGACAATGAATAGATGATGAGGTCAATAAGACAGACAAATGAGGTTTGGACTAGGTCAACTTTTTCAACATATTTATTTGCTAGTTGTGGATTTTGCCAAAGGAAAAAAAAATGTTTAACCATGCCTATATGGAAAATATAACTAACATTTAAAAGAAAATCATATATTCCTGGTCCTAAGACCAAAAATTATTATAGTGACATATTTGCATAAAACAACTTTAACTTATTAAGGAGATGAACTTTATGGTGTTATTTATTATACTATCTTTTGAAACAGATGTAAAGAAAATCACCTTGTGATAGACACAATTTTATACAGGACATCAAATCCATACATTACAAGTTTGTGGCTCTCCCTTTGTCTTACTCTCCAGGTGTAGAGATAGGTGAATTTAGAATATTGCTTTACATTTTGATAGCTAAAACTTCACAAACCATTTTTCCAGGAAAATGACCAAACGCCAACCACACAAGGCTTTACAAATGCATTTAGGATGTTTATGGTTTCCCTGAAGCCTAGGTTGAATACTCAGGATTAAGAGCAGAGGGTTCTCAATGAGTCTTACTATGAAAATCAACTGGGAGGGCTTAAAAAAAATACAGATTTCTTATCTGTCACCCAGGACATATTGAATCAGAATTGGAGGGAGTGGGGGGAAGGGGAGAGTTGAATAAAGAGGCTGAGAGTTTAAATGTTTAGGACATCTACTGGTGAATTTCATGGTCTGTCAGAATCCAGAACTACTAAAGAAGAAATGGCTGCCATTCCTCAGACCATTTTTCATCTGCAAAATAGATGAAACATAATGCAAAAGATAAAAATTATGAGATAAAAGGTAGTGTGCATGAAACATTAATAAAGGAAACAAGAGATCACATTTATTTGGCTTTTACTACATGCTGTGTAGTATGCTAAAGCTTAATATCATTTACTGCATAAATTTCTCACTTAAACAAAACATATACAACAGGTATTATTATTGCCATCATTCCCCAACTGTTACATATGACAAAACTAAAGTTTAGAGAGGTTAAGTAACTTGTTCAAGATCTCAGAGTAAGTGAGGGGTAGAGAGTGACTTCACCCCAGATAATCTGATATCAGTAAAATATTTCAGTACAATGTGGAACTGAGTTACATTTTCATGTGGATAATACTTCTCTAGGATGGAGATCTATACTGTACAAGGATGTCTCTGCTATGCTAAAGAGTTGTGTCCAGGTGATGGGAAGATTAAAGGTAAAGCTGATTACTTATAACAATAAGCTTGAGGGTATTTTTGGAGAGTAGACAGCTGGGCTTTTGGAACTATGTGTGCATTTATTGGCCTGATATTGAGAATTTTACAAACAAAGCTTTATGATATATCCAAATTGCAAAAACTCAAGTAGCATGTAAGACTTCTCCTATTAGAGAATAAAGACTATGGTTATAGTCAACTGTGTTGTCAGGTTTTTAATCTGGATTCTCTGTTAGACAAAGAAATTTACAGATACATTTATAGTGCTCATAAGGTAACTCGACAGAAAAGCAGTAAAAAAAAAAAAAATGACAAAGTTATCTTTATGTATGTTTTTACAAAGGTCACCTGAAACAGAAATTTGTGAATTAATTTTCTGCTGGTACTCTTCCTCACTTCCTTTTCTTCCTGAAAAATAATTAATATCATATTATATCCCCAATCATAGTAGACAATATTGTCATAAGGCAGCTTTTTGGAACCAGTGTAGAACTCTGATTGTCAGGGTAATGGAGAAGGTCTACATATGAATTATTCAAAGGCTTGTATAATCAGTACAGTATTCAAATTAAACCCAAGAATGTGTAAATGAGGCAATTATTCATTAAAATTATTAACATTTTAATTTTTCAGAGTTCGATGTGACACTTTGTGTAGCTTTGCTTAAATATAGGATGGAACACTGCAATCAGAGCCATAGTTCTATACTTAAGCATTAGATGAGTGCTTATACAAACCTACAAGCAATATTGTGGAAATGAAATGGAACCCTGAAATCAGAGCCATAGTTCCATACTTAAGCGTTGGATGAGTTTGGATGAATTCTTTCAAGTCTCAAACTGATACCTTGAAAATAAAAACAAATAAGAAATACTAATAAAAAAATTACTGATGATTCCACAAATGTCAATGTGGGTCTGATTATTTAAATTTACCAATTATCATCAACCAGATATTTAGAAGTCTGAACTTAAGCCTTTGTGAGATTCTCCACCACCGATCCATATTTTTCTCTTTGGAGAATACAGAGACTCCACAAAAAAATTCCATCACAGTTGCCATACACACAAAACGCATACCTCCTTGTATTTAGCGTATTGTAGGCATTCTATTTTTAAAAGTGAATGACATTATTCCTCTTATAATATCAAGATATGCTATTTTCAGTGGCTTAGCATAGAAATAATGAGATTTTGAAGTAGGGCAGTAATTAAGTAAGTGAAAATGTTGAAGAGGAGCTGTATTTGAGTGTGAGAAACGACTGTGAATTTTCTGCAAGAGAGGAACATTAAGATTCAGCAGAATGTCTGCCTTTCTGGATTAGGTAGATCATAACATGACCAAACAATTTAGAGAACTCAAGAAATAAATTATTTGGGCATAGAAGTATGGTCTTTGTAAGAGATAAAAAAATGTATTTAGGACAAACTAAGTTCAATATGTTTATGAGACTTTCCCATAGATGGCATCCCCTGAACGCTGGCAGAAATGCTATTGGGGTAATCTTTTATGCTTGGGCATAGACATCCAATAATTTTGGTAGATTAAAAAATTAGTATATTCACAGGCTCTGGGTAACAGGATGTCTTTGGGAGGTCATTATTCTGCCTATTACAAGTTTCAGGAAGTGGGTTCAGAAGTTCAACTTTAAGAGTAGGAGGTATTATCGACAAAAGTATTGAATGTTGCAGAGAAGTTAAATATTAGAATGCTCCTGCTACTTTTTTGTCTTTTAGAGATACGTTAATCCATGTACAATTGCTTTCAAACATGAAGAAGATTTAGTTAGACATAGGAGTCAGGATGTGTGAGTGAAACCAGGGATCATGAGCTTAGGGAAGAAAAGATGAGAAGAGCATTCTCCAAAGTAAACTCTGCAAGGTGCTTCAGGATAAGTTAAAAACCAAAGCCCATCACAATGGGGGAAAAACAAAACGTGATATTAAAAGTAAAGTGAAACATTAAGCAACACTTTTAAATCTTCCCTAAAGTTTGAGCATCTTACCAGCTACTGCTGCCCGGCTGTTCACTGAACTGGAGTGGGGACTCCAGTTCAAATACTGTGTTAGAGGCACAGCTGTGGCTGGGGGAAGAGGGACAGCCTTCTGAAATGAAACGGGCTAGAGATTCTCGAGTATTGGCGTCCTCAAACACCAACTAGCTCAAAAAGCAAGTTCCAGCACTGAAGAATGTATGCATGGACAGCATTTGATGGAAAAAGAAGAATTGCTCTTTCAAGAATGAACATGATAAATAGGTAGAGTTAAATGCTGGGAAACCAAATGTCCCAAATAACTTTCTTTAATTATACTTTGGGAACCAGACAATGTATTAACCATTAGTTAGTCTTCTCACAGTTCTTTTTTGGTTATTAAGTTTTTGTTGTTTTTTTGTTTTGTTTTGTTTTAGGAAATGTTACTGGAAGAATAAACACATTAGGTTCTTTAAGCTTACTGGCACATTTCTTTCTTGAATTTGATTCTGCCTTTACGGACCACAAAAAACATAATTTAAAAGGTGAAAAATGCTGCAACTTGGGGAATAAAGTTTAATTTTGACAAATTTCGTGATTTGTTCTGGAATCACGATCTAGAGGATAAAGATCAATATCTGAGCCACACAAACCCATAAATGAATCTCTGATCACATTTTATTGTGCTGTCATCCCAGTCAAGATATTTGATACATTTTGGCCTCTATATACTTAGACTCTATACATAAGTCTATTGCTCATATATATGTAGATATAGTAGTCCCAAAACTGATGAAAAATTAGAGAAAATTAATGAAAACACATGACAGTGTCTGCTGCATAGCAGGCATGCAAAGAGAGTAAGCAAAAATAACCACCATGAATCTATTAGACTTCCAGAGTCTTCACAGTACACTTGGACCTCGTCTTAATATTTGGTTGAGGAAATGCATTCATCATATGTATGTCTTTTACTTATTCACTTAAATATTAAAATTTAATTTATTCTATTTAAGGTGGGAAACTTGAATTGAGGTGGGGTAAAACCCTCTTAGTTAATGAATCTTGTATATTAATTAATATTATTTATTTTCCTTTGGGATGCCATGTATAAGCATTTAACATAAAGAAAAATCCCATTTTAATTCTAAGGATATACTCACAGGCAAATGTTTAAAACAGACTTTTACTTCAAATTAAAGCCCTTCAAGGGGTTAACTTCTTGTGAAAGAACTTATAAGTGTTGATGATATCATAAATTTTCGTGTAATATAAAATGATAATTATCTTTCATTTTCTTCTGAAGATTTAACTTGGCAGTGGAGAAGATTTCCATCCTGAAATGCAAGATTAAAATAATTAAAACAGCCCATTAAACCTAACAATTTTTTAAAGGTCTATTTTTTAAGGTATATAATTTAAACTATAATTTTCTTTTGAAAAGCCATTGGCACCATAACTAATTTGAATTGTCTGACAACATGTACCAGTGGGCAAGGCATGCTTTCGAAAAGTTAGAAATGTGAGTAACACCAGAATACATTCCAGATGCAACTAAAATATTCACTGTCCAGAAATGACTATGCATTTCAAATTTGTTAATGTATAAATAAATATGCCCTCCTCTGCAATTCTCTCCTACCCAAAATGTTCATATTCCAGTTTGGGATAAGTCTAACACATATAAGATGATATTTAATGCCAAAGAAAAACTTAATGTTTCCCAATTAAAAACACATTTAAAGACAAGCTTGAAAGCAGCATGGTGTAGAAAAAATGACTGGATTTGGAATAGAAGTCTGCAACTGCAGACTCTACCTTCTCTGAGACCTGGAGAAAGCTGCTTTTCTGGTCTCCATTTCCTTATCATTAAAGTCAATAGTAAAGGACCACCTGCCATTATTTCTGTGAGCTTATTTTGTGAAAGTATCTTTTTAGCTACTGTTATTGCACAAATGCAAAACATTTTATGTCTGAGTATTTTCTATTGATATATTCAAGCGAGAAGGAGGAAAACATTGCATGAAAAAAATTAAAATTACTTGCAATGCAATCAGACAGTCCTGCTGTTAATCTATGATTTACCACTTAGTAGATGAGAGACCTTGGGCGAGTCTTTCAAATTTTTAGAATCTTTTTTAGCTCATTTGTAAGATGAGCATAATCCTGTCTTCATTGCAAGGTTTTGTGGGAAGTTAATGAAATATTTTCACACGAAACAATAAATATGAATGCCTGCGACAAGGTGGGCATCTCATCAATCTGAGTTTTCAGTCCCTCATTATATATAATTTATGAGAGTAATGTGTTCTCTTTCCTATGTATTAGCAATCTTCATTATCAAAATTCAAACTTAAGTTTAAGACCAAAAAGAGAAGACGTGAAGGAGAAGTAGGGCAAAACCAAAGAATGTTTCCTCCCTAACAGTGCTTTTGAAAATTCTTTTCTGACACTTTTTTTTATGCCCTGGTATCTCCTTTCTTAAGAGAAAGATGGCCAGAAATGTGGCCTAACAATTAACCATTTTATCTCTCAGGATCAGAAAATTGGGGCCAAAGCAGGGGAATGATGCTCCTTTTCTTTTTGGTTTGTTTTATAATAGATGCTTAGCAATATAAAATACAGGGAGAAAAGAGAAGTGACATTGCTTAAGGAAGGCAATTTTAGGACTTTTAATTATTTTTTCCCTTATGGGTTGTGCACATAGGCAATTGCCCATGGGGTATTGTGACACCCAATAGAGAGCCCCATTGAATGTCAGATATAAGTCAAAGACACACACATACATACACACACACACACACATACAGACACACACACACAATCAGCTGTGCAGTCCACTAAGTACAGATTTCCTAATATTTCACAGTAACATCAAGTCTTCTAAATAGCTGGGCCAAATTCCCTCTGGCCAGTTTTACAGCCTCTTGCACTTTGTTAAAGAAGAGATGATCACATTCACTTTATTTTAATATCGTGAGTACATGTTGTCCCAACCTACTTCTAATCGTCCCAGTCAAGCCATAAAATGTTTTCTTGTCAATAATCATGTTAAAAATTCTTAATATAGAACAGTAAATTACACTTTTCAGTTTACATTATGAAAGTTTGTGTTCATAAGGTTACATGACCTAGATATAAGTGGATAAAATAAAACTCCTAACAGACCTTTTAGAAATATCTATGAAGCAAATTTGATGAAATAACTCAAGATTTCATTTTAATCACAAGTTAACCTGTGACAGAAAAGCCTCTTCAAAGTCTGCTCAGTCCATGCACCTGGGTGCCCTAAGAATAGCTTATCTTCTCAGAAGGTGTGATAAACTAGGTCAGTTGGTGGGGGGGTGACTTACAGAGACATTTGTGGCCACCACTGAGCTAGGCTTGTTGTCAGGCAGTAGAAGCTGTGGTTCTCTATGGAAATACTAAGATGCAGGGCATTTTCTTACAAAAGAGTAAAATTCAAAGTCGCTGTAACTCTAGGGCCTTGTCTTATTTTGTGAAGATGAACATCCTAATTCCCCTAACATTGACCTTATGTCTGAAGTTTGAGGCAGTCATATTTGCTAGGGAAATTCACACACACACACACACACACACACACACACTCTCTCTCTCTCTCTCTCTCTCTCTTACATGGACTGTCAGAAATAATAGATTGAATCTGAATCTACTAAATAAAAATATGTGGAGAAGAAATTAGTAATTTCCTTATATAGTACTTTTAGGTTCCCATATTTAATTAGCACATGCCTAGGTTTACAGCTGCAGTCCTGGTATGAGAAATCATAACCCTGGAGTGTTACTTCTTTAAATTTTTGGCCATTGTTTTAAACAACCTTGAACACTGAGTATGTACTGTTGGAAAGATAATGTCCCAAAGGATGAATCACTGCTATCTTAAAGATTTTTTTCTGTAAACAGACAGAGAGAGGCTCCAGGGATTATAGAAATTTAATCCACCTGAGCAAGCCTCCTGATCTATAGCCTCTGGCCTACAGCCTGTACTTACCAAAACCATGGGTGGAATGCAGTCTCCTTGTTGGTTTAAACCAGCTCTTTCAGACCCCCAACAATTTACAAATGAACCTCAGTGAACTTTCCTTAGGACCATGCTAAAGTCTCCACCTTGCAGGGAGTTATACCTTCATTATCATAACATGTGACCTGTGTGCTGGCATGAGGACCCACTACGATTTTGCCGCTGGGAAGCCTCCTCTACATGTGATGATTTACCCATTACCCTCTCCATCACCCCGTAAAACCCTCCTGTCACTTTCCTTCCAGGAGGCACTGCTTTGGAGAATACTCCAGGTCCTCCTTACTTGAGCCAACTCTTACGATTTCTACTGATCAAAGCTTATGTTCTCCTGGAGAGTTATTTGTTTCTTGCCAGGAAAATAAACCCTGGTATTTTTCAGGTTTCACTGTGATCTTTAAAGTTCTAATTTAAAGGAAGAAGGGATGTTATAGAGAAGCTAGGGGAACCTTAATTGGGGGATGAAAGTACCAACATGAGAAATGGAATGACATAGATAGAATTAATTCATTTACCCAACAAAAAGAGTTTGTTAGGTATAGTGTATACTATGAATATCCAGTTCGACGTGGCCCTCTTCACCAAATAGAGAAGAAAGATGAAGAATAATTCTCAAGGAAGTGTGAAGAATGCTATGATTGTTATGATCATGAATAATGATGGAAACACTCATCAAGAAAACCTGCATTTGGTAAGCAAAGGCTTCTTGGAAGCAGAGAGAACTACAGGAATACTGAATGCATGAATGAATAGAAGTCAGATAGTACAGGATTGGATTTAGAGTTTCCAGCAAAGCACACTGCATTTGGCAGGGCCTAGTGGTGAGATAAAATGTAATATTCAAAGAACTAAAACCTAAAATCTTTCAGCATGGCTGAGGCAGGAAACGTAAACAGAGAGTGGCATAAGAAGCTAGACAGCAAGGTAGGGGCTAGACTTTGAACATCCCCTGAGCCAGTCAGGAGATGTTTATGTCATCATGATAGAAAGTCACTGTCCAGCTTTAAGCATAGGTGTGGTATTTCCTCCTTTGTGTCTTAGAAGAACCAACCTGGTGGCCATTTGTGGACTTCTGTGAGGAAGATAATGAATGCTCATCAGCAAAGAGACCAGTTAGTGAGGGATGGTTGTTAAATGAGAAAGAAGAAATGGGAAAGGACAGAATGTTTTATTCTCAATAAGTTATATTTAAGAGGTGTGAAGGACAGTGCTGGTGACTAAATGAATGGGCATGGTTGCAATAACGGAGAAGGAAAGTCAGTGTCCACCCCATTTTTCTGAACTGAAAACCTGTGGGCAAGGAAATGTCTTCTACATGATTGGTAAAGACAGCAAATAAAGGAGCAGTGCATACGGGTAGAGAAGAAGATGTGCTCATGATGAGTTAACCTGCTTTTGAAATACCCAAGTGCAGACACAGGTAGCTAGCTGTTTAAGAAAGGAGCTATAGACTTCTATGTACTTGAGTACATAGAAGTGGAAAGATCCTTCAGAGCAAAAGTGTAATTGAGAAGAAAATAGTGGCAAATGTATTGTAAGACTTGTAAGACTGGAAGAACACAAGAAGTCTTCCTAAAAAAACAATACTGAGAGAGAATAATGGAAGGTAGAAGGAAAACCAAGGCAGTGGGTTTTTATGATTGTTATTGGTGCATTTTAAAAAGGAGGAAGGGATGGGGCACGGTGACTCATGGCTGTAATCCCAGCACTTTGGGAGGCCAAGGGTGTGGGTCACCTGAGGTCAGGAGTTTGGGACCAGCCTGGCCAATGTGGTGAAACCCCATCTCTACTAAAAATACAAAAATCAGCTGGGTATGGTGGCATATGCCTATAATCTCAGCTACTTAGGTGGCTGAGGCAGGAGAATCATCTTGAACCTGGGAGGTGGAGATTGCAATGAGCCGAGATTGCACCACTGTACTCTAGCCTGGGCAACAGAGTGAGACTCCGTCTCAAGCTAAAAAAAAAAAAAAAAAAAAGAGGAAGGAGTCAACTGTTGTAGACACTTTTCAAAGTCTCAGTAAGGTCTGAAATGTCCTGGGTATTACTCATAAGTGAGTCATGGGTAATTCTCCTGACAGGAGTTTGTAATAGAGTGACAGACGCGGAAGTCACATTGTAGGAAGTTTCACAGAGTTAATTTGATCTGGGTAAGGAGAGAAGATAAAAACAAACAAAACAAATAATGTCCACAGTTTGACTATGGCGTGTGTTTTAGGTGGGGTTCTCTCTAAGCAGGCTTTGAGGAGGAGCTCACTGGGACGTTTATTAGGGAGTGTCCTTGGTAGAACACCTGTGGAAAGAAACGATGGGGGAGAGAATATTTGAGCAGAGAAGTGGAACAATGATGATGCAGTGCTGACTACAACTTTGACCAAATCCACGGGAAGCCCTGCAGCCAAAATGGCCCATTGCATGGCTTAAATGGCTGACATTTTATACCCTAGCCTTGATGAGTCAGTAGTTGTAGGCTGTCTCAGGAAGAGGGTGATTTTGGAAATGTTCCTTCTTTGCAGTTGAGGGAATCCCTGAAGGGTTGTCAAAAGCACTTCCAGTGGTTGGAAAGTAAGTGCTCCTTGATGGGGACCTGGGTGGTTCATAATTTGTCATCAGAGTTCACTTTTAGCGTTGTTCAAATCTCCTTCTTAGGGAGCAAGCCCTCCAGGTTTCTGGTGGACCACTTTGCCTTGGAGAAACTTTATAAAAAGAAAGTAAGTGGGGTAATCTGTAGCCCTTCAGCTTATTTTGTGATCACAGCTGACATTTATCTCCTTTATTACTCATGACAGATTCTTCTAGCTTTAGCTGGTAGCTCAGCCAGTCTCAGTGGCTTAGTTGATGATGTGACTCAGATCCTCAGACATTTGATGCTCTGCTCATCATGCCCTTTTTAGGCCAGGACTGTGCACACATCCATTTGTGGTCACAACTGGCCAAGAGAGTACCAGGAGCTGCCCCAGGAGACAATTTCGGTGCCCTATATTCGTCTCGGCTTTATGTGTACAACAGCAGTCCTATCTGCATAGAGATGATGACTCATTTTCCTGACTCCAGATCGTTTGTCACAAGTGCAAGGAGGCAGGAATAGTTTCTAGTTAATTAAGACTCCTCATATGTTCCCCGTGGGAAGGATCTAGGTCCTTGGGGATCTAGACATCTAATCATGCAGACCCCAGAGTTGTGGGGATGGTTAAAGCGAAAGAGTTCCAGTGGATGACTGAGAGTGACGGTGTACAGTGCTGCTGCTGTGTTCCCTCTTGTTTCCTGAACCTGAGTGATGTGATCTTCCTACTGGAGGAAACGAACCATATGAAATTTATCGATTCTAAGCACATGTTGAGTCATTTGTATGTCACACATCCTCATAAAATATCTCTTATAAGTTCATATTTTAGCTGTGCCATCACCAACTGTTTCCAAAATTCTATCAGTCTGGCCACTTCTAGATCATGGCCCATTCCCACACATTCTTTGCAGCAAGTATTCTTCTGACCTGATGCAATGTTAGGTGGTAACTTTTGCCAGTTTATTAAATACTGGGAGAAACCATCAGGTAATGGTGCTGGCTAGGTCTTCAAGGCAAAAACGACAAACCTTTCCTCCAAATATGTATTTACTCCTATCAGAATTAATGACCATTCCTTCTAGGGTGGAAGGAATGCAATGTGGTCAACTTGTCACCAGGTGACTGAATGGTCTCTTAGAGGAATTAAACAAAATCAGGTCTCAGCCTTGGTCTCTGCTTCTAATAGGCTGAAAATTCAGCCTGAAAATCAAGCACACACTACAAGATACGTGCATAGTTTCTTTGTCTGCTATCATGGATGCTTTGTTTATGTATCATGGTGCCAGCACAGCACTGGACAGCCAAAGATAAAGGCTAACTGATACCAGCAAGCTGATTCATTTAATTGAATTTGTTGTTTATTGCCTCTTCCATAATGACTGTTATTCAGTGGACACTCAAATATAATGCAAAGATTTTATGCTAGTTATCCACTCCCATTCCATTTATAGTTATGTCTCTGGATCCAAACTGCCTTGTTCCCAATCTTCTTTCTTTCGGGAGACTCCTGAGGAGAAAGCCTGCTCACTAGCAACTACAGAGGAAGCCATAAATATCCTAATGTAATGCAGCTTTTCTGTCTACACAACATGGATGATCAGGTTCCTGGCACATATCTCTAATTATTGGGAAGATTTTCCCTTACCATCCTTGTGTTGGGCTGTAATGCAGCTGCAGTCCATTTTCTGCTTAAAGCCATGCACTGAAATGACACATCGATAGACCAAACTCCTCTTCTGTCAGCTGGTTGTAGGGATCTCCCATAGATGACCACAGGTGCGGGCTGTGAGAAAAGCACTGGCTCAACTATGGAGGCTGCTATGAGGGTCGAAGCTACCACTCATGCAGCTTGCTAGTGTCTCTGGTCATGCTAGGGCTTGATTCTTCATGAAATTGTTACATTTATAAAACACTGGTCTGGTTTCACTCTACTTTACAGAATGGTGCATCTTGTAGAATCCAGCTCATGTTAAATACAAATAAATCCAACGTTATTTAAAGCACAGAAAATGGCTGGGCATGGTGGTTCACACCTGTAATCCCAGCACTTTGGGAGGCTGAGACAGGAGGATCCCTTAAGTTCAGGAGTTCAAGACCAGCCTGGTCAACATAGTGAAACCCTCTTTCTACTAAAAATACTAAAATTAGTCAGGCATGATGGCACGTGCCTGTACTCCCAGCTACCCAGGAGGCTGAGGCAGGGAAATTGCTTGGACCTGGGAGGCAGAGTTTGCAGTGAGCTGAGATCATGCCACTGCACTCCAGCCTGGGTGACAGAGCAAAATTCCTTCTCAAAATAAATAAGTAAATAAAAATAAAATAAAAATAAAAATAAGGCACTGGAAAGTAACTACTGACAGTGGAGGAAAGGGTTCCATTCTGATTTGCACAGAGGTGATTGGGTGTTTTATAGGGAGAATAGGAAAGTAGGAAGAGAGAACAAGGAGACTCAAGTGAAAAATTATGGAGCATTTGTCAGTATAAATGTGATTTGGCCAGCCATGTCTGCTAGCTGGCAATTTTTAAAGTTAGGATTTTATTATCTCATATTGACTAGGAGACAGAGGCTTATCCTTCCTGGAGATTATATTTTAAAGGAGTGGCTTTTCAGGTCCTTGAGAAAAATATCCCTGAGTTGTAGAAAATATGTATATATATCTATATTAATCATTGTAAGCCGTTTAAGCGAATGTGCTAAGAACAGGAGGTCACAGACCTATCATCAGGTAGGCCTCTCATTAGAATAAACAGCAAATCCTTTTTTGCTGCCCTGATATTTTCTAGACAGAAATTCACAACAGGGATGGTTGTCCCACTGATGTGGGGTTGGACTGCTAGAAGTAATGGTAAAGTTTGGCCAAGTCTCCTGTGCAGGATTTTGACTGGAGGGCTGTGCTGAGAGCTTTAGCAGTTCTTATTCAAGATTTGCAGTTTGGGGCATATGGTGAATTGGGACCCTACGGTCAGGTTCTCTGTCTCAACAGGAACCCAGGAGAATTCCAAGATATGTTTAAAAAGATGACTATGAACAAGGCTATGCTCCTGAAGATGGTATAACCTCACTCCAGAGCACTAGAGAGTTCTGTATTCCGTCTCTGAAGTCGCCATAAATTCTACACTATATCTTTTCAGTCTCTTTTACTTTTAATTCCAAAGTGTCTGGTGGGTCAAATGTCACAAATATCAAGGAAGCTGGCACTTTAGCCTGGATCTGCACGACCTTCTGCACGACCTGGTGCTGAGCCACACAGAAAAAATTGGTACCCTTTGTTTCTGGAACATGAACAAAAACTGTATTCCTGGGTGTGGAAGAAACAAAATGTTCCAATATGCCCCACAACCTGACGAAGCATAGCAGGAAGTATCATTTTTTTCTTTAGTAAAGAAGCATCAGATGCAATATAATATACAGTGTTCTTTCCTTTGGATGGTATGTTCATTCTTCTGACCATTGGTCAGCTAAAATATTTCTTTTTTTTTTTTTTTTAAGATGGAGTCTCGCTCTGTGGCCCAGGCTGGAGTGCAGTGGCTGGATCTCAGATCACTGCAAGCTCCGCCTCCCGGGTTTACGCCATTCTCCTGCCTCAGCCTCCCGAGTAGCTGGGACTACAGGTGCCCGCCACCTCACCCAGCTAGTTTTTTGTATTTTTTAGTAGAGACGGGGTTTCACCATGTTAGCCGGGATGGTCTCGATCTCCTGACCTTGTGATCCGCCCGTCTCGGCCTCCCAAAGTGCTGGGATTACAGGCTTGAGCCACCGCGCCCGGCCGCTAAAATATTTCTTAATATGAGAGGCCTCTGAAATTTCTTGAAGCTTATCTTTCACCCTCTGGAATACATATTCTTAGCAATTCATTTAATATGATAAATTCTTTTTGATCATCTGGTCCAATTAGCATGATGTCTCTGCCATAATACACGAATGTGATAGGTATAACGCCCAGATGGTCCATTTCTCTTTGGAATTTGTATGACGGATAACAAAATATTTCACATAGCTCTGGCCAAGAACATCCATGCTTGGTGATTGTGAACCATTTTTGATTCCATATCCTGGTAAGAATTAAGTGGACACACACACACATACCATCCAAAGCTATAATCATTTGCCATGTACCTGAGTCTTGTGAAGGTCCGTCCCACAGACCCTGACCCAGCAATGGATGAAAAACGTACACTGACACAGATACTATGCTTGTCAGTCCAGCTGAGTGTCCAGGCTGCTTACAGACTCCAAGGAGAGTGGTGTGTAAAGAGTCAGCAACCACGGCCCTGATCAACCAGCAAAGCTTGTATTTATTTAGTATAGATTAATTGACAAAGGCTTGAGTCATCATACCTGTGGGTAATTAACCTGGTTGCACCCACCCTGAAGAGGACCTTCTTGCCGATGAATGATCAAAGGTTAGTCTTAGGACCACACGAGTAAACAAGCTATTCTATTTAGATAAACTTCCCTACATTCCCTTGTAGCTACTTTAAGCTATTTACGCAAGGTAAAGATCAGGTTGCCTCCAGCCATAACCCTTCCTAAAGCTATGCAAACTGCTCAGCCTTCCAAGAAGGTTTGTGTTTCTACTCCACAACTTCTCCCACGATCCTGACTGACTCCTCACAAGTCCGATGTAGTGAGCTCTTGAAAAGACATCACATCTGGCACAGCAGCTGCAGTAGTCTGTTTCATTCCTGAGAAAGTATCTCATTTTTACAGGTGTCATGCAGGGAGTTAAATAGAGATCTGACAGGGGCTACATGCCTTGCAACCTATAGAACTTTAAGTGTGACACTAATTCTGTCCCCACTCCAATAATTTTTTTATTTAGCCTCTTGCCTGGTGGAGGGAAGTTGTCCTAATCAGTTTTCTGCTACTCTAACAGAGCATCACAGATGGAATAATTTATAATAAACATAAATCTGTTTGGCTGGTGGTTCTGGAGACTAGGAAGCCCAGTGTGCCAACACTGGGTGAGAGTCATCCCATGGGGAAGGTGTCACATAGTAAGGAAGTACATTTGTGAGTACAGGCATGAGAGGGAGGGAGGGAGAGGGAGAGAGAGAAGTACATTTGTGAGTATGGGCATGAGAGAGAGAGAGAGAGAGGGAGAGAGAGAGAGAGAGAAAATCAGGCCAAACTCATCGTTTATGAGGAAACCACTCCCATGATAATGGCCTTGAATCATTCATGAGAGCTCGGCCCCTGACCTAATCGCCTCTCGTAGACCTTGTCCCCCTATTCTATTACATTGGAAATTAAATTTTAACATGAGTTTTGGCAGGAACATTTAAACCATCACTGAAGTGTGGTTTCAGGTGCTTCCACTTAGTCATCCGCACTATTATATCCCCTACTCTGGAGGTCAAGAAGTTCATGTGAAGTTAAACCAACTACCAAGTATGTCTATTCCAATGGTACATCTGAGGACCAAGAAAATATTCCTGTATGACTCTCCAGATCTAGTGGACCCATTGAGAATCAGACCTTGGCCAGCACTATATGTATTACCTGATCTCCATATCACCCTCAAGGAGTCGTGGTAGCTTTTCAGTTCTCACGTATCAGTGTCTCCCCAGACCCTACTCATGTCATTCTTGAAAATGCTTGGGAATTCCCGTTAACACAATATGCAGTTATCTGAATATATGACTATACATTCATTGTGGAGAGGATGGAGAGAGTTACTAGCATGTACACTTACCATTGGTCTTTCAGGGGTTATTCATGAAAAATGACCTCATCAAACAATAGTCTCTTGACTGAGAACTGGCTTAGTTCTGAAAGCAGCAAGGGGTTTAATGTGTTATTGTGTATCAAGCTGAGTAGTGTTTGCTCCAAAGTTAATGCCCATCTAAAACCTCAGAATGTATCTTTAGAAAATAGTATTGGAAGAAGTTTTTAGTTAAGATGAGGTTATAATGAATTAGGGTGGGCCCTAAATCCAATGACTGATGTGTTTTTACGAAGATAAGACTAGGCAAATACACACAGAGAAGAAGTTACCTGAAGATGGAGGCAGAGACGAATGTGTCTACAAGCCAAGGAATGCCAGGGATTGCCTGTAAAAGCAGAAGCCAGGAGAGAGGCGTGGAACAGATTCTCTCAGAACCTTCAGGAAGAACTAAGCTTGCTTTGTTTTTTGAACTTCTGGCCTCTGAAACTAGGAAAGAGTAAATTTCTGTTGTTTTAAGCCACCCAGTTGGTGGAAAATTGTGGTAGCTCTTGGAAAATAATATAATTGGTGACTGCCTTTAATTCTCTAATAGTCTTCCTTTTATTGTTCCCATGGTGCATGCTGAGAACCACCTTTGCTACCTGACAATATATTTTTACACTAATAAAGCTGTATTCTATTATCTGTGGGTTAGGACACTATAGCTGCTACTCTAACCTTACTGGTCATTACAATAATTGAAAACACCTGTCTCTTGGCAGTCAAGCATTGCCACATAGTTCCTGTTTTCTGAAGATAATACTATCCCACTGGTATCAAAGAGCCAAGCACTACAGCAAAATTTTACTATCAGCCCTGGTTCACAGATAAGAGGCACCGGAGAACATTTCAATGATGCTGGTGCCCCTATCACCAGGCTATTGTCTATGGACTTGGTAAGTGTTCTAAACTGCATAACTTCCCGTTCAATTAGATTCACCACTTGGTAGGTGTTCAGCTTTACTTAGTTCATTCACTCCAACATGACCCCTTCCTTGAGTCAATTCCTTCCCACACTGTCTGCTCTGTCAATTCCATCAGGTCAACCACACTTAACATGGGCCATAATTTTCTTCATGTTTCTGGGAGCAATTCCTGTAGTAAAACAAGCAAACAAAAAAATGAAAAAAAAATAAAACATGAAAAAAGCAAAAACATACCAGCCTTACTGAGTTTAGCCCTTTTTAGATATAGGTTTTGCTGAAGGTAGATCCTGGACAAGTGCTCAGTTTTTTATCCTCTCACTGCAGATGAGACTTTCCTTGTATGCTACTAAGGTGACCTTCTGTTTTTTACATGTGTTGTTTACATGCTTTGAATTTTCTATATTTTCAGACTTTAATTATAGTTTCCTAGATCTTCAATAGAAATTAGCAAAATCAACCAAATACCATCATTTGTATAGTTCTGATTTCTCCATCAGCTTGTGCATTCCCTTCTATATACCATTCCAGTTCAACACCAGTGAGATTTTTAACAATTAGATAGTCACCTGGAAGAAGAGTTATCTGTGTTCTCTTACATTGCCAGTTGTGAAACAAGGGATCCAACTCTAACACCTATATTACTGTTTAATCTCAGGCCACACATGTTACCAACCCTCATAATTTGGAATCTCTGGTAAACAGATTTGAAAGAGACAGAATTTAGCATGCAGGACATTTATTAGGAAATGCCCTTGGGATCAGTAGCTCTGGAGAAGGGAGAAGTGGAGCTGTGATATGAGATCCGTCAGAGCCCAGACCAACCCTACATGGAACTCTGGAGCTAAAATGACCCTTAAGGGTTATCATACTTTGGGCCACAATGACTGTGCTTTCATCAATATGATACAGTGCAGAAAGGTTGTAACCTTTGAGTAAGAAGTCTCTCTTGCAGCTGAGGCAATTTCTACCAAGACTAACTGTTATTCTGAAATTACCAAACTGTCTTTTAAGAGCTACTACCGGTGCTTTGAATAACACTGGCATACATTTTAACTTATTTCCCTGACCAGATTGTAATTTCTATGAGAGCAGAATAAGTATATGATTATATTTTGTAATGTATCTCTCACACCTATTAATGCATATGACACATAGTAGATGTCTTATATGTCTTACAGGTTTTGAGTGAAATAATAAATGAACAGAAAGTTATGCTATTGGGGATGTGATATAGTTTGAATCTGTGTCTCCACCCAAATCTCTTGTTGAATTGTATCCTCAATGTTGGAGGTGGGGCCTAGTGAGAGGTGATTGGATCATGATTTAGCAGCATCCCCTTGGTACTGTTCTCACAATCTGGTTGTTTTGAAGTATGTGGTACCTCCCTGCCCCACCCCTTTGTTTCTTCTCTAGTCATGTAAAATGTGCCTGCTTCCCATGATTTGTCTTCCGCCATGATTGTAAGTTTTCTGAGGCATCCCCAGAAGCAGAAGCCACTATGCTTCCTGTACAGCCTGCGGAACCATGAGCCAATTAAACTTTTCTTTATAAAAGCCCAGCCTCAGGTATTTCTTTACAGCAGTGCGAGAACAGACTAATACAGGGTAATGTAACGAAATGGAAGATTCTCAGCAGGAAGTGGGTTGCTTGAGATACGTGTCGAGATGACAAAGAAACTATCTTGACAAGAAACTAATAGACTCTATTAAAGGGAAAAAAGGTAGTTAACTTCATTTATTCATTTAATTTGGGAAGAATTTGAGGTTTAGAGAAGCTAAACATTTTTTCCCAAGGTCACACAGGGAATAAGGGGTAACATAAGGATTGTCGGAGCTGTCAGACGAAAGATACTTACCTCTTAACTAAAGGGGCCAGCAGACAGATCACAGAGATGGTAATCAGGAAACCTGGTGGCTCTGCCTCATTTTCTCCCCACTTATCTACAACCTCAGACAAGCTAGTTATTAACTCTTGCCTCCGTTCATTCATGTATTCTACCTTTTACGCAGGATTGAATGAGTGCCAAGAATCACAGAAAAAGTTAGGACTGTATTATACATGTTGATATCACTTTTATCAGTGTTAGTCTCAGTGCTGAAATCATTCCCTAATCATACATAACTGAGCTCTTAAGCATCTTGAAGATAATATGACTTCATAAGAACTGCTTACTTCCAACCGGAGAGCAAAGAGCAGAACATTTGTTTTAATATTAGAGTTTAAAATGGATCAAAATCAACTTTCTAGACTCATAGGATACCTAGCATTCCTCTCCAGCCAGAGACAGCCCTGCCCCTATCATGGACCATGGAGGTGCATGTCTTAGATCCAGGTCGCCAGTTGACCTTCCTCAACTCTTAATTTGAATTCTGTTTCAAAACAAATTAGCATCTTTTCTATTGAGCTGGTCGATTTTAATCCTGGTACCGCCTAATGCAGTTAAACTTCAAATGGAAGGGTCAGAGTATACTCTCTTTTCCTTCCAGGAGACCTCTTGTTCTATATGTGAATTATCCACTTGTCCCCCAGGAAAAGACTATTATTCCAAGCAGTGTAAAGAACCACATTTCTTCATAAGGCATAAACTCTCTTGTCGCACCATTTACTCAACCAGTGACTGCCTTCTAGTTACCGCAGGTATTTTTTTCCAGAATATATAGAAGGCATTCTTAAGAGACTTTCCCTTTCACCTCCTCAGAGAAGGTGCTGACAAATTTAAATGTGAGTCATTTAGATACTACAATAATAGAAATACTTTATTTCTGATTTGAATTGCACTTTTTGCCCATATCTATTTATTTTTCAGGGGGCAGGGGGATACGACAATTCAATTTTTCTGTGGAGGAAGAATTGTGTCATTTAGAGTTCTGTGCAGGAAAGTGAAACAATCAATACTATTTTAAGCAGCAGTATGTTTCACAGTGGAAAATAAATGCTTATAAAATCACTGGAAGGGCTAGAGGAGTTGGAGTCAGGAGGATTCCACTAATACAACCTGGTCCCAGCATGTACACTCTCACTCTGATCCAGGGATCAGAACACCACAGAAATCCCCTCAACTCAAACAAAGCTGGTGGCTAAACAATGAGTGCTTAATAGAACTACCACCATAGCTGGCTTTTGCCATTCAGGATTTTATGTCTTTTTTTTAAGAATAGAAATAAAATAATCCAAAAAGGGATATTCCATTTCGTATTCCTGCTAGAAATCTCACTCTGGTATATATAAGCGGCAGAAGCTAATTTACATTTGGAAAGCCAGCCGAAGGACAGTCTGCAAATGTAGCTGTTGGCATTTCTGTCTCTTCTTAACACAAAAGTTCAACAATTAAGGGTATGGAATGAAGGCTAACTTTTCCTAAATTTATTTCCCTCATCCTTTGGAACTCTTCTTTTGGTAATTCAACGTCTACACATGCATTCATTCACTTACCTTTCAAAAAAAAAAAAAATTGGAAATAAAATGAGAACAAAATGAAACATCTCTATACCTTATGTAAGCCCTCCCCAAAAGAATAATATGCTTTTAACTTATAAAACCTCTCTTCCAAGGAAGAAACCCAATAAGTCACCTTATGAATTTTGGGGTTACATTTATTCTTCTCTTTAAGTCACAATCTCATCTGAATTTGTGCAATCTAAAGAATCAATTATGAAGATAATCACTATTGATATGCCTTTTATAAAATATAAGGGAGAATGAAAAGAAAGCATGAATACATGCATCACAGAGCTGGAACAAATATACGGATAGCCATTATACCTTTTTCTTTAACTAGACACCAGACTATGGTTAGTAGTAATGGGTTTCTTTCTCCACCATTTTTTAAAATTTATTTTTTATTTATTTTATTTTACTTATTTATTTATTTTTATTTTCTGAGATGGAGTCTCATTGTCACCAGGCTAGAGTTCAGTGGCGCAATCTCAGCTCATTGTAACCGCCGTCTCCTGGGTTCAAGCTATTCTCCTGCCTCAGCCTCCTGAGTAGCTGGGACTACAGGCCTGTAACATCACGCCCAGCTAATTTTGTGTGTGTGTGTGTATTTTAATAGAGACAGGTTTTACCATGTTGGCCAGGATGGTCTCGATCTCCTGACCTTGTGATCTGCCCACCTCTGCCTCCCAAAGCTCTGGGATTACAGGCATGAGCCACTGCACCCGGCCTTCTCCACCATTTCTTACATTTTTATTTTGCTCTTAGCCAGTACTTGAATTGTCTAATAAGCTATACTGGATGGTGTTACCCAAACCTTTATTTCTACTTGCTCCGAAGCATTGTAAACTTTCCCACTTTGGTGTATCAGTCTGGTGGGGCTGCCTTAGAAAAATTCCACAGATTGAGTGTCTTCAACAACAGAAATTATTTTTTTTCACAGTTTTAAAAACTAGATGTCCAAGATCAAGCTCCATCAGAATGGTTTCTAAGGCGGCCTCTTTTCCTGGCTTGTAGTCATCTTGCTGTGTCCCACATGGCCGTTTCTCTCTTCACGTTTAGACAAAGAGAAAGAGATCTCTGGTGTCTCCTCTTCTTATAAGGAAACAAGTTCTACAGGATTAGCCCTTATGACTTCATTTAATCCTACTTCCCTTCTTAATGGCCCTACCTCCAAATACAGTCACATAGGGTATCAGGGTTTCAACAAATACATTTTAGGCACACAGCTCTGTCCACAGCACTAGGATTTCCTGTCGGTCTATTTTACTTCTCCGTGTTTCCATTTTGTAGTAGTAATCCCACTTGCCTCGATAATAAAGGTCAGTAACTATAAAGTCACTATAACTTGGAGTGTTACCTCACTGGCATAAAAAATGCAAAATAGTAAAGTGACATTTTAATTTCCAACTCAATTGACCCATTATTAATCTCCTGATGCAAAGCATTTATTCTTTGGATACTAGGAATGCAAACTAAAAAAATCTAAACCCATCAGGAATGAAAGACGATAATATTTGAGAATATAATTGGCTGTAATAGAGAGATGTGGCACTTACACTTTCAAACTTTGATTACCAGTCAAATGGAGCCATGAAAACCCAGAACTCTGAGTTGTATATACAGCTCTGGGTATGTTCTGCATTCTGTGAAATAAGACCCAAAGACTTCAAGGTAGCGTCCTCCAACAGGAGCCATAATTTTATCTTCAGTACTTTATTCCATTGTGCTGTACTTTATTCCATAATTGTATCTTCAGTACTTTATTCTATTGTAGTGTAATTGTATCTTCTTTATTTATTCCATTGTCATAATTATTCTACTTATTTCAGAGTGATGGGCTATAAGGAAATACGGCCTCACTTTGCCACTGCCTCCGTTCTTTTACTGTAACACAAAATCCATGCTCAGAAACAATATCGTGTGGGACACTGTAGAGGTGCATATGGACTTTTATTAGTTCTCAGATTGTTTTTCTGGCAAAAGCACATCAGCATGATGGGCAAACCCACATTCAGAGTAAGTGACTGTTTTAATGATGACAAGTTGCTCTTCCTGACATAATGAAAGTTGTTTAAGGCAATCAAATTAGCATTAGATCATTTACTAATATTCCTAAAAGATTATGCTATGGTGGGGATCACCTTCAGTTCTGTTGTGTAGGACTGTGTTTAGCAGTAAGACAGACTACATAAGCTTTGGATTGAATTGAAAAGTCCAAATTTTTGCACCATGTCCAACTTTCATCCCTGTCATAGCAACTACTTATTTTATAGATATGTTGACAAGCAGCAGGGTGACTGAAGGAGGAATGACATCCAGAGAATGGATCATTTCTATTCACTGTATGAGGTCTCTATAGCCAGAGCTATTTTGTAAGAATTTCTGTGTAACAAATATTCTGAGATTCTGGTCCGTGTTGAAAAGTCTGTCCACACATGGCTTATCAATGCTTCCTGTCGTCATGCTTCTAACTCTATCCTTTCAAAATTTTTGGCCATTTAGTCAAACTATCGTCAGCAGATGAATGTTCTCTTATATCTCTGAAGGTTTTATTTTCAGGTAAAGTCAACTACAAGATATTTTGACATTGTGAAGATTTTTCTTTCATGCAGAATCTTTCCTGTATGGGGCTATAAAGTTCGTCATCCTATTTCCCCTGGTATTTGTATATTGCTTGAAACCACTTATAAATCAGGTTTCCTGGGGAGTTCCCCATGAAGTTATTGATGTGGGCTTATGGGGTTTGTAGAGACAAGTGAGTGTGTCAGGGGAAGATACATTGAATGTGTGAGCCGCATGACTATGTAACTTACTCCTTCAGGGATGTCTCACACTACGGGTCATAGGTACCACTTCTACTTCATCATGCAGTGCTTCTGTGAACAGCAGTTTTATGGCTTTATGTCTCAATGGTCAACAAGGCAATGTGGTCATAATCACTTAGTGTCTCAACCTCCCAGGGTCTAGTAAGAACGAAGAAAATGTTTCTTGATGAAAAAAATAGTTCTTTGCCTAAGAGTGTTGCAGACTGAATGTCTGTCCCCATAAAATTTATAGGTTGAAATCCTAATCCTCAGTGTGAATATGCTTTTGAGTTATAAAACCTATCCTCAAAGGAAGAACCCCAATAAGTCACCTTATTAAGATTGGAGTTACATTTATTCTTCTCTTTCAGTCACAATCTCATCTGAATTTGCTGTAATCTAAGGAATCAATTATGAAGATAATCACTATTGACATGCCCCTGGGGATGGGGCTTTTGTCAGGGAAGAAGGTGATGGGGGCTCTGCCTTCATAATGGGATTAGTGCCTTTATAATAAAAACATAAGACAGTTTGCTGCTCATTTCTTTTTGTGCCATATGCAAATATAGAAAAACAATATCTCTCTGCCAATCAGGAATAGAGGCCCTCACTAGAAACCAAATTAGTTGGCACGTTGACCTTGGACTTCTCAGCCTTCAGGGTGGTGTGAAATAACTGTTTGTTGTTCAAGCCACCCTGTCTATGGTATTAATATGTTTGTTTTACAATTCTAACTGACTGAGACAGAGGATATGGCTCTGCTCTAAATCACCAGGGACCTATGTTCTGATTACTTCAAGGAGTTTAACACATTTGCAGCACAAATTCTATTTCTATTGCATCTGTTAGGAAAAAAGGTCAAAATATCAGAGCTGCAAGACAAAAATGTCAGATAAATTCCCTCTTTTTGAGCCCAACAAAAATACCAGCAGATGTATATTTCACTTGGTAGTAGGTTTGAAAAAAATAATCATATGCAGGATATGTTACCATAAAAATCCAACAAGTGTTTGCTTCTGAAGCTTGGCTTTGCACTTTCTGGAGTGGAACATGTTGAGATCATACTTCTCCCTTTGTGGTAGAATGGGAAAGGGGCATCATTTTGATCTTATTTGCAAGATAAATCATACAGACCACTTGAACCCCCCAAATTTCACCATCGTTGCATGATCTGAAATTTTATAAGATGTATCTCCGTATCTCCCACCCTCTAGAATGTACCTGTCTTAACAAGAATCTGAAATCTCTTTTGTTTCCTGTCTGTAACATCCTATTGCTGGTTGCAAAATTTATCACCATGCTAGAATCTATGAAGTTGTCTAATAAGAGGTCAGGACTCCAATGGTAGAAATCATTTCAGGAGTTGATATAGCTGATAAATAAGGCA
Source organism: Colobus angolensis palliatus (assembly GCF_000951035.1). Classification (NCBI taxonomy): domain Eukaryota; kingdom Metazoa; phylum Chordata; class Mammalia; order Primates; family Cercopithecidae; genus Colobus; species Colobus angolensis. Next base: position 8,417,951 of record NW_012118487.1, read on the forward strand.
TCAAAACTGTCCTGCTGTCCTGCTTTCCTTGCCAAGTGAAAGCTGTTTAAACTATTTTTATTGTTCTCTCTCTCTCTCTTCCTTCCAAAATAATTGTTGCATATAACAAGCTAGAATTTATATTAATATATTCTAGCATCTCAAAACCCAATTGCATTTGAAGTCACAATTTTACATAATTTTATTGATTGTGTGATGCTCTATCATCTGCTAAGTCCTAAATGATTTTTCTAGAGGACAATCAGTTGTATAAACAAGAAGGAATGTGATAGAAATTGCCACCCCTGAATCTTTCAATAGTTTTATGGTTTTCCCTCCATAATTCTTTCAGGAGTCCACTGTTGTTTATGGTTAGTATTTTGGTAAGAGTTTCATTCACAGACATTTACTCTTGGATATTGATATAATAAAAGATCTTGCTCCAACATTAAGAGAACAAATATGGGATTCTTACAGTTGCCACTTATGTCTCATGTTAATATATATTCAAGAACTGGGGAAATATCCAAAGGTTGTATTCTTTTTACAACCTCTAGGATACAGAATTAGTTCAGAACAAAACTTATTGCATAACCTCCATAATGTCATATTCTCACCATTGAAACACAGTCATGTTTTGGGTCCCTCTGATTAATATTAGCTCAAAGATGATGTCCATATATCTGAAATCTCATCTTATTATTCCTCAGTACCTAGTTACCCTTCTACACTGCTTCGGATCCATTTACTGAAATCCAGGAGGAATATTTGTAGTAATTTTACATGTGTAGCCTCCATGGATCTCCCTAATTTGCCTGCAGACTCTTTATTGAAGTGTCCTGGGTTGTAAATTTGCCAGTTTAACTGGGTACAGAAGTAACTCTCCAACTCTCCATAAAATAGACTAACATTAAGTTTCTCTTCTTCAGACCTAGAGTGGTTTTTAAAAAACTGTATTTTCTTAATTTCAGTTTTACAAATATTATTGCTTTTGAGGATGCTCATCAAATTGTCCAAGGTCTCTGTGGATCAGAACAGGAGGGTTAGAGCACTGGCCCAAATCATAGTGTGTAGTTAAACACAAACATGCGCCTTTTACCACTTGGGAGTTTACTAGAACAATCCACGTAGTAATAGAGCTGGAGATATCAGTTTGAACTCATGTTTAGCTTAACATAGATATAGACGGTTACACATGGAAATATTTATAGATAAGAATATGTGCAAGAGTTGACATACACACATATAAATCTTTTATCTTTTAGCAAAGATGATCTAGAAACTTCAACACCCCAGTAGCAGTAAGTACACATAGTGCTCAGATACAGTTTCTAAACCCATTCTCTGATAAGAGGGTCCTAAAGGACTCCATAGAGAAATAACTGGTTATAGAATTTGGCAGAAAATGTACAAATAATCCTGGAGCATGTGTAATTTCAGAAAATAAGGAAGTGACTAGAAGCAAAAATTGCAAAATATAACCAAAAATACACATTAATGGGGTTCATGCAAGGGCACAAGAACCGAAAGAAAGAGCTTTGAAAGGCCAAAGTTGGACAATATGAGCAACAAAACTAATGAGTGGTTTTGGGATTATAACCCAAAGTATGAAATAAAATATATAAGTTCATATTGATATAAAGAAATTAATAAATAATTGTAAAAGAGAAAAGAGAACAATCTCCCATGCAAAGGCATTAAAAAAAAATTATGTAGATATAAAACACCCTCAGTGGGGTGGAACATGACTCTTCACTCCTTATGTATTAGATTTGTATAAAGGCTTTCTTCAAAATGGTACATACAGTATGGAAGGAATAGGGTATGGTCCGTGGAGAAACCTAACAAGCACTATCTCAGCCAAATGGCCAAGGCCAACATTGGCAATGATAAGTCGTGTTGATTATATGTACTCTTGATACCATGCAATGAAAATGGGATTTTACATCTTTGTTCTTCCTTCTCAAAACACCTAACCTGGCAGAGGATCCAGCTCAGCGATAGACTACAATAGATCATCAGAAAGATTTCTAAGGTGGACAGGCAGTGGTTACAGTAGGCCTTGGGTGATACCCAGTGCTGTGTTGGCTTCAGGTTTGACCCAGCACAGTCCCAGTGTTGGTGGCCACATGGGCGCTTGTTTCAACCCACCCCCATCTCTAGGCAGCTCAGAACAGCTTTATTTGGAAGAAGATCAGATAAGAGAAAGATATAAAAGACATCCAAATTCGAAAGGAAGAAGTCAAATTATTCTTGTAAAGTTGCAGGATACACAATCAACTTACAAAAATCAGAAGCATTTCTAGATGTCTACAGCAAACAATCTGAAAACAAAACCAACAACGTAATCTCAGTTATAATAGGTACAAATAAAGTAAAATACCTAGTAATTAACTTAACCAAAGAAATGAAAGATCTCTACAATGAAAACTATAAAATATTGGTGCAATAAATTAAAGAAGACAGTCACAAAATGGAAAGATACTCCATGTTTATGGATTGGAAGAATCAACACTGTGAAAATGTCTATAGTAACCAAAACAATCTACAGATTTAATTCAATTCTTATCAAAACACCAATGGCATTCTTCAAAGAAATGGAAAAAAAAACTTCTAAAATCTATGTGGAACAACAAAAGACTCAAAATAGTCAAAGCTATCCTAAGTTATCCTGTTCTAAAAAGAACAAAACTAGAGGAATCCCATTACCTGACTTTAAATTATATTACACAGCCATAGTAATCAGAATAGCATGGTACGGCATAAAAACAGACACATAGATCAGTGGAACAGAAAACAAAACCCAGTGGTAAATCCATACACTTACAGTGAACTCATTTTTGACACAGGTGCCAAGAACATACACTGGGGAAAAGACAGTCAATTTAATAAATAGTGCTGGGAAAACCGGATGTCCATACGCAGAAGAGTGAAACTAGACCCCTATCTCTGCACATACACAAAAATCAAATCAAACTGAATTAAAGACTTAAATCTAGGAAGTCAAACTATTAAATTATTTCAAAAATAATTGGAGAAACTTTCACAGGACATTGGGCTGTGCAAAGATTTCTTGAGCAATACCCCACAAGCACATGAGCAAAAAGGACCAATGGGATCACATCAAGTTAAAAATCTTTCGCACAGTGAAGGAAACAAACTACAAAATGAAGAGTCAATCCAGGTAATGGAAGAAAATATTTGCAAACTACTCATCTGTCAAAGGATTAATAACCAGAATATTACAAGGAGTTCAAACAACTCTATAGGAAAATATCTAATAACCTGATTTAAAAATGGGCAAAATATCCAGACTCTACAAGGAACTTAAACAAGTTTACAAGAAAGAAACAAACAACCCCATCAAAAAGTGGGCAAAGGATATGAACAGACGATTCTCAAAAGACATTTATGTGGTCAACAAACATATGGAAAAAACAAGCTCATCATGACTGGTCATTAGAGAAATGCAAATCAAAACCACAATGAGATCCCATCTCATGGCAATTAGAATGGCTATCATTAAAATGTCAGGAAACAAAACATGCTGACGAGGCTGTGGAGAAATAGGAACATTTTTACACTGTTGGTGGGAGTGTAAATATGTTTAACCATTGTGGAAGACAGCGTGGTGATTCCTCAAGAATCTAGAACCGGAAATACCATTTGACCCAGCAATCCCATTACTAGGTATATACCCAAAGGATTATAAATCATTCTACTATAAAGATACATGCACATGCACGTTTATTTCAGCACTGTTCACAATAGCAAAGACTTAGAACCAACCCCAATGCCCATCAATGATAAACTGGATAAAGAAAATGTGGCACATATACACCATGGAATACTATGCAGTCATAAAAAAGAATGAGATCATGTCCTTTGCAGGGACATGGATGAAGCTGGAAACCATCATTGTCAGCAAACTAACCCAGAAACAGTAAAGTAAACACCACATGTTCTCGCTCATAAGTGGGAGTTGAACAATGAGAACACATGGACACAGGGAGGGGAACAACATACACCAGGGCCTGTCGGTGGGTGGAGGGCAAGGGCAGGGAGAGCATTAGGATACATACCTAATGCATACAGGGGAAAAGATCTTATTTAGATCTTTAGCTGTATATATATATATATATATATACACACACACACACACACACACATACACACACACACATACACACACACACACAAATATATATACATATGTGTGTATATATATATATGGTAAAAGATCTAAATAGACATTTCTCAAAAGAAGACATACAAATGGCAAACAGGTACGTGAAAAAGGTGCTCAGAATCACTGATAATCAGATAAATGCAAATCAAAACTATGGAAAATTATCTCTCTCCAGTCAAAAAGGCTTTTTACCCAAAAGGCAGTAACAATTGCAAATGAGGATGTGGAGAAAAGGTGAACCTTCTTGCACTGTTGGAGGGAATGTAAATGAATACAACTACTATGAAGAACAATTTGGAGGTTCTTCTAAAAACCTTAAAATAGAGCTAACTCATAATCCAGCAGCCCCACTCCTAGGTATATCCTCCCCAAAAGGGAAATGGGTGTATCACGTAGATAACTGCATTCCCTAGTTTTCTGAAACACTGCTCACAATAAGCAAGATTTGGAAGCAATCGGTGTCCATCAACAGATGAATGGATAAATAAAAGGTAAATACACAATGAAATAGTATTCAGCCATAAAAATGAATAAGAACCTGTGATTTACAGCAACTTGGATGGAACTGGAGGTAATTTTGTTAAGTGAAATCAGTCAGGCACAGAAAGACAAACAGCATATGTTCTCGCTTATTCGTGGCATCTAAAAATCAAAACAGTTGGACTCACAGAGATAAAAAGTAGAAGGCTGTTTACTGGAGACTGGGAAAAGTAGTGGGTGGGTGGGGGCAGTGGGGAGGATTAATGGGTACAAAATTAGTTACAAAGAATGAATAAGACCTAGTATTTACTAGCACAACAGGGTGACTATAGTGAAACATAATTTAATTGCACATTTACAAGTAGCTGAAAGAGTGTAATTAGACTGTTTGTAACACAAACAAATATTTGAGGTGATGGATGCCCAATTTAGTTTGATGTGATTATTATGTATTGCATGCCTGTATCTCATGTAACCCATAAATATATATATAATGCATACTATATACCACAGAAATTAAATTAAAATTAAAAATACCCACATTAGCAAAGTCTAATTGTGGAAAAATCTTCAGTAAAAACTACATTGGGAGCATTCTACAAAATACTGACGAGTGCTTCTCAAAAACTCTCAGACATCATCAGAAACAAGAAAAATCTGGAAAAAGTTTCCAACATAGAGGAGACTAAGGGAATATCAAATCTAAAAGTAATGTAATTTCCTGGGAGGAATCCTGGAACAGAAAAAACAACAGCAACAAATTAGATAAGAATGAAGATAAACATTTTTTTTTGTTTTTTTGAGACTGAGTCTCACTCTTGTCTCTCAGGTTGGAGTGCAATGATGCTATCTCGGCTCACTGCAACCTCCACCTTCTGGGTTCAAGTGATTCTCCTGCCTCAGCCTTCCAAGTAGCTGGGGTTACAGGCATACACCACCATGCCCCACTAATTGTTGTTGTTGTTGTTGTATTTTTAGTGGAGTCAGTGTTTGACCATGTTGGCCAGGCTGGTCTTGAACTCCTGACCTGAGGTGATCCACCTGCCTCTGCCTCCTAAAGTGCTGGGATTACAGGCGTGAGCCACCGCGTCCTGCCAGAACTAAGATAATCTAAAAGAAGGATGGACTTTAGTTAATAATAAGGCATTGATATTGATCAATATATTGTAACATTTGTACCATACTAATTAAAGATGTTAATAACAGAAATAATTGGGCATATGTGGGGAGGCATATGGACACTCTCCTTGCGATCTTTTCCTACATCTCAAATTATCTGTGAAAACAAAATGTATTTAAGTAGAAATAAAAATTTGTTGAAGAGTTTGGACATACTGAAGTCACGTGACAAGCATTTGGACTAGCTGTATTAATATCACACGGATCAGGAAGCCTGCACAGCACCGAGCATGCTGACTGTTTTTTGACAGCTAATGAGTAGACAATGAAACACTATGTTCAATGTTCTTGCCATTTATGTGCCCCTGCTTTTGATTCTCAGAAGGAGAAAAATGTTTTTAAAAGCAGCAGGGAGATCACCTCTGTGTGACTTCGTTCTTTCAAGCTTCCTTCAAATGTATATAATTGGCAACATGTTATTTGCCTCCCAAAAATTACTAAGAGAGTTTGTAAAATATAGAATTTAGGTTTACAGCCTCTGCAGAAGGAAATATGTTTAAAGGAAGGAAAAAATGGATGCTGTGCATCAATCATCCAAATCCAACACACTTCCCCTATTTGCCATCCATAACTATTTGGGTGATGTTTATTTATTTTCCTTCTGTCTCTAGGGATATGGGTACAGGATTTGCCTAATGAAGATATTCTGTTTTTCTAAATATAATAATGAATGCATTAATCTGAAAGCCAATCTTGGGATTTAAGGGGAACTATTGAAGCGTGGAGCCAAATCCAAAAAAATCATAGCCATGATATAAAAAGAAGCATGATGTGTTTAGATTTTGGTTCCATTTTGCCTAAAGCTAGCCCTTGCCATGGCCTTCTCATTCTAAGTAAACGTTTTCGTTCCCTTTTGTTTACATCTGTTTGAATCACAGTTTTATCAGTTCACATTAAAACATTACTAACAAAGATGCATTCCTTAAAATTTTGTTCCTAATACAAGAACCCAAAATGTGGAGTTGACTGACGTAAAGTTTGAGTATGGGGCAGAGTGAGTCTCTCCACACTTACTGGGAAGGTTACAATACTTCTTGTGTGTTAGCAAACTAACAGCTTAACTTTATCTGTTTCATTATGAAATTAGATTATATATTTAAATAGCTGGCTCATTAGGAGACTTGGTAGAAATATCTCAACATACGCAAGTAAGTTTGTTATTTTTTGCAGTCTACAGTAATGTCCTATAAGACAGAATGTTTTGAAAACTGTTCCATTTGAAAGTTCAATGAAAGAAAATACAGGCTTTATAAAGGAGCTATTTCCACATAAAACCCATAGCGAAAGAGTGCTGTGTTAAATCTGGAAGATTTGAAAGAATCAGGATATAGGGGAAAGTGGTAGAAGATTAGGATTAGAGAATACTTTCTGCTGTGTTCATTAAAGAACCACTATTTGCATGCCTCCAAAAATGAGTGACAGATTACGTGTGCCTTCATCTCTCCAGCGAATGCTTTCAATTGACCCTGAGTGAAACTCCAAAATAGAAGCTATTGAAATGAGAGCTAGGGAAATGATCAGCTCACTGATGTGTTGCTAAATGACAGACCTTCCCCACCCCTCTTCGTGGGTTGTTGTCTCTCTGGCATTGGTCAGTAGCCCATACAATCGCAAAACTATTAGTACAAGGAATGCCTAAAACTTTTTAAAGAGAGTTTTATTGTCGAATAAACTTTGAACTTAGAAAACAGAGACTTTTATTTTCTCGGTCACGAATGAAAATCTTCAGGCGTCCACACTAACACTAAAATGAAGTTGTCTTCCATAGCAGTATATTCTCCAGCAGAAGGCTCACTAATGTCTGTCTGGACAAACCAGAGAGAACAATGGACAAAAAAAAAAAAAAAAGAAAGAAAGAAAAAAGAAAAAAAAAGACCTCCAAGAAAGAAGAATTAAGAAAAGCTACTTTGGTGGTCTCAAAATAAATCATGCCACCTGCAGAACTGAATCTTTGCTCATTCTTCCTTTCACAAATGATGTCACTGATGTTTATTTAAAAATGACCATTCTCTGCTGTTTCTACTTATTTATCTTTTTCAAATGTACTTTATTACCTTATTTATCCTGAATCCCAATGTGCTTGGGCTGTTATTTAGCTATGGATACCTGAGTCTTGAGGAGCTTCCGCTGAGCCAGACATCAACTTAGGAAATTCATTTAGAGATTCTTGGTTTGGGCCAGGACGGAGAAACGAGATGAGATTTTGCATTAAGGACATGATCACTTTCAGTTTTTTGAATGGATGCATGATATTAGTGACCGGCATTTTACAAATTGAATTACAAGATGAAAAGTGCAGGCCTACATGTTGATAAGCTGGACTGTAATGATTACTCAACATCCAGAGAAATCATTATATAACTGCAGTAGCTAATTATTTTCTATAATTAAACACAGTTTTCAGGATAAGTCAGTATATGACGAGTGGTGTACCCGAAATAGAATATGCTTACATATTTTCACAACAAAATTTTCACCCAGTTATTAGGGCTTCAACAGAATCTGTAAAACTTAATCTGAAATGCTTGCATTTAACAATCATGAAAATTACTGAAACATGGAGAAATAAAGTCCAATTTTATTTTGGACTAGATATGTTCTTCTAAAGCTATTAAAATATAAATATAATTTGCAAGCAAATAGATAAAATGTCAAAATCTTCAGACAGGTAATAGTTCTTTAACTCAGAAACAAGTATACAACTGCATTAGAAAAAAATGTGGAAGGGTGAGATTCTTTTCAGGTATTTGATAAATGCTTAAAATAGTAGTAGTTCAATAGCAATTACAATAATTATTAAATAGCCTAATTAAGATGAATGAAACAGATTTCATTTTATTTTTGATGTAATGTAACTATCATAAGCTAACTCCTTGATGGTAAGGTTGAGGAAAAAGGGGAACTCTTATACACTGCTTCTGGGAATGTAAATTAGTTCAGTCACTGTGGAAAGCAATCTGGAGATGTGTCAAGTATCTTGAAATAGAGCTACCACTTGACCCAGCAATTCCATTACTAGCTATCTACCCAAAAGAATATAAATTGTTCTACCCTAAAGACACCTGCACAGGTATGTTCATCACAGCATTGTTCACGGTAGCAAAGATATGGAATCAACCTAGTTGCTCATCAATGGTGGACTAGATAAAGAAAATATGGCACATACACACCATGGAATATTATGCAACCATCATAATGAACAAAATAACATCCTTTACAGCAACACGAATCTAGCTGGAGGCTATTATCCTAAGCCAATTAATGTAGGAACACACAACCAAACACCTCATGTCCTCACTTACACATGGGAACTAAACATTTAGTACACAAGGACAAAAAGAAGAGAACAATAGACATCACGTCCTACCTGAAGGTGAATGGTGGGAGGAGGGGAACGATTGAAAAACGACCTTTCTGATATTATGCTTACTACCTGGGTGACAAAAATATCTATACACCAAATCGCTGCAACATGCAATTTGCCCTTGTAACAAATCTGCACATGTACTCCTTGAACCTGTAATAACAATAAGAAAAAAGTAACTATTTGATGGAGAAAAGTAGAAATAACATACAAAGAGAAACTTTCATCAAAATAATACTCTTTGCATTGATTTCATCTGACTTCTTACTGGTCCAGTTAAATCACCTAAAACATGTTTAGATTCATGGCAAATTTATTCTACTGAATAATATAAAGCACTCACTCCAAAAAAAGTCATAAACCAGTTTTAGATGTGTACAGAAATGTAAATAGTATTCAATTGTTAAAATATTGTTTTCATTCTATTCAAAAAATTATTGCATTCATTTCTTGAAATTCATAGTATTTTCCTTTGTGGCTCTGCACCTGAAGCCAAAGACATTATTTTAGGGATGAGCTATAATAATTCTTCCTTTTATTATACCTATAAAAGGGGATTTCTGAAGCCTCCATGTAACACCTAAAGCGCTTATTAAGGCAGCAAGATTCCACAGATGAGGAAATGCATGACCTACCTGAGGTAACTTCTGCAATTAGGAAATCTGCTGAGATCAATTAAGGCCTGATTATAAATGGAAGAGAGATACCTTTCATCTCTCTATATTTTTGCTGTCCAGAATTGAACTTCAGAGAGATTATTTCAGATAGGAAGCACTGACCTGCAAAAATGTACTTGAGGCTAAAACTGTCTTGACTGCTCATGATAATCTCCTAAGCAATAAGCTCTTTGATTTAGCCCCCCACTGAGGATCATACTGACTCCTATAAGAAAATGGTTCGATAAATTAAAAATTAACTAATATCTTGACTTAAAAACAGGAAGAATAAAGTAGGCACATATAAAGAAAGGGTTGACATAATGATGCTTTAACTTTACTAATGTACAAGAAAAAGGCTGCATAATTCTAAGTTTATATAATGATTTATCATACCTACCTGTTAAAATTTAGAGTATTAAAATCTAATAATGTTAGTCAATTGTAGGTCATTTTATTTTGTTTTTCTTGACTGTCAAATAAAGAAGCTCAACTAAGACACTGAATATCTTCCCTTAAAAAGGAACAGTTTGGTTCTTGTATCTTTCAGAATTATAAGATATCTTCAGAGGTATATTTTCTAGGTCCATATGAAAAAAATCTTAGTTCACAGTATTTACAAAGTTGGCTTTAAGGAAACTATTTATTTTCTACAATTCGGAAACATATAGTGTTATCTTTTCTACACATAGTGAATAACTGACAGAATTTCCATGACTTCAGAAGCACGTGGGTAGACAACGTCCTTTTGCCCCATGGTGAAGAAGAAAGATGCTTTCCAGAAGCTGAGCTTTGTAAACTCACTTTATTCTGAGTATATTCCTATTCATAGGAAGGAGCAGCTCTCTCTGTCTTTGAAGTGTTACCATGATAATTTGATGAATATGTTATTTTCACCCATTACATCAGAATATGTCAATGGATCAGTCATAGAATGTTTTGCAGTGCAACAATCCATAATATAAAAATACACTCACTTTAAAATCCTACCTTTGCTGACTCAAATTCTACTCTGCCATGTTAATATGCAACTTCCAATATGTCTGAATAGTAATTTATTTTTTTTAAAAAACACAGGAACAGATTTTTTTTTTTTTTGTAGCAAGTATATATACTAGGTATTTCAGCTACTTATCAAAATAAAATCATCTAGCTAGCGTGAGGAGTAAACAGACATAGTGCAGAGCAGTACAGCAACTGAATGTGAGAAACTCCCTGGAATATTAACGAAAACAGAGTCTGGTCACTTTGGGGAGTTAATAGAACATCCTTCTCCCTTATGATGGCTCAAATAGTTGATAAATAAGTCAGAACATTATAAAATGTGCATGATCACATCTAAAATGCTATGAGATACTCATCCTGCCTCTACCTCCTCCATTCACAGTAATTTTTAGTATTAATACCGTTATTTTCTAAAAATACCAGTATTAATGTATAATTTTTCAACATAAAATAAATTTTTAAATGAATCTTGATTTTTAAATATATGGTTTTGTACTTATAATATTTATATATGATACTTAAGTGTGTGTGTGTGTGTGTGTGTATGTGTGAAAAATGGAAATAACCAGAACATAATTGCTAATTACATTTATTTTGTATTTATGTTTTCAATGTAAGGCATTCTTCAATAAAATATATATCTTTTCACTGATTTTTATGGTGATTTTCCCATAGGAAAGGAAGGAAGGAAGATACTGTGATTTTCCCATAGGCAGGAAGATATGTCTTGACCACATTTTCAATTGTCAACTGCTTTAATAATGATGAATAATTTGTAAAATAATTGCTGTGCTCTGGCAAAATTGAGTTATTAAATAATTTTCCTCATTAAGTCTCTTGCTTTGAATTTTAGTCTTTATACTTTATCTACATATCTATACTACACACACACACACACATACACGCACACACCCGTCTTAAATCATCTGACCTTTTCAACATTTCCAGTTAATCAGATATGCCTTTTAAATATATGATATGATAATAAGAATAGGATAATATTCATTCCATAAAAAGAATAAAGTAAAACCAGGTTTTATAATGCAATTTACATTGGAGAAATTAGAAGACGTTTACTGATTTGAAAGCAAACTCAGAACAAAATTAAAGATAAATTGAATATTTATTTTCCCTAATGATAATTCCAATAGCTGTCCTGTCATCTAACCAGTTATTTTGATCAAAGCCAATGGTGACAGCTATATTTGCTATTTTGTTTAGATATATAATTAAAGTGAAGAATTATGCTCTATGAATATTGAATGTGATTAAAAAGTTTTCTTATTTTTCTTGTTAAGTGTATACATGTATATATATATACACATACACACACATATTTTTTATAATAATTTTAAGCATCGTAACCTTAAAAAACTTAAAAGTGCCACAATGCAGTAAAATTTATCCCCTAGAAAATACATTATTTTTATATCATTATAGAAAATATGAGTAAAGTCAATATAAAAAAAGAGGAACCTCTATGTAAACTAGCAGCAAGGCTTCACACACACACGCACAAAAAAAATCATAGAAGATCAAAGATCACAGTTTTAGGCAGGCTAATTCAGTATTGCTACCATATGTCATATGATTTAATATATGTTTCACTATTATCTATTTCTCTAACTACCTGCATAAGAACAGACGCAGGTGTCCCTCAACGTGTGTGTGTTCAAGTGCTTGGAATGAGAGACTTGAGGAGCCCATATGTTGAAACAGATTTATTTTAGAGATTGATATACAGCACAATGAGCTTTGAAAATAATGATGAAAAATCTGCCAAGTAAAATATCTCTACTAAAGATTTGTAGATTTTAATAGTAAAACCAAATCATATTTAAATCAGCTCTTAAGCAAAGAAAACACTAAAATGAGTGTGCTTTTTAGGTCAGTGATCATCAAGGACACATTTGAGAGAAGATAGAGTAGCTGTGGCAGGCAAAAGACCAAACATGAATTTGACGTCAATGGCTCTGGTCTTTAAAGATCCCTACCCCATCAGATTTAGGATCACTCTCTTTCTCTCTCCATCTGTCATCTTTCACTTATATTTATATTAACAGGGATATTGGAATTCTTAAACATTTTGGCAATTTATTATTTGCAAGAAGAAGGTTGAAGAACTAGTGTCACCCTAGATAAGGAAATCCATTTATTGAGTACCTAGTATAAAACCAGCCCTGTATTATATGTTTATATGTAATACTTAATACAATCTCATTAAGATTGTATTTAGTAAGATGGTAGTAGTATAACATGTATCAGAAAGAAAGCAATTACAAAAGTTAATTCATGCAAGTTCATGTAGTCAATCAGTGCTAACTCAAGTCTACCTGGCTCCAAAATATTCTCATTTATTATAGATGGTTTTTGATACATATAATAGTTACATACCACTATAGCACAACACTCAATAGTTCTTAAGTTTACTTTAAGTGTTGAGCATTGAACTCATTTGTGATCTTGCAAAATATCTTGTCCAGTAAGTGGCATCGTTAAGGAGTAGTTCTAACAAGTAGCATTTATTGAGAACTTCCTGTCTTCTAGACACTTTTCTCCTGCTTTTATATGCATTAGTTTATTCTGCCCAAAACTTTTATGAAATAAATCACTGAAGTTACATTTTGACTTAGGCAATATGCTGTCTTCAGATCTGAACTTCTGGATATTGCTGTGCTGCACAGGGCCTGTACTGGTGGTCTCACTCCATCAGAGGCCTTGCACAAGTGTGCACAAGTGTTCATTCACCAGAATGTGGGATTTTTGTTTAGGAGGTAGTGGTGGAGTTACCGGCTCTCTGCTACCACTTGAGAATGACACCATAGCTGATATTCCAAATTTGTATGGAAGTAGTGAGTAGGTAGTAGGAATAGAGGCAGAAATCTCCTTTAATGAAAGAACTAGACTCCAGGGGAAGGTAGGAATCAATGGATTGAGGTGAAAATGAATTATTGGGTCTAATGCAGCAGTCATAGATGTTATAACTAATCAAAAATAAATATTAGCCAAAAATTGGGTAACTCAATTTACTTGGCAAAAGTATTCCATGAAGATATAGGATTTTGATATATGTTACTGGAAAAAAAGAATTAGAATTACTGATATGGAAGACATGTCAGAAATTGCCCAGATAGAAATACAGAAACATAGAAGGAAGAATAATTAAAAAAAAAAAAACAAAAAAAAATGGTTGCAGGCATATACATACAAAACACATGATAACAGGGTCTATGATTCGAGAAGAGACAAGGAAAAATGGAGGAGCAGCCATATCTCAAGAGCTAATAGCCGAGAATTTTTCAACACTGGTGAAAGACTTAATGCATAAAGTCAAAATGTGCCACAAATAACAAGCAGGATAACAACCCAACCCCTAGTAAGGCACATCTGTTGGAAAACAAGAACAAAGAAAAAGACACTCTAACAAGTGGGTCATACAGGGAGGAGATAGTAAAACAGTAGATTGAACTAAATGTTATCACTAATTCTATTACCTATCATGGAGTAAAATTTTCAATTACAAGACACTGACAAGCAGACTGAACATTAAACAGAAAACATAAGTTGCTTCCAAAAAAAGGACACCTTGAATACAAGGCTATACAAAGACTGAATATTAAAATATAGACAAATGCCCTTATAATTTTGTGTGTCATAAGCATGTTAAAATGTTTCACAATTCCTCAGTTGAAATTCTGAAGCCTAAAATTCATAGTATACCAAAAATTTGATCATCACTTTCAGTTCAAATATTTGACACAAACACTTTTGGAAGCAAGACTTGGGCTTATTTGATCTAAGGCTATCAGTCATCTTTCTTTATGCTTAAGTCGAACATTAATATCGTACTCCAGAGATATTAAAGTCCTGTAGTTCTCCCTATCCCAGTTTCATGTGTCATTGTTTCAGTTACTTCAGTCCACTGTGTTTCAAAAATGTTAAATGAAAAATTCTAGAAATAGACAATTCATAAGTTTTAAACTGCATGCCATTCTGTGTAGTGTGGTGAAATCTTGCACATTCCCCCTCTATTCAGCCCAGAAGGTGAATCCTCCCTGGACACTATAGTGGATGCTATCATCCCCTTAGTCGCTTAGTAGAAGTCTTTTCATTTTTTACGTTTTTAAGAAACAAGGTCTTGCTCTATTGCCCAGGCTGGAGTGCAGAGGAACTATTATAACTCACTGCAGCCTTAAACAACTGGGCTCAAGCAATCCTCCTGCCTCAGTCTCCTGAGTAGCTGTGACTACAGGTGATTCCCACTACACCTAGCTAATTGCAATCTTGGTTCAAATCCATTACCGTGATATGACAGTGTTTGTATTCAAGTAACCCTTATTTTACTTAATAATGCCCTGAAAGTCCAAGGGTGCTGTGCCTAATTTATAAATTAAGCTTTACCATATGGTATATGCATAGGACAAAACATGATATATATAGAGTTTGATGCCATCCATGGTTTCAAACATCCATTAATGATCTTGGAAAGTATTCTCCAGGGACAAAGAGGGACTAGGGTGTTTGTTTACAAAGCTCCGCCCTTCCCTAAAGGAAAGATTTCATTATATACAAAATGTAGTATCTTGAAGATCATTTACAAACATTTTACTCTCTGGAAGCAGTGTATTCCCTGACCCATTGAGGCAGGACCCGGTCATGTGATTTGTCTGTCTAATGAGATGTGAGCAGCTAAGATACGTTCCATCTCTGAAAATAAGTCTTAAATCCAAATACAAGTTCAGGTGTGTCTCTTTTTTTTCTCTTATATTTCATTTTTGGCAAGAGAACAGTTATCTCACTTAGGGGCTAAACAGGGACTGTTTACTCCTGCAATGAAAAGAGCTGCAGGGTCACCCCCCTACCCCCACCACCCCCGCTCACTCATAGCTGAGCTACCGTTTTTATGTAAGTGAGAAGCAAACACTGTTGAAAATTTCTGTGTTATTCAGGTTCTTCATTATCATGGATAAACAGGCTAATATAGGGTACTATATAACGTATTATGTTTCTAAAAACTGATTCTATTGTCAATGCTAAAAACACTAGCCCCCAGCGTTTTAGAAAAGGCACTGGGTTTATTGATATCTGTCAGTTCAGTTAAGTCCAAGTATCCCAGCAGCTTGGTGAGGGCTTGGAAAGGTTCTTGGTTATAACTATCCATGTAGTTACCCGTCTTTGTGTATAAGATAGGTTGAAAAATAATGTACAGAAATAATTGAGGGTGTTCTCAATATATGGAATAAGAAAAGAAAATAATTAATTTCCAGAAAGCTTCCCTTACTTGTCTTTCTGCCCACCCATTTCCTGACTGTCTCATCCAATACACAAGACAAGAGAAAGAGCTAATCTGATTTGCCATAATCAAACACATTGATTTGCTTGTAGGGGAGATTGTGGTTTTAAAAGACATAAGCCCATGGTATACTCTTTTTGTTCTTTCTTTATCTGTTAAGTTTTTGAGTAAATTCACCTAGTATCTGACTTGTTTCCGTTTGTTAGTTTTGTTTTCTTCTTGTTGCTTTTTTGTTTTGTTTTGTTTTGTTTTTTCAAATGGAGTGTTGCCCTGTCACCCAGGCTGGAGTGCAGTGGTGTGATCCGGGCTTCCTGCAACATCCAACTCCCGGGTTCAAGCCATTCTCCTGCCTCAGGTTCAGGAGTAGCTGGGATTACAGGCACGCGCCACCACGCCTGGCTAATTTTTTTTGTATTTTTCGTAGAGGCAGGGTCTCACCAGGTTATCCAGGCTGGTCTCAAACTCTTGACCTCAGGTGATCTACCTTCCTCAGCCTCCCAGTCCTGGGATTATAGGCATGATCCACCGTGCGTGGCCTGAGTATCTGACTTCTTAAAACAAGTTCAATCCTATTTCTCTTCGTGTGTTTCCTTAATCATGTTTGTAAATTCCTGGTTACTGTATTAGATTCTTGAATAGAGTAGAAAGTGATAAGATGCTAGCATTTATATGTGGGGAAAGAAGGAAGTGTCATTTGTGTCTTAAGTATTAAATGGATTTCTCTTCACGGCTTTATTATCACTATCTCAGTTGGTGAACTTAGCATTCATATAATTACTAAGATATATTATTTATTTTCCACTTATAGAACCCTTCAAGAAGGAATATACTGGCCAGGTCTTAATCAGGCAACCTCAATATATAAGCATAATATTACCAAATGCATTAAATTCTCATTTTAACTCCATCCATGCGAGAGCGTCATTAAAATGACGCACATCAGAATATAGTGAATAATAAAGAAAATACAAGATTCATATTTTCCTAATCTCATGCTAATTTACTCATAAATTAGCATGAGATTAGGAAGAATGAATCATGTCAGTAAGGACATAAGATATGTAGAAGGATAGGATGTTATAGTGAGAAAAGGGTGTATTGTATTTGGTGCATGTGTATTAGATATTATCAGTGCTGGATTTTGACAGTGTGTGTGATGTGGTCAAGCTGTGCACAGCTGAAATGAAAGTGATACCCAGTTACTAGAATTTATCAGGTCAGGAAATCATAAGGCTAAGGGGCCGTGGTGTGAATGTTGAAATTCCTCAGTTTCAAAGCTGAAATTGGGATGGAGTGAAAAAGGTATCAGATTCCCACGTGTTTGGTGAGTTTTTAGTTAATAGAATATGTGAATTGATGGCTAATCTTTTGACACTGGCAAGGGAGATTTAGGGAAAAACAACTGTTCGTTGTATATAGGACATGATAGAGTGTGTGAAGGTTTCATTTAAGAAGGCTGCAGAGGTAGCAAGATTCTTGGGAAGAGCTAGGTTTCACCAAATCAAGTATTTGGATTATAGGTTCTGAAAGAGATTGATTGTGTATGGTAATGTGTTTATAAAGGATAATTGGCTCCTAAAAACTTAGGTATGAGAGTTGGTGGGTAACATGACAAGAGAAAAATAAATTAAGAGGGAATTATTCAAGTTAATTGAATACCTTCCTGTGCAGTTAAGTTAGCTAGTTAACATATAAAAAAAATCTTCAATCAAGGCCTATAAACACATACATTTTATAATGTATTTGAAATCATGACATCTTAGATTCTTACTCAGCATATCTGGCAGGCATCCAAATCTATATTTTACTTTAACTTCTATTTTTCTAGAAAGACAAGCTATATTTGTTTATGTGTAATCTTTTGGAGCTAGGTCTGTTCTACAGTATTCATCAGCATTACCTGGGAGAGCTCATTAATGGCATTTGCAAGTCACTGATTATCTTGTGATACTCATTAAATGAGGGAATTTAAACTCGTTTAGAGTATCTGGGTGTTTTCTCGTGATCTCTTTGCTTATCTGAGTCTTCAACTGTATCCTACACGTTTGTTCCAATCTTTCTTCTTCACAGATCAGTTTTATTAATGATGGAAAGCCAAGTAAGTGTTGGTTGCTCATTTCTCTGCATAGTGTACATTATATCCCAAGTAGATTTATCATGGATATTTAAAAAATTATTTTTTGACATGTTTAAAATCTCTGACTTTCTTTGGGTCTCTGTCCTTCTTTCACAATGTTATTAATGTAGGGATGCTATGTTATGTTTATCTTTTATCGTGCTCTGATATTTTTGCCTTTCTTGCTCTTCTCAAGGGACTTAAAATGCTGAGTTGGTCAAGGATATGTACTGTACATCTCCCTTATGAACAACTTATTTTCTCAATAGGATCATTTACAATTAGAGCATAAGAACTCATTATTGCAAAAGATTCAGACTATAGATTTATGTCTCTCTGTATCTGCTTCCTAAAGTCTGAAATCTTCCTTTCAAAAAGTCGTATTGATGAATATGTTGCTTTATAATTGGAGTTATTTTAGTGTGGCATTTAAGAGTGAAGGTCTTGGAGTCAGACAAGGCTGAAATTAAACCCCGGAGTTCTCATTTACTACATGTGAATTTAGTAATTCTTAATGAGTCCCAGAAACTATTTATTTGTCAATAAATGGCATAACAGTATACATCTAACTGGGTTACTGTGTCAACTTTATGAATTAATGATATAGAAAAATTAACCATGATATATGACAAATCACAAGCATTTAATTAATTTTTCTTGTTATTGATATTAATCGTTTTTTCTTTTTAAAAGTGTATGTGTATAATATTTCTTCATCTAATCACAGATCATTTGCATTCAGAAGTTTGCAGGTTTCAAAACTATCTCTTACATCAATAAATATGGAATTTTTGAACCTTGTTTTCTTAATAAAAATAACATATTAGAACCTGTTTGAGGGTTGCTTTTTATTTTATTTTACTTACTGCTTAGTTTATTCCGTCTTCTTTTAATTTATTCATTATTCACTTCATCTTTTTGTTCTTACTTTTCTCATCACTCTGGCTTTTCTATTTTTAGCAACAGGATAATTTTTTTGCTTTTTCACATGAAATTTTATTATATATTTTTCTAAATATTATCTGTATTGGTTTTGAGAATTTACTATAGATGGAGAAGTTTTCTTGAATATTATGACTGGAAAGCAAATGTCAATTATATCATGCTTGCAATGTTTTAAACGAGTTATATATAGCAAGGGGTCAGAACTCACACGCTCTTCTGTCCTTTCTCCACGAATACTAAAAGATCACTTTATGACAAACAGTTCTATAGTTGATGCAGAGAAATGTCATGTTGAGGTTAATGCCTGGTTGTTGGTTCTTTTTTTTAAGCATATATTTTTAATAATTATGTCATTTTACTTCATTTATGCTAACTGATGATTCAAATTTTGTACAAATATGTAACATTTTAACTTAAGCAAACAGAATTTAACCCTTATTAAAATTAGAAAGACTGAAGAAATACAAGTAATTTTCCATGATGCTATTCTACAAAGATAAACATTTATGAAAATCTAACAGGCTGAATACCAAAGTTCACTGTGGTCCTTCCCCATCTTGTGGTTTTTGCAAAACTTCTGTGTTTGCTTCTGTGAAAGAAAGACAACTGAAGGATCATGTTCCAGCTGATAAATGCTTTGCTCACAGGCTTCTGGCCAGAAGTCATCGAATAGTTCACTCCACCAAACCACAGGAGGCTGGGGAATACGTGAGAGCAAGCACATGGCTGTGTGATGACTAGGGAACATCTCAGCCACAGTAACCTTTCTCAGGTTTTTTAGTTTCCTTATATTATTGTTTACTAAGGAATTTTTCAAGGTAAGTACTCAATTGCATTGTTTGCTTTTCCTGATTCTGTTGAAAGGTTCACGCTATATATTTTTTTCTCCTATTTTAATGTAATGTAATGAATTAAATCAATTATAGCAAACCCTCCTTTTATACCTAGGTCATATTATTATTTTAATATGTTACTGGATATGGATTGTTATTATTTAAAATTTTTGCGTCTTTTTCACAAGATACTCTAGCTTGAACATTTATGTCCATGTGGTATCCCGTCAGATTTTAAGAGTTAAATTATATCTGCTTATTATAAGATTTTCAGTGTTTCCTCTTTGTCTGTTCTCTGGGAAAGTTTTTGTAAGATTGGTATAATGTCTCCCCTAAATATGAAATAATTAACTGAATGAGCAATCTGGAATATAAATTCTTTATTTAATATAATAACATGTATTTATTTATTTTATGAATAATAAATAAATTTAAAATAAATAACTAAAAATAAATAAGTTTAAAATGAATACATATTTTAAAATATAATTTTTAAAAATTAGAGCACATTCTTCATACTTCCTATTATTTTCCAGGTGAAGATTGTGTTTTGTAGAGCAAAGACTCTCCTGATTGGGTTTATGCCAAATGTTGGAGGAGAAGGGGTGTGGATTGTGGGAACTGCTTCAGCTATCTCTGTGTAGAACATGATCTAGTGTTGTTTGCATCAGCAACTATGCCAGATCCTTCTAAGAAATAATACGCAACGTGGGAGAATGTTCATTATCAAGCAACGTGCTGTCCTCTGCGCTAACAAACTTAGCTATTCAGCATAATGCATAATTTGTCTACATGTCTACATCTTCTTTGTTTGGCATATTGTGCCTACCAATATGTAAAGATAGTTTTTTTTTTAATTGTGTTTTTTAAACAACTCACACTATTTAATCTTAAGCTTATTTTCCTAAAGTTGCTTTTATATTTTGAAAAGTCTGCGGAACTTAAAGTAATATTATCTTTTATTAACTTCGATATTGGAAGCTTATGTTTTCTCTCTTTCATTTCTTTCTTGATTAATTCTGCTGCATGAATCCTGCTTCTTTTATAAAGGTAATCTTTTAAATGATACAGTATTACCTTTGGTGACATTTTGATTGTACATTTATTTCTATGTACCTAAGTTTTTTTTCATCGTTATTATTTGCTGTCTTCTATTTCTTTAGGTTTATTTTGTACTTTTCCCCAGATGTTTAGGTCATTTGGTATCAGCCATTTTTTTTTTCTAATATGTGCATTTAATGCTTTAAGTTTCTTTCTGAGCACTACTTTATCTGAATTATAAAATGTCTTGCACAACATCTATTCATCATCAAACAGTTTAGATGTTTTCCTCATTATTATTTCAGTTGTTTTCTCTCATTTCTTATACTGAATAGGAATTGTGAAAGGATTAAAATGATAGAAGTATACCAGTGAATTTAAGAAGTAAACAAAGCCAATATCTGATTTAATAACTTTTTCTAACATTATTTCAGACATTTGATTTCTAATTTATTTTTAATAATAGCTCTATGTTGCTTAATATTTCCTATGGAATTCCATATAAAATAATAGAGAAATTCTAATATTCATTTGTTAATATTTATTTTTTATGTTGGAATGCTATGCAAATGTCAAGGAAGTTGAAGAAGTGATTTCATTGTGGGGCAAAATCTAATGTAAATTATCTTTACCCCAAATTGTTTCAGAATATAATTGCATAAATTTAAAATATGGGAGAGAAACTGAGGGAATAATGAAAATTTAAAAATGTATTAATAAACAAAGTTAGTAATAATGACCACACTTCTTACATATAGAAGATCCTTTCTCCATAAAGCAAGTTAACACTTTAAGTATTTACCCTGTTTTTTTAAATCATTTGTCAAATGATTTAAAAATTACTTTTTAAAGAAATAATAAGTGACAATTTTAAGAGTAGAACTAAATGACGAAATATTTTTTTTTTGTTTTTTACTTAGTGATTTAAATGGGAACCTATTGTTAAAATCACAAGAAATAATAGATCAATATCTAATATGAACATGGATGCAAAAGTCTTCAATGAAGTATTAGCCAGATAAATCCAGCAATATAAAAATAATTTATTCTGGTCAGGTGTAGTGGCTCATGTCTGCAATCCCAACACTTGGGCAGACGAGACCAGTGTGGCCAACATGGTGAGACCCCCATCTCTTCTAAAAATATAAAAATTAGCTGGGCATGGTAGCACATGCCTGCAATCCAAGCTACTAGGGAGACTGAGGCAGGAGAATTTCATGAACCCAGGAGGCAGAGGTTGCAGTGAGCTGAGATGGCACCACCTCACTCCAGTTTGGATGACAAAGTGAGATTCCACCTCAAAAAAATTAGAAAAATAAAGATAAAAGTAATTTATTCTATGACAAAGTGACATTTATCTCAGAAATGCAAGGTTGATTAAAATCTGAAAACATGTTAATGTCATATATCATAAGAGTAAAATAAAAAACAAATTATTTTAATAGCTGCAAAAAAAAACTGTTGGAAAAATTCAACAAAAATTTGTATCAAAATTTAATGTTTTGATAAAAAACACTCCAAAAACCAGGAATAGAAGGAATCTTTCTTTAGTTGATAAAGGGCATTTATGAAAAACACACAGCTAACTCACACGTAATGGTGAAAAACCGTATGCTTTTTCCCTAAGATAAGGATTAAAAGAGGGATATCTGTTCTCACCATTTCTATTCAGTGTTGAACTAGAAGTACTACTGAGGGCAATTAGGCCAGAAAAATAAACTAAAAGTATTGATACTGGAAATAAACCAGAAAGACTGTCTCTATTCCCAGATGGCATGATCCTGTATATAAAAAAATCTAAAGAATTGAGTAAAATTATTGGAACTAATAAACAAATTCAGCAAGTTTGCAGGATACAAGATAAACATGTAAAAATTAATTGTATTTATATATACTTTAAAAAGCAATTAAAAATAAAATTAGAAAATGATTTCATTTATAGTTGCATCAAAAATAATAAAATACTTAAATAAATTTAATAAAAGTACTGTAAGATGTACTCCAAAAACTACAAAATGCTGTTGAAAGAAGTTAAATACTTAAATAATTTTTAAAAATTATGTCTTCATGTACTATAAGATTTAACATTGTTAAGAGAAATACTAACCAAATTTCCCTACAGATTCTATGCAGTCCATATCAGATTTTCAGATTACTTGTGGAGTTGATAAGATGAATGTACACTTTATATAAAATTAAATGGAACCCAGAATAGCCAAAACCATCTTGAAAAAGAAGAGTAAAGTAGGGGGACTCATATTTCCCAATTTTGCAACTCACTAGAAAGCAACAATAATCAAGGTGGTGTGATACCAGCAAAATGATAAAAGTATAAGCCATGGAATAAAATTAAGAGTCCAAAAATAAACCCATAGATCTATAGTTATTAATTTTCTAGAACTTTACTAAAACTGTGTAATGGTGAAAGAATGATAATTTCAACAAACTGTCCTGGGACATCTGAATCATCACATACAAAAGAATAAAGTTAAACTCACACTATATAAAAATTAACTCAAAATAAATTAAATTTAAATACAGGAGCAAAAACTATACAATGCTTAGAAGAAACTATAAGGGCCAACTTTTTGACCTTATACTTGGCAAGGGATTCTTAAATACAACACAACAAGCATTAGCAACAACAACAACAAATAGATAAACTAGACTTCATCAATATTAAACATTTTTACATTTCAAAGGACACCATCAAGACAATGAAAAGGCAACCTATGTAATGGGATAAAATATCTACAAGTTACATATCTGATAAGAGGCTTGTTTCCAGAATATATAAAGAGAACTTACAACTCAGTAACATAGATACAAATAACTCAAATTTTTTAAATGAGTAGACAATGTTAATTAACATTTCTTTAAGTAAGATTGCAAATAACTAATAGGCAAATGAAAAGATACTCAATTTAATTCATCATCAGGTAAATTAAGTCAAAAATATAATGAAATACCACCTTACACCCACTAGGAAGTCTAGAACTAAAAAGTCAGATAATCAATGCTGGCAAACAAGTGGAGAAAGCAGAACCCTCATATAGTGCTGGTGGAAATGTATATAAAATGGTAAAGCGTCTTTGAGAAATAATCTGGTGACCCCTTACGTGATTACACAGAGATTTTCCAAATGGCCCAGCAATCCCACTCCTAGGTACATCCCCTTGGAGAAATGAAAATTACATTGACAAAGAAACTTGCACAAAAACATTTGCAGCAATGTTATTCATAATAGTCCAAAGGTATAAACAATTCAAATGCCCGTCAACTGATGAATAAATAAACAAAATGTGGTATGGATGTGTAAAGCAACATTATCCAATTATAAAAAGGAATGGGGGGAGGATAAGCTCCAAGAATCACTTGAGGCCAAAAGTTGCAGACCAACCTGAACCACGTAATGGAAATGAAGTATTGGATGCATAGTATAACAGGATGAACCCTGAAAACATTATGTTAAGTGAAAGAAGTCAGTCACATAGGACTACATAGATAATTCCATTAATATAAAATGTCCAAAACAAGGAAGCCCATAGAAACAAAAACTAGGTGAGTGGTTGACTAGGGTTGAAGGAAAGAGAAGGATCACAGAGTGGTGATAGCTAACGTGTACCAAGTTTCTTTTTGTAGTGGCAAAAATGTTCTAAAATTGCTTGCAAATATAGATGCTCTTCAACTTGCAATGAGGTTATGTTTTAATAAACTCATCATAAGTTTAAAATACTGCATGTCAAAAATGTATTTAGTATGCCTAATCTACTAGAATATTATAGCTTAGCCTCTCCTACTTCAAATGTGCTCAGAAAACTTACATTAGCCTAAAGTTAGGCAATGTCATCTAACACAAATCCTATTTTATAATGAAGTGTTGAATATCTCATATAATATATTGAGTGTTGTACCAAAAATAAAACAAAGAATGGCTGTGTGGTTATGTAAAGTACAGTTTCCACTGAATACATATCACTTTCACACCATGGTGAAGTTGAAAAGTTGTAAGTTCATTGAAAGTTGGGGAATGTCTCTATCTGTGAATATACTAAAAACCATTGAATTCTTTATCGTAAATGTGTTAATTATGTGTCCTGTGAACTATATTTCAATAAAACTGCTTTAAAAATATTCTTTGACAACTGTATTATACATGAATATGTAGTCAAAGCCAAAGTTGTAAAGGACCAAATGCAATAATTTCTACAATTTTACAAGTGCTTGATATACAACCCAAGCTACAAATAGAGCCCTGTGTCAAGCAGCATATGCCAATTTATCCCAGCATTTTTGTAGGACATCCTGTTGATGCTAGAGATGGCAGCCATGGCTCATTCCTTCATTTCCTCAGGACTGTGAGGTTCTTGACTCATCCTCATAAAGATGTCAATGATATGATATCCTAGGGGTCCGGGGGAACTACTATTCCAAGGCAAGTTGGTGTTTCAGGAAAAAGCCCTCCCCATTTCCTTTGAATATATCCATAAAATTAATAACTTCTAGACTGCACAATGTATGTGAGAGGGAAGCCACATTTTCCTGCAAAATGGCATTCATAAAGACTTTCTAAAGCTGCGGGGAAACCCTTCAGTGTGAGGCAATTTATAACCCATCACTATGTTCTTTACACACACACACACACACACACACACACACACACGACTCAAAGATTTATAGTCTTATCACTGAATTAAAAACAACTTACAGAGCCAACTTTGTCTTCTATCTGAGCCTGGAAATGATAGCTGAAATTTTATTTTCCCTTATCTACCTCCAGCAGGGTTTACTGGGTGAGCAAAAGGGTTTCACCTTTCATCAATCAAAGAGGAACATGAAACTCTCAAGCAGCCCTCCCTGTTGATGAACTGGGCTGAATGGTGATGCAAAGATGATTCGTGGCTTTTCAGTTATGTGAAATGTAAGAGCAGTTCAAACTTAATGCCTAATACATGTTTACTAGGCACTGAACAATACATTTTTGAATGTGTTCAATTAGTTTGAATTATTTTGCATATACTCAATAAAAATTACATTTTTATTCATAATTTTTTATAAATTTTTATTTTACCATTTACCAAGGTATCTAAGCACACTTTAAAATAGGCACACATAGATATCACACTGTCTTAGTCCATTCAGACTGCTATGCCATAAATTGGTTTGCTTATAAACTAAAAAAATCTATTTCTCACAGTCTCGGGGCTGGGAAGTCCAAGATCAATGTGACAGCAGAGTTCGCGTTTGGTGAACAATCACTTCCTCACAGATGGCCATCTTCTCATTGCAGCTTCACGTGACAGAAGGGTCAGTGTGGAGATCTCTCTGGGATCTCTATTATAAGGGGATGAATTTCATTCGTGAGCGTTCCGCCCTTATAACCTAATCACCTCCCAAAGGTTCTACAACCCAAAACCATCACCTAGAGTATTAGGATTTCAACATATAAATGTTGAGGGAATGCAGACATTCAGTCTATTGCACATACCATAATAC
Source organism: Colobus angolensis palliatus (assembly GCF_000951035.1). Lineage (NCBI taxonomy): Eukaryota > Metazoa > Chordata > Mammalia > Primates > Cercopithecidae > Colobus > Colobus angolensis. Next base: position 8,444,527 of record NW_012118487.1, read on the forward strand.
TGTGTCACTTTATAAAGCGCCATGACTTTTATATACGCAATTCATGCTCAGAGCAATTCTTGAAGACAAATATGATCTCCATTTTATAGATAAGAAAACTGAGGCTGAGAGAGACGAAGTCACTTGATCAATGTCTGGCCATGAGCAGGTCATAGAACTGGGATTTGTTGCCAACCCTAGCTAAATCTACGACTCTAAAATTAACTTTTATTTACTATAAATTAACCATAAATATCAATCAGGTTCCGTGGCACGCCTCTGTGTGTATGTTTACTTTGCTTATTTATTGGGATGTAGTCAGAAAATAATTGTTACTATTTAGTTCATTATGTTTACTACAATCTGTTCACGTTTGACATTGTATATTTCCCAACACTTACTTAGAATATAGAGATTTGTGACAGTTATACCTACATTGTTCACTGTATACTTCACCATTATAAACTTACCTAATTTTTCACTTTAAAATAGATTTTTGCCTGTGTCGGGTAAAGAAAGTATATGATAAAAAAGATTAAGAAAAAAAGTGCTGCTAAACTTTGAATTCTGATGTTCAATATATTTGTGTTCAGAATCACACACATACAAGCACTGTATACACAGGTATGTGGTTATCATAATCAGATTCTATCTGTAATTAAGGTGAAGCAAGAGGCAAAGCCTTTCTTGTTGAATAGTTGGATTATTGATAATATTTTCATCAGGTCCCTTCAAGGTAAATCAAGAATCTTTCAGCCCAGCACAGGGGCTCACACCTGTAATTCCAGTACTTTTGGAGGTTTATGTGAAGTCTTTTTACTTTTTAGATGTGGGTATTTATTTCTATAAACTTTCCTTTTAGAATTGCTTTCTGCTATATCCTATATGTTTGGGTATGCTGTATTTCAATTTTTATTTTTCTCAACAAGTTTATAATTTCTTCATTAATCTAACTATTTTTCAGGAACACATTAATTTATTTAATTTCTATGGATTTGTACAGGTTCCAATGTTCCTTCTGTTATTGGTTTCCAATTTTATTTTGTGGTGATCCGAAAAGATGTTAGATATGATTTTTATTTTAAAAAAATTTGTTAAGACTTATTTTGTGACCTAACATACGGTTTATCCTGATCACTCGAAGCCAGGAATTTGAGACCAGGCTGGGCAAAAATTTGAGACCGTTTCTCTACAAAATATTAATAAATTAGCCAGGTGTGGTGGTGCCCACCTGTAGTTCCATCAACTACAGAAGCTGAGTTGGGAGAATCGCTTGAGCTCAGGAGTTTGAGGCTATAGTGGCTTATGATCACACCACTGTAGTGTGGCCTGGGTGACAGAGTGAGACTGTGTCTCTAATTTAAAAAAAGATATTTAAAAGAAATTTTAAAATTTTTTAAAGTTTTTTTTTGTTTTTGTTTTTGTTTTTTTTTTTCACCTTTTTGCTTGCCTGCGTTCTCATTGGTCAACTGATACTTTCAATACCTGCAAAAACTGGGACACGTACCTTCCAATGAGAGTATTTATATCATGTTCCAGGAGTAGCTGAATTTTACAGAGAGGAAAAAAAATAACAACAAGAACAACAACAACAAAAAGAAACTCACTTTGTGTGCTGGGTCTTAAATTTGGGTGTTTAATTGATGCAATAAATATCAGAAGTAGAAAAAAATCTTATCAAACCTACAAAGTTATTTCTGATGTCTTTGGGGCAACACATCAAACTCCAAGATGACATTCTGGTTATATGCTTTGATACCAGTCAGTCTGTGAAGTTGTTATTTAGGTTTTGCAAAAAAGTATGTATAACCGCCAAGTGATTTCATGACACTTGTGTTTTGCAATACATGGTTACTAAAAAAGCTTTAAAATATTTACTATTATTTTGTATCATAGCACCTCACACTTTTATATTGATATGATAAACCTACTTCCTTTATGTATTAATGATGTATATTTAGTTGTTCTTTTATAATTCTATATGATGCTTTTTAATGTTTTTTGTCTGTTTTTGTTTGTTTGTTTGTTTTGGGGGGGATGGAGTTTTGCTTTTGTTGCCCAGGCTGGAGTGCAATGGCACAGTCTTGGCTCACTGCAACCTACGTCACCCAGGTTCAAGTGATTCTCCTGCCTCAGCCTCCCAAGTAGCTGGGATTACAGGCATGTGCCACTACACCCAGCTAATTTTGTGTTTTTTGTAGAGACGGGGTTTCTCCATGTTGGCCAGGCTGCTCTGGAACTCCCAACCTCAGGTGATCTGCCCGCCTTGGCCTTTTAATGTTTTATTACAACCCTATAGTGTTTAAATACGCTTGTAACTCCTTTAAATTTAGGATGTATAGCCCATTCATAATTATTGCTATAGGACATGTGGTTTTGCTTTTGTCATCTTTATATTATTACTAATATTATTATCATATTTATTTCTATTTCTTCCATTTTTATGTGGTTACTAATTTTTACAATTCAGTTGAATGCTGTATTTTTAATCTATATCAACTTAAAACCAACCATTTGAGACAAGCGAATATGAAAATATTTTTTTCTCTATCCACTTTCGCTACTCAATTTTCAGTCTTTGTCAATAAATTATTAAGAAATTTTAACAGTTATGTTGTATTATATTATTTTTTCTAATATTCTCATACATTAAATTTTACATATAATTGAAGCATAATCATCAATTGGTTTTAATATTTCCAATAATTTCTTTTATAAATATTTCATAATGCTTAGGAAGCCTTTATTTGATGGTAGGAATGCCTGAAAATCTCATATCTTGCATTTGTCTTCACAAAAAAAGTTAATTTTGTTGGGTATAAAATTTTAGAATTCAAAACTTATATTTGAACAATCTTATACATGTAAAGCTTTGGTATTATAACATTTAGTATTTCAGTTAACATATTAAATAAGGTAATTTTTAATAATTTTTAAAACTTTATTTTTATTTATTTATTCTTTTAGAGACAAGGTGTCACTCTGTCGCTCAGGCTGGAATGCAGCAGCACAATCTCGGCTCACTACAACCTCTGCCTCTCAAGCTCAAGTGAGCCTAGTACCTCAGCCTCCTGAGTAGTTAGAACTGCAGGCATGCACTAGCATATTTGGCTAATTTTTGTATTTTTTGTTTAGACAAATGTTTCACCATGTTTCCCTGGCTAGTCTCAAACTCCTGGGCTCAAGCAGTCTGCTCACCTCAGCCTCCCAAACTGCTGGGTTTACAGGTGTGAGCCACCATGCGTTGCTTAAACTATTTTTTTGGTGAGGATTTTTAGCTTTATTTACTTAAAATATTAAGTATTTTAAGTAAATAAAGTTTACTTTATTACTTAGAATATTACTTAGAATATTACTTAGAATACTAGATGAAAATGTTAGAATAAATAAATACTTAGAATATTTGATGAAAAGGTCATATTGATAGTGCTGGAGATTTTGTTGGTTGTCACAGTATTTCTGGAAAGATGTTTAGCAGAATGTAACAAAAGTGATACAAAATGTTAGAGGTTATTTGAGCCGATGAAATTACATGCCAAAAAAAAAAAATTTGCAAACTCAAGTACTATACAAGAATTATTATTTAGTTCAGATGAATGTTATAACATTTTATTTCTCATTGTCTATGTCAACACCTATCTGTTTCATTCATTTGAGAGTCTATTTCAGATAAACCAATTATCTCCATGTTTACTTTCTACTGGCTTCCTCAATCTTAATAACTGTAATCATTTATTGTTTTATATCTGTGTTTATTAGTTCTCCATATTCTGAGAATCCCACAGTATCTTCTATTATACAAACATGATTTCCTACTTTTGTACTACATATTCTCCAAGTATAATTTAAACCTCTTTTGTTTTAGATACCCAAATACTGAAAACTGACAGCATGTGACAATTTATTTCATCGGCTTGTAAAGATATCCATTGCAGTTACATATCTTAAAATCACAAGCTCCAGTTTTTGTTTTTTTATTTGTTTGTTTTTTGTTTTTATTTCTTTGTTTGTTTTGAGATGGAGTTTTGTTCTTGTCATCCAGGCTGGATGGCAATGGTGCGATCTTGGCTCACTGCCACCTCTGCCTCCCGGGTTCAAGCAATTCTCCTGCCTCAACCTTCCAAGTAGCTGGGAATACAGGCACTCGCTACCATGCCTGGCTAATTTTTGTATTTTTAGTAGAGATGGGGTTTCACCATGTTGGCCAGGCTGGTCTCAAACTCCTAACCTCAGGTGATCCACCCACCTCAGCCTTCCAAAGTGCTGGGATTACAGGCATGAGCCACCACGCCCGGCCACAAGCTCCAGTTTTATGGAGATCTTCTAGTATTGGAAACGTGAACCTTTTCTAAAGTTTCTTCTGATTTCTGCAGTAAATTATTTTCAATAATATCATTTACTTGAGTCTTAAAAATTATGCGATGTTTTATTTAGGACATGTGAGGTCCCATTTTGCCATTTTATCTTTGAATTATAGAGGGCAGCATCAGTTAGCATGTGAGGGCCAGCAGACAAATTGAAGGTTACACTTGGCTATATACTTTGTCTAGCTGTGCAGTCATCAAATCCGCTTTTCAGACCTATTGCTAAGCAGGGGAATTTATTTCAGCTTCCAGTTACTAATGAGATTATACGAATTATCTTTCTTCTGTAGGAGAAGTAGCATCTTTCTCTCAGTCCATATTATAGATTCTCTATTATTCCTATGCAGGGGAGGCAAAACCACTTGGATGGAATACTGCTAGAGATTGCCTCTTTCTCCATTCCTACTTCAGGAATTTTATTGGTTTTAATTTGCATATCCCATAATAAGCCATTAATTTACTTATCTAGTTCTACTTCCTTATTTTTAGAAACAAAAATTAAATTGATCAAAAATCTAACATGAAATATACTTGCACTCACAGGTGGGAACTGAACAATGAGATCACTTGGACACAGGAAGGGAAACATTACACACTGGGACCTATTGTGGGGAGGGGGGAAGGGGAGGGATAGCATTAGGAGATATACCTAATGTAAATGACGAGTTAATGGGTGCAGCACACCAGCATGGCACATGTATACATATGTAACAAACCTGCACGCTGTGCACATGTACCCTAGAACTTAAAGTATAATAATAATAATAATAAAGAAATATACTTGCAGAATATTTGACGAAAAGGTCATATTGATAGAGTGCTGGAGATTTTGTTGGTTGTCATAGTATTTCTAGAAGGATGCTGGGCAGAATGCAACAAAAGTGATACAAAATATTGGAAGCTATTTGAACTGATAAAATGACAGTTATTGCTACAAAGAAATCATTAGAGATATTCAGAAATCTTTAAACTATACATGTGTTTAGTATTATATATATCAGTAAGAATTTAGATTGGATTTAAATATTTAAAACAAAGATATTCAAAAATAATTATGGAATAAAATGAAATCATTACATTTATGGATTTATAAATATTTCTTGAAAATCTTGTTATAAATGAGATTCATTAGCATGTCAAAATATTCAAAAGTAATGTTAAATGAAATGAGGTTAGGTTAAAATATTAAAACAAAGAACTGATAATAATATAAAAGATAGAAGATAGATTATATTTTGAGATAGTGATATTTTATCTTTATATTTTGAGGTGTTTTCTATATTTTGTATAATAAGTATAGACTACATTCATCAAATAAAAATTATGATGAAATTACTGCAATAATTTCTTGGGGCTAAGTGGTTTTCTAATTTTACTTATAACTTCTTTCTTAATTTGTTATGAGCACATTTTGAAGAGAATGTAAAATTCAATATACTAGTCTGATACATTGTTAACTATGGACTTTATTGGTCTTCACCTCTTCCTATATGGATGCTATGATAAAATCTTACTGCAATATCATAGCAGTGACCCGTTTCTTTGTGTACTATGGTTTGACAATATAAGAAAAATTTAAGTAAAATTAATTATATTAAATATTTTTATGTAGTTACCAATTGGGACAATTGAAGATGTGCATGTTCATTAGTTGCTTCTGTGTGTGTGTGTGTGTCTATATGTGTGTGTGTGTGTGTGTCTGTGTTTGACTACAGTTCCTGGAGACATAAATATGACTCGACTTTTTTTTTTTTTTGAGATGAAGTCCCGCTCTTGTCACACAGGCTGGAGTGCAACGGCACGATCTCGGTTCACTGCAACCTCCACCTCCCCAGTTCAAGTGATTCTCCTGTCTCAGCCTCCCCAGTAGCTGGGATTTCAGGTGCCTGCCACCACGTCCAGCTAAATTTTGTATTTGAATTCCTGCCCTCAGGCCATCTGCCCGCCTCGGACTTCCAAGAGTCAACATTTTGTGCTTCATTATATCATATTTTTTATTTAGTAGAATTATAAATTTTCAATTAAATCTTATATTTAAAACAAATTATATTAGACCTACTATTTGAGTTCCTGAAAAGATTATATAGGTTAAAAAGATCATATAGTTTTTAAATGAAAAAATTAGCAACACTAACAACATCAACATTTTATTCAAAAATGTATATTTTCAATTAAAACTCAAAATAATGCTGGTGTATAAAATATATTATAAATGAACACTCATATATGTATATTAGAGCATGTATTTTAAAAGAATATTAAAATATGCTAATAAATATGCATGATGTTTATAGATTTATCATATTGAAATGCAGATAATATTTAAAGTAAATAGCATACAATTTTACAATACAATCGTATGCAAATATGATTATATACAACATTGATATTGATTATGTCTGTCACCGCTACAAAACAGTTTTTTAAATACAGACTTTAAAATTTTGTTGGATAGCATATCATGTTGGTAGATATTTTGCGTGTTTGTATTATTTTAAAATTAAATGGCTAATGTGGAATAATAAATTTTAAAAAATGATTCATAATTTACTGTCAACTTATGTTGGTATATACATCATGTTTATTTTTATTTTTTCATACTCTCAAGGTATAAAAAGCACATCTGCTATCTGAATATTTTTATTGAAGTGCTGCAGAAATTGAAATAGTTTCTACTGCTGGACACTAAAATATCACCTGTTTTGGTTAGTTAATTGAACTAGTAATTATTCTTGAACATGTGGGTTGGTTGTTTTCTGCCTGAAATAATTACTCAATGAAGCTTACACTAGGGCTATCAGCAGGAAGCTAACAATTGGGGTGTTGGTAGAAGAATGTACATAACACTTCTGTGTCTGCTGCCAGATGGAGAAGCAGATGGGTGTGTAATACATGCAAAACTAACTACATGATCTAAAATCTGCTTACTACCCATTATGAACAAGGTCAAGGTTTCTGAAAATCAAATTTATCCAACCAACAGATTACTTAAAATTAGATAAGAACAGGTTTTCATTAATAAGTCTATATTTTACCTGCAAATTATATTTGAGCCAAATAGTATATTTATTTCCTGTTACTAAAATGTATAGTAATGCTAATTTTTATAAATTTATGTGACTAATCAGGTAGTTATGAAAAAGAAAATGAGGCTACTTCTTAGTGTTTCTTTTTTATGTCTTTCCCAGAGTAAAGATTTAAACAATTAAACAATGATTTGGTAAAAATATCTCCCTAAAGTGTGGTAAATAGAGGTTTCAGTTTGAAGACAAATTTACATTTGTACCATGTAGGCCTGTGTATACATGAGCATCTATACACACATGCATATGATTTATTATAATTACTGCACTCTGATATCCTAGAGAAAGAAGTTCAAATTTGTCCAACATATTTGTTTAATATATTCATTGGGATTTTAAACTTGGTTACATGATTCCTATAAAAACATTATTTAATGTTTAACATTCCCATAAAACATTAATTAATCAGTGTTACTCAAAGCAAAGTGCACTTATTTCAGATAATCCCTAGTTACACATCAAGGTTTCCTTATGTGTTTGTCATTACAAAGGAAAAATTAAACTACCGAAGAATGTGTTCATGTCACTAACTCCAAAAGGGAAGTTAATCATAACAATCAGAAAATAACACTCAAAAAGTACATATGTACATTCCCAGTAAATCTGGAAGGGAAAATCCAGATAGTTACATACACGGTCTGCTTACCTGAAGGCAGTAGTTGCTAGATTCATTCTAGTAGGAATACTTAGGAAGTAATTTGGTTAACTGCTGGTGGTTGAGTGTGATCTAGCATGAACAAATAACCTCATGCTCAACCACCAACTAGCATGGGTTTTACTTCCAGGACTCCCACCAGTTACCTGTTGTGAGGATCTAGGAAAGATCTCATAGCTTTGACAAGTGGGTGGGAAGAGGGGGAGTGATTCTTCTGGAATATTCCCAGAGTCTTCTCCATTAACAAAGGCCTCCTCTCTAGTTCTTTACCAGAGCCTTACACAGCTGGATAAAAAGCATTTTTCCCACTCCAGGCTTCTATGGTCTTCTTGTCTTACCTAACTGGGAGGGAAGCAAAACAACATAAGAACAGCTTCAAAGTTCAGAGGCCAAAGACACAAACTCACTAAATGAGACTTACTCATAAGACTATAGAATGTTTCTCCTTCATTCCATACTCTACCACAGCACCAACAGAGTTTCACTGTAATGATAGTGGACTGTAGGCAAAGGACCTGTGAGATGTAGACTCTCTCTGAGGAGATGTCCGTAGAAAAACCCAAAATCAAGAGGGGAAACTAAATAATGACACTGTAGGGATTTGAAGTACCAGGCATGGTATGGTAATCATTAAACAAATTCAGGCTCCTCTTCAAATACATGCAATTTCTCACAGTACAGGATTCTTTTTTCAATTACTCTTATCCAATGCTACATGTTCAACTTTCAACAAAAAATCACAATAACCACAGAAAAACAAAGACCAAAAATGTATAAAGATGCAAAGCAAGCATCAGAACCAGACTCATATATGACACCAATGTTAAAATTACCGGGTAGGGAATTTACAATAACTATGACAATATGTTAAGGACTCTAGTGAATAAAATAGACAACATGTAAGAACAGATAGGTAATATAATAAGAGAGATGAAAGTTCTAAAAAAGAATCACAAATAAATATTGGAAATGAAAAACATTATAACAATAGTGAAGAATGACTAGAAGGACTCACAAGTACATGTGACACTGCTGAGGAAAGCGTCACTGAGCTTAACATAGATCAATGAAAACTTCTCATTTTAAAATGCAAAGACAAAAAATGCAGAAGAGATCATCCAAGACCTGTAAAAAAGTTCCAAAGACATAACATGCTCTTAGTTAGGATGCCAGAAAAATAAGAAAGGAAATGAAAAGGAAGAAATATTTGAAGTAGCAATGTCAGAGAACAATTAAAAGGTAACAACAGACCAAATCACAGATACAGAAAGCGAGGAAACAACAATTACGATTAAAATACAAACCCACAAGCAAGTAACTGTACCTAGACAAACAATATTCAAACTACAGAAAACGAAGACAAAGTTTATGTAACTTTTCTTTTCTTTGCCATAAAAGTTAAGAAGCTATCATTTTAAAAAATGTGTTATAACTGTAAGATTTTTTTTTTGAAAATTCATGGTAACCACAAAACAAAAATCTAAAATAGAGACTCTTAAAATAAATAGCACAGAATCAGAAAGTACTACCAGAAAGAAAAAGAAGAAAAAAAAAAACAGTCACAGAGGAAGATAATAAGAGAGGAAGAAAGAAAGCATTATAAAGCAATCAGAAAACAGGGAGGAAAATGGTAGTAGTAACACTTTACCTATCCATAATAACCTTGAATGTAAATGAATTAAATTCTCCTATTAAAAGACATAGAGTGACTGAATGGATAAAAAGACAAGACCCAACTATATGCTGCCTAAAGTACTCACTTCACCTCTAAAGACATGCACAGACTGACTATGAAAGGATGCAAAATATATTCCATGCAAATGCAAATCTAAAAAGAGTAGAACTAGCTATATTTGTATCAGACAAAATAGACTTTAAGTGAAGAACAGTTAAAAGTAAAAGAAGGGCATAATATAATAATAAAGGGGTCAATACAGCAAGAGTATAAAACTCAACATCCCACTGTCAGCCATGGACAGATCATTCGGACAGATCATTCAGACAGATAATCAATGAAGAAACATTGGAGTTAAACATCACTGTAGACCAAATGGACCTAATAGACATTTACAAATATTCCATACAACAACTACAGAATACATGTTTTTCTCAACAGCACATAGGACATTTTCCAGGATAAACCATATGTTAGGTCACAAAATAAGTCTTAACAATTTTTTTTAAAAATTAAAATCATATCAAACATCTTTTCTGACCACCACAAAATAAAATTAGAAACCAATAACAGAAGGAACATTGGAACCTGTACAAATACATAGAAATTAAATAAAATAGTATGTTCCTGAACAACAATTAGGTTAATGAAGATATTAGAAACTTGTTGAGAAAAGTAAAAATTGAAATACAGCATACCCAATCATATAGGACATAGCAGAAAGCAGTTCTAAAAGGAAAGTTTATAGAAATAAATACCCACATCAAAAAAGTAGAACGACTTCACATAAACAACTTAATGATGTACCCGAAGGAACTAGAACAGCAAAAACAAACTAAACTCAAAATGAGTAAGACTAAAAGAAACAATAACTATTATAGAAGAAATAAAATTGAGGGTAAAAAAATATAAAAAAATCAAGTCAAAAAGTTGGTGTTTGAAAAAATAAGCAAAATAAACAGACCTTTAGCCAGAATTAGCTAAGAAAAAAAGAGACATTACAACTGATAACATAGAAGTGTCAAGAACTGTTAGAGTCTATTATGAATGACCATATGCCAACAAATTGGAAAGCCTAGAAAAAATAAATTCCTGAACACATATAACCTATCAAGATTGAATCATGAGGAAACAGAAAATCAGAACGTTCTAATAAAGAGTAACAAAATTGAAGCAGTAATAAAATGTCTTATATAAAAAAGACCAGAGGTGGATGGTTTCACTGCTAAACTCTCCCAAATAATTAGAGAATATCCAGTGTTAATTACACTGAAACTATTTTGGAAAATTTCAGGGGAAAGAATATTTCTACACTCATTCTATGAGGCCAGATTTTCCATGATACCAAAATCAGACAAGAACACAACAGAAAAACAACCCAATTATCACTGATGAACATAAATGCAAAAATGCTCAATAAAATATTAACAAATAGAATGCAACAATACATTAAAAGTTTATTCATCAGGATAAAGTGGTACTCATTCCAATGATGGAAGAATAGTTCAACACACACAAAACCAATAAAAGTGATGCATAACATGAACATAATCATGCACATTTAATAAAATTCAACATCTATTTATGATAAAAACTTCCAATATACTAAGTATAGTAGGAACACACCTTAAAACAATAAACCCACATATGACAAACCCACAGCTAACATCATACCAGACAGGGAAAAATTGAAAGACTTTCTGCTAAGGTCTGAAAGAAGACAAGGATGCCCACTTTCACTACTTTTATTCAACATAGTATTGGATGTCCTAGTCAGAGTAGTTGGGCTGGGGGAAAAAAAGAACATCAAAATTGGAAAGAATGAAGTCATATTAGCCTTGTTCACAGGCAACACGATCCTACATTTAGAAAAACCTAAAGACTGATAAATGAATTTAGTGAAGTTGCAGATAGTAAAGAAATACAAACATCACCACATTTCTATACACCAACAGTAAACAATCTGAAAAATAAATCAAGAAAGCAATATCATTTACAATAGCTATTGAAAATAATAAAATACCTAGGAAAAAATTTAATAAAAGAAGTGAAAATCCGTGCAAGAAAAACTATTGAACACTGATGAAAGAAATTAAAAAGGAAATTAAAAAATAGAAAAATATCTTGTGCTCATGGAGTGAAAGAATTAATATTGTTGAAATGTCCATACAACCCAAAGTGATTTACAGGTTGAGTGAAGACCCTATTAAAATGCCAATGGCATTTTTCACATAAATAAAGTAAGTAACCCTAAAATTTGTACGGAATTACAATAGTCACCAAATGACCAAAGCAATCCTGAGGAAGAATAAAGTTGAAGATATCAGCTTACCAGACTTCAAAGTATACTACAAAGCTACAGTAACTAAAACAGCATGGTATTGGCATAAAAGCAGACAACATAGACCAATGGAACAAAACAGTTAATTCAGAAATAAATACATTTACAGCCAACTCATTTTTGACAGAGGTTCTCAGAACATATATTGGAGAAAGAACAGTCTATTCAATAAATAGTGCTAGCATATGCAGAAAAAACTAGACTCCTAGCTCTCCCTATATACAAAAATTTAATAGAAAATGGATTAAAGACTTACATGTAAGTCTTGCAAATGGGAAACTACTATGTGGAAACTTTGGGGAAATGCTTCAAAACATTAGTTTGGGAAAATACTTTTTATAACACCCGAAAAGCATTAGAAACAATAGCAAAAATAGGCAACTGGGATTACTTCAAGCCAGAAAGTTTCTGCACAATGAAGGAAGCAATCAACAGGATGAAGAGACAATCTACAGAATGGGACAAAACATTTGCAAATTATCCATTTGACAAAGGCTTCATAACCAGAATATACAAGGAACTCAAAGAACTCAATAGTGGAAAAAATAAAAATAAAAATAAAAACAATTTCAAAATGCACAAATTACGTGAAAACACATTTTACAAAAGAAGACATACAAATGAACAAAAGATATATTAAACAATATTCAACATTACTAATCATCAGGGACATGTAAATCAAAACCTTAATGACATATCGTGTAACCCCAGTTGGGGTAGCTATGAAATATTATTCAGCCATAGAAAAGAAAGAAATGCTGTCATTTGTAACAACATAGAACTGGTGGGCATTATGTAAATGAAATAAGTCAGGCATTGAAAGATGAATATCACATGTTCTCATTCGTATGTGGGAACTAAAAAATATTTATCTCATGAAGGTAGAGGGTGTAATAATGGTTACCAGCAGTTGCCAAGAATAAGGAGGAGGAGGAATAAAGAGAGTTGTTTAATGTTCCCAAAAATACAGTCAGAAAAGTGTTCAACAGCACAGTTAGGTGACAACGGTTAACAATAATTTCTTGTGTATTTTAAAATAGCTGGAAGAGAAGATTTGGAATGCTTCAAACACAAAGAAATAATAAATGTTTGAGATGATAGATATCCTAATTACCCAGGTTTTATCACAATACATTGCATGTATCAAAATATCACATATATCCCATAAAAATGTACAATTATGATGTATGAACTAAAAACTGTGCCCTTCATAAGTAAGAAAGATATTAAGACATTTCCACATAAGCAAAAGCTGAGGCCATTTGTTACCACCAGGCCCTCCCTGAGAGAAATGCATAAGGGAGTCCTGCAGGATGAAATGAAAGGACACTAGAGAGTGACTAAAAGACATAAAAAGAAGTAAAAAGTTTCAATAGAGGTAAATACATGGGCAAATATAAAAGCAAGATTATTTTAACCATAGTTTGTAACATCACTTTTTGTTTTTTACATGATTTAAAAGACTGATAGAGATGGGTGCAGTGGCTCACACCTGTAATCCCCACAGTTTGGGAGGCCGGGGCAGGCGGATCACTGGAGAAGGGGGTTAATGACGAGACTGGGCAACATGGCAAAAACCCAGCTCTACTAAAAATACAAAAATTAGCTGGTGTGGTGGCGGGTGCCTATAATCCGAGCTACTCAGGAGGCCGTGACATGAGAATTGCTTGAACCTGGGAGGCAGAAGGTGCAGTGAGCCGAGATCATGCCACTTCACTCCAGCCTGTGCAACATAGGAAGACTCTGTCTCAAAATAAATAATAAAAATAAAAAACTAATACTTTAAAAAAAATTACTCTAAATTCTAGTAGGATTATAAATTTTAACTCCACATTTTGTTTTCTACATAATTTAAATGAACTTATGCATTTAAAAATACTTTTAGTTTATGTTTTGTGTGACATCAACAACTGAAAGGGAAAGGGGACAGACCAGACCAGACAAAAGACCAGAGTGGTTGTATGTTACTGAAGTTAAGCTGGTATACATTTGAGATGGAGTGATAACTCTAGAATGTTAAATATAATCACAAATTTGTAAATTGTAAGCACAAATAAAACAGTTATACAGTATATTCAGGAAAAGAAAACGAGGAAAAGGCTGGGTGTGGTGGCTCACACCTGTAATCTCAGCACTTTGGGAGGCCGAGGCAGGTTTATCACTTGAGGTCAGGAGCTTGAAACCAGCCTAGCCAACATGGTGAAACCCCATTTCTACTAAAAATGAAAAAATTAACCAGGTGTGGTGGTGCATGACTGTTGACTATAATCCTGGCCACTCGGGAAGCTGAGGCAGGAGAATTGCTTGAACCTGGGAGGCAGAGATTGCAATGAGCTGAGATTGTGCCACTGCACTCCTGTCCAGCCTGTGTGACAGAGTGAGACTAGCAGAATGGATAACATAACATTATCCAACTATATGCTGTCTATGAGACTCACTTTAGATCTAAAGACACAAAGATTCAATGCAAAAGGATAGAAAAATGTATTACATTACATTAACCTGGCATGGTGGCACACACCTCTAATGCCAGCTACTTGGATACCTAAGGCATGAGAATTTTTTGAGCCCAGGGGATGGAGGTTCCAGTGTGTTATATTATTACTAACCAAGAGAGAGCAGGGTAACTCTACCAATATCAAAACACACTGACTTTGTCAAAAGCAAAAATGGTTACAAAAGGCAAAGAAGTACATTATATGTTAATAAAGGGTTCAATACAACAAGTAACAATAATAAAAGCTTACGCACTTAACAAGAGAGCATCTAAATATAGGAAATGAAAAATTATAGAATTAAATGAAGACATAGACAGTTTTACAGCAGTAGTTGGAAACTTGATACCCCACTGTCAATAATGGATAGAACAACCAGAGAGAAGTAAGAAAACAGAGGCCTTAACACAATGAACTGTCAAGATCTAAAGGACATAGACAGAGCATTTCATACAACAACATACAAATGTTTCACTTCCCCAAATACTCATGAGACATTTTCCAGGATAAACCATATGGTGAGCCACATATTAAGTCTCAATAAATTTTAAAAGAGAGATAACATACAAAGTTTGTCTTTGACCTCAATAATATGTTAAAAATCATTAGTCAAAGTAAAACTGGAAAATTCACAAATTTGTATTAATAGAAATTACACAACACATTCTTAAACTATCAAAGAAGAAATAACAAGGGAAATTAGAAAATACTTAGAGATGAATGAAAACAAAAATACAATATATCAAAATTCAAGGGCTGCTGCGAAGACAGTGTTAAGGGAAAAAATTGGAGACGTAAATGGTTACATTAAAAAACAACAAAGACCTCAAATTAACAATTTAGCTTTACAACTTAAGAGGCTAGAAAAAGAACAATCTAATCCCAAGGCTCTTAGAAGAAAGGAAATAATACATACTACAGCTGAGAAAGCAAAATAGAAAATTTTTAAAAATAGAGAATATCAATGAAACCACAGTTAGTTCTTTGAAAATATCAACAATTTGGCAAACTTTTAGTCAGATGGACTAAAATAAATAATTAATTACATTTTGTTTAAAACAGAGACACACACAGAGTGAGATGAGTGAAATTACTAAAATTAGAAATGAAAATGGGGACATTATTAGCTATCATATAGAAATAAAAAGAATTATGATAATATGGTATGAATAACTATATATCAACAAACTGAATAATGTAGATGAAGAGGACAAATTTCTAGAAACACAAAGTCTACTAAGATGAATAGAAAGCCCCAATAAATCTATAAAAAGAAGATAAAAATGAATCCGTATTCAAAAGTTCATCACAAAGAAAAGCCCTGGACATGATGGCTTTACTGGTAATTCTGCCAAACACTTAAAAACCTGGCATCAATAATTCCCAAACTTGAAGAAGGAAGACATCCAAACTGATTTGATGAGATCTGCATTATCTTGATATTGAAGGCAGACAAAGACACAGCAAGAAAGAAAACCACAGACCAATATTCCTTACCAACAGTGATGCAAAAATAAAATGTCCTTCACAAAATACCAGCAAACTGAATTCACCAGCATATTAAAGGATTTTACACCATGACCAAGTGGGGTTTATTTCTGTAATGCAAAGATGTTTCAGCATACAAATTCATCAATGCAATACACTAATAGGATGATGAAAAAAACACATAATTATCTCAATCGATGCAGAAAAAGCATTTGACAAAATTTAACACTGCTTCATGATAAAAGCACTCAACAAGCTAGGAATAAATGGAAACTACCTCAATATTATAAACACTATATGTGAAAAACTCATAGCAACCATTATACTAAATGGCGTAAGACTGAAAGCTTTTCCTCTATAATCATGAATTCCTGATTTTACCACTAACATTCAAGATAGTATTGGAAGTTCTAATCAGGGCAACTCAGCAAGAAAAATAAAAAGGCATCTAAATTGGAAAAAATAAAATAAAATTAAGTTTGTTTGCAGATGATATCATCTTATATTTAGAAATCCCTAAAGATTTTATGTAAAAACTGTTTGAACTAATGAATGAATTTAGCAGAGCAGAAGGATACGAAGTTAACACAACAATAATTGACATATCTATACATTAACAATGAGTAACTTGAAAAATAAATTATGAAAATAGCTTTATTTACAATAGCATCAAAGAATAAAATACTCAAAAATTAACCAAGAAAGTAAAAGCCTTCTTCAATGAAAACTAGAAAACATTTATGGAAGAAATTGAATAAGAGATAAATATGTTAAAACACATTTGATGTTCATGCATTAGAAGAGATTCAATTGTTAAGATGCCAATACTATGTAAAACAATCTACAGATTTAATGAAATCACTATCAAAATCTCAATAATGCTTTTGGAAAATATTTTTTAAAAGTCTTAAAATTTATATGGAATCTAAAGGGGTCCCAAGATACCAAACAATCTTGAAAAATAAAATAAAAGTGGAGGACTCACACTTGCCACAACTCCAAAGCAATATTAACAAACCATGTGGCACTGGCATAAAGATAAATACATAGATTAATTTAGTAAAATAGAGATTACAGAAATAAACCCTCACATATATGGTCAAATGATTTTTGACAAGTGTGTCAATACAATTCTTTTGGAAAAGGGCAGTCTTTTAAACAAATGCTGTTGGGAAACTGGATGTTCATATGCAAAAGAATGAAGATGGACTCTCACTTAATACTGCTAACAAAAATTAATGCACAATGGATGAAAGACTTAGATCTAAAACCTAACACTAGAAATCACTTAGGAGAAAACAGAGCAACTCTTCAGGACACTGGATTTGGCCATGTTTTTTTTTTTTTTTTTTTTTTTTTTTTTTGCATATGACAACAAAGGCATAGGCAACAAAAAAAGTAGACAAATTGTATGTTATTAATTTTTTTTTTAACATGCATTAAAAACCCCTATCATCAAAGTAAAAAAGCAGCTCACAGAGTGGGAGAAAACATTTTCAAGTTTTGTGTCTAATAAGGGATTAATATGCACAATACATAGAGCATTCATAAATCTCAACAAAAACAAAAAAGGAAACCCAATTCAAAAATGGGTGAAGGACTTGCATAAACACATCTCCAATGAAGATATTCAAATAACCAATAAGCACATGAAAGAATGCTCAACTTCACTAATCATTAGGGAAATGCAAATCCAAATTATAATGAGATGCCACTTTGCACACACCCATTAGGATGGCTACTATTAAAAAAAAAAAAAATACCTAGCACTGTGGGAGGCCAAGGCAGGTGGATCACCTGAGGTCAGGAGTTCAAGACCAGCCTGGGCATATTGGTGAAACTCTGTCTCTACTAAAAATACAAAAATGACCTGAGCGTGGTGGTGGGCACCTGTAATCCCACCTACTCAGGAGGCTGAGGAAGTTGAATTCCTTGAACCCATGATGCAGAGTTTGCAGAGAGCTGAGATGGCACCACTGCACTCCAGACAAGGTAACAGGGAGAGACTCAGTCTCACAAAACAAACAAACAAACAAACAAACAGAAACAGAAAATAACAAGTGGTGGCAAAGATGCGGAAAAATTGGAACTTTTGTACCCTATTGGTGATGTCAGAGGCGTGTGAACCAGAGCAACTCCATGAGGCTGAGATCTACTGGGCTGCATTCCCAGACAGTTAAGGCATTCTAAGTCACAGGATGAGACAGGAGGTTGGCACAAGATAAAGGTCATAAAGATCTTGCTAATAGAATAGGTTGCAGTAAAGAAGCTGGCTAAAACCCACCAAAGCCAAGATGGCGACGAGAGTGACCTCTGGTCGTCCTTACAGTTTACAAATGCCATTGCAATGTTAGGAAGTTGCTCTATTTGGTCTAAAAAGAGAAGGCATGTGTAATTCACCTCTTGTTTAGCATATCATCAAGAAATGACCATAAAAATGGCAACCAGCAGGGCTGCTTTGTCTGTGGGGTAGCCATTCTTTTATTAATTAATTAATTAATTAATTTTTTGTTTGTTTTGTTTTGTTTCTTTGTTTTTTGTTTTGAGACAGAGTCTCGCTCTGTCGCCCAGGCTGGAGTGCAGTGGTGCCATCCCAGCTCACTGCAAGCTCTGCCTCCCAGGTTCACGCCATCCTCCTGCCTCAGCCTCCCGAGTAGCTGGGACTACAGGCACCCGCCACCACGCCCGGCTAGTTTTTTGTATTTTTAGTAGAGAAGGGGTTTCATCGTGTTAGCCAAGATGGTCTCGATCTCCTGACCTCATGATCCACCCGCCTCGGCCTCTAACAGTGCTGGGATTACAGGCGTGAGCCACCACGCCTGGCCTTCTTTTATTAAACTTGCTTTCGCTTTACCGACTCACCTTAAATTCTTTCTTACGAGAGATCCAAGAACCCTCACTTGGCGTCTGGATCAGGACCTCTTTCCTGTAGCAGTGAGAATGTCAAGTGGTTAAGCCACTGTGGAAAACAGTATGGCAGTTCCTCAAAAAGTAAACATTTAAAAACTTCGTTACAATATGTTCCAGCAATTCTACTTCTGGGTATATATCTAAAATAATTGAACGGAAGGTATTTAAGATATATTTGTACAACCATGTTTGACAGCAGCATTATTCACCATAGCTAAAATGTAGGAGCAACCCAAATATCAATTGGTAAATGAATGAATAAACAAAACATAGTGCATACAAACAATCAAATATTTTTCAGCCTTAAAACTGTTGACAAAAAGAGTCAAACTCTGTAAAATATTTTAAGAGATTGTTCTGAGTTAAATATGAGTGACCATGGCCTCAGGAGGTCCTGAGAACATGTGCTCAAGGTGGTCGGGGTGCAGCTTGGTTTTATATATTTTAGGGAGGCATGAGATGTCAATCAAATAGATTTAAGAAATATATTAGTTTGGTTCAGAAAGGTGGGACAATTTAAAGCGGGGTCGGGGATGTTTCAGGCTATAGGTAAATTTAAGCATTTTCTGGTTGACAATTGGTTGAGTTTGTCTAAAGTCGTAGTATCAATAGGGATAGAAAAGAGTCTTCAGGTTAAAGATAAAGGATTGTGGAGACCAAGTTTTATTGTGCAAAGGAAGCTCTCAGCCGACTTCAGAGAGATCAGGTTGTAAATTGTTTCTTACTCAGACTTAAAAGGGTGCCTGACTCTTACTTGATTATCTCCTGGATCTGGAAAGAAAAGAAGGAAAACAAAGCGGGAAGGGAATTTTCTATAGAATGTGGATTTTTTCCCACAAGAGACTTTGCAGAGCAATTTCAAGGTATGGCAAGGAAATATATTTGGGGGTAAAATATTTTTTCTGTGCCTCCTAATGTTATTTATGCCAGAGTCAAATTGAAAACTAAGCCACAATATATAGGGCCAAATGAAACCCATCTGATGAGAATTTATGGTTTGTCAGACATGACTCCCTAGACCCCTTAGGGAGGAATTTGGTAAGATTAAAAATCAAAGCTTAGTCCTCAAACAGCAGGAAGTTTTGATATAAGTTATAAGAAGGCTAAACCTTGAAGACATTGTTATATGAAATAAGACTGTCAGAAAAAGACAAATACTGACTGAATCCACTTGTGAGAAGTAGTCAAAATCATAGATACCCAGGGTAGAACAGTAGTTTCCAATCTCTTGGAGAAGGGGATAATGAGGAATTATTGTTTAATGGGTGGACAGTTTCAGTTTATAACATGAAAAAAGTCATGGAGAGGGTTTGCAATGATGGTTGTACATTATGAATGTATTTAATACCACTAAATTATTTACTTAAAAATAGTTAAGATGGAAAATGTTATGCTGTATGTATTTTACATCAATAAAAACATTAGGAAAAAAAAAGGAGGCAAACAACCTATTTATTTTGCCTCTTCTTATACGATTTCCTAACATCCTCAACTTGGATTTGGCCATTGAAGCATTTCAAGCTTACATATGTGAGTCTAAAAAAGCATGTAACAATT
The DNA here is from genome assembly GCF_000951035.1 of Colobus angolensis palliatus. Taxonomy (NCBI): domain Eukaryota; kingdom Metazoa; phylum Chordata; class Mammalia; order Primates; family Cercopithecidae; genus Colobus; species Colobus angolensis. The sequence goes on from NW_012118487.1 coordinate 8,465,074, forward strand.
AGCACTATAAATCCTACATGTGCTTATAAACTGGAAAGAGCCAAGCAAATGTTGGTCGTGTCATTCTTCTGTGTGCTATGTTATGTGCTTCTTTATTGGTGTGCATATCACCAATGAATGCACTGCAGCAACCACCTGGAAGGTTTTGAGTAAGGCTTTGTTCAATGTGTAAATAAAAAACACGAGAATATATTGAGATAAACCAAGGCCCAGGAGAATGCTCACATACAGAGAATGTTCAATCCCCTCAGAATAGCTAAACGCTCTCATTTTCTGAGTGCTTAACTGTTTGCCACGAGTTGTCCTAAGGGCATCATGCATGCTCACAGAGGCCCCTTAACATAAGTGTTACTATTATCTGCCCCATCCTAGAGATAGAGAAACAGAACCAAAGAAAATTTAATAGACTACCCCAGGCCATACCCAAAGTGGCAGAGCTGAGATTGGAAAGGAGACTGCCCAGCTTTGGAGTTCACTGTACTAATCACTGCGCCGTGCTGTTCTCTAAGAAGAGAGCTCGGCAATACAGATTTCAGATTTTGAAAAGAAGTGGACATTTATAGCATCAAATATATATTTTGGTAATGATAAATATGTGATTCAGAGCAATTCCAAACTACTTCTATACTCTGAGTGGTGAAAAGAGCTCAGTGGGTTAGAATTGCAGTTCTGCAACTTGAGAACTGTAGGTCTTGGGCATATCAATGAGCTTCTCTAAGCAACAATTTTTTGTATACAGGATGTTACCTTGAAATCCTGGAAAGTGGGCATGTTACCGCAAGCCCGTTGTTCAACTTAGAGATGTTGCACATAAATGTCCAATAAGAGTGTCACAGTGTATACGCTCAATAGAGAGTAAAACTTTTACTTAAAAAATGTAGATTGTGTTAATAAATTCTAGGCAAACAGTGACAACTTTTTTGAAGGAGGTATAATTGAAACACTTAGCAGGGAGATAAGATGGAATTATAAAATGTTCAATTAAAAAGAGAAGATAGAAGAGGAAGTCGTAGCCAGCGCGGTGGCTCACCAGAACTTTGGGAGGCTGAGGCAGGCGGATCACCTGACGTCGGGAGTTTGAGACCACCCTGATCAATATGGAGAAACCCCGCCTCTACTAAAAATACAAAATTAGCTGGGTGTGGTGGCACATCCCTGTAAATCCAGCTACTCAAGAGGCTGAGTCAGGAGAATCACTTGTACCTGGGATGCACAGGTTGCAGTGAGCTGAGATCACACCACTACACTCCAGCCTGACCCACAAGAGCGAAACTCTGTCTAAAAAAAAAAAAAGAAAAGAAAAGAAAATCAGAACAATGAATGGAAACAATTACAAAAATGATTAAAATTAATCTAAATATATCAATAATCATTTTAAATGTGGAAGATTGTAATTCATCAATTACAGACAAATTGTGAGAATGATACAAAAAAATTCCACAGCACACAACTATGTTATCTACAAAACCCACTTTAAATATAAATATTCTGGTACAATGAAAAGTAAAGTGTTTGATAAAGATATGATAGCACTAATCAAAAGAACGTAACAGTATCTATATTAATTTCAGAAAAAGCAGACATCAGAAGAAGGGAAATTATCAGTGATAAATAGTAAAGGGGTCTATTCTTTAAGAATACCTAACATACAGATATGGATCTAACAGCAAATCATCAAACAAGCGGGAGTAAGCACTGACAGCAGTAACAGCAGAAAGAGACAAATTCAATATAGAACATAGAGACTCCAACAACACTTTGTAATTTACAAATCAAAAAGGCAGAAAATCAGGAAAGATGTAATTGTCCTGAGCAACATTATCAACCAACTTGATCTAATTAAATATTCTACAAATACTTAATTCATAAACAAAAGAGTACCCATTCTTCTCAAGTTTACAAGACACATTTACCAGAACAGACAACATTCAGTGCCATGAACTACATGTAAAATAATTAAAGTAGTAGAAATCAAACAATAAACATTCTTAGATTACAAAGCACTCAAAGTAAAAATCAGAAACTGAAAGATACCTGGAAGATTTTCAAATATTTTAAAGATACACTTCTCAGTAAAACAAAAGTCACAGAAGCACCAAGAAAAATGTTTAAATATTTTTGAACTAAATAAAAATGTAACCCATAAAAATGTTGCCTGCAACAAAAAGCATTGCTGAAAGGGAAATGTATCACATTAAATGTCTGTGTTAGAAAATAGAAAAACTCAAAAATCAGTAACTGAAGCTTCCATTTGATAAACAAAGAAAGAAAAATAATTTAAGCTTAAAGCCAGCAGAAGAAAAGAAATAATTCAGCAATTAGCAGAAATTAATGAGATAAAAGACAAGACAATAGAGAAAATTAATAAAAACAATACTTTTTTTTTTTAAAAAAAGAAAAACTAAGGATATTGATAATCCTCTATGTAGGCTAAATAAGAAAAAAAAGACAATATAAATTACCAACATCCTAAGCAAAAGGAGGATCATCACTAGATACAGTATAAGCATCAAGTAGGATAAAATAGAAATACAATGAACAATATTTTTATGTCCACAAATTTGATAGAAGAAATGAACTAATTTCTTAAAATGCACAAACTACCAGAACTTTAACAAGGAGACATAGACAACCTGAATTGTCTTATATCTATTAGAGAAACACAGCTGAATTCAACCAACCATTTAAGGAGAAAATGAGGTTAATTTTAAGAAATCACTCTCAGTAACAGAGAAAATACTTTGTAACCTATTCTGTTAGTCCAGTATTATCCTAATATCAAAATAGATGAAGACTTTACAAGAAAAGAAAACTGCAGACTAATATCTCTCGTGAACATAAAAGCAAAAACACTCAAGGAAATATTAAAAATCAAATCCAACAATGTATAAAAATAAGTGTACACCATGGCCAAAAGGGATGTAGTCTAGGTACACAGAGATGATTCAATATATTAAAATCAATCAGTGTAATTCACCATATCAAGGACTGAAAAAACATCACATGATTACAGCAATTGATGCAAAAGAAACTGACAACATCTAATGCCCATGTATGTTAAGATTTCTTAGTAAAAGGAAAATAAAAATGTTCTTCAACTTGATTCTTAAAAATCTACAAAAATCAACTAACTTCATTTTTATGGTTAGAAAATGAACACTTTCCTAGTATAGATTAGGAAAAAAGGAGGATGATTTATCTCACTAAGGCTACTCAACAATATACTGGAGATTCTGAGCACCGCACCCCGCCCAATGAAATAAATGGCATACTAATTGAGAAGGAAGATATTAATATGCTTCTCTTCAAAGATGACATTTGTCTACTTTACAGAAGCCCTAAGAATTGACAGAGTAACTCACAGAACTCATAAACAAGTACAACAAGGTTGTAGAATACAAGATGAAACATAAAAATGCCAATTTCTTTCTTTCAGCAATTAACAATTGGTGTTTAAAATAAGAAATACCAAGTATAGTAGTACCCCCAAATGAAACACTTAGGTTTAATAAATCGAACACAATATATACAGGAGCTATATTAAATGTGAAAATTTAAAACACTGATTAAAAAAGAAGCAGAGATTTATATAAATAGAGAGATAGTTCATATTCATTTATTGAAAGACTCAATATTATTAAGATGCCTATTATCTTAACTTGATATCTAGATTCATTTTAATCTCAAGGTAGAAAGACCTAGTATAGTCAGCACAATACTAAAAAAGAGCTAATTTGGAAGATTTAAGGTACCCAATTTCAAGAATTACTATAAGGCTAGAGTTATCAAGGTAGTGTGATATTGGAAAAGAAAAAGATCATTGAAGAGGATACAGAAATTAAAACAGATCAACATAAGTGTAGTCAACTGATCTTTCACAAAAGAGCAAGGGCAATTCAATAGAGAAATAGAAGGATTTTTAACACACAGTACTGGAATAATTGGAGAGATATATACATATATAGAAAAAAAACGGACCAATGAAAGCAAACTTACACAAAAATCAGTTTAAAATACATCCTAAAATGCAAAAATGTAAAACATTGTGAAATAAACAGAGAAGAAAATCTACCTGGCCTTGGCTTTGCAGGTGAGTTTTCAAATTTAAAAATAGCATAATTCATGGCTAAAAACCACAATATTGGACTTTACTAAAATTTTAAAAATATGGCTTTGCAAAAACTACTAGCAGGAGGATAAAAAACAAGCCATAGGCTTGGAGAAAATATTTGCAGAAGACATATCTGGTAAAGGATTTGGATCCAAAATAAGCTAAGAATTCTTAAAACTTAACAAGAAAGAAGTGAATAGCCAAGTTAAAAACAACAACAACAAAAGAAATAGTTCTGAATCAACACCACTCTCAAAAAGACCTACAAATAAAAAAGTCATATGAAAAGATGTTCAGCATTTTAATTAGAAAATTGCAAATTCCCTTAGATATAAATACATAGGAGTTAAATTGCTGAGTAATAATACAACCTTATGTTTGATAATTTGAGGAAATGTCAAACTATTTTGCACAATGACTGCATGTAATTTCTCCACATTCTTTCCAATATATGTTAATTTTTCTTTTTAATTTTAGCTATCTTAATGCATGTGAAGTAGTACCTTATTGTGATTTCGATTTGTATCTCCCTAATGACTAATTGCATCATATATCTTTCTGTGTGCTAATTGGTCGTCTGTGTGTGTGTGTGTGTTTGGTGAAATGTCTATTCAAATTATTTGTTCATTTTAATTGAGTTATGGTCATTTTTCTTTTTCTTTTTAAGTTATAAGTGTTTTTTATATAATCCGGATACAAGTCACTTATCAGATATATGATTTGCAAATATATTCTTTCATTCTATGGGCTGTCCTTGTTAATGGTATCCTTTGAAATACATAGATGTTGAATTCTGATGAAGTCCAATTTACCTATTATTTCTTTCATTGTTTGTGCTTTCAGTGTTGTGACTAAGAAATATTTCCTAATTCAAGGTTATGAATGTTTACTCATATGTTTTCTTCTAAAAATTTTACAGTTTTAGTGCTTACATTTATATATCTGATCCATTTTAAGTTAATTTTAGTAAATGATTTAAGGTTCCAGCTTCCTTTGCGTGTGACTATCCAGTTTTCCTATCACTATTTTTTGCAAAGTCTATTCTTTTGCCACTGAATTGGACAGACATCCTTTCCAAAAATTATTAGCCATAATGTAAAGATTGATTCTGGACTCTCAATTCTATTTCATTAGTCTACCTTTCTAGCCTTAAATCAGTGTCATATCATCTTAAATATTGTAGCTTTGTAGTAAGTTTTGAAACCAAGAAGTGTGATTCCTCAGAGTTTGTCTTTGTACTTCAAGGTTTTTTGTTTTCTTTTGCTATTTTGAGTTCCTTAAATTTTAATATGAATTTTAGAATCAGCTTGTGAATTTCTGCAAGAAAAAAAAGGCTGGAATTTATAGGGATTTCACTGAATGTGTAGATCAATATGAAGAGTATTTACAGCTTCATAATATCAAGCCTTACATTAAATGCAGGAGTGTAAATGTGGGGATATCTTTCTACTATAGATTTTTTGAGATATGAATGTGGGGATATCTATTTGTCTTCTTTAATTTTTTCAATGATATTTGTGATTTTCAGACTTCCTCTTAAAATTTTTGTTAAAATTATTCCTGGATGTTTTATTCTTTCTGATGCTATTGTGAATGAAATTATTTTCTGATTTTCATTTTGGAATTATTTATTGCTGTTGTTCAGAAAGACAAGTGAATTTTGTAGATTGATCTTTTATTCTGCAATATTGCTGAAATTGATTGTTAGTTCTAATAGTTGTGTGTGTGCAGTCACGTGTGTATTCTTTAGGATTTTCTGTATACAGATCATGTCATCTTTAAATAAAGATACTTTTGCTTCTTCCTTTCTAATTTAGAAGTCTTTTGTTTCTTTTTCTTGCTGAATCGTCCTGACTAGAACTTTTAATACAATGTTAAGTAGAAAAAAACTGTGCATTTTAACAAATACATAACTTTTATCTTGAATGCCTAATAACACATATTGTATTCATTGCAAAGGACTAAGACCTGCTAATTTTTATTTAGCATTGCAAAATCCGTAAAAATCGCCATTGGGTATTCACTCTTTTAATATTCTCTGGACTTAAGAGTCAGCAATACAAAACTAGCTTTGTACACTGAAGTGCACAGCTCTTAGCAAGGGATTAACATGTAAAATAAGTTTTGTAATGAGATTGGTGATTTTAAAAAATAATCTTTATGATAATGTTCATATGAGTAATGGCCATATCTATTAATTCAAATAGCCTTGCTCAAGTATCTCCTCATATAAATGTATTCAGTATCTGAAATTGCCTAGGCTTATCACTTCAGAACCTCTATATCAAAACTTTTATTACTAGCAATAATATATTAGGATTTCACAGCAAGACTGACTGGTAGTGGAAGCAGATACATTGCCAACAGTTTTTTGCATTTATTACAGACAATGATTTTCTTAAGTATTGTGGAAAATTGTTACATTTCTTTTTGTTTCTTCAGTTGACCATCCATATTCCCCTTGTTATGATAAAGGAATCTTGATTTATCACCCAACTCTAACTCCATGTCTAGTCTTGGATGGAGTTGATTCTCACCAGCAGCGTGCACATGATCTCGGTCCTATTACAGTGGCATATCCCTTTCCCTTGAGTTATTGATTTATACAGACAAATGAGGCCTTGCAAGCAATAATTTCAGATTTTTTAGTAATAATAAGATAGAAAATTCCTTTTTCTTTTAGATTTAAAAACAGGGAGATACAAGCCAATACCTACTACTGGACATGGGGACATATCAAGGAAAGACCTGGTTTGATAATCCAATCAATTATTTATTAAGAATTCTATCCTCATTCTTTCTCAAGTTGAAATGTTTAAATTTATAAGTTCTTCATGTCATATTGCTGCTTAATTAGCAACGAACAGACTCAACTGTGAGTTATAAATTCTGTTTTATAGGAAGTATAAGAGTTATCCACTTTCTTAAATAAAGTTATCAAACATAAAGAAACAAACAAACAAAAAGCAACCAGATATCTTGATAACAGACCTTTAAAAATTCATTCAGTCTTTCAATCAGTCCTAATACATGTATTGAATACCTACTATATGTCAGTCTGCCTTTTAAAACTGTAGATATAAGAGTAAGTAAGATAAATCCCTGGAAATCATGGAGTTTCTTTCCAATGAGAGAGGGTAAGGTTACAAAGCAACAAAAAACCAGATAGACTTTTTGGTGGGAAATGCTATGAAGAATGAATTAACATAGAAGGGACAAAATGTGAAGAATGGTGCCATTTCAGAGATAATTGTAATCTGAGGAGGTTACATTTGAGCAGAAATTTGAAAGAATTAAGGAGCAAGTCATGCAGAGATCTTGGGGGAGAACATTTTAGGCAAAGGAAAGAACAAATGAAAAAAGGCTTTAAAAATACTATTGTTGGCTGGACACGGTGGCACACTCCTGTAATCTCAGCACTTTGGGAGGCCAAGGCGGGTGGATCACGAGGTCAGGAGTTCGAGACCAGCCTGGCCAACATGGTGAAACCCGTCTCTACTGAAAATACAAAAATTAGCCAGGCACGGTGAGGTATGCCTGTAATCACAGCTACGCAGGAAGATGAGGCAGGAGAATGGCTTGAACACAGGAGGTGGATGTTGCAGTGAGCCGAATTCGCGCCACTGCACTCCAGCCTGGGAGACAGAGCAAGACTCTGTCTCAAAAAAAAATAAATAAATAAAAACCTATTGTTTACCTTGTTGATATGAACTGAGATCGATTCAAGTATTATTATAATAATTATAAATATTTTTGTTAAAATTTTAATGAGTATCTTAATATATGTAAAATAATGTAAAATAATGTTTTATATATATGACAAAAACATTAGTTAATTCAGAAAATAAGATAAACCTTCTCTGACTTAAAGATGCTTTCTCCAGTCTCGGTATTCACACCCCATTCAAAAGGATGATGCATTTGTACTGCTGTTGGAGGTGTGCAAGGGTTCACATGTATGTAAGGAACGGTGGAGGAGAGGGGAATCCTACAAGGTAAATTTTCATATTTTCCTATTATTGCCATTCTTAAAAATGGCAAATTTTGATTTGGAGTCTGACATATATTTCTGTCATCTAAATAACACTTTATTTTGAATACATTTTCTAATTATACAATAAATACATTTATACTGTTATAGAAACTTTACGTAATATAAGCTTAAAAAATTAAAATACAACTTTTTTGTTTTACTCATCCATTATAATTTATTAGAAAATACCTCATAATAAATCCTGGGCGACATGCAAAATTCATGGTGTTAACATTCTTAATTGCTATTCAGGCAATGTATTTCATAAGCACAATTCCAAACCCAGCCTTCATTCCTACTCTTTTTTCAAGATGTTGCGATGGTCCACCATAATGGGTAGCCTTACCGACCATGTTCTGTATGTTTAAAAGCATATAAAAGAGTGTACATACTTTTGTGTTGATTTTGTACTCAAAATATCTTTGATGTATTCCCATGCCAATATGTTTGTCTTCTTTATTCTTTTTAACAATCACAAGCTTTCAATATTTTAAATTACTCTGCCAAATTGTTGGACAAAAAACTCCTCTCATTGTATAATTTTGCATTAGTTATTTTAGAGTGTTAATTTCTAGATTGTTTTCTGTGCAACCAAAATCATTCTTTAACACTTCATCAGACTTTGCACTCATCCACCAAAAATACTTCAAGGCATCTTACATCACTCCGAGTCAAATCTAATACCCTGAATATAACCTCCAGGGCCCCATAATATCCTCTCGCTCTTCCACTCCCCATCACTGACCCATTCCCACTCCCTCCTCGTGCTGCTCCACACACAATGGCTTTGCCACTCCTCCCTTGTAACAACCACATTCATACTTTAGGGACTTGCACCTGCTATTTTTCTGTCTGCAAAGTACTTCCTTTTTCAAAAACATTTTTATCATATATATATTCTCTATGTATATTCTCTTTAGATATATATCTATATATTCTATATATATATTCTCTAAATATTCTGTACATATTCTCTCTATATATTCTCTATATACATTCTATACATATTTAGATAGATAGATAGATAGATAGACAGATAGACAGATAGATAGAACCTACTATTTTAGTTCCTTCAAATATTTGCTCATTTGTCTCTGTGTCAGAGAGGCCTCACCTGCTCATTTTATGCGACCGCTCACTGACGCTGTTCCTTGCTGTCTTCTTAAACTGCTTTAACTTTTCCACGTGGGATATTTCATTTGACATATTGTATATTGACTTGTTCATTGATTTTCTGTTTTCTTCTCTTGCCATTCACAAAAATGTAAGCTTTTGTGGGTGGGCTGTTTGTGTGTTTTGTTCCTTGATCTATCTGTAGCAACAATTTTCTTAAATGGCATTATAATATATTTTCATTTGTTTGTTTATCTTCTAGTATTTTATTGCGGTATTCAACATTTTTTAATTGATATGTAGGGGTCTACTATAGCTTTGTTTTTCAAGTTTGTCCTGAGGAAAGACCAAATTTTCAGTATTTTCTTATTACTTGAAGGAATAAAATTAATTATTAAACTTAGAAGTCCTTACTAATGTTATTTACTATGGTCTAGAGGTTTTATATAACTCTAAGCTGTTGCTACGTAGCATGTATTGGGAGCAAGTATAGGAGATAAAAGAAGAAATTATTGTGATTAATGGAAGAGGGTCATTTAAAATAAATTATGGCTCCTTACTCTAAATGTTCTTAAATGTTTCATTCCCAGTGGAAGAAGGAAAGGAGTTGTTAAGATGTAAGCCCAGACATATCTCCCTGAATTATAAAAGTTGAGGAGACATTTGCAGTTCTTTCTACATTCAGCCTAAATATTATTGGTTTAGAGGTCTTAAGAGAATATGGTTGATTTAAGCTCAATTACATTTTGACTTAATTTATGATAGTGATTTTCTGTAACATTACCTGGTTTGCAACATTTGCTAAACTAAAGAATGGAAGTTCAATAATTTATAAAATATTATGCCATATTTAAAATTTGAGTATCCTTATTTATGAACACTTCGTATATCAAGTAATTTAATAGGATTTAATAACATGTATGTGTGTTTATTTTCAAAGTTTTAAATTGTATTTTACTTACTTTGGAGACTCTAGGTTTACATTAAGACATTTTATGAAAGCGATCTGGAGACCACAATTTCTTCATAATTGTCCCAGTTTTTAACAGGCAATAATCTCTTAATTTATCAACTGCACACGTTTTCACATTTTTAACATCTGTGAAATTAGCTTGAGTCTTACAATAGTTAACATGAAAACATACTTGGGAAGATTTTTCTTTATTGGCGGTAAATGTAAAATTATACATATAAATATCAACTAAATATGATAATTTTCTTATTGGGCTTTGCTTTATCCATGTATATGGAAGTCTACTCATTTTTCCAATGTAATTAGAGAAAAAATAAGCAGATAACAATGAAATTAAAACAATATTTAAATTAAAACTAATTTAAAATCAAAACTAAATGTAGGTAATTAATACAACTGGGATATCCCATTTTAATATTAATAGTTTAATAAAGAGATTGTTCTTTTTTAGATGGTATCTAGGTTTTTTCCTTAGAAAAGGCTGATAATTACAAAGGTGAAAACTTGAAATGATGCTTGGAATTAGATGTAAACTATTAAAATAACGTGCATGCTGAATATCCTGGAAATAAATAAGTTCAGGTAAATATTTGTATAAATTATGATGTTGAAATGGCATTAACTGGCATTAGGAATATAATGACATGACATATCATTGTTTCCTCTTCTGACCCTGAATGCATAATCAGAAAAATCCAAGATTACTCAGATTCTGCCCTTACTAACCATACCATTGAGCCAGACCTACAAGAGGTACATGCAACAAATAGAGAAAAGCCAAGTAACATCTTATTGTTATTTTTTTTACTTTGATTTGAACAGAGATTTGAAGAAGCAATCTTAGTAAATATACTGCATTTTAAAAATAGTCAGGACCAAATAGCTTCACACTAACATAGACTTCCAAGTTCCTGTAATCAATGACACCCCTGAAAGTCCAAACATGAGTCTCAGGATGTATCCCCCTACAAGAGAAGCCCCATTCAAAACATTCACACTACAGTCTGAGCATCCTTAATTCAAACATCTAATATTTGAAATGCTCCAAAATTTGAAACTTGTTGAGCTATAACACTAGCAGTGGAAAATTCCATACCTGACCTGAAAACACAAATCAAAAACATAGTCAAAACACAGACACACAACAAAATGTCCATTCAGCATCCCCAAAGGAAAAAATATCCCCCAGACCCTGTCAGCTACAATGTATCTTTTCTGTGCATGTCCAGATTCTCCCACCAAAGCACCCATGAAGGATAATAAAATGGCACCTGTGCAAGCCAGATGTGTCACTGAGAGTTTCTCCAAGATGTCCCACGTAAGATCAAGACCTACAGTCAATACTCACTGTGTTTTTCTTGCTTATTATCTGATATGTGGTGTAAACATATTGTTGAAGATATCAAAAAGGCCTGCAAAATGCCTGTAGAGGAATGCCAATATTTTATAATCTGAAAAAAAATTGCAAGTCTGAAACACTTCTGGTCCCAAACATTTTGGATAAAGCATGTTCAACCTGTGTTAGAATATACCTGAAAGCAGAAACAGATTTGGCCCAAAGTGACAAGCATAGGCAAGATGTGTGTGTGAGCTATTTCCAGAATCTGTAAAATAAATAAATAGATATTTTAAAATATGCTATTTTAGATCTATTAATTGCTAAGTTCTTCCTTTGAATACATTGCCAAGTCAAATAAATTTGATTTGTAAGACCAAATATTATCTCCCTTTTGGGAATAAAATTTTAAAAAAAAATCTAAATCTTTGAACTCAATGGAGAGTTTTTTTAAGAGTCATGAAGTTTCTGTTCAGAAATGTCCTTTGGAAATTTGCATCTTTGTACAGGCTCTTAAATTTTTTTCCTCTTGTATCTCAGTGCCTCAGTGAAAACTTCCAAAGAAATATGTTATGGAGAAGAGGAGAAAAATACAAACAAACCAAAAAGCAGAAGAAATATCTTGTCTGCCTTCCATCACTGCAAGTTCTTGCCTGGAATGGGCCCTGTCATTGGGAGGAAAGTTGTCATTTTTTAGGAAGTTGCTACTTTCATTTTACTAAATTGTACCTGATATTCAAAGTGCTGAATTAAAACTGTTTCTGCAACAAGACTGAGTTCAGTTCCAACTACCAAGATACCCCTATCTTTCCAAATTGTGGATGTAGAGAAGCTCATGGCCTGTTTTTGCAGATTGTTTGTGTAAGCATTGTGCTTCCTAACTCTCTTCCACCCTGCTTGTGTGAAGAGCAACACTTGTATTGCTTGCCATGTGGGCCACGTATGTAGAGGCCAGGCGTGCTCTGCAGAGGAGCTAATATAATCACATGCTTTGTAAGCAACAGGTACCATTCTGAGCACTTAAAAATGTTAGTTGATTTCCTCAACAACTGTAAATGGAAAGTATTGCAGTAATATAGATTTTAAAGCACAGGAGAGCTATATCCAGAGAGCCTAAGGAACCTGTCCAAGGCCCCATAGTTACGAAGGAGCAGAGCTGAAATTTGACCTCAGGCATTCTGGATACAGTGGGCACCACTGTTTCCATTGCCCTGAGCTGTAACATTGTCCCCTCCTAAGATATGAAGCAGGGAATGTGCTTCCATCATTTTACTAAGCCCAGCAGGCAGCTGGAGGAGGAAGAGTGAGAGGGTTTATTGCTAACTGAAAGGAGAGCTGATAAAAAGTATCTGGGCAGGAAGAAATCATGAACTAATCTGAGAGAGGAGCATGCAATCAAGACAGTGAGAGGTGAGGGAAAATGAGGCAACAGAATGTAGAGGAAGGTGAGTTCAGGATAGTCTAGGATTACTTCACTGTTCTGACTTTCAATAAAAAAAAATCCCCTTGCCTCTGTTTCCTTCTAATTGATTTTTTCTATTCTGTAGAGAGAAGATTCTAGGACATTTCTAAATTTCCCAATATGTGTCATTATGTCAATAGGGAATAATTAGGTAAATACAGACCCAAATCTGAAATTCAGACAGAAATTTTAAAAATGAGAAAATTTGCAAGAATTACAAAGCCTATACCAAAATAAGTGCTCTGTTCCCAAGGACACCGATTTATAACTTGTGATCTCTGAGCTTGGTTCAAGCTCTCAGGGGTCTGAGCTACTTAAAATCACAGGCAAACTTGGGCCAGTCGTTGCATCTGTGCAGTTTTCTGGAGACAGGGTCCCCAGCATGTGAAATAGTCTCAGAGGGGTTTGTAACACAGCACAGCTTGTAGACTACATCCCAGACCTGTAACGTGGTGCCGTACGCACTGATTCTCACATACTGTGGCGTGGTGATTAAGACGGCGGAGTCTGCAGACAGACCGCCTTAAAGTACAGCCCCACCACTTCATTGTTATGACCTTGAGCAAATTTCTTAATCTCGTCGTGCCTCAGTTTCCTCATCTGAAAAATGGGGGTCGATTTTGACCATTTTTTTTTTATTATACTTTAAGTTCTAGGGTACATGTGCATAGCATGCAGGTTTGTTATTTATGTCTACTTGTGCCATGTTGGGGTGCTGCACCCATCAACTCATCAACACCCATCAATTCATCATTTATATCATGTATAACTCCCAGTGCAATCCCTCCCCC
>NW_012118487.1:8480902-8481325 GCF_000951035.1 Colobus angolensis palliatus
TTATTAGGGCAGTGCCTGGAACCTACAATAAGCTCTGATAGCTGTCATTATATTACTCTTCCTTTGAACCAGCATTTTCTTTCTCTATGAAGTACTGTACCTTCAATCATTTCATACATAGAATTATGTTGAAAGATTATATTAACATCACATTATGTAATATGAACTCAGTAACTTGTGAAACTAAGGAGTCCCCCTCAGATAGGAAGGGGTGACACTGATCATAAAATAACACAAAAAGAGAAAAATGCAAAAAAGTCATCAGAAATGCATATCTGATGGATCCCAAACTGAATATATCCTGATTCTGTAGATCTGCTTTGAGACCAAGATTTTGCATTTCTAATGAAGGATCTAGTCAAATTCTGGTGATCCATAGACCGCTATGACTAGCACTACCTTTTTTTTTTTTTTTTTTTTTTT
>NW_012118487.1:8483020-8511725 GCF_000951035.1 Colobus angolensis palliatus
GAAGTTTCTGTGAGTCGAGATCGCGCCATTGTACTCCAGCCCAGCCGAGGTGACGGTGCAAGCCTCCGTCTCAAAAAAAGAACAAAAAAAAAAAAAGAAAGAAAGAAATTTAAAACCGTCAACCTTATCCGGGGGAGGTACCATTAACAAAACACAATTTTATCTAAAATAAAATTTGTATCATTGCCATACTTATTATCAATATACAATGTATATATTCACCTCAGTGACTAATTTAGGTTATAAATCATGAAAGATCACATCATTTTTCTTCTATTTTAATATCTGAGTCCATTCTGGTTCCAGAGTGACACATTCCTGGTTTCTTTTCTAGGTCTTTGGGCCAGTGCCCTTATACTGCTGGGCTAACAGAGCTACCTTTACTCTTGCTTGATTCCAAGTAAAAATAATTCGTATATACTTTTTAATTTCCGTTATAGTTAGGTTTTCTAGTTACAAGTGCTTTGTTCGTGTATGAGTATATCATTATACTCAAGAGCAAGTCACTGGACAGCGTATACACTAGACCTACCAGAGCAGCATGCATTTGAAAGTCTCACGGACTGAAAAGTTGTAGGTGAGTGTGCCGGTTCCCCGTTGCCCACCGCCATTTGGGCCTCAAAGAGTTGTCTATGAGGTCTTTAAGAAACATGTTGCAGGAATCACCAGGCCCTTCCGTCATGATACCTGGAGCTGTGACCAGCACAATATGACCTGGTGGAGGCTTGGCCTTATCACCGATTTACCAACACGGGGTTCAAGACTGCAGTAATGCCATTTTCTCTTCTGCTATGATCAGGGCTTGGGCTTCAAGTATGACATCTACATCTGTACATTTGCTGCAGTGAGTTGGTTGCATGATTTACTATTTCAACATTCCTCCTAGGGAGAACAACACCTTGCCCACTTACATGACCTACTCGTGTTTGGGATTGAAGCACTGTTATTAATCTTGACCTTGGTCATTTTCAGGAAGCTTCATTAGAGACCAGTATCTTTCTGGGGAGACCAGCTAACAGTGAGAAGTCTTTCACTAACTTTTACCTAGTTCTAATTAAAAAAAAAAAAATCTGTTAACAAATTAAAAGTAGATTTACTAGAAAGCAAAGAATATATTATAATCATCAAAGTTGTAATGTATTTAAAATTATAACTTGATTATAAGTTAATATTCATAATTTTAAAATTAAATTAAAATTTATCATGTTTAAATATTTGTCATACATATAAACGTTAGAACAAAAGACTCAGAAATTATTACAAATATGACTGGCAAAACAATAATTATAAAAATAACAGTTAATAGAAATTATTATAAATATGACTGGCAATAAAATAATTATAAAAATAACAAATTAAATTTTGTGACTCCTGCAATGAAAAAGTGTCCACAGAGTTTCATTACTGTTTTATTTCAATACAAGTAATGTACTTACATGGTAAAAAGAAAACATTTAATAAGAAAATAAGTTGTACAGATTGTAAAATTCTCCCTTTATAATCTCCACATTAAAGCCTACTCTCCATAAGCCTCCATTCTAAAAATATCTAGTTTTACTTAATTTTATTATTACCCCAATAACGCTAATGAATGCAATTAAAATGCAATATAAAATTTTAGCTCACATATACTTCTTCTCTATTCTTAGGGGCAATAAATATAGGGATTCAGACTCCGAAGGCCAACTTGGGTCTCGAGAAAAATATTTCAATGTTCTGTGCCTAATTTTAAAACCGAATAATAATAGTATTTATCTTACAAGTTTGTTGTGAGAATTCATTGAGTTAATATGCATAAAGTGTTCAGGACTGTGTACTATGCATCATAAAGATTCACACAATGTTATTAGTAGTAATAGGAGCCAGTTGATGGACCTAAATTACAAACCCTGTTAACTTCCATCTCTTTTATCTTCTACCTCCTCTTCAAAATGTCGTTAATTATATAATTCATAGTTTCTCTATCAATTGCTTTTACAGTTTAAAGTAGTATATAAATCTATTTTTGGATCCGTCATATTTTGATAGGTTTTTTAATTGATATATATAATTGATACATCAATTGATGATATATATTGCTTTCTCATAATTGATACATCAATTGATGATATATATTGCTTTCTCATAATTGATACATCAATTGATGATATATATTGCTTTCTCACTTTCAAATATAAGTACCATAGCTGTACTTTCCACCGCTCTCTCATTTATTTTTCTTTGCCAGAGTCAAAGCTTATAACGTTGATAATATGCACTGTATTTATAATAATCTAAAGACATTTTGTTTAAAGATTTATGCTATGTATTGGAACACATTGAACCCTATTCCATTGTAGCAAATAATTATCAAGCATTAATTTTGTGCCAGTCACTGTGCTAAGTACTAAGTATATGAGATAAATAATCTTGGTTATGATTAAGACAGTCCTGTAAGTAAGGTTGTATTTTTAGAAATCTGTTTTATGAATGAGATTCTTTTTATTTTGTAATTAATTAATTTTTTAAATTGGTAAATACAAATTATGTCTATTTATTGGGTACAACATGATGTTTTTAAATATGTACACATTGTGAAATGGCTAAGTCAAGTGAATTAGCATATGTATTACCTCACATACTTATAATTGTTTTGTGGTGAGAACAGTTAAAATCTACTCTGTAATTTGTGACAGCATGGATAAACCTGGAAGACATTGTGCTAAGTGAAGCACGCCAAGCACAGTAAGATAAATACTGCATGTGGCTTATAAGTGGAACCTTAAAATGTTGGACTCAGAAGCTGAGAGTGGAATAGCAGTTACCAAAGGCTGGAGGTAAACTTGAGGTTGGAGAGATGTTCAAAGGATTCAAAATTTCAGTTAGACAGGAGAAATAAGTTCAAGAGACCCAACGTACAACATGGTGACTATGAATTGAAAACAGTGCATTGTGTTCTTGAAAATTGCTAAGAGAGTAGATTTTAAGTGCTCTCACCACAAAACAGTGATAAGTGTATGAGGTAATATATATGTTAATTCACTTGATTTAGTCACTATGCTGTACACTGAATCTCTTGAACTTATATTATTTCTTCTGTCTTCACTTAGTATAATGTCTTTCAGGTTTAATCATGTCACAAATTACAGGATTTCCTCTTTTTTTAAGGGTGCATAGCATTTCATTGCTTATAGTTACCACATTTTCTTTTTCTATTCATGGATTGATAAATATCTTGGCTATCATGAATAATATTTATATCGACACAGTAGTTCAGCTATCTCATTGACATAGTGATTTCATTTCCTTTCAGTATATGCCCAGTAGTGAGATTGCTAGATCACATGTAGTTCTATTTTTAATGTGTGGATGAACTTCCATACTGTTTTCTATAAAGGCTTTACTAATTTATATTCCCACCGGCAATGTGCAAGTGTTTCCTTATCTCCATATTCTCACCAAAACTTATCTTTTTTATTTTTATAATAGTCATTCTAAAATATATGATGTAGTGTCTCATTGTGGGCTTAATTTTCATTTCCCTTATGATTAATGGTAGATGTCTTTATATTTATCTATTGGGCACATGTATATTTATATATAGCATATATATTTATGTATAGTATATATGCAGTGTATTTACATTTATCTATTGGGCATTTATATATACTATATATTTGTGTATATATACATTCATACATACATCATATATACATAAACACATACATAAACACATGTACATGATGCATATATGATACATATATGTATGTGTATATATACTGTGTATATACATACTATATATGTGTGTGTATATATGTAAATATATATTGTTGAGCATTTGTCCTCTTGAGAAATGTCTATTCAAGTTTTTGGCCATTTTTAAATAGAATTATTTGTTTTCTTATAATTGAGTAGTTTGAGTTCTTTATATATTCTGGATATTAATCCCTTATCAGACGCGTGATTCACAAGTAATTTCTTTCATTCCATAGGTTGTCTCTTCAGTCGGTTGATTGTTCCCTTTGCTGTGCAAAAACATTTTAGTTTGATGTAATCCTATTTATCTCTTTTTGCTTTTCTTGCCTGTACTTTTGGGTCATATCCAAAATAATCATGGCTCAGACAAATGTTATAGCCTTTCCCCTATTTTCTGTCGAGCAGTTTTGCAGTTTCAGTTCTTAAATTTAAGCCTTTAATCCATTTCGAGTTTTTTTTGTATGATATAAGATGAAGTTATAATTCCATACTTCTGCATGTGACTATCCAGTTTTCCCATCACAATCTATTGATGTGATTGTCCATATCTAGTGTGACATCTTTGTCAAAAACCAATTGACTGCAAATGCATAGATTTATTTCTGGGCTTTTTATTTTGTTCCACTGGTCTATGTGTCTGTTTCTGTTGTTGTTATTGTTGTTGTTGTTGTTTTTATGGCAGTGTTTTGCTGTTTTGGTTACTATGGTATGTAGTATATTTTGAAGTCAGATAGTGTAATGCTTCCAGTTTTGTTCCTCTTGCTCAAAATTGCTTTGGCTATTCAAGATTCTTTGCGGTTCTAGCTGAATTTTAGAATTTGTTTCTATTTACATGAAAATGGAATTTTGGTAGGGATTGTATTAAATCTGTAGATCACTTTGGGTAGAATGGACATTTTAAACAATTTGATTCTTCCAAGCTATGACAGGAGATGTCTTTCCACTTTTTTGCATCTTCTTCAGTTTCTTTCATCAATATCTTATAGTTTTCAGTGAGAAGATTTTTCTCGTCCTTTCTTAAATTCATTCTTACATGTTTTTTTGCAGCTATTGTGAACAGGATGGTTTTCTTGATTTCCTTTTTGGAGAATGTATTGTTAATGTAAACAAACACTACTGATTTTTACATGTGACTTTTGTATCCTGAAAATTTCGACATTTATTCATTCCAGAAGATTTTTGGTAGAGTCTGTAAGGTTTTCTATGTATAAAATCATATCATTTGCAAATAGGGACAATTTAACTTTTTCATTTCCAACTTGAATGACTTTTTCTTCTTTCTTCTGACTAAGTTCTCTGGTTAGCAACTGTAGGACTATGTTTAATAAAGTGGTAAGAATGATCATGTTTTTCTTTTTCCTGATCTCAGAGGAAAAGCTTTAAATATTTTACTATTGAATATGATTACAGCTGTGGGTTTTTTTCATATGTAACCTTTATTGTACATGTTTTCTATACCTAATTTGTTGAAAATTTTTATCATGAAAGCATATTGAATTTTCTCATTATTTTTCTGTATCTGTTGAGATGATCATATGATATTAATATTTTCTTTGATCTGTTAATGTTGAACGAGGTTCTATTTCTAAAACCCAGTTTTGTACATGGAAATACTAACATATAGAAAGATTTTACAAAACTCTGAAGGGTTAACACAGAATAAATGAAGGAAATCTGTCATTATGGACTGCATTTTTAAAGTATTATGTGTTATGATGCCACTCAAATATATTTACAAATCAATATTATAGCTATGTAAATATTATTAATGACATAATTAAGTACCATGATGGATTCTTAAATAAGGAATGGAAACCTTTGCTTTTAAGAGCTTGAAGAAAGTTTAACACTGTCAGGTTAAATGCGTTCTTTCTTACTCTCTATCAGTTGCTCAAAACTGTATCATCTATTAAATTGCTTTATGATCACACTATAACTACTTTTAAAGTATTGTGGATTTTCTGGAGTGTTTAGTGAATGTTTTTACACATAGATATGTCATATAAAAGTATTCCAATTTCATTTCCCACAACATGCATTTTACAGATTGAAAACTACATTTAAACAGAGATCTTTATCTTCCGACTTCTGAATTGTTAAATTTAACTAAATTAACCTTGCTAGTACAACATTCTTCATAGAACCTCCTTCTTTTTGGAATCTTGTTTTCAGTTGCCTAGAATAGATACTGGAGTTGGCTGAGTGAGGATGACTCCAAATAATAGAAACATTAATAAAAAGATAGTGTATTACTCAAATAATTCAAGAGGTTCCTTGCTGAAAATCAGTTCCATAATTGTTGGGCTTCTGTGTCATATTTCTGTCATCTTCAGCACGTGGTTTTATTCTCGTGGTCCAATACGTCAACTCCAATTTCCTCCGTCATATCACTATTTTAGCAAAAAGGTGGAAGAAATAGGAAAGGCAGTGGTGTAAGGAAGGCTTCTCTTTATGTGAAGGAAATAACCCAGACAGCTCTCATGTTTACATTGCATTGGTTAGAACCTAATCAGAGAGACACACATAGCTGTAAGAGAGGTTGTGGGATCATATTTTTAACAGCATGACCATTGTCCATTGTAAGAAGAGATAATAGAGGACAGTTACCTCCTACTGCCACAGTTCACTCTCCTGAAAAGCCAAAAATATGCCTGCATGCCTTTGTATTTTCATGTAACAGCCATGAAGTTCTTTTATTTATTTATTTATTGAGCTGGAATTTCACTCTTGTTGCTCAGGCTGGAGTGCAATGGCGCGATCTCGGCTCACTGCAACCTCCACCTCCCGGGTTCAAGAGATGATTCTCCTGCCTCAGCCTCCCAAGTAGCTGGGATTATAGTCATGCATCACCACGCCTGGCTGCTTTGTTTGTTTGTTTGTTTGTTTTCTATTTAGTAGAGACAGGGTTTCACCATGTTGGTCAAGCTGGTCTCGAACTCCTGCCCTCAGGTGACCCACTTGCCTCAGCTGCCCAAAGTGCTAGGATAACAGGCATAAGCCACCACGCCTGGCTAGCAGCCATGAAATTCTATTCCATTATGTCATCCACCTCCAGATTCTGACTGCTACCTTGACCTCCATGTGAATCTGGCTACATAGTAACTAAACTTAAAAAAAAAAAAAAAAAGAAGAAGAAGAAGAAGAACAAAGGCAGGTTATCTGCACACTCTGCTCACTCCAACACTCAGTAAGCACCAAAATAAAACAGTTTGGTTGAAATAGGTAATTACAATGTATCATGCGAAGAATTAAAAGCAAACACTGTCACCATCAAAATGCATGAAATACACTGGTTTACAGCTATTATCACATTTTGCTAGGTCAGAATTATTAAGACTTTTGGTAAGGAGGTAAACTTTCTGGTAAACCTATTTTTCAGCCCTGTTTTGCTCTCTGGGAGGAATTCTTTGTCTGTTGTCTGCTGATGTTGGTTTTGTACTCTAAGTGGTCCTTTATTTTCTTTTATCCTTTGTACCCATTTTGAAATTTACAGATCATTTGCAGCCAAATGTTTGTTAAAGCACATTGGGAGTGGAACAGTCACAGGCTTCTGTAGAGTAACATGAAGCCTAAGGATATATTTTCAGTGAAACACAAAGTAGGCTTGCAATCTACTTGCTTTTTGTCAATTTCTTCTGCAAATAACCCATACGTAGAGCCCAGCTAGACGTAGAGATTAAATATAAACAGTCTTACATTCTATGTACTAGTTTTTGTAGTTTTGTCCTTCAAAATCTCTCTTGGACCACAGGAAAGGATATTAACTGAAGCAGTTTTTAAAAATATTTACCAGTCAACACTGAGTTTAGAAATCTGTGTTTTTGGTGACAAGTGTGATGGTTTTTGAATTCTTATTTCATTGTAGATAGCCTATTTTTTCATCACATAAGCCTTTGGATTCATCTATTTTTCAGTGAATTATTGAAAACATATTTCTATGTGTCTAGGTCAGGGAACTGTGTGCTTTTCAACTAAAGGATTTAATCCCTTTATGCAACTATAACGATCATTCTAAATGGAAAATGTTTAATGGTGGGAGCAGAATGGTTTAATCTGGTAACCATTTAATTGGTTGCCAAAGATATTTTCTGTCTTCCTGGTCTCTGTCAATGCATCTGTATTTCCATAACCAATGTTATTAGAAATGTTATAATGTTGGTGCCTATTTAATGTAATTTTGATGGGATCAAGAGGGAGAAATCAACTTTGGTAATATGTTCTCAATTCACACTAATTTAAAGCCTCAAAAACATGAACCAGTGTAATTAATGATTAGAGTTGTATGAATGAGAATATTTACCAGGTATATATCCGGCTACCAAACTATTTAGAGAAGCAGAACTATTTAACGTTCTTTTCATATATAATAAACATAAAAATAGCTTTGTTGTCAATAAATTGACTTATTTTTTCATTTTAATTTGTTGCTATCTTTCAAATATTTAATAATAATATAATATATTTCCTATTCTAAAATTAAATACTGTTAAATCTCTTTAATTGGGAGGGGACAAGCAAGCTTCGGAAATGGAAACTTTTTGGGTACCCCAGTGTCTCTATGCAGGATTCTTCCCCGCTTTCTGTCCAAAAGGCCTACCCCTTCTATTCCTCCAAACAAACATCTCATGTCTCTTCCTCAGTCCCAAGATTTGCCACATTTTAGTTCAGAGCAACTCTCACAGGAAAGCAGGCTGCTACAAAATGAGAGCAGGTAGGAAGTTTGGTACCTATCTTCCTGCTTAGTGTGTGCAAGGCATTCTGCTAAGCTCTTTATAAAGATGGGACCATTTCATGCCCATATCAGACATATAAAATAAATCCTGTTATGATTCCTAATTTACAGATGAAGATACTCTCAAAGAGAGATGTTGTAATTTTACCAAGTTTACCATGTTAAGTAGCTGATCTGGCATCCAATCCTGGATCCATGGCTGAGCCACCATGGGTCAATCCTACAGGGTCCATGCCTGAGCCACCACGATTTACTGCCAACACTCAATAATATTTTATATTTTTCCTTTTCTGAAATCTAGGTGTTAATCCTTTGACTACTTTAGGTCTCTTCTCCAGGAAAGACTCCTTTTTTCTCCACCTCTCTTTTCTTTATAATGTTTTAGTGTCTTCAGCCTCTTTTAAGGGATCTTCTTCTGAATTGGTAGAAAATGCATACGTATTAAGAGTTAAGTATTTTTGTGTATTAATATATCTACTTTCATTCATTTCAAGCGTAGTTACAACACTGAAGCATTTGAAGTTTTCAAAACCGCTAATTGTGTCTGTTTCTGTTGTTTTAATTTTTATTCTTTGTATATGAATGCAAAGAGAATCCAGGGTATATCTGATTTCTCTTAAATTATATACAGTATTGTGTTCATGTCTACATTTGTATTTCTTTTTCCCGTGGGAAAGATCCATAGATTTTATTAGATCTTGAAATTGTTGTAAACCACAAAAGACATTACATAGGAAAAAGTTGTCCCTGCATGCTCATTTTTACCATACTTCTATTTTCTAAACAAAATGATGAAACCAAAAACTGCATAAAAACATAGCTATATTGAATGAAAAATCCAATTTCCAAGTGGATTATTTACTTAAGAAATTTCCCATTGGAAACGCAAGTAAAAAGAGATCAGTAGAAGCACTAAATGCTAAATTCTAAATCTTGCAAATATATATGAGCACAACAAATGAACATCTCTCATTTCCTCATAAGATATGGCATTATTTACAAACCACATAAAACACAGAAAATTGCTTTAATGGTAGTAAATATGTATTATCATTCTAAATCAAGCCATAACTAATGACACTCTGGGAAAGGTTTAGTTTATACTGAGGCTAGGTGTCTTGCAAATGAAAAGCTATTTAAGTGCTAAAATCAATTGACTATATAATACCATGCTTTCTGATGGGAATAGTGTACAAAAGATGCCTGGAAGTTGTTTGTTACAATGGCTAAATGAGATTCTACCTCTGGTTATTATCAACCCATACATTCATCATTATAAACCACTTCATTTTTATTTTATTATATTGATTTACCTTAGCACCCAAGATACTTTGTACTCCTACAAAATTCAGAAAACATTGATTTACTTAAATTATTCAATACTTTACTGTATGGCTATTATGTCATTTAACATTTTAGACAAATCAATACAACTTTTTTTAATTGCCTGTCACATACCTAAGGTATCGCAAATGTGTTTTGCTGGAATCATTAATTTGCACTATGCTGATGACATTTTTATAAATCAACTAGTTTAAAACAATAAAGTATCACGTGTGGGAAAAAAGCACTAGGATATGAAATGAATAATTTAAACTAGTTGGACTCTGTAACACTGCAGAATACTTTATCAAGTTTCTAATAATTCTATTTCACAAATAGCTGAAAGGTAGGCTTCTGTCTTCTGTGGACAATGTGTGTGTGTGTGTATACATGGATATATATATATATGTACAAATATATATATGGGTGTATGTATATATATTCTCTGTTAAATGCTACATAGTATAATATATAGAATGCTAAGTAAGCTCAATATAATGTTTGCTATTTTGAGAAATCAACTGTAGATAATTTTGACTAAAAAGCATAGTAAAATGAGAGGAAATACATCCTTCAGAGGATGTTTACTATATTTGTAAAATAAAAGAGACAGAGGAAGTTAATAATTGAAATGGTAATAATGAAAGTATATAGCACTATGATTATTTAAAAATGTTACTTCCACTTGCACATATTATCTTCTTTCTGATCATCCTCAGAGGAGTTAATATGAAAGTTGGGCTGATTCTCCCACCTGGAAAATAAGCCCTACATGGGCAGAGATTTATGTCTGTTTCATTCATCTTCCTATACACATAATACTATAACATTCCTAACATAGGTGCTCAGTAAGTACTCATTCAATGAGCATTGCATCAAAAATATAATTTTGTCTTTGATTTAATTGGGGTACAAGCGCAAGCCACTTGGCGAACCTATATGTGTAATTTCCTAGTCTTAAATAACATTGAATGAAATGAAACATGTGCAACTTAAAAAGGTATCAAGTGACTGGGCGTGGTGACTCAAGCCTGTAATCCCAGCACTTTGGGAGACCGAGGTGGGTGGATCACCCGAGATCAAGAGTTCGAGACCAGTCTGACCAACATGGAGAAATCCCGTTTGTACTAAAAATACAAAAATTGCCAGGCGCAGTGGTGCATGCCTCTAATCCCAGCTACTTGGGAGACTGAGGCAGGAGAATCGCTTGAACCAGGGAGGCGGAGATTTCAGTGAGCTGAGATGGTGCCATTGCACTCCAGCCTGGCCAACAAGAGTGAAACTCTCTATCTAAAAAACAAACAAAAAAAGCTATCAAGTGTTTAAGTGGACACAGTTACCATAATACATGGAAGCTGAGTTTGAACTTCAGTAATATTTCTAAAATGTTGTCTATAATATAGCAGAGCTTTAAGAAGAATATGACAGTCACCCAATATTAGAATAACCAAATTATAGCCAGATAGAAACCAATGGAATTTTGTAGAATAACTTTGCATTGGCACTTGAATGATTATGTTCCAGTGACTTTCCTGTCAATTCAGTTTCACGATGTCAAGTATCAGAAAATTTTAGTATTACCTAGTTAAATATAAGAATATTGTACCTGTGAAGAATTAGAACTGTATAAGTGTGTTGAATTACCATAATTATTTACTCATTGATTTTCAGACTACTCTCTGAAGCATATAAAAAATCCAGAAACAGTCATAGATAATGTCTTGCAATTAAAACATTTTATATCTGAGAAAAAGAAGAAATTAATTAATAAGAGCTTTCAAAAGAAGTGTGTGGAGAATGATAGGCTGCAAGAAGAACGGGTTGTAGGAATATAAATTATACTAATGCTTCTAATACCATATGTGGTACAGGATCATTTCTCTTACAAATTGTCACAGATCAATACTTTTGAAAACACCCAAAAATTGAAACTCTATAAAAATGAAATTTTAAGACACACAAAAATAAATCACAATTTTTAAGTATTAAATTTAACAAGGAAATGTATAAAAGATGTAAAACAATTGCAGCATCAAAAAGAACAAAAAAAGTACGTGTTGATCATTGAAAGTCAGCATTTTGCAGATAAGACAATCACCATTGCACTTGTAACTCTGTGTCATCATACATTATAATTAACCACAAATTTGTGAATGAAGTAGCAGTTCCCTGTATCAAAAATCTTTAGGTCTATTTTAATCAGATACATGAATTTAACAATTTTTTAATGTGATGAATGTCCACACTATTTCTCTATTAATTTATCACTTCTAAAGTAGATTATAACCTCATCAACCACAGGACATAATGTGTATTTAAACTCTTCTATTATTTGTTTAAAAAATACTTATGGTAGATTAGTCAGTCTCAGAGATGCATGTTGACAAGAATGGGGGAAAGGATTATAAAGGAAGTTCAGCATAAATATTTACGATTTTTATCTAAATAAGGAAGTTATGCTCTATTTTTGAAATTAATTATCCTAAAGTTTTACAGTTTAAAACTGTTAAATTTCAGTAAGTTTTTGATAAAAATGAAACAAACAAATAAACAAAACACAGATTTAAATCCATGAATCTCCTATGGTTGTATCTATTTTAAGAAAAAATGAAATATAAAACATTGTATTAAATTCATAAGGAGATTGATGATAACTTTCAGCAATGTACAATACTGAGATGATGACGTATTTCACTGATAATTATTGTTAAACTATGAAACATAGCATAACAATTCTTAGAAACACTTTTTTCCAAACTTCTGACTTTCCTTTGTGCCCTTTGATCTTATCTGTTATTTAAAATAGCCAGTTACAATGTTGTCTTTCTTCCTTGTGTGCAGAAATGAAAATCATTAAAAATACCAAATATATGAGAATTATAAGCAAGTTTGTCCAACTCATATCTTTAAAAAGCTGGGACCAAACTGGACCATTGTCTTACAGAAACACTGAGTTTCTTCCGTAGTTCAAATTTTCCCAACTGAACTTTTGCACTTGAAACATCATATTTTAGCGTGAAATTCCATTTGTTTACAATTGTTTTTAGATAATTCCTTTATTTCTATATTATTACTTAATAAAATGTAATTTGATTTTAATACATGTATCTTTATATACAGTGATTTTGATACATATCGCTAAATGCTAATCACTAAATACGCTGTCTAGTTTGTGTGACTTCTTTTTCATACCAAGTCACTCTCAACATAGAAAATAATTGTTGATGTATAATTTGATGTGACACCCTTAATTTGATGCACTTTTGCCATTAAAATGTATCCTATAGAAAAAGAAGTCCACCTCACAGCTTATCCCTCATAGTTTTATATTGCTCACAATTAGTGTTTGTTTGCAATGGCTATGAAAAACAGAAAGATTTAATATTTCATATCACCATTATGTTCAAATAGTAACTATATAAAAATATGTTAACAATATCTGCATTTTTCAATACAATAAAAAGACTTTGCTGACTTTATTTGTTCAGTGAGTTGGTCTTTTATATCTTTAACCAGTTTCTGACTATGCTCAGGTAAGAGGGTCATTGGAGAGTGGACTGTGAGTCTCCCTCTTTGCAACAGATTCACTTAACATTTGCAATCACATCTTTAATGCCATCTTACACTAATGTGAAATATAATGAATTTCAAAAATGTCAAAATTTATTTGAGCTGGGCTGTAATTATCATTCTGAGGGCAAAAAGGAAAGATGCGTTTGCTAATGATGTATTTTTAAAATGTTCTCTCCATGAATTCTGAAGTGTCCTAGCCAGAAGCATATTCTGTAGGCATAGTCTGTGGGTAATATTTTGTACATTAAGTTAAATAAAAATTGTCAAGGTATTGTGCATACATTGAAATTGTTATTTATTGTTACTTTTTGTAATATTATGTCTTTACACTTTATGCTTGATAAAAGCAATTTTCTTCTATCACATGTCATGCATTCAGTCAAACTCATCCCCACTTTTACACCCTTTATTCATGCCTCTATACAGAATTACCCCCATTCTTTGCTATGGTAATCACCACTTACATAATATATATTAGGTTAAATATTCTCTTAGATGGGCATAATTAAATTTAAATAAACTCTGTTTTCCCTTTCAAAAACTCTATTCAATAAAGTTGTAGTACTATTCCAGTTTCAAACTATGTATTACACGTTATTTTCAGTGTTTAATAAAGTTAGTGACCATGTCTTATTCATCATTATATATCCGACTTTTAACATCGCCGTGGGCACATACAAGGTCTTTAATGATTACTTGTTCAATGAATAGCTGAATATTACAACCTGCAATGACATAGGTTGAAATATAACTAAGTGCTTTTCAGATTCTCCATTCATACTACTCTCCTTAATCTCTCAACTGGATAAGATAGTTCATTACTGTGCTTCTGCTTAGATTTTACTCATTAGAACCCATTTTGTTTTCAACAAAGATATCTTTTTTAAAAAATGAAGCTAAATTAAATTGCTCTCTTCTGAAAACTTCTCACTGAACGTTATTAAAATAAAATGATTTACAAGGCCCACCAGGCCATCTGTATTAGTCAGGGTTCTCTAGAGGGACAGAATTAACAGGATTTACTAAGTATTAACTCACATGATCACCAGGTCCAGCAATAGGCTGTCTGCAAGTTGAAGAACAAGGAAGCCAGTCTAAGTCCTGAAGCTGACGAACCTGGAATCCTGTGTTCAAGGGCATCCAGTATGGGAGAAGGATATAGACCCGGAGGGTAAGCCAGACTAGTCTTTTCACGTTCTTCTGTATGCTTTTGATTCTGGCCAGGCTGGCAGCTGATTAGATGGTGCCCACACAGATTGAGAGTGGGTCGGCCTTTCCCAGTCCACTGACTCAAATGTCAATCTCCTTTGGCAAAACCCTCACAGACACACCTAGGAACAGTAATTTGCATCCTTCAACTCAATCAAGTTGATACTCAGTATTAACCATCACACCACCCTTGAGTGGATGACTGCCTGCTTCTCAGAAATGAGTCTCTGTCACCTTTCTTCATTCTGTGTGTTATGCACACTGATTTTCTAGTATTGTCTTCTATGCCCAAAGTCATTCCTCCATAGGGTCAATATCAGATAGATCAGACCAAATTTTCAGAACCAATAGAACAAAAAATTAGTGGTTCATACCTGATAACAATTAATTTCTCTCATACATACCCAATTAGGGTAGACAAAGGAGCCTTTAACTTGCTGTTCTGATAGCTACCTATGGTTTTGTCTTTGCATTACTTAAGCCATCAGTGCCATATGTGAATTTCTTCCCACAGGAAGAAGAAAACAAAAAGTAACTTCTTCATTAGATGGATGACCTGGAAGTTGAACATATTTCCTCTTAAGAGCCCGTAGGTTGCTCATTTCACAGGGCCACATCTAACAGTCTGGGAATGTAGTCAGTAGCTGTGCAGGTATGTGTTCTGTTTAAATTTAGAGGAAGTTGTGTTTATTAATAGGAAGAAGGAGAAAATGAACAACAGGGGAGACTAGCTGGCTCTTACACAAGGTCTTGCATGTGCTGTTTCCCTTGCCTGAAATGATTGGACCCCATATCTTAAAATGCTTAGTTCCTACTTGCCATTCAGGTTTTAACCAGAATTAATCTCCTCAGACAGGTTTATTTTAACCACCAGTGCATATGGTCTGAATTGTCACTTTCTACCATATTATTATTGTTTTCATAACACTAATCCCTACTTGAAAACATTTTGCCCAATTATTGGCATGTATTTCTAATGCTAATGTATGTTTAAGCATATTGTTCTCTTTTTGTTTCTGCATTAAAATAAGTGCACGTAGTTTCTTGAGAGCAGAAGATTTGTCCATGTTTTGCTCTGTGCTTCCTAAACATGAATCAGTGTCTGGTGCATACTATCTTCTGAAAAAAAGTATGCGATGAATGAGTAGAATTTTATGCATCTGAGATCATTTTAGCCAGTCACGGTGGCTCACACCTGTCATCCCAGCACTTTGGGAGGCCGAGGGGGGCGGATCCCCTATGGTCGGGAATTCAAGACCAGCTGGCCAACATGGGGAAGAAACCTCGTCTCTACTAAAAATACATGCGTGATTGCGCATGCCCGTAACCCCTGCTACTCAGGAGGCTGAAGCAGGAGAATCGCTTGAACCCAGGAGGCAGAGGTTGCGGTGAGCTGAGATCATGCCACTGCACTGCAGCCTGGGCAACGAAGAGTGGAATTCTGTCTAAAAAAAAAAAAAAAAAGAACGAAAGAAAGAAGAAATAGTTTTATGATATATGAAGAAAATCGTCTTTCCTTTTCTTATTTGCTCTCATGTTTGCATGAGACAGATAAATATGGCATTATTAATATAATATTATTATATTACATATAACAAGTATTACATTGGAAGCAATTAAGATCATTTTTTAAAGACATTTTCACATTGATGTATGTACAACAGACAATCAGTTCTTTAGTAAAGATCCACAGTAATGTATTTTCTTAACTTTATAACTCAACTCATTTCTGTACAGTGTGACTAAATATCTAAGGTATTTCTACCTGAAATATTTCTCCCAGAAAGGTAGCTTGATCCTTGTGAGTGTGCATTTGCATTACCAATAGCACAGCTATTGTGGTAAACAAACGCAATTACATCTGTAAGTGTACAGTTATATGTGGGAATTGATGGCTTCAATTCAATTTAAGAACTGAAGCTCATGTTAAGAATGCTACATATAACGTGTGACTTTTTAGTAGTCTTGAAGGAGAAACAATTTATAAATAGAAGAAGAGCACTTCAGAAAATAGAATTGTATGTGTAATTTCTGGAAGTAAGAATGACCCGCCTAATGTAGCCTCAGATGATCAAGGGGAATCAGTTGATAGGCTTGAAAACAGTTTTCTTTCAAATGCCTTTTTCAAATGCACAGCTACTTTTGTTCTGTCAGCTTCCCAATTTGCAAATTCCAGACTTTGATCCTAAAATATATTTAATCACCAGTATCCCATGATCTTTCTGGTTGACTCTTTTAAATGTTTTTCCTTGTGAAGGGCAAACTGAACATTAATTAATTTAATTTTTGTTCGCATTATCTCCAAATAATCAGATTTGGTAGCATCCCATTACCAGATTCCCTTACATGAGCCAATCTCATTAACAGACCCCTGAGATGTCACTTTAGATCCATTTGGTAAGAGAGATACAGACATAAACTCATTATATGATGCACTCTCCATTCTTAAATTGATGAGGTTTGCTCTGGCTATTGTTTGAAAGCAATATAGTTATTATGGAGTATTTCTGGAAGGGCCAAAGAGAAAAGGTTTAAAAACAGAAGGGAAAAAGAAAGGAAGGAAGGATAAAAGGGAAGAAAGAAACAAGCAGTGAAAGGCTGGAAATGTGAAATTATAAGTTTGTTTCTTAATCACATTGGACAATAAAAATATATTAATTAAAAATTATAGAAACATTTGTTCATGCTTTACTTAATTCCATAGAGCTGTTGATTACGATTCAATGCTATTAAATTATTTGACAACAGAAAAATATAAATACATATTCTTGTCATTTTCATCAAAGGTAGTCTTATACCTTTAAGATAATTAGTACTAAACACGTATCTATTATTTGGATGTCAGTTGAGCAATTAACAATAGGTTAAGTCCAGTGACTATATTGGGTTAGTAAATGTAAGATCCTGCCTCACTTCAATACGCTCTGCTTACTGAAATACTGAGGTGTAACTAGTGATGAGGTGGTCATTGCTCAGGGAACCAGAAAACAAAGCTTCTTTCTTTGTTCTATCCAACTGACATTGATACAAACTGAGGTGCTGGGGCAACATTATAACTGATAAAACCAAAAGTGTCTTGACAGAAATATTCTTTCACTTCTAAGCAAAGTGAGAGTCTGCATTTCTTTGCCTTGGGAACGTTTATGGGACTGAAATAAAGAACTCCGGGAAGATGAGTCTTTTTCGATTTTACTTTGGTTAAATACATAAGCTTTGTTTGTAAAAAAAAAAAAAAAAAAAGAAAAAGAAAAAAAAAGAAAAATAGTGCTACAAGATGAACAACTAAGAATAGCAATTTTCATCTCATCTCCTCCACACCTCTGATTTCTCCTCCCCAAAGACTAATTGATATCACCCATTCCACTGTTTCTTCCGGCATATTTCTCCGTATTTCTAAATAGTGGTATAATGCATATTGCCACTTAGAGACTTTTGCATTTTAGAAAACAATGAGCCGCCTTCTAAGAAAGATAAGAATGTAACCGTCCTATTCAATGCCCTCTTTGTCAGTTTCCTTGTGAGACACTTATCTCAGTACTCTCAGATCTCAATTTCTGACTCAATAGTCAGCGGTTACATTTTTATAACTATAAATAGCATTGAGAACAGACCCCCATGATCTATGATGATTATGGTTACTGATTTTGACAACATCTTGCTTTTCTTGGCATTGATAATTATTTAATCCGTGTGTCTTTTCTTTCTGCCTATCACTGATTGATTAACCCAGACTTTCTGAGAGAACTATGAAACTCTTCTCAACATGTTTAAATACTTTTATCAGGTAAAATATCAATTCCATTTTTTCTTGTATTCTTTCTTTCTGAAACCCTCTGTCTTAACCTTCCAATGTAAATGTACTCTATTCTAGACTGGTTACACAGATATTGCCATGGAACTTGTTTTGATTGTATTCCTGGGAAGTCTTGTTGCTTTGTCCTATGTTAAGTACTTGCTTCCCAATTCCAGTATTAATATTTTTTCCTTTCATGATTAAACTTTATTGATTTTATTAAGCATACTGTCCAGTGGCTTCCTGAGGAACAATGAAAGGAGGTAAACATTTTTAGAACTTGCTTAGTCTTGTTTATAGTCTCAAAATTAATAGATATTTTGGCTAGACATGACATTCTAAGTTACAATTTATGTCCTTTTTAAGCCCAATTTATTCCTTAGCTGCAGATATTTAGGTATTAGCCTTGTGAATTACTACTACCTGCTCTTAATATTCATTTGCATCATTTTCCCAGTTTTTTCCTGTGTAGTCGCTGTGTGCTTATAAAGAAGACACCAACTGGGTAACATCAGATTTGGTTGCTGTGGAGGGACTCTGAGTAACAGTAGCTTCAGTTACATAGGGAAATTTCTCTCTTAGATAGCTAGGTGATTTTATATTGGCCGTTGGCAGCTGACATGGTAGCTCCACAGTATTAGGGATCCTGTTTAACCTGTCTTATTGCTCTGCCATTTTCAACACATGGCTTCCATTTTATTATTTGTGATGGCGGATCCAGCATGCCAATCAGCAGGAAGTGGAGAAAGGGAAGTGGAAGATTCCTTCCTGTTAGCAGCCGTGCCAGCATATCAATTTCTTCATATCTCATAGCTCAAAACATAGTCATATGGCTCTTTTTATCTTCGAATTACCCACTTTGTATAAGATCACGTTTTTTAAAAAATACATTTTTTTTTTCTGTTTTATGTTGCCTGATTTACTTGATTTTTTTTAAGTTTTTTTTTTTTTTTGTGGGTCCTTTTTTGCTACTGCTTTGGACACATATTTGATGATCTTGACTAACTACATATAATTAAAAGTGAGACATTAAAGGAATAATTGGAGAAATTTGTGGATGAGTTTCACTTATTGAGTAAAGAGTTTTGCCATTAGTGTGAGAGCCTGTTATTCCATTGAGGACGTCCTGAAATGTCATTAGCTGTAGGCCTGCCATTGGTCTTTCTGCTGCTCAAAAAAGAATCCCGGAAAATATATTGAGAAAGAGAGCAGAAAGGTGCTACTATTCATTATGCAGATCTGCATTAATTCTTGGTTCCACATCCGTCCTCTGCTGTGTTTAGTTCTCAGAGTCCAGAGCTTGCTGACTTAGAGAGTAAACTTTCTCTATGTGGCTGGAGTGGATACATATATTTGCCTGTCAACAAAGACTTAGTGAAGAAATCTGGTTACCTCAGTCATACTGTTTTCAGTCTCATTCCCCCATATTTCAGCCTTCAGAAATAATTGTTGCTCCCAAAGCCCTAAGCCATCTGGTTTTCAGGGGGTTAAATTAGCTAGCTTATTACTGACTCCATGACCTTGAGGATTATCTTTCTCTCTCTGCTGTGTCAGTTGCCAATCACTCACCATTTTCCATTTCTTGAAATGTGTTGACATTTCTTATCAGCAGCTGTAACTTTTCCATTCTTTCTGCCCTTGTTGAAATACAGTTTAAATTTTTTATTTTGATTTTTTTACTGTTATATGAGTGAGAGTTGAGGAGGAAACAGATAAAAATATGTGATCAATGCTGCACGCATAAGCGAAAGTTTCCTAACTTTAGTAGTAAAAAATAAAGGTAGTAAAGAATAATTGCCTCTATAAAGAAAAAGAGAAAGGGTAGACCTGTGTGGTTTCCAAAAAGGATCCATATCCTGATCATTGTCTCCTTTCCAGGGAGTGGGCACACGGTCAAGATGATATCTCTACGTGGTACTTTCAGAGGCTGGATCCTAGGTACCTGAGCTCTCAGCCTCCACAAGAGTCCTTCAAACCAAACAAAGCAGGGAGGTGAAAAGACTTCATCAATCAGGACATGAGTAGTGACCAAGATGGTCAAATAAAGTAAGCCATTCTCCAATTTGTAGGCCACCCAGGGGGAAGGGGAGTGCTCTTAAAGCATGGATATGCTCTGTGCCTCAGTTAGAGCTGTTAAAGAAGATGCCATCTAGACACACAGATATTTGATTAAGTGCTGTTTATTGTCATTGTCGCCAAAGGTCTCACTCCTAATTACGTCATGGGACTAGTGATACTTTTTTCTTTTTGGAGTTATCAATATTTTCCTGTTATGGTTTTACTTTCTATTTTTCCAGACGTATAATTATCTGAAATTGCTAATTATTCAATAGACTGACACTAAATTCTGAGAATTTTCTCAATTAGTTGAAAATAGTTTAACTAACTTGCTTTTTTTTAAAAAAAAAAAATTACC
Source organism: Colobus angolensis palliatus (assembly GCF_000951035.1). Classification (NCBI taxonomy): domain Eukaryota; kingdom Metazoa; phylum Chordata; class Mammalia; order Primates; family Cercopithecidae; genus Colobus; species Colobus angolensis. The sequence continues at coordinate 8,503,802 of NW_012118487.1, forward strand.
TCTATTTAAAATAATGCAATTTTATGATACAGCCATAATTTTGGGGGGAAAAGACATTAATTTGAACATACTGCCCTGGGTGTGACTGATTATATTACACGGCACTTGGTTTTATTTCTACTATATACAATCGACATTCACAAAGGTATTTAAAAATGTGTGTATGTAAAAGAAATAACGACTCTTGGAGAAATCTAGTACTTCTTTTCGGACACAATACCAAATATGCTATTTATAGATTCTTTGTCTTAAAATATTTTATAGATGAATAATCAATTCCAATGCTAAAGTATATACTTTATATTAAATAACCTGTTTTTGTGTAGTCAGTTGATTTTCTGAGTCTTTTGCCAATCAATTACAAATAAATGGAACATGTATTTATTTGGTTAAAAACACAATTAAAAAATGAAAGATTTATATAAATTAAGCTGCTAAGATGTCAGAAAATAAGCAACATATTAAAAGTGAAACTATTAATTCCTCTAAACTTGACAGTTTAAATCCTAAACTCAAAGAAAGTTCTTAGTTAATCAAGTATGCCAAACATGTATCTAGTTATTTTTGGAGTGTTGCAATTTCAAATATTTGATCACCTTTTCAGACCATTTTGTTTTGGAAAATACACTCAGAATGCAATTAAGACATACTTTGAGGAACTGCAAGACACATACCAAGAGAAATGTTAACACACTCAGAAAATGCCAGAGCTACTTCCTTTTGTATTGTTAAACGAGCTAGGACTTGCTTTGTGTAAAAAAAAAAAAAAAAAAAAAAGGAAAAAAAAATTATGTTGGTTTTTGTGAACCCTCAGCACATGTGGTTTGCTAATGTTTAAAATTTTGTAGATGGAATTTCTAATTTACTTGCTTTTTTTCCTGGCATTCTTTAGCTCTTCCTCTCCTCTGGATCTCCTCAAAACAGAAACGTATGCATCCCTCTCCTCCTTGACCTTCTTAGTTTCTGCCTGGTTTCCTTCTCATCTCTTTTAAGTTTCTTGAAAGAGTAATCTGCTGTGCTATCCCAAATCATACTTCAGTCGACTGCCTTTACATTTTTAACTCTATTACTTCTCTGGAGCTTCTTTCTAAACCTATTTGTTCAAAACAAATGAGCATTTATTAAGTTCCTATATTGATCGCCAATTGTTTTATCATATATATTTGTTCTCCTTTCCTTTCCTCCTTGCACCTCGATATCTCTTTTCCTTGTCTCAGTATCTTAGGACTCCCGCACCCCGTGATGAGCAGAATTCCAAGAATACCCTCCCAAAGCTGTGCCACCGTCAGACGCGTTTGAACCAGAGTGACTCCATCTTGAAGAGGGGCCGGCTAAAATGAGGCTGAGAAATGCTGGGCTGCATTCCCAAGAGGCTAGTTATTCTTACTCTCAGGATGAGATAGGGGTTGGCACAAGATATAGTTAAAAAAAAGACCCTGCTAATAAAACAAATGCAGGAAATAAAACAGGATGCAGGGAAGAAGCCCACCAAAACCAAGATGTCTATGAAAGTGACCTCTGATTGTCCTCACTGCTCACTATTGCTAATTATAATGCATTAGCACGCTAGAAGATTCCCACTAGTGCTATGACAGTTTACAAATGCCACGGCAATGTTCAGAAGTTACCTTATATAGCCTAAAAGGGTCACCCAGTTTTAGACTATATAGGGTAACTTCCAAAATCTCCACCCCTTTCCTGTAAAATTCAAGAATAATCCACTCTTTGTTTATCAAGAAATGACTGTAGGTATACTCAATCAAGAAGGCCATACCACTTCTCTGTCTATAGAGTAACCATTCTTTTGTTTCAGTACTTCTCTAATAAACTTGCTTTCACTTTGTGGGCTTACCCTGAATTTTTTTTTTTTTTTTTTTGGCGCAAGTTTCAGGAGCCCTCTCTTGAAGTCTGGATCAAGACCCCTTTCTGGTACCATCACCCTAAATCTGTGAATATGAGGAGGTATCGCTCTTAAAATTATGTCATGTTATGTGGCACAGTTGACCTTAAGGTAAAGAGAATATCTGTCGAACCTAATCACATGAACCCTTTCAAAAGCAGATTTTTTTCTCTGACTTTAACAGAGGGAAAGATTTGAAGCAAGCAGAGGATTTAATGCGCTATCGCTGGCTTGAAGACGGAGCAGACTATTTAGGGTAGAATGTAGGTGGTTTACAGAAGATGAGAGCAACTCCCAGTTAACGGTCATCGAAGAAATGGTGACTCCCATCCTACAACTTCAAAGAACTCAATTTCCTGAGCAGAAAATCCAGCCACATTACACTCTTCTTCTGACACACTGAACTGTGAGCTAATAAGCAAATATCGTTTTAGTCACTCAGTCTGTGGCAAGTCATTACACAGCAACAGAAAAATGATATGCGTCCTTTATGATTAGTCATTCCTTTGGGCTATTGATTTTTTATACAGTTATTTCACAGATAATCTTACTCTTTCTCATCATTTCAAACCCCCTGAATATTCATAACTATCAAAAGTATTATCTCCAAATCTTAAGCACCATATTTTATACAAATTTCCTGTTATATGTCTACTTTTGACTATCAAAGAGATGATTCATACACAACTATTCTCAAACTGCATGTATATGTCAACTCACCATCTTCAACAACTGGTTCCTCTTATATTTTATAACCAGTCATTTTACAAAGAGCCAAAGCTTTGCACATATATGTTAGTCCTGAGATCTTTATTCATTTTAAACAAAATTGCATAGATAAGCCATTCACCCTTCCTTTCACGGTTGTATAACTGGTATTACTGGAGGAATACTTTCAATGTATATGTAGAAACTGAAGTTCTGAAAGCACTCTAAACTAAAACAAATGCTTCCAAAAGTATACTCCATTTTTGTCTTTTTATATTTTACTAATTTCTCAAAAGAATATGTGAATACAGTCGTCAAGCTACAATGACTGATTATATCTCTCTTTATAACATACTATGAATCCACAGTGACTATAAATAAACATAAACAATAAACAAGAGACATAAAAATGAAAGAAAATAAGCTGGAGGCCACAAAAATAATTAAATATTCAAAAATTTCTTCACACTTATACCTTGAGGCATTTGCCACACAGGGCAAATGAAAGAAATATTTTTATTACTTTAAATTATTAAAACAATAGATTATTATAATAATTTAAATAAATAAAATATAAAACGGAAGTGTATATTGAAAATTTTAAAGATATTTATATTGATCCATCATAGCTGAGCAGCTAAGCTTTCTCTACACTTTTATTTCTAGTAAATATATTGAGCTAAAGGAAAAAATAAGAAAGAAAGAAGAAAGAGAAGAAGAAAAAAGAAAATTGAGACTCCGAACTATATGTAATGCAAATTTGAGATATCAAGTTCATGGTTTATCAGTTTCTGACTAGCAAGAGTTTATTTCTTCATTCTTCATGAATAGTTTAATAATTAAATGTGAACAGAGATGAGCTTAACATCCCAATAGGATTGCTGCTTAGCAGAATTAAAGCACTCAGACACTTAGGACACCAGCAATCTTACTTGACTTTGAAAAAGATGAAATTCAGTTAGTTTGGACTAAGGATGGAAATAATGTGTCTTCCGTGCCTTCCTTTTTAATCCCTCAAGAAGGGCTCAATCTGGGTTGATGTGCTCAGAGATTCTTTAGGTCAAAAATGCTGGGTCTTCCAATTGTCTAGCTATTTTCTCTCAACTCTGGAAGCCACTTCATTAACTTCCTAGCTCCAAAACAAAGTTTGAGAGTTAAACTGTGACTGATTCCTAATTGCACCTGAGTTTTTCAGCCCAACATGAATTTATTCAGGAGGCAGAACAAACCCAAATCATGACTTACCACAGTATATGTGTCTTGCCCAAATGCATATACTCATTTCAGTCTTCTTTTATTTTCATGTTTGAGTAATGAGGTGGAAATGAATATTAGGTAGTATACAGTTGTTTCATAATATCTGTATGCCTTTTTACAAAATAAACTTTATTTGTTAGAACAGTTGTAGAATTACAGTACTAGTCCCATACTCTCCAGACCTAGTTTTCTCTATGGTTAGCACCTTATATTAGTAGGATATGTTTGCTATGATTAATGAACCAATATTGATACATTATTACCAGTTTAGAGCTCTTTCATTTTTCTGAGTTTTCCCATTGCAGGTTCCCCTGATGGATTGCATTTACTTACACATCTCTAGACTCCTGTTGACTGTGATGGTTTCTCAGACTATCCTTGCCTTTAATGACTTGAGCAGTTTTGAGAATTACTGGTCAGGTATTTCGTAGAATATCTCCCTATTGGGATTTGATGTTTTCTCATTATTAATCTTGGGTTATGGGAGGTAAAGTGTCACGTTCATCACGTATCAAGGGCACATGTTGTGAGCATGACTTATCACTGTTGATGTGGACCTTGATCACCTGGCACAAGTAGTGTTTGTTGGATTTCTCCACTATACTGTTACTCAATTTACCCATTTGTATACTGTACTCTTTGGAAGAAATTCATCAAGCAGTGCAACAACATTTTTAAAAGTAGTAGTATCGGATTATAACATAAAGTACAAAATAAATATCTATTAGTCCATACTGATGTAAGTACATTATCTGATAAATAAATAAATAGGGGAGATAAAAACAAATCATTCTTGCAAAAGACTTCCAAATAGTTTATGTAGATATGCCTTGTTCTGGAGACAGAGCATAACTCCCTGCTTCTTACATGGTTTTTCTTTAGACTGCTCTTAGTGGTCCTATGTAAATATATATCTAAGAGGATTTCCGAAATATGATGGGGATAGATGATATTAAGCTTAGATTTTCAAAAATTAAAGAAAGCCACATAAGTCTCTATTCAAACATTCTAATGAAAGTTAAGTATTATATTTACTAATAAAAATTCAGAATATTTAAGGCAAAGTGAAACTAAAAGTGTTTGGGAGAGAAAGATTGTTTATTTCAAAGTATGGTATGTACTTTCATGGACATAGGAAACCTTGAGGACATAAATGAAAAAAACAAGAAATAGAAAAATACTAAATGCTAGAGTTAATGGCATATTTACTGAAATTTTGGGAAAGAAGTTCCAGGAGAGAGGAAGAGAAAAAATCTCATTAGTGAAGTGATAGATTTGGAGCTAGGTAAATGTTAATAATGAAAGTTCATAATATACCGCCCTCAAATTTCTTCTTTATTCTGGCAAAAGTGTACTTAAATACACTTACACCCATATGTGCAAGCATACACACTCCATATATTTGAGTTTTTGTATACTTATGTCTGTCTGTGTTGTGCAGGTTTACACACATACATGTATGTGAATGAGTTTGTATATATCTAAGAGAATGGAGTCGCCATTAGTATATATGTTCATGAGAGTCAAGTAGTTTGGTAAATTGCTTGATTTATTCCTTAGGAAATTTTTATGTGCTGGAAAAGTGTATCTTAACTGGGAAATTACGATACAACATCCACGATGCTCTAGTGTATAACATTAAATTACTTAATATCAACGATCATCTATTGTGCATATATTGATATATTTTATTTAATGTAGGTTATTTAAATAATATGTACTATTATTTAAATAACATCTATTTAAATAATATTCACTATTATTTAAATAACATATCTAGCAAATTTGATACTCTTAGGAAAATAATTTATGGCACATGACGCATAAAATACCTTAGTGCCAACTGGTAGTTGAATTTATTATATTTAAATCTACATATTTTGTAATAATTTAGAACAGCATGTTAACTTTTTCTTAGATTTAAACTAATGTAAAATGCAATCAATTATGTATGAAACCTTATTTTGGCAAATTTCAGCCATTTTAAATATCACTGAGCTGAAAATTAATATGAAAACACAAATACACCTACATGATTAACAAAACGTGTTAAATATTACAACACTATGTTGTCAAAAACTGGAAAAATAAAAAAGAAAGGGCCTTTAAGAATGCTACGTTGTACAAAACCTAAACACAAAGCTTTACATTGGCAGCAAGATGGCTCATTTAGAGGAAATATAAAAACACTCTGGCTGATCTGCCTTACTTTTACTTCTCTTCACTCTGCAGGGTGGTTGCGATTTTTTCTTTTTCTTTTTTTAAGAAGTAGTCTCTTAGGAACATAGTGGTTATAAGTTCAGGATTTTGTGTACTCGGAATTTTTTCTAAATGACATAATCTTGCTCAAAACATCACCCAGAAACCCATTTGCTGCCACAAGAGACTTTTTAATTAACAGTCACATCTGTGCTATTACACTATATTTTTGCAAAGCTAGCAACAACTTAAACCACATTATTAAATTATGAAAAAAATGTATAAATCTCAATGGACTTGTTTGATGTTTCAAGAGCCAGAAGTAGTGATCTCTATGACTATAGGGTTTGGGTTTGACTTACTTAAAATTTTGTAACAATGTTATTAAATATTTAATGCTATAAATATTTTCAGCACCTTTTAAACATAAATGACATTAAAAATTAACCTGTTTAAACTATTAAAGATTACCTGAGTAAATTTGATTAGAAATCTGTTTTAAATCTATTTAAGGTAGCAGTGATGCTAGAATATGCATTTTTAAAAATATACTAATAAATCAATAATTAATACTTCAATGAAATGTATATTGAATTAAACAATGTAAGTCTAGAATTACTTTGTAGAGTTGAGGTTGCTTAAAAAGATTGAGGTAATTTATTTGCATTGCTATATTATCCTCATCTAACCTCTGTATACATCTTATTTAAGAAATAATAGTCGCTGGCTTAATTATCATAAAACATAAAATCAAATGTTTACTATATCTTTCTTGTTTTTCAGTTTTCCTACTTTTTACTTTCTTTTCATTTAATATGCTGATATTTAATCATTCACTGGAAATGTATACTGAAATTTTCCAATTTTTAATTTTTAAATTATAATTCAAAACCAAACTCATAAGTTCATATCTAACATTTGATGATAGAATGTTACTGAAATGAGGCAAAGATAGAATCTATATTTATTAAGTAAATTCTTCTCTTTTAATGTCTTTGCTAAGTTAATAGCTATACTCTGCACTTACCAAGTACAGTATGTCAAAACTAAAATAAGCTGCATATTAAATATATTAATGTTAACTCTTGTTAAGAAAAATATAATTGTGCATGGTCAAATATTTCAAATCACTGTATGAAAAATTGTTGAAGTTTACTCAATTTAAATCACATGCAAATGCGAGAATTAATTATAATTGATTTTATGGAACAGTAAATCAGAACTTTTAAAAATCTGTTGTTTTTCAGAAAGTTTTGAATAATACAATTCAACTTTTTTTATATCACTGAAGGCCAGAAAATACTGATTTAGTCTGATAGTGATAAGATTTACCCCCTTCTAAACTGAGTATTTAAAATATGTCAGCCAATTCTGATGACTTAATAATTTACATAGAAAATTTAGGGCCAGGAGCGGTGGCTCCCTCCTGTAATCCCAGCACTCTGGGAGGCCGAGATGGGTGGATCACCTGAGGTCAGGAGTTGAAGGCCAGCCTGGCCAACATGGCGAAACCCCATCTCTACTGAAAATACAAAAATTGGCTGGGCGTGGAATCCCAGCTACTCGGGAGGCTGAGGCAGGAGAATTGCTCCAAACCAGGAGGCAGAGGTTGCAGTGAGCCAAGGTCATGCCACTGTACTTCAGCCTGGGTGACAGAATGAGACTCTGTCTCAAAAAAGAAAAAAGAAAAAATATAATGCAACATATGATAATATCGTTACTTTCCAAAAATTAAAAAGGATCATGGACTGTGTTGGATTTTATAATTTGGAAACATGAGTGTGTTAGCCTTTGGCGTGTTTTGGAAAAGGTGTGATATTTGTTTTTATTTGTTTGTTTTTTTTTTTTGAGGCGGAGTCT
>NW_012118487.1:8511911-8519478 GCF_000951035.1 Colobus angolensis palliatus
AGGATGGTCTCGATCTCCTGACCTCGTGATCCGCCCGTCTCGGCCTCCCAAAGTGCTGGGATGACAGGCTTGAGCCACCGCGCCCGGCCAAGGTGTGATATTTGTAACTGATACTCCTTAATTCAATCAATACAAATATTTCCATTTATATCAACATGAACTTGGACTGTGACTCTTCTTCTTTCTGAAATGCTTCTTTTAAATTACTCTTTCCATTTATGTATTCATGAAATAAACCTATACAATGTTTTATTATGTCTAGACACATATTACACATTTTCAATGACATGGATTATGCAACATCATGTCTCTTTTCTTGCAGAATTGCAAATGTTTATATACACTGTATAACTGAGGCTGGGACTATTGAATGCATCTCATCTTTGAAATAAAACAGACTTCAGTGTGGCCCAAGTCAGCAAAAAAATACAATTAACCTTAGATTTAAAAATAAAAATAAAGCAAGACAAAACACCACTTCCTCTGAAGTAGCAGAGAAATAAGAAAAGTTATGTTAGATGCAGTTTAAGATTGTACACAGCTGAGTATCTCTGGCAACTTGAGGACGTATGAGAGACATGAAAAATGAAGCCATCAAACATTTCACAAAGCTGACTTGGAAACTAGGAAATTGTCAAAAGATTACTGATGTTGGAGTCCCTGAATCCTCCCAGTGACACCCTTTGGCAGAGCTGTGTGATTTGCCAGAATAGCGCTTAGCATCCCAGATAAAAGAGAAGGGATTGATGACTGTAGGATTCATGCAAGATATGGGTATGAGGGAAAAATTATCCTGGGAGAAAGAGAATTTTATCAGTAATCGAGAATATGGCTGGAATGATGAACTGTATTGTCTGGAAAGAAGTCAAGCAATAAGTGGTTTGGAGACATTAGGAGAAAATGGTCCTGGGTATAACAATAGGGCTGATAAACCCTAGTGGTTGAAGGCAGGGCTTGAATGAAATGGTGTGATAAAAAGTACTTAACAAAAAGTGGAGACCAGGAATGTGACATTGAATAGCCAAGAACAATTTTGTTAGGAGCAGTTGTGAGAGTAGGTGGAGATGAAAACCAATTGGAGTCTACTTTAACATATATTTCTCATGGAGACAAACTCTCTAAACCTCAGGTTTCCTGTAAAACAGACAATAAAATAATGTGGCTTATTAAAGTACTGTGAGAATTAAACTATATAAAGTAAGTGATTGACACAGCACTGGGCACACTGGTAGAAAATATTTTCCATGTATAAATGAACATTTTAAAGCATTTTTTTAAAAATTTTCCCCCCTTCTCTCAATAACAAAGGGACCACATGATGACTCATCCTTTTGGTTTAATTTGTAAGACTTTTATTTTTCAAATGAAAAAGTCTCCAGTGCCTGCTTCCTGCTGGCTTTCTACATGTGTTGCTGAATGAGTTTTACTAAAGCAAATCATCATCAAATCTGTCTCACTTTTTTGTATGTTCTGTGCTTTGACCACTAGATAAGTTATAAAGCCTTGTCAGACTTTCTGAAAGCTGGTTTTTGATTCCTGGGAAGCCAGCCCACGGTGGTTTGTTTAATGATTTTACATGTGCCACAACCTCAAGCACTGTGGATTGTATCTTTACATTAGTTTCATATAACTCATTTCTTTAGTTGCTAGCAAGCATACAAGGAGATACTTCATTCCATTGTTCTGCAAACTACTCTGCCGGCATTTCAAACTATCTATCATGAAAAGAGAGTAACGTTCAAGAGTTTCTGTCTGCATCAGTAATTTCACATCTAGCAGCGAAGTTTTTATTTTCCTGGAGTTTGCTCCAGTGCTCCTTCTTTCTCATTACATGTTTTTTTGTTTTGTTTTGTATTTGGTAAAACTATTTCTGTGTATTGTCCTGGAGTCAAACTAGAAATAATTATTGACTGATTTCTCCACCATTAACTCTGAGAGTCTCTCGCTTGTTGCTCAGCCGTTTGATTGTAGACATATTAATTACAGACTCTGTTTCACACACTTTTCCTGGTAGTTGTTTTAACATTCTCGTGTCTTCCTAAAAAACCTATGCCCTATGTACGGAAATGTTATCAGCCAGATGTAAAACACCTCTTCTGTGAAAATAAGCTAAGACAGAAGACTCATGATTAAATCATAACAGTCCTTTGATCTGGTTTTCATTTCTACAATAGGTGTTTCCATGTCAAACTCAATTCTTTCTCACTTTGTTCATAAATGGTGATTTTCAGGGCAGCATGATGTTTTATTAACTCTTTCAGCTCACCGGGGTTACATTAAAGTTAGGGCTTTACTCTATGAGAACTAAGGAATAGAAAATAGTGTGAACTTCTGATGGGGCTTTGACATTAAACACATTCCTGTTCCTGGGGTGTACTCAGTATTATAATTAAGCTGCTCTTAACTGCACTAAACAATACCCTGGCAATATAAAAGTGATATTATTTAAAGCTGCCTAGTTGGTGACCAGAGAGTAACTAAAACCCTGTGAAAATCAGGTCATTATATATTGACCCCTGCTTTGCCCATTTTTTCTCTCACCCATCCTGTATTATATACCTATAGTTACTGCTAAGCCTTATGAGTATATAAATACACACTGGCTTTAAAATTCTGTTGGTGGAATATTAGTAGACATATTAGATCTTCCTATGGTAATTTCTTTGGCTCAATGGGCAGCCAATTAGCACTGTGGGACATAGAAATATAGCATCACAAACAAACTACTTGTGTATTCCAGTATTAAATTATTTTTCCTTCAACTCAATAAAAGTAATGTTAATGATAATATCTCCTGAGTAAACTTAACTACTGAAGCATTTTCTTTGATATCTAAGTCATTCTACTTTTCTTCATTACTTCAATTTAACCTTGAAGGTGACTCATTAGAGAAAACACCAAGATATAAATGTAAGGATTTAAGGCAAGCAAAGAGCACTGTCCAAGGTACAGGGACATATCAAAACATTTTAATTAAAGTAATGGAACTAGGGTGGCATTTTAGAAGATGAAATCTCTAAGCTTGATAAAATGAAAGACGCATCTGTGTGCGGCCAAGTGTTATCTTTTCTTAAAACGCATACAATGAAGAAAATAAAAGGCATTCAAATTACTGTTATAATTAGAAATATTTGATGTTCAACAACGTTTTAACATGGAGGTTGTAATTTGACTTATATTTTTTAAAAAATCTCTCTAAAGACATAAAACTTTCATTTCAGTAGAGTGAGGTTTTTGATAACATTTTATTTGTAGATGACACAGCACAAGTGGAAAGCCATTCGGCTAAGAAGTGTATACTAACTCTGATTTATAGAAAATGTTTGTTTTCATATCCAGATAGATGAATTCAGTAATTATGAAAGCAATCTTATAATTTAAATTCATCCAGTCAGTCATGGGATCATTTGGTGTGGTTATTTTGCTGGACTATCTAAATATCTGAGTTGTATAAAGAACATAGATTCTCTGGAAAACGTGCTTTTGTGGGAATAGCTGCAGCACTCACTGAGAACATCTGAGTCAATATGTAGTGTATTCCAATTTGTTACTTAAAATATGATGGTAAGAAGAAGAGACTGCCTACACAATAAATGGAAGGAAGGAAAAAGCTGTAAAAATAAGATTCATAAGTTTATGTTAGGAGCTTAATAAATGTTACTGCCAGTATTTAATCAACAACTTGATAATCTAATGATACATTTCTTAGGAGTCAATTTGGTTTTAAAGCATTATAACTTATAGCACCACCCGTTGACCCCAGCGAGGAGAGCTGAGAGTTTCTGACGGGGACCTAGTGTATTTGAGGGGCTCATTCTAGCTGCTGAAGAGTGTCCAATCCAGGGTGCAACCCCTCTCCCCATTGGAGACATACTCCAGATACTCTCGACCCAAAATAAGCCTGAGACTTGTTCCGGGGCCTGTGCCAGGTTCTTTGCCAGCCAGTCCTCTAGAAGTCAGATCTTCCTGCAGATCCAACACTATTTTAGAGGACCATTAAAAGGGAAGCAGTTCATAGTTGTGTAGAGTCTACACAGTAGGCAGAGTTTGAGTAAGTGGGCTAGAGTACATGCATGGAAATTCCTTCATGGTGCTGGAGGTTCCTGCAAGTGGAAGGAAAAGTGCGATGAGCAGCAAGCCTTCTAGATAAAAATGAAAACATATTTATTAATGGGAGGATATAAGATGTTTTATTTAATAGCTTGATATCTAACAAATATTTAGATATTCAGTATGTGATATTTTTCCATTTTGTTCCTTTCAGAGATGGAAAATGTTAAAGACATGCTCAGTGGTGTTTTCATTCAACCAGAAATGCGATAAAATACAATGTGTACCCTCTGAATACAATGTGCTACAAAAACAATTCAGAAACATTGACAACTCAATAACCACACAATGTGTTTTGTAACTTTTATGTTTATACTTTTTGAAAAAGCTTTTTAAACTTGAAAGTATGATCATATACGACTCTGTGCTTATTTTAAAAAGTACAAGAAAAAAGTATTAGTTAAGCTATGCCTAATGGTTTCCATAGTCACACCTTGAAGATTCAGAATCAGATATTGATTCTGGCCTGTCTATATCTGTGTTTTTCCATACATTATTTTGCCCTGTGCTTTGAAGAGCTGTGGTGATGCATCATTTCTGAAAAAGTATTCCATCATTTTCTCTAGAAATTCTTCAGGCTACTGACATTCACTTTATAATATCTGATTTTCTGCATGCTATTACCACCAGCAGAAAAATTTCAAACTAAGCTAGTACATGTAAAGGAAATGACATCACCATGGCACTGCCCTAGCTAAGTGTAATTGCAAAATGTGTTCTAATTAAGGAAATGTGAAAGTGTGTGCATCTATGGTATGTGCATAATTGTTGAAATAAAGTCATTCATATGTAATGTTCTAACAATGTTAAGCCTGAAAAACCCACCTGGCACTCTTATTAGTAGGTTCCTGTTTCAAGTCTTGCCTGCTTTAATATCCTTCTTTACCTTCCTCTCTTCGTTCCTGTCCTTCTTCCTTCTCATTTTCTTTATAAATTGTAAAGATCTTTGGGGACATTTATTTTATTATAATGCACATGACACACATATGCATGACTCTTTAACTGTGAGATATTTCAGGATTACTAAAAGTGCCAAGGTTTAAGTTATCAAGTGATGTTGAAAATTCAGCTGGGGCAAATTGGGTAACAATGAATAAATAATAGCTTAGTTACTACATTTAGTTACTACATAGTAACTACAAATAGTTAGCTACATTTGATCTTAGGGCACTTTCTTTACTTTGTAGATACTTTAGATAGACTTTGTTAAATAAATAAAAGTAGATATTGCAAGAATTTGAACTTTCATTTTGTAAAATTATACTGTTGTCTCATTATTTGTCAATTATGGGTTTCGTGGTGTTGAAAGAAGGTGTATTTTCACTAAGTTATTAACCAAAGTTAATAATTTAAACTTGTTTACTCTTTTCTTTCTGGAGCCTTGATATGGTTTGGGTATTTGTCCCCTCAAATCCCTTGTTGACAAATGATCCCCAGTGTTGGAGGTTGCAGCCTGGTGGGAGGTGTTTGGGTCACGGAGGTGGATCCCTCATGAATGGCATGGTCACATCCTCGTGTAATGAGTGAGCTTCCGCTCTGAGTTCATTCAAGAACTCCTTGTTTAGAGCAGTGTGGCACTTCCCCCTCACTCTCTCTCGCTCCCACTCTCCCCACGTGAGATGTCTACTCTTACCTTCCACCGTGACTGGAAGCTTCCTGAGGCCTCACCAGAGGCAGATGCAAGTGCCTGCTGCTTGTACGGACTGCAGAGCCATGAGCTAATTAAACCTCTTTTCTTTATAAATTGCCCAGTCTCAAGTATGTCTTTATAGTGAGGCACGAGCAGACTAACACAGACCTTATACATAATTAACCTCATAGATTTCTCCTAATTATTTAATGTGGTCTCTATGACATTCCAGAATTGTGCCTATTATCCATACCTTTCATTTCATGCTATACTATATACTCATTGTTTTTGGAAGTTGACCCCACTGATCTTTTTTGAATTCCTATTAACCACAGCACCTCTCTCTCCACTTTCCTGTTCTGCTTAAGAGTCTTTTCTTGTGAAGTTTACCCTTTTAGAAACCCTTCTTTGCTATCCTTAGTCTCTATGGATTTTTCTCTTTGGTAAGTTAATTAAAGATTAACATTTTGGTTGTTTAGAGTTTTTGTTTCCAGTTACTATAAAGAAAGCTGGTATAAACAATCATGTACAGGATTTTCTATGAACATGAGTTTTAATTCCTCCAGGATAAATGTTCAGGAGCATACTCGCTGTATCTAATTTTATTTAAAAAACTGACAATTTGTTTACCAGAGTGGAAATAACAGGCAGGATTCTAAGATAGATTCCAAGATTCCCTCCCACTAATGTACCTGCCACTTATAAAATCTTCTCCTTGAATGCCAGTAGAATTTGTGAATATAAAAACTACTCCTGTGATACGGCCAAAGAAATGTTTAAGACATAATTAATGCTCCTAGTCACTTGACTCTGAACTAATCAAAAGGGTGATTACCCTAAGTGAACCTTACATAGTCACGTGAACCCATTAAAACAGACTCAGAGATGCATAGACTTACTTTCTGGACTTAAAGGAGCATATTAAATGGCATGGGTCATGTGGAAAGGACCCAAGAGTAACCGCTAGATGCTGAGAGTGGCCTTTAGCCAATAACTAGCAAGAAAATTAGGACCTCAATCACATAACCACAAAGAAACAAGATCTTCCAACAACCCGAGTCTTCTTAAAATAAGCTCTATTAATCCAGCCACCCGGTGAAGACACAGGTACCCAACATCTTAATTTTAACCACGTGAGACTCTGAGAAGAGGACTTGTACAATAAACAATACTTGTCTGGCTTTTATTATCAGATTCTAAGAGGTAGGTAGCCTGTAAATCTTTGGGTTTTGGCAAGTGATTGAAGTATCTTTGTTATTCGTGGTGACCCTTCAGCTCACACATGAGAGTTTATACTGACAAGGTGACTCATGGTGGGCTCCTAGATTAGTTTGTGTTTAGGAGATGACTCAAGATGGGATCTGGTCAAGCTAGAAAGAACAAACATGTGATAAGAGAGTTGGGGCTTTGAGCCTAACTGCTGGGGACATGAGAAGGGCTGAAGATTGAGTCATATGGGTGACTTCTGGGTGAGCTTCCCTGGGTGAGCTTCCCTGATTGGCTGTAATCTGATTATGGTAACACATCAGTGTGCCTGAGGGTAATGAACCCTGATTACATGGGAGAGTATAATAAAAGTTTCACCTTTGAAACCCTCTCAGAGAGGATTAAGAAAGCAGCTAATGATACTAGGCTTAATACTTGGGTGATGAAATAATCTGTACAACAAACCTCCACCACCAGTTTACCTATGTAACAAACCTGTACTTGCATCCCTGAACTTAAAATAAACATTAAAAAATAAATCAATCAAAAATTTAGCCTGTAATCCCAGCACTTTGGGAGGCCGAGACGGGCGGATCACGAGGTCAGGAGATCGAGACCATT
>NW_012118487.1:8520598-8536283 GCF_000951035.1 Colobus angolensis palliatus
TTTTTTTTTTTTTAATTTTAGTAATTTTGAGATACCTAAGATTGTCTTAGCCTGCTGTGTCCTGCTATACCAGAAATCCTGCCAGAGGGTAATTTAGAGGGAACAGAGACTTTTCGTTTGTTTGTTTGGTTGTTTTGTTTTGTTTTAGAAGCTGCGAAGCCCAAGATCAAAGGGCCCACACCTGGTGAGGGCCTCCTCACTGCATCATCTCACGGCAGAAGGCAGAAGACAAAAGGGCAAGGGAGGGGGCACGTGCAAGAGGGGCCGGACTTGCTTTTGTAACAAATTCCCTTTCAAGAAAACTAACCACCTCCAGTGAGAACACCATTACTGCATTAATGACAGCATAGCCTTCATAACCTAATCACCTGTTAAAGGCCTCTCCTCTTGATATTGTTGCGTCGGGTGTTAAATTTCCAACACATGGACTTTGGGCGACACATTCAAAACATAGCAATGATGGCATCTCATCTTGATTTTAATTTTCATGTCCGAACAGCTAATTAACATTGAACATCCTTCCATGTCCTTACTTGCAATTTGGTATTGTCTGTTATCCATTGTGCCTTTGGGATGATGTCTAGGAACATTTTTTCTAGCCCAAATTCACAAAGATTTTCTCTTACGTTGTATAGCTTATGGTTTACATTTAGCTCTATTTGGAGTAAAATTTTTTGAATAAAGTGTGAGGTTTGGGTTGTGGTTTTTTTTAAAAAACATATTTCATATTATCAGTGCCATTGGTTGAAAAGACTTCTCTTTCTCCGTTAAATTGCTTTTGCACCTTTATAAAAATCATTTGGGCATATTTTTGGGAGTCTATATCTGGATTGTGTTCTCTGACTTGTATGTTTATCCTTCCATACAGTTTTGGTTACTGCAGGTATAAAATGAGTTATAATTGGGCTGCATGAATCCCACAACCTTGCTCTTACTTTTCAAATGATTTTACTAATTCATTTTTTTTTTTTTGAGATGGAGTCTCACTCTGTCACCCAGGCTGGAGTGCAATGGCGTGATCTTGGCTCACTGCAAGTGATTATCCTGCTTCAGCCTCCTGAGTAGCTGAGATTACAGGCAGGTGCC
Source organism: Colobus angolensis palliatus (assembly GCF_000951035.1). Classification (NCBI taxonomy): domain Eukaryota; kingdom Metazoa; phylum Chordata; class Mammalia; order Primates; family Cercopithecidae; genus Colobus; species Colobus angolensis. Next base: position 8,521,685 of record NW_012118487.1, read on the forward strand.
ACTGCATCTGGCTAATTTTGGTATTTTTAGTAGAGACAGGGTTTCGCCATATTGGCCAAGCTAGTCTTGAACTCCCGACCTCAGGTGATCTCCCCGCCTCAGCCTTCCAAACTGCTGGGATTACAGGCGTGAGCCACCATGCCTGGCCATTTTTTTGTATGTATTTTCTTATAAATTTTAGAAATAGCATATCACTATTTACCAATATCTACCTGAATTTGACACAAATTGCATTGGGGGAAAATTGACATCTTTATTATGTTGTCTTCTGTTCCACAGCCACAATATTTGTCTGCAATGGTTTAGGTCTAGGTTTTTTTTCAGCATAATTTAAAATTTTTTGGCATATAAATATGTAAGTATTTTGTTGGAGTAACATCAACTTATTTAATTTATTTGTGGTGTTCTAAGTGGTATTGTGTTTCTTATTTAATTTCTGTTAATTGCTAGTATATAAAATAAGATTGATTTGTATGTTGACTTTGTGTTCTACAAAAGCTTGATAAACTCTCTGATTGGTTCTCGTTTTCCTATGTCCTTGGAGTTTTCTGTCCTTGGAGTTTTCTGACTAGACAATCATATTATCTGCAACAAGGAACCTTTATTTCTTATTTTCCAATCTGTATATGTTTTATTTTATTTTATTTTTATTTCATTTTCTTGTTATTGCTCTGCTTAGAAATGTCAGTTGTTTGAAAACCAATTTACTTGTGTTTTTTTTCTATTTCTCTTCTCAGTTCTATCAGTGTTTTCTTCATGTAACTTAAGTTCTGTTTTTAGGTTCATAGACATTTATAATTGTTATCTCTGATGAACTACTCACTTGTCATTACTAAATAACTCTTCACGTAGTTTGCGATCCTTTTTTCCTCTGGAATCTCCAGCATTTTATATTAATATAGCCATTCCATTAACAAGTTTTGCTTTAATTGGAATGCATATCCTGTTTGCCTTTAATTTGATTATTGATATTTTAGAGGTTGTATCTATCATTTTGCTGTATTTTTTTCTTATCCATTTTTTCTTAGTTTTATTTTTACCTTTTCCTGCCATTTAAAATGATTCTGTATTATTTGCTCTGTTCGCTTATTAGATATATCTTTCTCTCTCTCTTTCGTGTGTATGCGTGCATGAGAGAGAGAGAGAGAGAAAGAGAAGTGGGGGAGAGAGAAATTGCTTTAGATTTTCTAGTGTAGGCCTTTACTTATCGCAGCATACCTTCAAATACTGTTGTAATACTTAAACTTTAAAAAACCTTTAAAATAAAAGGTTTTACATCTACTTTTCTAGACATTGTGCTATTATTTTTACATATTTGTTTTTACATATGGTATAAGTATCACAACATATTGGTGTTATGGTTTAAATAAATTTAAAATTGAAGAAAAATTCTATTTATTTACCTATACAACATTTCAAATGTACTTTACTTCCTTTTAGAGATACAGATTTCAATCTGGTATCATTTTACTCTACCTGAAAAACTTTTCTTAACATATTCTTAGTGTAGACCTATTGATGATAAATACTTGTAGTTTCTCTGAGTCTGGGATAATCTTTATTTTCACCTTTGTTTTTGAAAGATTGTTGGTAATTTCTTAAGTTCAATGAAATGCTGCTCTATTGTGTTTTGTTTTACCTGTTTTCATCCTTGTATTTATTCTTCTATCCATAACATGTCTTTTTTCCCCCTTTGAACAATTTCATGATGATATACTTTTATTAGTTTTCTTCATGTTTCTTGTGCTTGGAGTTTGTTGAGATTGTTAGCTCTAGGGGCTTATAATTTTCATAAAATTTAGAAAAATTATGTTATTATTTCTTCATTTTTTTTTCTCTGCCCCTCTGCCTTCAACTTAACAACTCTATCGGCTGTGTCCTGGACATTCCCTCCAGAGAGTAAGTGGAGAAATGAATCCGTCTTATATTCTTTATTTTCTATCTTTTAGGTATCACTATCCAGCACTGCCAGATACTCATTGTCTGAAAGCTATCAATTTATATGCTGTGTAAGTTTCTTTATATATTGTATTTTCAGAGGTAACTAAAGCAGCACAGTCAGAAATAGTAGGGCTCCTGAACATTCAAAGAGGTTTACTCTAAAATGTTCTTCTCAGGAAAGACAGCATGTATAAAAATAGTTCATTAATGCATTCTTCTCAAATGTAATGCATTTTAGCTGACTTTACAGTGCAAAAACTAGTTAATACTTAATCTCATGGTAAAGAGGTGACGTGAAAATATACATTCATTTTTCAAAATGTTCACTGTCTTCTCCACATTTAAAAAGCAAATTGTTCCATGAATTACTTTTTGACCTTCTTTTCTGTCCTATGCACACTGCATCAATAACTTTATTTAGTTTTACAGCTTTAAAAATTCAGCTGTATAATGGTATCAAATGTATAGCCCTAGAACATTCTTTCTCATGAGCTTTTCAGACTCATATGCACAACTGTGTACTTAACATCTTCAACTGAATATAAAATACAGACTTCAAAATTCATTTAAAATAAAAAAAGAAAGAATAGAAAAAAGGAAGGAAGAAAAAGAGGGAGAAAAAAAGAAAAGGAAAGAAACAAACAGCTTAAACCCTACATCTGTCCTTCTCCCTGATTCTCCATCTTGATAAATGGCAAAGCTGCTCCGGCAACTGCTTGGGCGAGAGGTGGTGAGAAGCAAACCTCGAGTTGCCTCCTCTTCCCTTTCCTCTAATCTCAAAGCATTTCTATCGTATTTTCTAAGTACGTATCTGATCATTTTTCCTCCCTATGCCAATACAGTCTTTCCTCGGACAATTTCAAGGATCTTTATATTGGTTGACTGTAGTTTACTGTGTTTCACCTTCCTCAAACATTCACTTCACTCCTGAACACTTCCTAAATTTCACTTTCTGAAGTTCGTTTCTCACCAGCAGCCAGCTCATGTCTCTCCATTCCTCTAACCAGCTCTCGCCATTTGGTTATTCCTTACCACTAATTATAATTTCTGGCTTCCTCTAACATAAATTATTTCAACCCCCTCTTCCCTCAGCTTACTCCATTTCAGAACAATTGAATGCATTTCACTTCGTTAAGCAGTTTAATCTTGTTTTGAACTTAGAATTTTAACTTTTATATTTACTTTCTCATCTGCCTGGAATTCACTTTCCTTATATCTTCAAATAGATGTTTCACTGGCATACTCCTTTCTTATTATGAACATCATTGGAGCTGACAAGTTCCCACTGCTGTCGCTTCAAATATGTAATGCATTTTATTTGTGAGAAGAAAAAGCTCATAATTTTGGATATGGAAATTTGAGATAAAAAGACGGAAGAAATAAATTATTTTTACAGAATCCACTTTTATCTTGTCTCTTTATCATGTTAATATCTATAAATCCTTTAATCAGAATAGTAATGCTAATAGTGAAAGTAGTTAGTAGATAATAAAATGCAATCATCTGTAACAACTTCAATCAATCTAACCAGTGGAAATATTTAATTTTCTTTCACATTACACATGTGAAAGAGAATGAAAAGTTTTACCTATGAGAAGTAACAACACAAATTAATCTACTTTGAATAATAAAAGCAATCAAACTACTTTGTAGTTTATTATAAATCATAAATTATAAAACATTAATAAAGTTCTCCATGATGATTTGTTTATAAATATATGCTTTAAAATAACCCCAACTTTTGATTGAGAAAAATTCAAACACATGCAAAATAAAACTAATATAATTGCTGTGTAATTATCCTATGCATCAATAATTACCAGCTCATGTCTGAAGGTGTATTATCTATACCTTACCTACTTCTAGAAAACATAGTTTTTCTGTAAAAATTTTAATATGCATTTCTAAACAATATGAATAGAATTCTTATCTTACAAAAATAGATTTCTTTAAAAATCTACAATGTCATTATCACATTCACATTAAAAACTAGCTTACATAATTAAATATGTAGTTATTGTTCATATATTTCTAGTTCTCCGGAAAATTCCATTATTTTCATCTGTTTGTTTGAGTTAAAATCCACATAAATAAAACCTATTGTAATTGGTTGATGCACACACATGTGCACACACCAACATTCACATAAACATGAAAATGCACACACAGTATCTCAACGGCAAGTTTTTCCGTCTCTTGCTTTTCATCTTGCAATTTATTTGTTGAGAAAGCAAATTCTTTCATGTTCTGGATTTTGTTGATTAAATCTTCATGCTATTGGTTAGCACATTTGTCTGATATCTGACTTTCTGTAAATGGGTAGTTGAATTTGAAAGTTTTTACAGATTCAGCCTTAACATTTGGATTGGCAATTTTTCATGAATCATATTATGTTCCTCCATCAGATGGCATATCGTTTCTGATTTTCTCCTTTTTGTGATATTAGCAGTTGTGATAATTAATATCTATACCCTTTTATCTGATAGATTTATTAAAGTTAAATTAATGTGTCTTAAAATGGTATATCACATTTCACTGATAATAATTTTTTGGCAGGATCTTTTTAATTGTCAGAAGATCAAAGGTATATATCAGTTTAGCATTGACAGAATTATTATTAAATTTGGATGATAATTTATACCATCTATATTATATTTTAACAGTTGCTTCTAATAAATGCATTTCCTTTGAAAACGTGTTGTTTAATGTGAATGTGTACTATGAAATATAGTTGATTTAGAATACTCAAGTGAGGCAACATTTTATAAATAATCAATTGAATATCCTTCACTTCTTGGAGTTTAATATGCTATTAAGATAAATTTTAAATATTTGCCAATTATATCAATAAAACATGTATTCAAATAACTTTCTATTGTTTTCAAGGCAGAAATTGATTAATTTACAATTAATATTATAGGGAATGTTAAACCTTTTAAAGCTGAACAAATCCCTTGAGATAAATTAGACCAAACACTTTAATTTTTTGTTGAAAATGTTTAACTATGATTTTTCGTGTTATCATTTCAGCGAGTGTTTGAGTTAACATAGGGCATGCATCTCTAAGTGTGACATTAAGCACAACTATGAAGTGAAATATATTTGCCATGAGTCTTAATCCCATTTTTTATACAGAAGCAGACTTTTTTCTCTTGTTTGCTGTGCAAGGCCTCTGTGACATTACTTTAATACACAGTATGCCCTTATTCTACATCAACAGGTCTTACATCACCGCTGAAATTTCTTACTTCTTTCCTGTTTTCTTGGTACTTTCATTCAATATTTTTTTATGCCATGAATATCCCAATGTACTGATATTATGCACTTGTAACTCAATATTGTTCAAAAATTTATTCTATAATAGGTGGAATGTATACTCTGTTCTAAACAAGGTGATCTTTGGTTTTGTTAATAAAAGACCATGTGATCTGCAGAGCAAAAAAGGAGAGCTCTATTTTCTATTTTTTTAAAAAGCCACAGGTTAGGGAGACATAGCCTCTGTTGTACAAAAGTAAGTGTACGCCAAGGGACACGATGGAGAGTTAGAGATGATTAAAGCAAAAACCAGAAGGCAAGGGAGGGGATTCAGGGGAGTGAGGGACAGAGTTGTGATTGGATGACCATTAAGCCCCAAATCGCCAGTCTCTCTCTCAGTTGGCTGGTTCCAGGTGGTCTGTCAGTTACCAGGTGGTCTGCTGGTGATCATTTGGGAAGTTTCCAGCTGCTGTTGTTTCCAGAAATGGTTATTTGACTTGGAGGCAGAAAAACAAGTTTTACAACACTTTGTAGGACACAGAGAACTTGACCATTCCTCAGCCTGCCATGGCCTCTTGGCTCTGCTCTTACTTTTGAGCCACAGGGAGTCCATCTTGCCTGTCAACTGGGGGCATAATTTGACAGTGTTTAGGGCTTTATCCTTTATTTTTCTATTTGCATAAAAATATTTGATTAAACCATTCTCTGAAGGTGGCATATTTACTATGCATCTTCACAAAATAATGCATACATTATTTGCCTTTAAAGAGAGCTCATTAAATTGAAAATTTAAATTACATAACCCCCTTCTAAATTCATTTTTATGTTTACCAGATATTTATATGTTTCTGTGGAATTATCAATAAAAGTATTTTTTAATCTGTAATCTACTAGTTACTGTCAACAATTTAAGTGACAGTCCTTCAGCCTTGCTTATGTAAGGAGCTATTATAGTTATCATTACGGGCAGTAAATTACACATTCTACTAATGATTAATAATGGATGTTCTGCTAAACCAGGTGCTTTGCCTCTACTAAAAATACACCTGGCTTGCCAAGTAGAAAAAGCTACTGAGAAAGCTCATCTATCAAAACAAATGTCTCTACATGTTGTTTGAGTAAGTAACTGCTATGTGTTATAATTTTTTATACATGTATATGTTGAATTTTTACATAGCTGCCACAATTAAGTTGTATATCATGAGTCTTCATCTTCTCAAAACATAAGTCAGTGAATGACTGACTTACAAACTTATGAAGATATAATGACTCCATTGACTCATGAGGTGAAGCTTACATCATGGGGCTAAAAATGGAGGGAGGGAGGGAAGGGGAGTTTAATGCAGTTTTTACTAAAGTGTAAACTAAGAGTGATGAGCTCAAATTTCTTTGAGTTATATGTAAGAATGCATATTCCTAGAAATAATGAAGATCCACTGAATTCAAATCCATGGGATAAGTTAAGGGATTTATACATTTTTAAGTGGTTCTTGAGGGTTCAGGGATACATGCATTATAAGTAGTTGATTACTTAACTACAGTTTGAGATCACTGGCTTAGGTCTTCAAATATTATATTTTTGAAATAGTTGGCAATTCAATCTATGGCTTCTTTTTTCTAGTATCCTTTTGTAAATCACTAAACTGCCTACTTATTACATAAGATGAAAAAATCAGTCGTCAAAGATTTGAAACAAGCTTGGAGGATCACTATAATCCCAGTACTTTGAGAGGCCAAAAAGGGAGGATTGCTTGAGGTCAGAAGATTGAGGCTGCAATGAGCCATGATTGCATCATTGCACTCCAGCCTGGGTGTCAGAGTGAGACGTTGACTCAAAAAAAAAAAAAAAAAAAGTGGCACAGGTGAATTTAGAAATATTTACTATACAGGGTTAGGCAAAAAAAAAAAAAAAGCTTTTTTGTTGTTGTTGTCTTGTAATTCTGAAAGGCCTTAAAAGTGTTATTTTGAGAATTGTACTATTAATTCAAAAAACATGCAAGGTAACCTATTGAAGGAAGCCAAATTATTTCACCCCAAAATATATTTTCCTGGCATAGTTCAAGGTGACTACTTAGAAGGGCTTGGAATAAAAAGATAGTCAAAAAGTTGTCTTGCAGGATGAGATTTGCATCTGCAGGGGAAATCTGCATTGATGCAGTCAGGTTTTCACTGAGGCCCACCTTTATCTGATCTAGGAAATATTAACTGAAAACCTGACATCTTTAAAGTCTGGAAAAAACATTTCCCATCTTATTCTCTTAGGGGACTGCTGCCTGCGAGGCTTCATCTGCTTAACAAGACCACCTTGGCTCGCCAGGCCTGCTCTTCTCTCCCTCCCGTAACCCAGCTTATTGCCATAACCTGTTTTGGGCCATTCTCTGAGCCCCCATTGATCATGTAACCAGAAGATGGTCTATAAGCTTCTAAACCTCTCGGGGGCTTGGGGTAATCACTCTGTGAGTCTCCTCCATGCACGTTAATGTATTTCTATGCATTTTATCTTATTAATCTGCCTTTGGTCAGTGGTTCAGTGACCCTTCAGAGGGCAACGAGGAAGTTTTCCTTTGGTCCTTACATTATATTCATAAGAAAGATGTAAATGACAGTTATCTTTTTAAAAAATTATAGATGAGTGAGACTGAAAGGGGAAAAATAACTTTTCATTTTAGCTTTTGGCTTGTTAATATAAACTTGAGAGTTTATTGGGAGAAAGAGATGGGAGGATCATTTGAGCTCAGGAGCCTGGGCATCACAGGAAAAACCTGTCTCAATTGGAAAAAAATCATGGTGGTGCACACCTCTGGTCCCAGCTACTTGGGAAGCTGAGGTGGGAGGATCGCTTGAGCCCAGGAGTTTGAGGCTGCAGGGAGCTATGATTGCACCACTGCACTCCAGCCTGGGTGACAGACTGAGACCCTGTCTCACATACACACACAAAAAAAGACAATTATAGAACAGAAAAATAAGTTTTTGATACATCTTGTTATTAATGGTGACATGTATCTACTATAATTTTGGAATTTTGTATTGGTAATTTTATGTCAACCATATTTAAATATTTATAACATTCCCATAATATAGGTAAGTTTTCTAATAAGTGAAGAATTTAGATAATTTGCCCAAGGGCACCCATTTGCAAGTAAAATACCTGAAGTAGAAATTGAGAAAATTTTTATTTCAGAAGACATCTATTTACTACATTCTTTATGCTTCCCTTCCTCGTTTTCCTTCTCTCATTCTTTTATTTGTTTTTGTTAATTCATTTGTGTTGTGACTATTATAAAGTTGCTTTGTGTACAAACCATTTGTGATTCTTCAAGCATTTTCAAGGAAAATAACATAAAAATATTTTCAAAAGTAAAATTATTATTTTCCAAGATGTTTGGTTGTGACAAATCTTGACTTCCTTTTTAATAAATAATAAAATATCTTTATTGATATGATTAGGCTTTCTGTCCCCATCCAAATCTCATCTTAAATTGCAATCCTCACATGTCAAGGGAGGGATCCAATGTCTGTAATTGAATCATGGGGTTTTACCCACATGTTGTTCTCATGATAGTGAGTGAGTTCTCATGAGATCTGATGGTTTAATAAGGGGGGTCTCTTCCCTCTTTTCTCAGGACTTCTCCCTCCTGCTGCCTTGTGAGGAAGGTGCCTTTCTTCCCTTTTGCCTTCCACCATGATTGTAAGTTTCCTAAGGCCTCCCCAGCCATGTTGAAGTGTGAGTCAATTAAACCTCTTTTCTTTTTAAGTTACCTGGTCTTGAGCAGTTCTTTATAGTAGTATGAAAACAGATTAATACATTTATGTAGTTACAAAAGCACATTACCCACTGTGAAAAAAATTAAAGACTGTATACATATCTTAAATCTTTGCTCTATGTGTAGCTCCTGTGATCAATAGAGTGTTTACTTCTTCCACCTTTAAATTGCCCTGCAATATATGTATACATAGATATATAAGATTTCTCAGGTGTGTGTTTAACACAAAATCATAGAAAACAATATGTTGTTTTCCATCTTGTTTTTCATTTAAATTGGAAACTTAAAACTTTGCAGAATAGTTCAGGCAAGTATGCTTAATTCTTTCAACTGTTGCATAGAATTCTTAATGTAAACACAATATATTTAATAGTCACCAATTTAAAAATATTTAAATGTTCCTGATATCTGCTATTATAAATATTTAGTAAATTTCTTGGTCATGTATGTTTTGTGTAAACGTGTAAAAATTATTAAAAATAACTGTCAAAAAGAGAATTTGGGATTAAAGCATGTGCTTAATAAGTAGTATAAATTTTATGTTGGCCAATTTGCACTACAAGAAAAAATTATTAATTTTAGTTTTCACTTTCTCTATTACTGAGGTAGTATATTTTAAAATACATTTTCACTTGCTAATTGTTTTATCTTTTTAATGAAATACATTTTTGTTTATTTTACCAGTTTTGGGTTTGTCTTTTTCATTATTAGTGATCTGTTAGGAATTTTACATATTTTGAAAATGAAATCTTTGTTGCATTTGTGGTAAATACTTATACCCATATTGTATTTTTCTTCTTTGTTTTCTGTTGTATTTTTAAATTAATGTATTTTTAATTAGTAAAATGTATTGGTCTTCCTCTTTTATGGATTCTGGGTTTTCTGTTTGGCTAAAAATTTCTCAAGATTTTAAAGTATTCCCTAAATTTTCTGTAATTTTACTTGCAGTTTCATGCTGACTTAAAAATCTTTATTCTAATCCAGGCTTTTAGCAGGTTTCTGGTGAGCCAAGAAATAAAGACTTGGGAAAAAATATAAAGGGGGTCTCTTTTTTAACCTCTTCTTCAACTTGGTGCTAGTTTACTCTGGGGATTTCATTCTCAGTTACTTCCCATATGTGGGTAAAGAAGGCTCAGAGATGCAGCGTTACACAACTCATCTAACTAGTGATCCCAGAGGAATAAGGACCCTCTCTTTGCCATATAAACTTTGTATCAAATCTTAGTAACACTTTCACAATTCTGCTTTGTTTTCCAAAACCCTCTCTGACTTTAGTAACAAAACCAAAAGGAAAGAAATTTTTCTAGGCAGTTTAAAAAATATGTTCACTCTGAGACATGTGTTAATGAGGGAAAATTGATAAAAGCTCCACTGCACAAAGTTCACGATATGCAGTGAGAGAGGTGGAGATAAAGCTTACAGCTTGTTAGAAATGTCTCATATTTTAGTTGAATATGTTTAAATTTTATAGTAACATTTTATCATAAAGATAAAAAAAGACCCTTGATCAAATTATAAATGGGGGAAGATATTTTCAGACTATACTTCCCAGAGGCCTTTTGTGTGGTTCTAGTGGGGCAAGTGTATCAGCACCATGGAGAGCTCCGTATCAAGGCAGCGGCAGCATTCCCTTAGGGTGACCATTTCTGTCTCCTTGTTTTCATCTCTGTAACAAAATTCCCATTTTATTCATGCGTATTCTTCACCTTTTTAACTAGAGTTCTAAATGTATTTTTCATAGTTGTAACGCATTTTCTCTCTGATAGTTCCAACAAGAAAGGCATGGTTTTGTTGATTACTTTCTTTATCGAGAATGCTTACTATTCTTGTTCCTTTGTGGGTTTTTTTTTTTTTTTTTTATGATTTAGGATTGAAAACTAGATACCTCATGTAAGCCACCAGGGACTGTGTTAAATAATATCAATGTCTGCCAACGGACACGTTTATTTTTCTTCTAAGCCTTTGTTGTGGGATATCTCAATATCCCATCAACCTATTTAGGAGTTATCTGGGTTGGTTGTGTTGTTGTTATGGCTATTCTTACAAACCATGAGCTTCAGATTCCTCCATAATTACCCTGTTCTTAATGTGGGAGTTAATTCTTCTTATGGTTTTACTCAATGTTGCTCCACCTTCAGTTTTAGGTGTTTTATCTGTGCTTGTGCCTCAGAAAATGTGTCTCTCATGCTCTTCAGCCTCCCAAACAACGGATTGCTGTTGTTTGTTACTCAGTACATGCCAGCCTCTAGATGGGGAGAGTGGGGTGATTTTCTGCTGTCTTGGTTTAGCCTCAGACTTAGGTGTCTTCTCAGTGATGCTGTCTCCATGCTAGTTATAGGGCATATCTGTGTACTATTCCTACCCTCACTCAGGTGTAGAATGAGATGCTTTCTCTTCTGTTCCCCCAGCTACAATGGATCTTCACCTGTGCTCCAAATGCAGCGGGATTTACTCCTCTTCTCCCAATGTCTTGATGTCTTTTCTCTTAGGAAGGAAAGGATCAAGGATCATTCTGAGGTGGTGTCACTTTCCCACATAATATGAAAGGGGGAGCATACAGCTCTTCTTTTCCAAATTTGCACAAGGGATTCTTTCTCTGCTGTCTTGTCCTGACTTCAGTCTTTCTCATAAGCACTCAATTGAGTTCATGAAGAAGAGCCTATGAGTGTTAATGGCTCTTGGTTCTGTGTCCTCCAATGTTTATGTAGCCCCAACACTTCCTACAAACATTTTAAGAATTTATTGAAAATATTACTGTAGTTATTCTTAAGAGTTTGTACATCAAATTGCATCCACGGCAAACTTCAAGTGCTTAAGATCTGAACCTCTTTGGAATTGTGTGTCTTTCCTTAAATTTCAGGCTAGTGGGTTGCTCTTTTACTTCAGTTTTCTCAGAAGCCAACAAAAAGTATGTTCTTACAGGCTAAAAGGTTTTCTTGTTCAAAATATAAAGAGGTGTCTTTTTCATCCTCTTCTGTTTGGTGCTACATTCCTCTCAGGATTTCTTTCTCAGTTACTTTCTGTATGTGGGTAAAGGAGACTCAGAGATGCAGTATTACATAGCCCTTCAAAGTATTGATCCCAGAGGAATAAGGACCCTCTCTACTCCATATAAATTTCATATCGACATCCCACACTGAAGGCCTAGAAGCAAAAGAAAGGTGTCCATGTGCCGGCATTGATATTATTTAATTTAGTCTCTGTTGGATAACATGAGATACAAGGTTTCATTCCCAAATCATTTAAAACCACACACACCAAGAAACAAGAACAGCAAGCACTCTCAATAAAGAAGGTAATCCACAAAACCAAACTCAAATATGCCCTCGCTACTGGTACTATCAGACAGACAATGTATTTTAACTATGAAAAATACGTTAAAGAATTTAGTGAAAGGGTGGGGAATACGTATCAATAAGATGGACATTTTGTAACAGCTAAAAACAAGGAGACATAAATGGTGACACTGAGTGAATGTTAGAGAGGCTTGTTCATGGAGCTCTCCATGGTGCTGATGCACTTGCTCTCCTAGAACCACTCAAAAGGCCTTAGAGGAGTACAGTCTGAAATTATCTTCCCCTGTTTATATTTTATAAAAGAATTTTTACCTTTATGATAAACTATTACTATGAAATTCAGACACAGTCACTAAAATATGTGACATTTCTAACAACCTGTATACTTTATCTCCACCTCTGTCCGTGTGGATCAGAAATCTGGTGCAGCTTGACTGGGGTCCCCTAGCTCAAGGTCTGTCATAAGGATGCCATTGAGTTTTCAGCTGTGGCAGCAGTCATCAGGAAGTTCGACTGGGAAAGGACCTGCTTCCAGGCTCCCTCATGAATGTTAGAGGCCTCAGGTCTTTTCTGACTTTTGATCTGAGATAACAGTTGATTGTCACATGAACTTCTCCATGGGGTAGCTACATCATGGCAACTTACTTCTCTGAGAAACAGACAGAGAGCAATAGAAAGCTGATATCATTGACATATCCCCTGTGTTGCATATTTTATACATTATCAGAAATTCACTTGGTTAAACCTTCCATTGAAAGGAAGAGATTACACAAGAGCATGACATCAGGAAAATGGAGGAAAATGGGAGGCCTGAAGTTGAGAATTATGTGTCCATCTGACTTCTCCTCCAAAGAGATAAACTTTTTTCTATGCAAAGCAAATTAATGTTTCTGCGCTGTGGAGTTTGACTCTCACCATTGTTTTAGTAAAAGACGTGCATGAACCTTCTAGTCTCCCTACTGTGCATCTTCGCATTTCATTGTCTGAGCACATAAACGTATTTAATTTTTTTTATCAACTTAGAAAGACTTTGAAAGCTTTAGAAAGCTTGACTATGAAAAGAAAAAGTGCTGTAGAGTTATGGCAATATGTCTCAGTCCGTATGTTTACCTTCTAATCACTTATTTACCTATTTCAATCTTACTCTTGTATCTAACTCTTCACTGAAAGTTTACTGAATAATGCTTTTGATGATTGTTACACCAAGTTCATTCAGCACTCTTCAATCCTGATTTTATTTAAATTTTTTTTCTGGCATTTGACACTCTTGGTAACATTTTTTTCCCTTGAATTTATCTATGGGATTTATTAAGATTTTTATGTTGGTTTAGGCAGGCATCAATTTATACCTGCATTCAGAAATGCTCAAGGTAGAACCAATTCAGCCATATGTGAAATAGAACATTGTGAGCTTAATTCTCAAGTCATCTGTGCAGTAAAGTGAATTGAAAACCATTATCTGAAGTTGATTTTGGCTGCTCTGCCCAGGGACCCTCTCAAGGCTTATGTCTGAATATAGGTTGAATGTTCTACAATTCAGATGCCTTTTAGGCTGCTCAGCTTTCATGAAAGGGTATTAATACCGTGTCAGCTCAACATGTGTCTGATGAGTGCTTTTTAATAATTTTCAAGCAAGTTTTGGTCAGGGATGATTTTGTATTTATTTTAATCTCTAAATATTTATCAAAATCTTAGTTTGGAGAAATAATATTGAGGAAATATTGATGAAAATATAAGCAAATTATCCCCTCTTTCTGATATGCCCAGACACAAACACAGTAGCTCCTCCTCCCAAACAAAAGAGATCTGTGAATGTATATCGCATTATGTTGACCCATAAAAACTTGTTATATATTGAGAAGACAATATAATATAGCAATCAAAAACTTGTACTTTGGAGTGAGACAGCCCTGGGTTTGAATCCAGTTGAACAAATTCTTAACTGGGCGATCATGTAAAATGCTATTTCATCTCACTAAACCTAAATGGAATGACAATTACACCCACCTGTGTAAGTTAGCTTTCAATCCTAGTAAAAAGTAACTCTAATAATATTCATTATACCTTCTCATCCAGCTGAGACTAACAGTTTTCCTAATAGTATCACTAGTATTAAAGTCCTCAGAAATCAGAAGCTTCTTTTATACTTTTACACTTAGGAATTTATCCTGATACCACAAGGTCTATTATCTGTTTATCAGTCAGTAAAATGTGTGTACTGCCGTCTTCTCTGCCTTAGGAATACTTAGTATCTTTTACACCTATGCCACCACTATATTATACATTATATATATATTTATACATGATATATGCATATATTTTACATTACATAGAATTATATAT
>NW_012118487.1:8536427-8544569 GCF_000951035.1 Colobus angolensis palliatus
ACGCCACTGCACTCCAGCCTGGGCTAAAGAGCGAGACTCTGTCTCAAAAAAAAAAAAAAAAAAAAAAAGGGCTCTTGCTGGCTTTTTTTTTTTTAAAGGTTTATTGTTTTTCTTAATGATTTATAGCAGTTTCATATATGCTGAATTATAAACCAATAAAACATGGACAAAAGATATGAAAAGACAAATAACAGAAAAGACAATACAAATAACTCTTAAATGTGGAAAAAAGTTCATCCTCACTCAAAATAGGATAAAAAGTAAAAATTGCTATTTATTGAGTGTTTACTATGTGCCAGACACAGTTCTAGGCATCTCATATGTATCATGTTAACTCGTTTTATTTTCACAAGAATGTTTAAAATTGCAGGATTAATATCCTTGTTTGATGTAGGAGGAAGAGGAGACACAGAGGTTAAGTGACCTGCCTAGGGATGTACAGCTCCAAGTGAGTGGCAGAGCTGGGAGATGGCCCTAGAGGTTATACTCTTAACCATTATATTCTACTGACTTGAGAGAGTCAAAACAAAAACAAAGTAAAGAGACAACCTACAGAATGGGAGAAAGTATTTGCAAGCTATTTAATTGACAAGGGATTAATAGCTAAAATACATAAGGAACTCAAACAACTCTATTGCAAAGAAAAGCAATCTGATTTTAAAATGGGCAAAAGATCTGAATAGACATTTCTCAAAAGAAGACATATGAATGGCCAACAGGTGTATGAAAATGCCCAGCATCACTAATCATCAGAAAAATGCAAATCAAAACCACAATATAATAGCATCTCATCCCAGTTAAAACAGCTTTTATCAAAAAAACAAAACATAACATGCTGGCAAGGATGTAGAGATAGGGGAACGTTCATACACTGTAGTTAGTACAGCCACTATGGATATAGTACAGCATGGATATTCCTCAAAAAACTGAAAATAGAACTACGATATGATCTGGTAATCACCCTGCTGGGCATGTATCCAAAGAAAAGGAAATCAGTATATCTAGACAATCTGCATTCCCGTGTTTATTGCAGCACTATTCACAATAGCGAAGATATAGAATCAACCTTAGTGTCTACCAGTGGATGAATGGATAAAGAAAATGTGATACATATATTAGTACATAATGGAATGTTATTTAGCCATGAAAAAGAAAGAATGGAATCTTGTCATTTGTAACAACATGGATGGAACGAGAGGACGTTATGTTAAGTGAATTAAGTCAGGCACAGAAACACAAATATTCCATGTTCTCACTGATATGTGGAAGCTAAAAAAAAAAATTGATCTTGTGGAGATAGAGTAGAATGATGGTTGCCAGAGGGTGGGAAGGATAGGTAGTCAGGGAGGGGGTGCTGAAAGGGGTTGGTTAATGGGTACAAAAATATGGTTCGAAGGAATAAGATCTAGTGTTTGGTAGCTCAGTAAGGTGACCTATAGTTAACAGTAATTTATTGTATATTTCAAAATAGCTATAAGAGTGACATTGGAATGTTCCCAACATAAACTAATGATAAATATTTAAGATGATGGATATTCTAGTCACCCTGATTTGATTATTACACATTTTGTGCTTGTATTGAAATATCCTACCATAAATATGTAAAACTACTATGTATCCATAAAATTTTTTCAAGAGTCAAAACAAGTAAAACTTCCCTGAGCTACTCTTCTTTTATCTGTCAGATTAGCAAAGATCGAAAAGTATGTTAACAGTGTGATAGAGAACTGGTATAGAGACTCTTAGAAATTGCTAGTGGGAACATAAATTGGTACAATCTGAGGGCAGGTTGGAAGTATCTATCAAAATTTAAATATGATAATCCTTTGTCCTAGCAATTGCAGTTCTTGGAATTTAGCCTTCATACATATTTGCATGTAAGAAATGTGTGTGTTCAGAGATACTTGCAGTATTGGTTGGAATAGTAAAAGCTTGGAAATCACCTAAATGTTTAACAGTAGAAGGCTGGTTAAATTATGTTACTCCTGTTCAATGTAGTACTATGCAGCCTGTCAAAGAGAATGATGAAGTTCTGTATGCACTAATACAGAACCAGTTTACAAGCTATGTTGTTAAGTCAGAAAGCTAAGTACATGATGGTATATATATGTATTATATACATGTATATCTGATATAGGAAAATAATAGAAATGTGTACTTATTTTGTGTGTATATATATTACACAAATATATATACACATATATAAATATATATAATTTATTTTATAGACAGGATTTTCTAAAATGTGTTTGTGAATATGGGTGTGCATGTGTGTGCATCTCTCCACCTCACTGACCAGATGTATGAACTTCAGGGAATAGAAGGTGGTTTTCATTTTTTGTTTGTTTTTTACTTTTTGTGTTTTTGTTTTCTTTTTAGATTTTTATGGCCATTAATTAATACAATAACTGGTCATTAAAACATTGCAAAAACAGTTTCTGGATGTACATATAAATAAGTAATTGATAAAATATATCATAGCTTTATCTGGAGTCCTATCTTCTGTTTTATCAACATTTTATCAATAATTTTAATCAATCTATGGAAAATACCAAATTGGCAGATGACAGAGAAGAGAATAACAAATACATGATTAAAAGTTTGTCTTAAAATCTTTGAGTGGATGAAGTAATGAGTTGGTACTGAAAACAGCAGATACAGGTAAATTTTTCAAATGTAGTTAGAAACATCTCTGTACATGTACAAAACACAGAGAATAAAGATTAATGGACACACAAGTATGTATGACTTTAGGTTTTTTATGCTTAAAATAATTTTATAAGACCTCTACTTCAAGAAAGTTGCAGTAGTTATATTTTCCCTACTCTTTTTGCTAAGTACAAATAAAAACCTTAAGCGGTACATGTGAAAATTATAAGTAAACTCTGAAAGACAGAGAAAAACCTAAGGGCCAAATAGAGGCCTCTAGACCCAAGGAACTATAGGATAGTGAGATCCTTGTTTTTCTTTAGTTTGTTTTTCATTCTTTATCATCAATTTAGAGCCAAAGAAACTGACAGCTGGAAACATCAAAGGGCACAGACAAAACTTTTAGACAATAATTGCACTACTACAGAAAAATATTGCATAAAAAATATATGCCCCCCATTTTTACCCATACCACAAAAGACCTAACGGAAAGTTTAAGATTTCATGCTCTTCAGGCCAAAATTAGGCACCTCAAACCTCTCACTAAGGTGGTATCAAAGAAGTCCAGTTATAGGTCCAGACCTTACATCCCTGCCAGGCTATAGCCAGGCAAGCCCATATCCCTCTGGAAAAGCAGTGACCACAGTGAGGAATACAGATTGCTCCCTAAGCAGTGTTCTCAGGTGTCCTTCTCCTGTCTTCCTCTTTTGAGTGGTGTCAGAGGAAACATTGTAGAGTATCAGGACTTTCACCACTGCCCAGTAGTATTGATCACCCATGCTTCCATTTGGTCTGTGGATTCCAAATAGGGAACAGTACGAAGATAATCCCAATCGGATATATCACAGGAGGCTTAGAAGAGAGCCAGAACATCCACCACACTCGGCATTAATGAGATGTTTTGTGGGTGTCAATACATGCCAAGTGAGGGGCCCTGGCAGGGCAGTAATGATAGATCACCAGGCATCAGGAGAATAAAACAGAAGACGTAAAACATAGCCATGTTCAAAATGCTCAAGTTTCTATAACATTACTTATCATGCCAAAAACCAGGAACAGCTCAAACTAACGAAAAAGAAAATCAATAAATCACCACCTAGACAGCATAGATGTTAAATTTTTTTGTAAAAATGTTAAAATATCTATTATAAAAGTGCTACAGTGAGCAATTGCAAACATGCTTAAACACTGAAAAAGTAGAAAGTTTCAGCAAATATGGAGTCTCAAAAAGGAAATAGAAGAAAAAGAGAAACAAGAAATTGTAGAACAGAAAATTACAATAAGCAAAATAAAGTATACGGTTGATAGACAGAACTGCTAAATGGAGGAAAAGAAAGAGTAAATCTGAAAATAGGAAAAATTAAAGTTATCCAAACAGAACAAAAGAGATAAAATAAGACAAGAGGAACAACAACAGCTATAAGAAAACAGGGCATCAAAAGTTATAGTATTAAACAATAAACCTAAAATTTGTGTCCCTGGATTCTCAGGAAGAAAAAAATGAACAAGGCCGAAAACATTATTCAAAAAAATAGATGAGAGAAAGTGTCCCAAATTTGGGGAAAATGTGTCTAGAAATTCAGGAAGTTTAACAAGCTGCAAACAGGATAAAGTCCAAGACATTTACACCAAAAGACATGATAATCAAACTTCTGAAAAGTAAATACTAAGAAAAAATATTGAAAGAAAAGGGAGAGTAAAATGACATATTATCTGTAGGGGAAAAACGGTTCGAATGACAGGCGGAGGCCTCATCAGAGACAGTGGAAGCCAGAAGGAACTGTCTCAATATTTTTCATGTACTGAAAGAAAGCACATGTGCACATGCACACACACACACACACACACACACACAGATGAAAAGCACTGTCACATCAGAATTTTATATTCAGAGAAAATATCCCTCAAAATGAAGGAGAAAGACATTCTCAGATAAAGAATAAAGAATAAAATTCAATTACAGGAGATTTCCCTTAAAATAATGACTACAGAAAATTTTGTAAACAGATAAAAATAATAATAAAGAATATTGAAATGAGGAAAAAAATCACATTTCACACAAATATAGGTAAGTACAATAGACTTTTCTTGTCTTGAGAGGATCTAGAGCTAGGCAAGGAATTCCTCGACTTGATACAGTAAGCCTTCTTATAACCCATAAAAAGAAGAATTGATAAATTGAAACTCAACAAAATTAAAACTTTTTTATACTCCAGATGATGTAAAGAGAGTAAAATTTCAAGATAAAGGCAGAAGAAAATATTTTAAGCAGTATATCAATTGATAAACTAGTATTTAGAATACATTTAGAACTCAAAAAACTCAACAGTGAAAAAACAAATAATTCAGTGTTTCTTAAATGGCTAAAAGACCTGAAAAGACATTTTATCAAATAAGTTACACAGAAGGCAAATAAGTATGCAAAAAGAAATTCAACATCACCAATCTTTAGGAAATTTTTTATTAAAAGCACACGGAGTCACATGTGTAATCCCAGCACTTTGGGAGGCTGAGTTGGGCAGATGGCATGAGCTTAGGAGTTGGAGACAAACCTGGGCAATGTGGCAAAACCCTGTCTACCAGAAAAGAAAAGAAAAGAAAAATTAGCTAAGCGTGGTGGCTTGTACCTAGTCTAGACTACTTGGGAGGCTGAAGTGAGAGGATCACTTGAGCCTGGGCAGTTGAGACTGCAGTGATCTGTGATTGCACCACTGCACTCCAGGATGACAGAGTAAAACCCTGTCTCAAAATAAATAAATAAATACATAAATGAAAACACAAGGAGAGATTATATAAATCTATCAAAATAACTAAAATAAGAAAACAAAAATAGTGATACCAGTAAATGCTCACAAGGATGTGGAGTAATTGTATAACTAATATATCCGTGGTAGGAATGTAAAATGGTAAACCCATTATGCAAAATACTTAGCAGTTTCTTAAAAAATTAAATATGCAACTATACTATGATCCAGCAAATGGACTACTCACCATTTATACTAGAGAAAGGACAACATATGTTGACACAACATCCTATGCATGAATATTCACCCAATTTTTATTTGTAATAGCCAAAAGTTGGAAAGAACTTAGATGTCTTTCCATAAATGAATGGTTAAGCAAACTGTGGTACATCTACAGCAAGGAATACAACTCTACCATTTAAAAGAAAAAATGAACTATTGATACTTGCAACCACATGGATTAAAATCCAGAGATGTATGCTAAGAGAAAAAAAAAAAAACAGTTTCAAAAGAAAACAAACTGTACGATTCCACTCATATAATATTTTTGAATCAATGAAATTACAGAAATCAAAGACAGATTATTGATTACTAAGGGCTATGAAGGGTAAGGTTTGGGAAGGCAGTGGGCAGGTCAACAAAAGGGCAAAAGGAGGAATTATCATAGTGAGAACCATGTTCTGTGTGTTGACATCACCAATATCAATATCATAGCTATGATATCATACTACAGTTTTGCAAGACATTGCCATTGGAGGGAACTCAGCAATGAATCCCCAAGATCAGCTGGATGCAGTGGCTCATGTCTGCCATCCCAGCACTTTGGGAGGCCGAAGTGGGCAGATCACGAGATCAGGAAATCAATACCATCCTACCTAGGTCAGGAAATCAAGACCATCCTGCTTAATATGGTGAAACCCCATCTCTACTCAAAATACAAAAAAATTGGCCAGGCATGGTGGCGGGCACCTGTAGCCCCAGCTACCCGGGAGGCTGAAGCAGGAGAAAGGCGTGAACCTGGGAGGTGGAGCTTGCAGTGAGCTGAGATTGCACCACTGCATTCCTGCCTGGGCGACAGAGCAAGACTCCTTCTCAAAATAAATAAATAAATAAATAAAAATGAATCCACAAGATCTCCATTATTCTTCTACATGCATGTAAATCTTAAATTATTGCAAACTAAAAAGTTTAATTTGTAAAAAGGGTTTAATGGAAAAAAGCGAAGGAAGAAAAACATCCAGATTGGAAAGGAAGAAAGTATACTTATTCTCAGCTGACATGTTTTTAGATGCAAAAATCCCTAAAGAATTTTTAGAAGGCATTTGAGCTAACAAACAAGTTGAGCAAAACTTCAAGATAAAAAATCAATATAAAAATCAGTTGTATTTCTATACATTAGCAATGAAAATAAAACTTCATTGAAAATTAAAATTATTTAAATGAAATTTAATTTCATTACACTATGTTGGGGTCTGCGTGTTTCCTAAACAAAGGAATGAACACACAAGACAACACAAGACAAGACAAACATGGCGGCCGCGCTGAACGACATGCTCCGCTTTATTTTATACAGTCGTTTGTGGAATGTTACCAAGTCACAAGACACATTGTTGTTTTTCTGACGTTTCCCTGACTTTCTGGATTTTCCAGATGTTTACATATAAACAAACCCCCAGGGTCTGCTGTTTGCAGCTGGCTCCTTTGTCCTCCCTGCAAACAGGGAAGGAATGCCCTGCTTCGTTTGCAAGAGCAGGACTTATAAGGAACATCTCCTTTGCGAGCACGTAGTCCTCTACACACTAACATCAAAAACAATCAACACTAGGAAATAGTTTAACCAAAGAAGTACAAGATTTGTTTGCCAAATACAACAATATAGTCTCAGAAAAAAATTAAAGAGGACCTAAATAAATGGAAAGATACTTCTTGTTCTTGAAATGAATGTCTCAATATTGTTAAGATGGCAATACCCTCAAATTGCTCTACAAATTCAACATGACCATTAGAAATTTTCAACTGATTTTTCTTTTTGCAAAAAATGAGCACACTTATTCTAAAATGTGTATGAAAATTCAAAGGACCCAGAATAGACAAAACAATACTGATAAAAAAAAGAAAAACTTGAAGGTCTCATAGTTCCCAATTTTAAAACTCACAACAAAGCAACAATTATCAAAAGACTGTGGTGATGGCATATGTAGATTAGATAGATAGATAGATAGATAGATAGATAGATAGATAGATAGATAGATAGATCAATCAATGGAATATAAATTCAACATCTATGATCAATTGACTTTTGACATGAGTGTCAAATCATTTAATGGGAAAATAATTGTCTTTTCAACAAATGGTGCTAGGGCAACTTAATATTCATTTTCAAAAGAACAAATTTGGACCTCTGCTTCACAATCTATGAAAACCTAACTCAATATGATTCAAAGACCTAAATCTAAGTGTTAAAACTCTATAAATCTTATGAGAAAACAGAGATAAAGTTTTGTGACCTGGAATTGGGCAGTGGTTTCTTAGCTGTAACACCAGAAAGACAATAAATAAGTAAATAAGAAAAGATTGATAAATTGGACTTCATCAAAATTAGAACCTTTGGCCGGGTGCGGTGGCTCAAGCCTGTAATCCCAGCACTTTGGGAGGCCAAGATGGGTGGATCACGAGGTCAGGAGATCAAGACCATCCTGGCTAACATGGTGAAACCCCGTCTCTACTAAAAATACAAAAAACTAGCCAG
>NW_012118487.1:8544724-8549838 GCF_000951035.1 Colobus angolensis palliatus
AATTAGAACCTTCTTTGCTTCAAATAACACCATCAGCCATCAGGAAAGTTAAAGTCTCAAGGAACCACAAATAGCAAAACTTTACTGAAAAAGGAGAACAGAGCTGGAGGACACAACTTCCTGCCTCAAAATTTGCTACAAAGCTATGTTAATCAAAACAGCATGGTGCTTTCCTAAATACAGGCACATAGACTAATAAAATAGAACAGAGATTCCAGAAATAAGCCTTCACATACGTAGTCAAATTATTTTTAACAAGAGTGTCAAGACCATTCGATTGGGAAAATAGTCTTTTCAAAAAAAGATTCTGGGAAAACTGCCATACATGCAAAAGAATGAAGTTCAACATTAAATTAACACCATAGTCCATATTACACTCATTACAGTAGCTACTATCAAAAAATGGAAAACAACAAGTGTTGGTAAGTATGTGGAGAAATTAGAACTTTTGTGTACATTGAGAATGTAAAATGATACAGCCACTGCAGAAAGCAGTATGAGAGTCCCTCAAAAAAATTAAAACATACTAGCCACATAGTCCCACAATTCCTCTCCTGGTTATATACTCAAAATATTTGAAAGTAATATTTCAAGGTGATATTTGTATACCATGTTCATAGCATCATTCACAGTAACTAAGATGTGGGGAAAACTCTAATGAATGATTGAATTGAAAAATGAAATATACATACAATGGTATATCATTTAGGCTTAAAAAGGGAAGAAATTCTGACATATGCTATCACATAGATGAAACTGGAGCACATTGTGCTAAGTGAAATATGCAAGTCACAGAAAAGATATATGCTGGATGATTTCACTTACGTGAAGTACTTAGTGTAGTCAACATTACAGAGACATAAGGTAGAACTGTGGTTGCCAGTGCCTAGGCATTGGGGTAATGGGGTAATGAGGAATTATTGTTTAATGTGCAGAGAGCTTCAGTTTTGCAAGACGGAAAGAGTTATGGAGATTAATCCTGGTGATTGTTACACAATATTAAGATACTTAATACCACTGAACTGTATATTTAATAATGGTAAAGACAGTAAATGTTATGTTATGTGTATTCATACACAATACAGTTGTGGAAAAAATGAAGACAAAATAATTTTTTAAACAAATGACATCATCAAGAGTTTTAATTCTATTGAAATCTTCTCTGAACAGTATTTTGTTGTTCAAAATAAGTAAATTGAAAGAACATCCTATAACAGATTATATAAAAATTAAATATAAAAAGACCTTTTAATATATATGAACGTTATATACATATGTGTATACGTGTGTGTGTGTGTGTTTTATATGTGTGTATATGTGTGTGTATGTATATGTATATCATATCAGAAAAACATTTGGTCACATGTTCAGGCAAATGTTTGATTTTGTTGACTAGTGATGGTGTTAAATCATTTTCAGGCATTTTATGGCATGTAAATATTGCTGCCCTGGGACATCCAACTGATACCATGAACTTCTAAGCTTCAGTGAAGGTGTGTTCATCCTGTAGAATTAGCAATTTATTGATTGAATATAATTGTCAACCATGGGATTATGGACTTGCAATCTCAGCATTTTTTAAAAAGAAGCATATTTTATTAATTTCTTTGGCACCTGATTGGTCTTCTTGATCATTTTAGTGTTTTATGTAGTGGAGGTCTCAATTAAGCAAGAAGGGCTGTGAAAGAAATTTTCCTTTCTGTCACACATACACTGTAAAAATAAAAAGTGATAAGTAACATTGAATATAATGAAACCTAAGGCCAGAATATGCCTCTGTCGATGCAAGAATGGAATAATATTGGAGGGCTGGGATAATATTTGAGGGGTGAGATAATATTGGAATATTTAAGAAAAATCAGTAAGGAAGAAAGATCTCATCTTTCTTATTGTTTAGTTCTCTCCATCTCACAGCACTTCATTGTAGAAACTATGGTATGACCTTATTGAGTGTGGCTGTACAGAAGGAAGTCCTCACTTTAAATATTCAAAGTTTTTCTCCATTTTTATCTTATATGAACAGTATTAATATGGGAGTGGATAATATAGTCCCTTATAATATAATATGGAAATCTTAATATGGGATCTCTGTTGCTAAAAGATACAAAGTGAACTTCCTGGTTCATGGTTATATGGGAATCACAGCAGACCCAAAATGGCAGGTGGAGACTATGGAGATAGACTAGAGGGCATCTGCAGTAATAAGAGCTGATGTAGAGCTGCCACATCCCAGGAGATGCTATAAATATGTACAATTAATACAAAAAGAAGACTAATATGAAAAAAGTTTGGGAATTGGCACGAGATATGCCACCAATGACAGCATGGGGTGATACAAGCAAGTATCAACTAAGAGCAAAATCTGGACTAGTGATTTCTAATCAGAGGCTACTGAGGATATCACTTTTACCTGACCCCCATATGGTCAAATAATTCGCATGAGTCCACTGTGAATCCACTTCATATCTTGGAAATTAGCAATAAAGTATGTATGGAAAATATTCTTTTAAAAGAACATTTTATCTAACAGAAACTGCATTACTTATGGGCATATAAAAATTATCAAATTAGAATGACTTTTCTGGATTTTAGCAAATCCCCATCTCTCTTACCATAGTGAGGATTTTTAATGGAGAAGAATGACTTAAAAGGAAACAAAACAAGGAAGGAATAAAATGAGTTATCTTTATGTCTGAATATAGTGTCAGTAAATTTGGGACCACACATAAACAATGTAAAGTGTGTATAAGATAGAAAAAATCTATACTAAAGAGGTATAAATTCTCTCTATGAAAAGACTGAGGTAAATTTTATACACACACACACACACACACACACACCACTTGAATAAGATTATTGAATGAACATTTATCGGATGCCACTAACTAGGAGGAACATTATATAAAGTAACCAGGATGTCCAATGCCACTGTATCATCATATATTCTAGAGGTTTGGGAGAAACAAGAGGTTTTAGAATCATTTAAGTTTGAAGTGCAAATTAAAAAATGATGAAAGACTGGACTTGAGAAATAGAAAGAATTAGGTCATGGATTGTCTACTAAAATATTTTTTAAAAGGGAGGGCTATGATTTGATATGTGTTTTGGCTTGATCACTGCCTTAGCAGTATGAAAAATTCACATAAAGATGGAAGATACTTGAGCAGAGAGATTACTTATGAAATATTTGTAGTAATCCTGGAGATTCAAGATGAGGATCTGCTTAAAGTAAATTATTAATGGCAGGAATCCATAGGTGAAAAGAAATTTGAAAGATATTTGAGAGTGAAATTGATAGTATTCAGTAAATGGTTGGCGAAGGTTACTGAGGGAAAAAGTGAAGAGATGGACCCTTCCTTAAATATATGTGTTTATAATTGGATGACCACTAGTGCCATTTGTATAAAGGTAGAAAAAGCAGGGGTGAAGTGGGTTTGAGTCAGGGATCAAAAAGAGGAAATGCTGAGTTCAGTTTTTAAGTTGAATTCGTTTTCACTAGCACATCAAAGAGAAGATGTCTTACAACAAACATTCTCTTCAGAAACTCAAAAGTAGGGATATGAATGTGCTGGTCAGTGACTTACCTATCTACCATCCTCTTGTGCTTCTAAGCTCTCTGAGGAAGATTAATATGTTTCATTAATCTTTGAAATACTAAGTGACTTAAATGTCACATTTTAAGTAGTAGGAAATGGTAGGTTCTCATGATTTCTTCTTTTTTTTTTTTTCTTTTTTAGATTGTATCTCACCCTTTTGCCAGGCTGGAGTGCAGTGGCACGATCTTGGCTCACTGCAACTTCTGCCTCCCAGGTTCATGCCATTCTCCCACCTCAGCCTCCTGAGCAGCTGGGACTACAGGCATGCACCACCACGCCCAGCTAATTTTTGTATTTTCAGTAGAGACGGGGTTTCACCACGTTAGGCAGGATGGTCTCAATCTTGACCTTGTGATCTGACCACCTTGGCCTCCCAAAGTGCTGTGCTGGGATTATAGGCATCAGCACTTATTTGCAAAAAGAAAGTTTGCATTCCTTCCATTATATTAAAACTAATGTAGATATTTATATGATACAGAGGAAACTAAACATCAGGATTTGGATTCCGTTTTAGCTGGGACAAGACGTGAAATAAATATTGAAATTATTATAATATCCGTATTTTCTGAATGGATTACATCGAGAAAATGTTTTTTTTTTTTCATTTATTTCAATTAACTAACAATCTTACCAGAAATGGGATGTCATGGCAAATACATCAATATACTCAACTCAAATCTTTAATATTATTCTTTATACAAATAATTTGTAATGTCAAAAAAAGTCACTTTCCTGACAGGAACTAAAAAGAATAACAAAAGCACTAAAATGAAAGCCAGCATTCCACTGAGTTGGACAGAAATTCATTTAACTGGTTAGGATTCTGTCTGAAATAACTGCACTCAATTTGTTAATAGGTCTGTGAGTTCTTTTATAGGCTGTAAATTTTAAAACTGTTCCACTGACAGTTCAGCATTCACAAAACTAGCTCTAGTTCTATCAACTCACTGCATGAATTGTAAATTTCACATTTGGCAAGCAACAGAAATTACTTTACCTACAGTGAGTATTCTGAAATGTAATTTAAGACATGGTGTTTAGTCTTCTGTTTGTTAATAGCATCTACTGAGAAATAACTTTTATTGAGAAGCCAAACAACTGGAATTTATTTCATGCTCTATAATTTTATGAGAAACAAATGATAATAAACAGACTGATAGCATGACTATTCACAAAAGTAACTTAGAGATTACAGTCAGTATAGATACTATATTAATAACTGTACTTTTAACAGTAAGATACTTGATGTATATAGAATAAATCCATACTTATTGTGGGTAACATATTAAACTCTCAGAAGAGGTGAGCTTATTTGTGAAGTTTAGATTCCGGAGCTTAACTACTTGAATTTCAATTAGTATTCACCATAGTTGTTGTATTAAATGCAGATTGTGTTAATCTAGCTAAGAAGAAAACAGGAACCTACACTTTAGGGTATTGGTTAATTATCTTTTCATTACAAATATTTATTTAATTGTACAATATAAACTTTTTTTTTTTTTTTTGAGACGGAGTCTC
>NW_012118487.1:8552669-8566463 GCF_000951035.1 Colobus angolensis palliatus
AACCCGGGAGGCGGAGCTTGCAGTGAGCTGAGATCCGGCCACTGCACTCCAGCCCGGGCGACAGAGCAAGACTCCGTCTCAAAAAAAAAAAAAAATATATGATTAGTGCAAAGGAGCAGCTAAGCATTCCAAACAGTGTGCTATTCCTTCTTACGTAGAATACTATTTGGGTAGTTTCATGTTTATACTGTTCGGAACGCTATTGTTTTGCATTATATTTATATGTCTTTTCGTTTTGAGATAGAGTCTCACTCTGTCATTCAGGCTGGAGTGTAGGGTGCGATCTCAGCTCTGAAAGATTCTCCCTGGGGCCTGAAAACTTAAGGGAATGAGTAGCTGCCCCCTCCTCAGACCCAGTCCCAAGGCTCAAGACCACTTGCGCCAGCAGCGTGCGTCAGCAAGATAGCAGAAGCAGGAAGAGAGCTGGCCAGAAGATACGTAACCCCTGAAGATCCAGAGTGAAGCTGTCCTGGTACTACGTAGCAGTCACGTCAGACAGGGACACTTCGTGTTTACAGAGGACTATAAAACCCATGCCCTGTCCTCACTTGGGGCTGATGCCATTTTAGGCCCCAGCCTGCCTGCACCCCGACGCTCATTAAAACAGCCTGTTGCTCCACATTGCCTCGTGCTGTTTGTCGACCCTCTCTCGGCGTTCAAATCCATACAAGAAACTTGCAGGCTCACTGCAACCTCTGCCTCCCAGATTCGAGTGATTTTCCTGTCTCAGCCTCCCGCGTAGCTGGGGTTACAGGTGTGCACCACCACGCCAAGCTAATTTTGTACTTTCGTTAGAGACAGGGTTTCACGTTGACCAGGCTGATCTCGAACTCCTGACCTCAGGTGATCTGCCCACCTTGGTCTCCCAAAGTGCTGGGATTACAGGCGTGAGCCACTGCACCCGGCCTATTTTTATATTTCTTTGGGGTAAAATATGTATATATTTCCATTAAGTACTTACGTAGGAGTCATATTACAACGTGTAACTTTAACAGATTCTGTCAAATTATTTTTCAAATAGGTTGCACCAAAGTATCCTCTTAACAGCAGGGTATATGTGCTCTATCTACTTACTCCACATTCTCATTAACTATATTGTCTGTCTCTCAGTTTTACATTTTGGTAGATATTCGATATAGCAATTGTGATTTTTACTTCCATTTTTCTTATTACTCAAGAAAGGGAACATTTTTTCATACGTTATGAGAATGGCAGTTCACCAATGTGATCTTCCTCCCAAACACTCATAACCCAATGTATCAGAAAAATCCAATTGAGCGACATTCTAGAAAAAAGCTGACCAGTACTTTTCACACGTTGAAAGAAGTGAAAATCATGAAAAGTCTGAGAATCTGTCACTGTCAAGGAAAGCTTCAGCTACATGACCACTAAACATAATGTGGTTTGCTGAACGGGAACTTGGGCCAGTAAAAGTACAGCAAGTAAACACTGAGACATTCTGAAAAAGGCATAGACTTAAGTTACTAATAATGTGTCCCATTAGTTCATTAATTGTAGTGAATACACCATATTCATGTAATATGTCAATAATACAAGAATATTAGTGTAGGTTATATGGGAATTCTCTGTACCATCATCACAAATTCCCTCTCAATCTACAACTGTCCTAAAATAAAAAGTTTAAACACATAGACCTAGAATGTATTTTTTTTTGCATCATTTGTCCAGAATCATGCTCCTAAATCTTAATAAACAACTTTAAAATACTCTACTAATAAAGATATTGTTCAATCTTAGAGTAGAAATTGAAGTTTCATGTCTATACATGTTTAAAAGAATTATTTTTTTTTCAAAATTCAGTGTAAAAGGTCACTAAATTTTTAGGTACCTTTTGTAGGCTCTGAATGAGAGACTAAAAGGAACATAGATTTCTAAACTGCCTCACAGCACTGATACTCCATGATTGACTTACTGTGACAAATAGTAAATGAGATTTTTTTTTTTTAAGTCCACAGTGCCACCGTGAGTAGTTTTTCTGCCCCAAGCATGCAGTAGGTAAAAGAAGCCAAATATGTCTTTTTGAGAAGGAAACATCACTTTTATTTTATCAACACATGAGATTAATTTCAGTAGAGCTGATCTCCATGAATATATTTCCCTTCTGACATTGCCAAGGTCAATGGAATTTTAACTTCCTGGTGCATTTGTACTGGTTACACAGCTTAAGCCTTCGTAGAGCAAATATAACTCACCATGTATCAAGTTTGCTTTTTAAAGTTCAAGTTGAATATTTCTATTTCTAGCTCAGCCTTTACATGCTCTGCTGGTTTTTTCTCTGTGCCATATTCCTTGGCTTCTTTTATGTAACTAAGATCTCAGATTATATTGATTAAGGTTTCTTAAAGAACACCAAAAAAAAAAAAAAAAAGGAAAAAAAAGATTATTGGATTTAAAGCAATAATTACTCATGAGCACTGAGCTTGTAAGCATAAACTAGGGTTGATGTTTACTGTAATTAGAATTATGCAGTGATGAGAAAATTCAGTGTTATGTGTATATGTGTGGAAGAATGGGTAATTTGGTGGCCTTTTTAGACCATGTGACTTATATGATTGTTCCAGACAGATTTTTAAATGAATGACTTCAAGCAATATACAAAGTAAAATAATGTACACAGATAAAAAATAAAAATATTGACTTTATGCATCTTAAATCATTTGGTTTTAAACTAAATCTGTACTCTAGACATTTATCTTTACATATTTGATCCATTTGAAACATCTTTTAAGTTTTAGCAATTTATCATTTTTCTTAATGAAGAACTCTATCGAAGCTGTTCCTCTAAATTTCCCGGTTCTAATACTGCCAGTTAAAGTAAACAACCCTGAAGTTTGACAAATGGAAGTTCTGCTGTATATTTCAAAAAGTAAAATACAACCAAGCGCATCTACTTGGGTATACTAAGGCAAAAATATGATTTTACTTTTAGTGAAAAACTCACCTGTTGTTTAATGTATGAATTTCTTTTTTAAATTTAACTTTTACTTTAAGTTCATGGGTACATATGCATTTTTGTTATGTAGGCAAACTTGTGTCATGGGAGTCTGTTTTATAGCTTATTTTGACACGCAGATATTAAGCCTAGTACCCACCATTTTTTCTAATCCTCTCTCTCCTCACACCCTCCAGTGGGAGGCCTCAGTGTCTGTTTTTTCTTTTATTTGTTGATAAGTTGTCATCATTTAGCTCCCACTTGTAAGTGAGAACTTGCAGTATTTGGTTTGCTGTTCCTGCATTAGTTTCTTAAAGATAGTGACCCCCAGCTCCATCCATGTTCTTGCAAAGGACATGAACTTGTTTTTTATGACTGCATAGTATTTTATTGTGGGATCTGGCCAGCAGCCCGCAACGTAACGAGGCTCTCTCTTTGTTCCCAGGTGGATTGGCAGGTCGAGAAATAATAGACACACACAGGATAGAGAAAGCTGGGTCCAGGGGTGTTACCGCCTTCTGGTCCTGCGGTGCCAACAATGCACTGGATATACCAGCATTTATTGTTATGTTTAGTGAGGGCCGGGGTAGGTTAGTGAGGGATTTAGGGTCATTTGATTATGGGGTGAGATGGTCACATGGGCATGAAGTAATTCTTTAACATAACATCTGTATACAGAAGTACAGTATACAGAGGTAAGAATTTACAATATAGTGTGTGCATCAGTAGTTTCTAACAGAGCCTTAAAACAGAAACACAGTCTTTCCATAACCTATGGTTAGCAAGATATTAATCAGCAGTAACAGTTGCAGCAAGAGCTGGGTACAAACAATCCATAGTAACAGGACGTGAAGCTAGACGAACGGTTAGACCAGAAATTCTCAGAAGGGAGTAGGCCTTAACCCTAAAGAGGCCTAGAAGAGCCATGGCAAGATGAGGGTGTTTGTAGCCCTATCTTATCCATAAGGACAGGCGCCCCCCATGCGTCCATTTATAGGCTCTCCACAAGGGTCGCATTCCATTCCCAGAGCTATGAACATCTCTTTTTCTGGGATAGGAATCTTGGTGATGTGAAACCTCCCTGACTGCATGTCCATTCAGAGGCTCTCTGCAGGGGGAAGCACATCACGTGCTGTTGGCTCATTCTGGCAGTCCAACCTGGCATTGTCTTTACACAATCCTGCATACAATTTTGTATTTACAATAATCAGGAATATTTCATCTTTTATGCCATAGCAATAGTTTCAGGGGGTCTCCCTACAGTATTCCATGGTGTATATGTACCACATTTTCTTTTTCCAGTTTTCCTGTGATGGGCATTTAGGTGGATTCCATGTCTTTGCTATTGTGAATGGTACTGCAATGAGCATATGCATGCATTTCTCTAAGATAGAATGATTTACGTTCCTTTGGGTGTGTGCCCAGTAATGGGAATTCTGAGTCAAAGAGTGTTTCTGTTTTAGGATAGGTCTTTGAAGTAATCACCACACTGGTTTTCACAATGGTTGAACTAATTTATAATCCCACCAACAGTGTACAAGCATTCTTTCTTCTCCACTGCCTCACTGGCGTCTGTTATTTTTTGACTTTTTATTAGTAGCCATTCTGACTGCCGTGAGAAGGTATCCGATTGTGGTTCTGATTTGCATTTCTCTAATAATCAGTGATGCTGAACTTTTTGTATGTGCTTGTTGGTGGTATGTATGTCTTCCTTTGTAAAATGTCTGTGCATGTCCTTTATTCACTTTTTAATGGGGTAATCTGGTATTTTCTTGTAAATTTGTTTAAGTTCCTTTTAACTTTCTGTTAGTTTCTGCACAGAGAGTGCAGAAACTCTTTAATTACATCCCATATGTCGATTTTTGCTTTTGCTGCAATTGCTTTTGTGTCTTTGTCATGAAATCTTTGTTATTCCTAAGTCCAGAATGGTATTGCCTAAGTTGTCTTCCAGGGTTTTTATAATTGTGGGTTTTACATTTAACTCTTTAATCTATCTTGAGTTAATTTTTGTATATGGCGTAAGGAAAGGATCCAGTTTCAATCTTCTGCATATGGCCAGCCAGTTATCCCAGCGCCATTTGTTGAATAGAGTGCCCTTTTCCCATTGCTTGTTTTTGTCAGTTTGTTGAAAATCAGACAGTTGTAGGTGTGCAGCCTTGCGTCTGGGCTCTATTCTGTGCCATTGGTCTATGTGTCTGTTTTTGTACCATGATGGCCTTTTCCTTCTTAATTTGCATTATAGATAACTTGCCACCTGGCAACATTTGGATATTATAATATTTGTATAAACATAAATGTAAAATTTTTTAAATGAGAATTTCAAACTATTGAAGAAAATAATATTAAAGAGATTCATCAGGGATATAATTTATCTATTTTATGGGTTCTTTCAAAATGTCTAACATTGTTCTTTTTTATTCTAGTAACAGAATCCTATGTTTTTTGGGGGGATAGTTCCTCCCTTACTTGATGTGGTCACGTGAGGCCTTCAGCATAAGAAACACAGTGGTAGAATTATGAGCCGGGTCAGCCAGTATCTGCCAGCTCCTTGGGCATGGTTTTTGGTTGAGAAAACGGCATATGACACAAACTGGGACAGTCAGACTTGTTTTACTGAATTGAAAGGACACAGAAAGATGACATTTTCTTTTAAAGGTTATTAAGAGTAAGATACATTTTAGCCTAAACCTTCTGGTGCTTATTTGTTCCACCATGTAGAAACATCCCTCAAGAGAATGGAGTCTGCCTGTACGAGCATGGAGTCAAAACACAGACAGGCATATCCCTGAAAATATTTTTGAGTGCTTCTCTCAAGCCTTACCTAAAGCTACTTACAGCTTGACCTTCTCAGTGAGACTCTGAATGCTTTGCATTTGATTCCTGTCCCTTTCATTGACACATAAGAGAATAATAATATGTGAAAGCATACATATATAGCTATTTCCTTCATCTATGTCCCCTTCTGGTTTCTGGCCAACATTGTTTATAGCAATTGCAATGGACTGAATATGTATATGTCCTCAAAATTTATATGTTGAAATCCTAACCCTCAAGGTTATTAAGAGGTGGGGCCTCTGAGAGATGATTAGGTCCTGAAGGTGGAGTTCTCGTAAATGACATTATTGCTCTGATTACAGAGACCCAGAGAGATCCTGTGCCCCTTCCTCATGTGAGACCAGAGTGAGGAATTGGGTCCTCACCAGACCCAATCTGCCTGAGCCATGACCTTACACCGAATCTGCCTGAGCCGTGACCTTATACTTTCCAGCCTCCAGAACTGTGAGAAATAAACTCCTGTTTTTTTTTAAGCCGGTCAGTCTGTGGGGTTATACTATAGCAGGCTAGCCTGAACTAAAACAGCAGTCCATGATAAATACCGTATATACATTAAAAGGGAACCACAATGCTTAAAACATCTTGCCAAATACACAACCACCTTAAGCTTTTTAGGAAGTCACAACTATGAGAAAAGTCAGTTGTAGCAGGGGTTTCAGTAAGGTGATTATGCTTTGTGACAATGGAATCTTTGTAAAAACACAATTAAAAAAAAAAAAACCAAAACTATTGTACAGATATTCTCCTTTGTGTATCAGAAAAACACTAATTGTTCTTTTTGGGAATACAATTAAGAAATTAAAATGTATACATGCCAAATCAGTAAAATCTAAAAGAGCAAAATTGAAGAATTTTGCCATTAATCTGCATTTAGCCCCATTTGTCATCCAAAAGAGTAATGATCCCATTTTATCAATGTCAAGTTTTAATGCCTTACTTTTATGGCAAGGCCTCTATTTTCTTTCACCTGGTACACTTTTAAATTTCACAATTAAAGAACAGCATTTACTAAGTTTTAATTAAGTTTGATTAATATGTATGAATATTTCCCTCCTATTACTGGAAAAAATTTTTGGAATTTGTTTCAGTAGATGACATGCCAGTCTAATATAAAAATCAGACTTTCAGTTTTGAAATTTTGGCACATTTTGCTTTGTGGAATATTCCAGTGAATCAAATAATTTCATGTGGTGTATGAGCTTAATGGCATTGGAAACTGCAGGGCCTTGGCTTGTTTTAAATCAGAATTAGAGATGTGCCAACCTGTCACAACTTCTATGCACAAAGTACACTATAGTTCTTCACACCCTTTTGAGTTCATATCAATCATTTGAAAATAACATTTTTCCCTCAGAATGAGCTGTCACTATCAATTTGAATAGTGGCTGTTGCGCTGGAATTTATCCAAATTCAGCAAGCCATTTGGTTCATTATATCACAGACCAAATGACTCGCAAAACCATATTTTTTCATACCGTTTTAAAGCAAATACAGTAATATCTCTGCATGGATTTCAGTAATAATTAAGATATGTTAAAGCAAATATCTATTTAGATTTCTATTTTTTCCTGTTTCGTTAGTACTTCTGATTCACTTTGCGATACTCAATTAAAAGCCATTTTTCTCAGTTGCAAATGTGTTCCATTCAGTGATGCTCTAGTCCTGGTAATATGTGATTACCAAAATGCAAACAAATTTTGTGGTGTTTCCTGTTCCTGTTAGAAAACTGTAAAACACTAAATGTCATCCAATAAAGATCGTGCTCATGGTAAAAGAATACTTGTGAAACATACATCTGAATAAAAAAGATTTTTCTCATTTTAGCACAGTGACCATACATGGCATTTCATAAAAGTCCTGTGGTTCCAGGATGTTACTTGCACTGATGTGTCACTAAATGGGACACAATCTTTTTCATGGGACCCACAATGTAAAATCAGCTGCATTTTTTCCTAGAGGAAAACATCTACTGCCCTTCTCTCCTTGCATTTTTGTTTCATTTTATTTCAAAATTAATACATAAGCTTTTGTATTTCAGGAGATAAATTATTTATTTTCTCAACCACAGAGATTTCCATTTGTATAAGCTATCAATTCCAATTGAGTTTGTATTATTAACTCAAATAAGCTTTATAAACTATTATGTAAGATATATTCATAGAGGATTATTGCAGTGAAATCACATGAACTTTACAGAAAACATATTTTACAAATTCCAGCAAAATTAATACCTCAGAAGATATTGTTGAGGTAGAAAATACAAAGTCCAGATTGGGGCATTCACTTTTGATTCCTAGATTTCAAATTACTTTGCCACTTTGAGTTTACTCTGTGTTATATATTAGATAACATGAAGCTGAAACTCTAAACTGCCTATATCACTAGGAAGTTGTAAAAGTAGCACAAAGTAACAGGTGTAAAAGGAATTTGAGGCATTGGAAGTGTCACACTGCAGGAAGTACAGAGACATCACCTGCTACAATGATGCTAGAAAATCCAACTTAATTTTACCTACATTTTTAAATGATGTCTGAAAACACCTTTAGCAGCACATTTACTTCTTTCTATCTTTTATCAAAACCTAAAACCTCAGAATTTATTTGTTGTTTCTCCTGGCTAACCAATCAATTCTTGGTAGTCACTCTTCTGTCCTTTCTATTTTGCCCTAGAAAGTCTGCATTCTCATACTGAACAAAATTTTTGGTCTTGAACATTTGCAATTATTTATTTGATTCTGTCTTCTTCTCTGATGATAACTTCTCTTTCAATCATAGACAGTGTGCTTCCCACTCCCCTAATTCATAAACATTGTGTTATGGATCATCATGGTATTAATTCACTTTCATTTGGAAATTATTGATCTGACACTACAACTAAAATTACTTCATCAGACTTAATGGCACTTTAGCATGACTTTCTATTTTCATTACCTCGATTTATGCCCAGGATTACATCAGTATCTTGTTCATTTTCTTTGTAATTAGATGTGTTTTGCCATATATGTCAATGACTACTGATTTCCTATTGATTTCTTATTTTTTTTCTAAATTTTGTAAAATTATTATTTTTAATCACCAAATCTCAATGAATTTTATGTGTATTAGGTTTCACTCACTCACATAGGCAAATAACACTTTGATCACATCACCCTGAACTATGCTTTGATTCAAAGATTTTAAATTCTAACACTCATAGTCATGCCCAGTAGTCTAATTATTGCAATATCTATATCCAATATTTGTATAAAATACTTCCATTCCTTCAATCTTAACTTCAGCATTTAAACCATCTCATATTTTTTCAAAACTTAAGCAGCAAAATGAATGTTCTATCCTTCCATTGACTCTTTGGTGGATCATTTAAAAAATACATTATATTCTCTTTCTATTGTTGTTGTTCTTATTATTATTATTATTGCCATATTAGTGGGTGTGAAGTGGCATCTTACTGAGATTTTGATTTGTATTTCCCCAGTGACTAATGATGTTGAGCACCTTTTAGCCATTTGTACATCTCTTTGGAGAAACAGCTATTCAAGGTTTATTCCCATTTTAAAAAATTGGTTCTTTGTCTTTCATTGTCAAGTTGTAAGAGTTCTTACATATTCGGGATAGTAGATTTTTAGGATATCTTGATTTGCAAATATTTTCTTCTTTTCTGCAGTTGATGAAAATGTGCTGAAATTGGAATCCTCAAACATTGCTGGTGAAAAAGTAAAATACAGCTGCTATGGAAAGTACTTCGCTGGTATCTCAAAAAGTTGAACATAAAATTATTACATGAGCCAGCGATTTCACTCTTAGGTATATACTCAAAAGAATTAAAAACAAGCACGCAAACAGATACTTGCGCATGAGTGTTCATTGCAGCACTATTCACAGTAGCCAAAAAGTGGAAACGTAACAAATGTTCATCAGAAGATAATAAACAAATGAAATGGAATGGATTCATACAAATGAAATGGATTCATACAAATGAACTGGAATGGATTCATACAAATATTTTTCAGTCACTAAAAATGAATATAGTTATGTATGCTGTAACCTAGGGGAACCTCAAAAGCATTATCTAAGTGAAAGAAGTCAGACACTACAATCCTATATTATATAATTCCATTTATATGCAGCTTCTAGAATAGATAAATGCATGTAGACTGAAAGCAGACTAGTGGTTATTGGGGGTTGGAGAAGGGAGATGGGATTGATTGCCTAATGAGTATGGGATTTCTTTTAGAATGATGTAAACACCTTAGAACTAAATAGGGGAGATGGTTGCACAACATTGTAAATGGACTTAATACCACTGAATTGTACACTTTATAAAGGTTAATGCTTAAATTGATGTTATATGAATTTTATCTCAATTTAAAAAATTAAATAATATACAATTTTGTAAAACGTCTTAATTCTTTCCGTCTAACTACAGTACTATCTTTGGGTATCCGGTGAGATCTGTTTGTGCTTCCATTCTTCACTGATGATTTTTTTTCATCGTATGTAAGACTTTCAGTTCTTTAGCCACCTTTCATATCATTTCTCTTTTTCCAGCAAGAAACGTCTCATTCTTTTCCAAAGTTACAGTTTTTACATATATTGGCTTCGTACCCCCTTCCAGGTCCTGCTTCATCAGTTAAACCTGCTCTTCCTCTTTTCTGTTTACCTGCCAACCGTATTTCATCCTTTCTTCTGGATCTACACTTTTAACTTGATTGATTTACTATTGGTACCTTCCTTTACCTTCACTCCATATGAAAACATCTACCCCTCTTTCTTTAAATTTTAACTGCACTCATCCTGAATGAGGGAGATGAAATACAGCTAAGGCACTAGAATTGTCTATTGTATTTGAGAAAGGGTCAGCAAAATATAGCCTGTGGGCCAAATATGGCCCAACATCTATTTTGTAATTAACATTTTGGGAACAAGGCACACTTATTCACTTATATATTGTCTGTAGTTACTCATATTACAATTACAGTGTTGAGTAGTGGACCCAGAGACAATATTGCCCACAAAACCTAAAATATTTACTATCTGGCCCTTATAGAAAAAAAATTCAGAGGCCGGGCGCGGTGGCTCAAGCCTGTAATCCCAGCACTTTGGGAGGCCGAGACGGGCGGATCACGAGGTCAGGAGATCGAGACCATCCTGGCTAACACAGTGAAACCCCGTCTCTACTAAAAAAATACAAAAACTAGCCGGGCGAGGTGGCGGGCGCCTGTGGTCCCAGCTACTCGGGAGGCTGAGGCAGGAGAATGGCGTAAACCCGGGAGGCGGAGCTTGCAGTGAGCTGAGATCCGGCCACTGCACTCCAGTCCGGGCGACAGAGCGAGACTCCGTCTCGAAAAAAAAAAAGAAAAAAAATTCAGGTTCCTATATTGAAATATCAATAGATTTCAGAATTCTATATTAGAGTAACAGTAGGTATTTTAAGAGATAAAGCTCCAAATCTCTGGATTTACATGATAGAAATGTATTCTCACCTAAAGTCTATGAAATAGCAATATGGATTCAGGAAACAAGCTTGCAGATGCCTTCCGAAAGTGCCTGGACTTCAATCGGCACGTGGTCAAAAAAAAAGTGAATAATCATATTGAATTTTTCCTATTTTTCTTTCTTCTTTAATAGAATATACATTTAATTGTTATTTATTGCTTCCACCAATGCTACCTTCTGTTTATACTTCTACTACTAGCTCAATCATGCCGCTTCAGAGGTGCAGGGTACCAGTAACTTCTTGGAAGTTTAACTCCTTAGATTTCTAAGGAGAGAAAACCTTTCCTCCCAGTTCCAGATATACCTGCAGCAGGCTTTGAAAATCCTCCTGGAGCTCTGGATCTAACTGTTTGGATTTAGACAGTATCAATTCCTGGTGTTTCCTGGATCTGGCTAAAATGACAACAGTGACATAATGCCAAGTTCTGCTGAAAGGTAACTGGAGTAGACTAAGAGTCTCCTATCTCAATCCAGAGTTGTTTTGGGGTCTTGGACTGGGCAGGTCTTGCAGGGAAGAGAATGAATATTGTCAGTGCTTCTAGAGACAGAGAACACAACACTTCAGACAAACTTTCATTCTCCTGAGAAAAATGGCTTTCCTTGTGTGTCTGGTTTTTTTTTTTGTTGTTGTTGTTTGTTTGTTTTGTTTTTGAGACGGGAGTTTCACTTTTGTTCCCCAGACTGGAGTACAATGGCACGATCTTGGCTCACGGCAACCTCTGCCTCCAGAGTTCAAGCGATTCTCCTGCCTCAGCCTCCCAAGTAGCTGGAATTACACGCATGTGCTACCACGCTCGGTTAATTTTGTATTTTTAGTAGAGATCGGGTTTCTCCACATTGGTCAGTCTGGTCTCAAACTCCTGATCTCAAGTGAGGCCTGCATCGGCCTCCCAAAGTGCTGGCATTGCAGGCATGAGCCACCGCACCTGGCCCCCTGTGTGTCTATCTTATACAACAAACTATTTAAACCCTTTGACTTGAGCTTTGAGCAAGAACTGGTTATAACGTACCATATCAAAGGACAAAACGTAATGAATTCATCAACCGATCAATATAATGAGTGTTTTCTTCTTCCCAATCCTCAGTATTCTACATGTTTCTCTTATATTTCAAAATACTGAAGCACAATATTTTAACTGTTATTAAATGTCTCTTTCTTTTTGAAATCTGTGTTCTTGTCTTCTTTAAAGCCCCTTGTTTTCCTCATATATATCCCAGACTATTCCACCTTTATCTCTCTTACTAAATCTATATCCTAGCACCAACTAGTCATTGCCCTCACAGTTAATTATGACCAGATTCTGTACTTAGTTTTAATATCTCATTTTTCAAAAGTTGTCTGCAGTTTCCCACTTCCCACATTCAAAGATCACCATTATTTTATCATTTACATTTCTATGTACTCAGTACTAATGTATTTTTTTCAATTACTAAATATAACATATAAAGGAACAGGTATATAGAGTATTTTAGTGCACTTTAGAAATAAAGCAAGCAATTGTGTAAACAATATTCTAATTCCTGTGATCAGAAATTAGAACCCAATAGATCTCTAAATTCTTTTTTCTTTAAATTATAAAGCCTGCTCACTGTCTTCAGATAAATACTTTCCTGACTAATTTTCTTTTGTTCTGATTTTCTCCATAGATTTTATCACCTAAGTTTTCATCCCTAAACTATAATTTTGTTTTGCATATTTTGAATTTATATTAATGTAATCATACTTTTCACGTTCATTTAGGCTAGCTTATTTCCCACAGCATTGCATTTCAAAATGCATCCATGTTCCTGTATACTGCTACCATTTGCCTTTTATTGCAATATAAAGTTTAATTGAACATGCAATTATTTAATCAGCTATAATATTTGTGATGTATATTCAAGTTAGTTCCAGTTTTGGCAATAATAATCTATGGCTTATGAACATTCTAGTACATA
Source organism: Colobus angolensis palliatus (assembly GCF_000951035.1). Taxonomy (NCBI): domain Eukaryota; kingdom Metazoa; phylum Chordata; class Mammalia; order Primates; family Cercopithecidae; genus Colobus; species Colobus angolensis. Next base: position 8,565,891 of record NW_012118487.1, read on the forward strand.
CATTATGGTGTTCATAGGGGAAGTTTTATAAACAGCAGAAAGAAAAATTGTGGCATAATAGGACTTGTGTTATTTTAAATGTTATTAGATGATGTCAAAGGTTTTCTAAACTGAATTTACCAATTGATATCTCAATTAGCAATGAATTAGAGTTCCCATTTCCTTGTATCTTTCTTGTAATTGCTTTTATGTACAAAAGCTTTCCTGATTTTACATTTTTTTCACATGGATAATGGCACAATTAATTAAAGACTATATTTTCACCACTCTTTTCTTTAATAACTTCTAATAGCTTTTGAAATGTTTCATGATTATCTTTCCCGTATCCGGTTGCATGTACTTTAAAGATGTCATATATTTTGATGTAATAATAACTGGTAGCTTTTAAAACTTCATTTGATAATTAGCAGATTATCTGCATAAATAAGTAAAATACCTATTTTTACATAATTTTCATATATAGCGGCTATATCAAAAAAATCTTAATGATTGTAATATTTATCTGGAGATTACTTTTCAGACTTTTTTCTTTTTTTTCGAGATGGAGTCTCGCTCTGTCGCCCAGGCTGGAGT
>NW_012118487.1:8567168-8590295 GCF_000951035.1 Colobus angolensis palliatus
AAAAAAAAAAAAAAAAAGATATCCGTTGGAATTTTTCAAAAATGCAATACATTATTAACTACAGTCACCATGCTGTACAGTAGATCTTTAGAGCTTACTTATCTTATTCAACCGAAACTCTGCACCGTTTAAGGAACATCTCCCCATTACCCTGGACCTTACCACCACACCTTCTGTCAACCACCGTTCTACTTTCTGCTTCTATAAGCGACTATTTTAGAATCTACCTGTAAGTGAGATCATGCTGTTTATCCATCTGTGGTTGACTTATTTCATTTAGCATGTCATATTGCGTATTTATTCATGGTTTTGCAGATGACAGGGTTTTTCTTTTTTTTAAGTCTGAATGGTACTACATTCATTTCATTTTTTTCCCTTTGATTATACACTCAGAAATAGGTTTGCTGAATTATCTTTCTATATTTTAAAAATTTGAGGAACCACTATATTGTTTTCCAAAATTATGGCTCCAATTTAAATTTCTACCAACTGCATACTAGGATTTCCTTATATCTACATCCTCAAGAGCAGTTATTGTTTACCTTTTTGATAACAGCCATTCTAATAGTCATGAAGTTTGACTTAATAGTTTATTGTGGTTTGATTTTGCATTTCCCTTATGATTAACGATGTTGCATATATTTTCACATATCCATTGGCCATTTGCAAGTCTTTTCTTGAGAAATGCCTGTTTATGTCTTTTGCCCCTTTTTTAATTGGATTATTATCATTACTTTGCTATTGAATTGAGTTTATTATATACTTTAGATATTGACTCCTTATCAGATGTCTGGTTCACAAATACTGTGCCCCATTCTGTAAGTTGTCTCTTTGTTTATTGTTTCCTTTGCAATGCAAAGCTTCCTAGTTTTATGTGGTCTTATGTCTGGTGTCGCTTTTGTTGTTATGCTCTTTTGGGTGATAATGAAAAAATTATTACCTATCCCAATGTCAAGAAACGTTTTTTTCATGGTTCTTTCTAGCAGTTTTATAGCTCAGCCTTTAATTCATTTCAAACTGATTTTTGTATATGGCATGAGATAAGAACCCAATTATATTCTTTTGCATGTGAATACCCAATTTTTTCCAGCACCGTGTATGAAATAGATTGTCCTGTTCCCATAATGTTTCCAGCACCTTTGTCAAAATTTGATTTACTCTAAATATGTGAATCTATTTTTGGTATCTCTTTTAGTTCCCCTGCTATTGGTCTACATAACTGCTTTTATGCCAGTATTATGATGTTTTGATTACTACAGTTTTGCAGTGTATTTTGAAATCAGGTAATGTTATGCTCTAGCTTTGTTCTTTTGATCAAGATTTCTTTGGTCGTTTGGATCTTTTGTTGTTCCAACTAATTTTAAAATTTTTTATATTTATGTGAAAAATGTCATTGGTGTTTTGATATGGATTGCATCAAATGTTTGTATCAAATTGGGTAGTACAGACAGTTTAACATTATGTAGCCTTCCAATCCATGAACATGGGATATACTTTATCTGTTTGTGTCTTGTTTAATTTCTGTCATTAGTGTTTTGCATATAAGTTTATTAGAGATAATGGCCTGTAATTTCATTTGCTCGTAGTGTCTTTGTCTGACTTTGGCATAAGGATAGTGCTGTCCTCATAAAATGTACTTGGAAGTATACTCATCTCTTTAATTTGTTCGCATTTTCTATTTCTTCATGGTAATCTTGGTATGTTGTATGTCTTCAGAAATTTGTTCATTTCTTCTAAATTATTCTGTTTGCTGATATATAATTATTCATAGTGCTCTTTTATAATCTTTTTATTTATTTGGTGTCAGTTGTAATATCTCCTCTTTCATTTATGATTTTTGTCTTCTCTTTTTTCCTTAGTTGGTCTTATCTAAAGGTTTGTCAATTTTATTTTTAAAAAAACAACTGTTTTGTGGATAATTTCTATTAATTTTTGAGACTCTTCTTAATTTTATTTCTGCTCTGACCTTTATAATTCCCTTCCTTCTTCTGAATTTGGTCTCAGTTCTTGAGATGTAATGTTAGGTTGTTTATTGAAGATCTTTCTTCTTAACGTTTGAGTTTATCACTATAATTTCTTTTTAATTTTGCTTTGGATTTCTTCTTTAACTTTTTGATAGTTCAGGAGTGTTTGTTTAATTTCCACATATTTGTGAATTTTTAAATTTTCCTCCTGTTATTAATTTCTAGTTGTATACTCTAATGGTCAGATAAAAAAATACTTGTTATAATTGCAATCTTCTTGAATTTGTTAAGATTTGTTTTGTTGCCTAACATATCGTCTATCCTAGAGGATGTTCCTTGTGTATTGGGAAAGAAGGCATATTCTAGTATTCTTGGATGAAATGTTTTGTATGTATCTGTTAGGTCCATTTCATCTATAGTATTGCTTATATCCGCTGTTTCATTATTAATATTCTGTCTGGATCATCTGCCTATATTATTTAAAGTTGGGTACTGAAGTCCCTTTCTATTATTGTAATGCTGGTTGTTTCTTCCTTCAGTTCCGTTAATATTTGCATTATTCATTTAAGTGCTCTAACACTGGGTGCATATATACTTACAATTGTTATATCTTGTTGATGATTGACTCCTTTATTATATAATAACCATCTTTGTGTCTTGTGATAATTTTGACATGAAATGTATTTTGTCTGATATAAATATAACCACATCTCCTCTCATTTTCATGAATTTTTTTAATCCCTTCACTTTCTGCTTATGTGTGTTTTTGAATCTAAAGTAAGTGTCTTATAGGCAGACTATAGATGAATCTTTAAAAATCAATTCATTTACTGTATGTCTTTTGGTTGATTAATTTAATCTAATATATTTGAAGAACTGATAAAGAGATAAGGACTTATTATTTCCATTTTGTTAGTTTCTGATTATTTTGTATTTTCTTTCTTTTTTCTTTCTTTCCTTTTTCTTTCTTTTTTTCTTTCTTTCACCTTTCTTTCTTTTATCTTTTTTGATTTGATAAGTTTTTGTAGTGGTAAGATTTGATTTATTTCTCTTTGTCTTTAGTGTACCTACTATAGATTTTTTTTGTTACCATGAGGGTTAGATAAAACATATTATAGTTATAATACTTTATTTTAAGCTGAGGGTAACTTAATTTTGACCATACACAAAAGGTTTATATTTTAACTTCTCTCCCAACATTTAATGTTATTGTTATCAATATAAATTCTTCTTGTGCATCTATTAAATTATTATAGCTATAGTTATTCTTAGTATTTTCATCTTTTAAGTTTTATGTTAGAGTTAAAAGTGATTTTTGAACCATTTTTACAGTATTAGAGTATTCTGAGTTTAAATGTATTTTTATCTTTACAGAGAGTTTTATATATTTACATGTTTTCATGTTAGCCAGTAGTATTTTTTCATTTCCACTTAAAGAACTTTCTTTAGCATTTCTTTTAAGGCAAATCTAGTAGTAATGAACTCCCTCCCCCAGCTTTTGTTTGTTGAGGAAAGTATCTTACTTTACATCCTTGCTTGGCATTCTTTTCTTGGCAGGCAGTTTTTTTCCTTCAGCATTTTGAATAGATCATTCCACACTCTCCCAGCCTTCAGTGTTTCTGCTGAAAGGTCAGCTAACAGTCTTACAAAGATTCTTTTGTATGCGATGAGTTGGTTTTTTCTTGTTGCTTTCAAAAGTCTCTCTTTTTCCTTGGCTTTTAAGAATTCAATTATAATATGTCTCAATAAAGATCTATTTATATTAACTTATTTAGGGTTATTTTGACTTTCTGGAGCTGATGTTCATTTTTTTCTCCCAGATTTGTGAAGTTCTCTGTCATTATTTCTTGTTATTTTATTTTTCTGTTTATTTTTTGACTCTCATAATGCACATTTGGTCACTTGATGGTGCCCCATACTTCCTATAGGCCTCCTTCACTTGTTTTTATTTCTTTTTGTCGTATTTTTGTCCGTCTTACAAGGTAATCTCAAATGATCTGTTTCTGAGCTCACCGATTCTCTTTCTTCTGATTGACTAAAGCTGCTGTTGAAGATGTCTATGAAATTTTTCAGCTCAATCATTGTGCCATTTTTGCTCAAATATTTCTGTTTGATTCTTTTTTATGATTTTTTTGTTGAATTTCTAATTTTGTTCACATATTGTTTTCCTGATTTTGTTTAGTAGTCTATTTGTGTTCTCTTGTAGCGCACTGAGCTTCTTTAAGATGATTATTTCAAATTCGTTGTCAGAGAGATTATAAATATCCATTTCTTTTTGGTTCAGCTTCTGATTCTTTATTTTATTCCCTTGGCAGTGCTACGTTACCTGATTTTTCATGATCCTCATCACCATGCATTGGTGACTATGCATTTGAAGAATTAGGCACCTATTACAGTCTTTACAGACTGGCTATGGCAGGGACAGTCCTTCACCAATCAACTGGTCTGGAGATTCTGGGCAGGTTGTCTAGTGGGATCCTCAGATGGGCCTGCTGCCCTAATCATTGGGCAGGCTTGGTGCCTGGGTAAGAAGGTGGGGTGACCCTGGTGCCTGGGTCCAAAGGGGCCAGCGTAGATCCTGGGCCCTGGATCCACAGTTATAGGCCTGAAGCTTGGGTCCACCATAGTGATACCACAGCTAGGATATTCTCAGGTGGGCATGGATCCTCAGTGTCTAGTCTGGCACTCTTGTCTACTGAGATATACCTGTGCATTGGGTCCTTGGAGGCAGGCCTGGAGCCTATGTCTACAGGAGCAGCCGGAAGGATGGGTCGATAGGGGCTAGACTGGTACCAGGGTGGACCTGGAGTTTGAGATATGGGGGAAAGTCTAAAGCCAGGGTGTATGGGTGAAGTTCTGGAGTCTGAGTTTAGTGGGGAAAGTCTAGAGTCTGGGCCTGTGGGGACCAGCCTGGTGCCAAAATGGGCCTGAATCCTGAGACTATAAGGCTGACATGAAGGCTGAACTGTGAGGGCTGGCTTGGCATTGGGACAGACCTAAAAGCTGGATAATTGGGTTCTGGCCTGGAGCCTGAAGCTGTGGGCTGGCCTGATATTGGAGTAGGCCTGGAGGTTCAGTCCATAGATACCAGACTGGAACTTGGGGCAGTAGGGGTTGGTTTGGTTGAGTTTCACTGAAGTAGCCTAGTGCTGGGGTTCACAGCAAAGTTGGGTGCTCACTTCACACTCTTCCCTCCATGCAAGGAAGGAAGGAGTTCTCGACTGTCTTTCTATTTATTTAGGGTATATGGATTATTAGATTATGTATTTTATAGTTTTGCATTTTTCAATGTATTTTATCATCTACATAAATTCTATGATACATGAAATTTTCTAGGTCTCTTAATCCTACTTATTTTTTTCACAGGAATGTTCACTGTCATTAAAGTCATTTTCTATTTATCATTCCAGGAAAAATGCAGTGAAAATGCTCAATCCATTTAAAAAATTAGTGCTTAAAATAACATACTACCAGGAAACTGTTTGTTTATGCCTGTTTATGTGCAATCTACAACTTCTTATCCAGATTCACCTACAACGTTAATATTTTCACTGGAATCTGCAAGCTGATGCATAGCAGCAGTTTTTCTATTTTAATATGAAATTTCTGATTAAAATAATTGTAGTTATCATAGCATATATTTGGGTATGTTGACATCAAGTTTAAAGATCTAGTCCTTTAAAATAAAGATGTATTGATACAAACATTAGGGAACATAACATGAAAACATGACAGAGAAAACATGAAGTAGGGCGAATGCATTTTCCTGGGGCTTACAATATTTCTCACAAAAGATTTACTAAAATTTTGTAATTTGAACCAAAAAGAGTGATCCTGGATGAGCACACTTATAGAGCCAAGAAACAAGAGATTCCTCACTTTGAAGCCTTTAAAACTTTGATTGAGTATGACGCATCAAACTCATTCATGAATATCCAAAATTCAAACACTTTCTCTGTTTTTTGTGAGCCAGAGTTACACAATCAAGAGTTAGGATACTGAAAATCTAACAAATTTTATTTTATCTTTGTATCAACATCACATTTTTGGTGAGTTATTTATTTATTTTTCAAATAGCTATTAAAGAGCTATTCTTTACCAGGGACTACTCTAAGCTTTGGAAATGGAGCAATAGCTGAACCAGATAAAGTCTTACACTTCAGTAACTTACATTCTAGTAGTGGAAATAGATAATAAATGAATGATAAAAAAATATGTAGTGTGTCAGATAATTTTTAAAATACTGAAAAGATTTTAAGAAATAGTGCATTGGGGACAGAGTGTGCTGGAGAATTAACGAAGGCTTTCCCAATACTGGGACAGTTAGCTAGGACATATACAATGATCATTTAATGGAAAAATTCTTCAGACAAAATTGTGTTTAAAGATTCTGAGGTAAAGCTGTACTTAGTCTCATGGGAGAAGGGCAAAAGGGTTAGGTAATTGAATCAGGCAAAAATGTGAGAATGACAGAAAATGGAGTCCGAAAATTAATGTAGGAACAACAACTTTTGGCTTTTGAAAGGTATATAAGTCATGGAAAAAATATTGATTTTATTTAATTGAAACAAAAATTTTAGGTTAAAGGAATGGTCTTCATTACCTCTAAATTATTCACTCTAGTTTTATATTAAGGAAAGATTTCCTGGGATGAAGGAAGTGGTGCTGATAATGGTGGAAATAGGATGTATTTGTTTTCATGCTGCTGAAAAAGATATACCCGAAACTGGGAACAAAAAGAGGTTTGATTGGACTTACAGTTCCACATGGCTGGGGAGGACTCAGAATCATGACGCAAGGTGAAAGGCACTTTTTTACATGGCAGCAGCAAGAGAAATATGAGGAGGAACTAAAAGCAGAAAACCCTGATAAACCCCTCAGATCTCAGGAGGCTTATTCACTATCATGAGAATTGCCCAGGAAAGACCAGCTCCCATGATTCAATTATGTCCCCCTGGGTCCCTGCCACAACATGGAGGAATTCTGGGAGATACAATTCAAGTTGACATTTGGGTGGGGACACATCCAAACCATATCATAGGACATCATTTAAAAGACTATTGCAGGTATTCAGTTGAGAGCTAGCATTGATGGATGGTAACAGTGCACATATTGGTTAATAGTTAGATTTGGAATCTATTTATGAGGATGAATCCACAGTACTTGATAATGTATTGTATATGGATGGGGTTTCTTGGAAGAAAACAAAGACGACTCGAAGGTTCTGTGTTGCAACTGATGAGTAGCAGGTATATCATTAACTAAGACATGAAAACGTGCAAGAGAAAAATTTTACTTTTTTATATTACAAGCTCATAGATGACTATCAGAAATCTAAATTGAGATGCTGAACGGACCGTTGTATTTATAATTCTGAGATCCATGAAAGATTCTACAACCACACACACATACACATACACACGCACACACACAAATGCACAGAAAGAGAGAGAGGAAAAATTATCTAATGAGAAGTTTATATTCTGGATAACTTAACTCTAACTTAAGAATTTAAGAAAAACTTTGAGCAACAGAAAGATGAGGCTAAAAAGAAAATGAAATAAAAGTAAAAATCAATATATTTGACTATTGGACAATCATCATGTATGTTCCACCCTACTTTTGGAATATATGTTTCCTCTAACCCTGTCCAAATGGATATTTATAGTTTTTTTGAAGAAATTGAGTATCTCCAGCAATGACTGTGCATACTTACACTGTGAGATCTCTCTTAAAAACAGAGCACTTAAAACCAGAACACACTTCAATATCAGCATTCAACTTTTTTTTTTTTTCTGTTCTCACATGTGAATGATTTTTCTAGACACCAAATTGTTTGTTGGATGCCATTATACACCAACATTTTGGAAGCCTTGATCCATTCTATTAAAAACTTTAGGCCATTCACCTATTTTTATTTGACCGTGACCTTCCTGCTGTCCTGCCATCCTTACACAGGAACTTTGATGACCAGCTTTTTCTAATGTTTAAATAGTCCTGAACTTAGTTGGTGGCATATTTTAATATGGGTCTTTTACATTTATTGTCTCGGGCATGGTGGTTAAGGTTGCTATTTTAATGATTAGGATTTTCTACATTGCTGTCTTTGTTTGTGCTGCTATAGCACAATACCAGAGTCTGGGTAATTCATAAAGAAAATAAATTTATTTCTCACCATTTTAGAGGCGGGGAAGTTCAGGATCATCTTGCCAGCAGGTTTGTTTTCTAATGAGGATCCAGTCTCTACTTCCAAGATGGCACCTTGAGTATCATCCAGAATGGAGTTGGAGGAACACTGTTCTCACACGGCAGAAGGTAAAATGGCAACAAGGGACAATCTCCCTCTGTCAAGTCCTTTGATTAGGTGACCTAATCCTATTCATGATGTGGGTGTCCTCGTGGTTCAATCATTTCAAAATGCCACATCTCCCAACGCTGTTGCATTGGTGATTAAGTTTCAACATGAATTTTGCAAGGGACAAAAACATTCAAACCATAGAAATTGCTGGGAAACTATATATTTATATGTAACCAGGAAATAGAAAAATATAGAGTCAAGGAGTTTAACACAAGGTAGTCATTGCAATATACAGTTAATTGCTCTTTCTGAATAGGGTCATTACAGTGTATTCATTCTCACACGCTGTTCTTGTAATGTGATGTGGATACTTTTATTATTGACTAGAAGAGTCCATTCCTCTTGAACTTCATAAAATTATTGTGTCTGCTTCTCTCAGTAGCACATGCCAAGAGTAAAGCTATTTGTCTTTTAAATCCCAGTATAAAAACGTTATGAACTTCTGCTTTGTTCCTTTTGAGATGCTTTCTCTGGAATGCAGCCATTATGCTGGGAGGGAGACATGAACATACATGAAGAGGTCCTATGAAGCCATTCCAACTAGCAGACCTAGCTGAGGTCTCAGCCTACAGCCTGTATGCACCACCAGGTACGTGAGAGAGCAAGCTTTCATGTTATAACAGCCTCCCCCTATATAACAATTTAGTTTTATAAAAGGAGTCATCATAATAATGTATTTTGATTAATCATTGAATATTATCATAATGAGAGTAACTACTGACTGCTAATTTAATGTTAAAAATCCATCCACTTATTGGTTTGGTAGGAAAAAGGAATCAGTGAAGATTTTAAATCTTTTTCTAGCAAAAAAAAGAAAAAATTATTTAATAATATTTAAAATTAGTTATTCCAAAAATATATATATAACCATTTTTATTTAGAATGACACATTTATGCCAAAGGAATTCTCCATTTTTTCAACATTCAGCACTACTGCTTTAAAAAATATACACCTCTATTACTCTAATATAAATAAAAATAATATTTAAAAATTATGAACTGTGTTCTTTAATTTGAACAGTTTATTATGGAAAGTATAATTTGCAATAAGTCAGAGAAGATTTGGGGTCCTCAGAGTCCTAGCTTTTTTAGATAAATATGAATTTCCCAACTATCAATTGTGATCTCCAATTACAGTCATCAAATAATACTGTAAATACTCATATTCTAGCACAAAATTGTTTCCAGTTTGTTCATAAAACTGGTGCCTTCCTACATGAAATCATTATACATTTTTCTTTTAGGCAAAATATGCTTATAATATGATTTGCATAAGGTCAGAGCCATCTTTACTGGTCTTTTCTAAGTTCTTTTTCATAAGTTATCTTCCTGGGCTGGCAAAAATTTCAACTTTCTAAAAGTTCTTATAAAACTACTAATTATACAAGACTGAAATGTTTATGATAAAATACAGAGAAAATAGAACTAGGTTTACTTTATTACCTCTCCATTGAAAATAACATATGCTTGGTACATAAAGGTGTGGGAGAAAAAACAAGATTATCTTCAGAGAGGGCAGAATGAGGTAGAAAGAGAACCCTGCATGTTCCAAAAGAGTACAATATCTGCCTTCGTAGAATATTGAATTTCCATCAGCTCTTTCCTTAATTGGCTACAAAGATGACGCAGTTTAGTTCATTAAAAACACTGATGAAACACCACCATGCATTTCCATATGACTTTATTAAAGGAAAACAGGATGTTACTGCAGGAGAAAGAAAACACCAGCAAGTATTAGGGCTTTGAGAGACTTACAGAAACGGCATCCTAAAGTGTATGCTTTGTCCGGGGTATGATAATATAATATATACGAGAAATCTTGTTTGTAGAACTCCCACAAAAGTTTTCAATGGGGTCTTTTATGTCTCTCAAGTCAGGGAGTCAAGCCCATCTAACAGATTACAGCAGCTAAAAGCCAACAACAAACAAGGTCATTAGGGAAGGGTAAACTTTCAACAACACATTATAAATTATTAGTTAGCTGACTCATCCTTATTTTGTCAAGAATCAGTATTAGATACAGTCAGCACTACAGGTGAGCATATAGCTTTTCTAGGTCTGCTATCAAATAACTTGATTTTATACACTGTCACATAGCAGCGCTCAGCAAACATTTGCTAAATACCTGAAATAGTGTAGAGCCTCACTAAGCAGAAACTATAGCCCCAATAGGTAAAAGATATGCTTTGAGGCAAGTTATATCAGATTATTAAAAATATGAATTAAAACTGAACGAAACAAGTTCAATTCAAACTTGGATATCAGCAGGAACAATTACCATTAAAATAAGGGAGGTCAATTTATTCATTAGTTCATGCAGTCAATCAAGAAATATTTGTTGATAGTCAACTATATGCCACACATAGCACTCCTTACTACTATTATTATTTTATTTTATTTTGAGATGGAGTTTCACTCCTCTTACTCAGGCTGGAGTGCAGTGGCGAGATCTCGGCTCACTGCAACTTCCGCCTCCCGGGTTCAAGCGATTCTTCTGCCTTAGCCTCCAGAGAAGCTGGGATTACGGGTGCGCGTCACCATGCCTGGCTAATTTTTATTTTTAGTAGAGACGGGGGGTTTCACCATGTTGGCCAGGATGGTCTCAATCTCTTGACCTTGTGATCCGCCCACCTCGGCCTCCCAAAATGCTGGGATTACAGGCGTGAGCCACCATGCCCGACCAGGACTCCTTATTATTTTAAAAATATATTGGCCTGGCGCGGTGGCTCACGCCTGTAATCCCAGCACTTTGGAAGGCTGAGGCGAGTGAATCAAGAGGTCATGAGATCGAGACCATCCTGGCTAACACGGTGAAACCCTGTCTCTACTAAAAATACAAAAAACTAGCCGGGCGTGGTGGCGGCACCTGTAGTCCCAGCTACTCGGGAGGTTGAGGCAGGAGAATGGCGGGAACCCAGGAGGCGGAGCTTGCAGTGAGTGGAGATCAGGCCACTGCACTCCAGCCTGGGCCACAGAGCGAGACTCCATCTCAAATAAAAAAAAATATATATATATATGTATATATATAGCCTCCTCTTTACTATTTGTAAAACATATTTAGGTAGGATGTTTAGTAGAATCCAAAACCCTTATATATATCAAGAAGCAGCCTGTAATCAGGTTTCTTGAAACAACTTTGCATTAATCTATAAAAACCAATCCATTGCTTCAAGAGTATTTTGTTTGGATGTCAATAAGAAACATCCCAAGAGAAGAATGTCAGTCACGGGGAAGCAAACTGTGAAGAATTAAAATGGCCATACAAATATAGCCAAAGGCCATGGTGACAGTGCTATCCTACTGCTGTCATAGCCATCTGAGTGGCTCAGTACAAATTAGGGCAGCCAGAGTTTTCTGCATCCACAAACGATCTCTAGGTGCATCTTAGAGAATGCAGAAGGTAGCCAAATGATAAGTTAACTGAACTAACGAACATTTTCTGTAGCTGGGCTTACAGGTAAATCAGCATAGGCCATTGCACGGACTGTTACTAAGGGACTTAGTAGAGAATGGGATAGAAGAGAAGACATCTACAATGCTTTGCTTCACTTTGTAGCCGTGGATTGCATTTATTATGAAAAAATAGTAAATATGTTAAAATGGTTTAGATCCAAATTTCAACTATACTCAAAATTTAACATCTATTACTCATGCTAAAAGTTTTGTGAACACGGTATTTTAGAAATGTTGGTATTTCAACTGTGGTACTCTGATGGTTGCAACTTGTCTTATTAAGATGTTCTATTTATGGAAGTTTGAAGAATTGAGTATGATTTTGTGATGTTTTAGTTTGCTTTTTTATATGTAATATCATAATATTCAATCAAAACTCAATAAATGAGTTCAAAATTATCAACAAGTAAGACGTGTAGTCAGGTTATAGCAATAATAGTGAAAAGCAAATGTTTTTAGTCTGCCTGTCTACTATCAGAAAAAACACAAAATCAAAGGTGATAAAATTTATTATGTCCACAACTGACCATATACTGGACTGAGAACACAATACTACCCTTTAATAATTTCCTTCCATTTCTCCCACCCCACAAGCAAGAGGAAAAAAATAAGAACTTTATTATCTTATTTAAAAAAAGGGATCCAATTAAAAATACACATTATATCTAAAGGCCTGTTTTTATGGGTAGTTTAATCATGAGGTTAGCTATATTTATAAATTGTCCATATAAATCATAAATAATGAAAAGTACTAATTTAATATCACAACAGAAAAGTGTTTTGTTTTATTAATTGGTATTTTTTGTTTATGTCTTTACCATCAAATGCATGTGTTCTCAAGCATTTGGTTATAAGGTATTTAATATGACAATATGACTTTTTGATTTCTGATAATGGATTTGTGCATTGTCTATTTTATTTTAATTAAAGATAGAAACTTGTATTAGAATCATGGGCCCTGTATTGACTTAATATCTTTACTCTCTAGTTCATCTTGATAATTCATTTGTTATTGTAACTCATAGAAAATAGAAAACAATATGAATCACTCTTGTCCCAGCTTTGGTTTTCCAAAGGGGAAAATTATATAAACCTTAGAAAGTTCCTGAACAGTACAATCCTACGAGCTTTGTTACAATGTCATTGATGGAACCTGAAATGTATTTTGCAAAGTATTGCTGATGTACATTAAATATTATTAGTAATCTACTCCATATAATGAAATAATCCCTTGTATTTCTACCCTATACAACATGCCTATTTCTTCTTAGAATGACTATTTTGTTTCTTACTTATGACTATCTTCCTAAACATGTATTACTTAATAGGGGGAAGATAATAAAAATAAGAATTTAAGCTGTCCTATGTTTTTCAGAAGACTATATTTTTATGGCCATTTAGAGCTCTTCAACTACTTGTTTTTTGCTCTCCTTGCCAATTTTTTTCCCAAGCCACAGATGTCAATTCCTACTCATCTGCTGCTCTGTTTCTTACTGACACCCTGCAGATCGCATGGGTTGTATTCCAGCTCAAATCTGAGCATTTGTGTAAGACGGGAATTCTACAATCTGTTGTCTTTCCTTTAACTTCTCTTTACCTCCTTCCCACGCATGTGTATACTTTTGTAAACAAAAGTGTTTTGTAAATTTTTATTTTAATATTTTAATGTTGGGCAATTGACATATGCATAGGTTTTGGTTTTGCTTTTGAAAATTCTCAAAATACAAAGCAATTCCCTTTTCAACAATAATTTATAATAGGAAATTGTATATATTTCAAAGACCTTAAAATGGTAGTCAATTATGTAGATATTTAAAGCAACAGACAGCATGATTCTGTAAAAGCAACATAAATGTCATATTACAATGTATTTTAGTGACATTTGATTCATAACAGTCAATTAATATTAATTTCCAAATATTTTAATATAATTTGACTATTTGTTTTTATAAAGGACAACCTAAAAACAAATAGTCAACGTATTTCAATACATTAAATAGTTGGTAATCTTTTGCAATATTTTATAAACATTTACTTCTGACAAAAAAAATAAATGATTTGAAATCATCCTCAATCAGTGGCCTCTCTCAGTAGCATTTTAATGTTTACAAGAATCTATGAGTGTTGCTTTGTATTTTCAGTCTTTCATCTTTAGTGGCATTTCAACTCAACAGTTTAAACTATCCAGTATATTCAAGCTCGCTCACGTCTTACTTTTAGGAATATGTAATTAATTATTATGGGAGCCAAGGTTTAACACTTTACTGTACACATAAATTACATGAAAACTTCTTTAGTATCCATTTTCAGTCTCCACTAGCAGAAATGGGATCTATCTAGAAATGTTTACCTAATTTGCACATTTGGTAATTTTGATACCAGGGCTCCTTTTGCCCACATTTTAGGAACTCTATACAAGAGAACAGGTGATTAATTGCAACAAGAAGTATTTTCCTATCCACGAGCGTTTTTATTTTACTGTATTATTTTAAGCAAAGAGATTTAGTCATTTATTAATGGGTTGAGAACAAACACAATGAGAAGAATGAAAGAGATTATGTTTTCCTGGAAAATCCTTAAATGTTATCATATTAGTGCTTTTACATCATTTCAATACACTATGACAGCATTATCTGCAAAATTATTTTAGACAAAAATATTAACGACTTGCTGTTCTGTGAGTCAAAACAATTTACAAGCAGATGTTGAAGTCAGACTACCTAGTGTCAAGCTCAAGCTCCTCAATGTACTCAGTGATATAAACTGTGTTCTAGTTAACAAATTTACAAAGTTACTTGAAAATATTGTCAGCACTTCATAAAGTTATCATGATGATGAAATGGGTGATAACATCTAAAACATTCAGAAGTGTCTCATATATCACATTTGCTTGTTAAATGTTAATTCTGATTACCTGTTATTTTGGTGATTAAGTCAATTATTACTTAATATTATTTTTATTTTAACTATAAATAACATACAATAAAGTATGTTGATATATTGGGCTAGTCAAATATATCCTCCTTTTAAATGGATTAATGAAGATGCTCTTCAATTTTTGTAAGAGAATTTACCTTTGTTATTTTTGCAAATCCCAAGGAATATATAGAAATAGAACAATAACATATTATTGGGAGATAAACAGTCTGAAAGTTCCCTGCCCACATTTTGACTCACAAGAACTTTTAGAAAATGAATCATGCAATAGATGTATACAAAATTAGATATCTCATTAAATTCCTGCTATGCTTTAATGGCTTTGAAAGTTTAAAGATGTTGTATATAATTAGAAAATTATAATGTATTGTGACTTAATTCCATGCAATTATTTTACCTCAAAGCTTTGTCAAACCATATTATTTCTATTACATATTTACCTCAAATGATGACTTCTTAACTTAATTCATACCAAGTTTCAATATGTATAATTTAAAATCATTTGAGCATCTGTCTTTAGCAATATCACTGAAATCTTGATATTCTACAGCCTTTGGTACAGACAGCTGAAAAAATGAATAGTCCATGTGGGCCATTTCAGTTTTCTGGTCACTGCTCTATCATGTAGAGTCCCCAGGGCTCCTGTGCCTCCTTTATTTTGTTTCTGGCAGCCTTGCGTAAATTGCAGTGTTCCTATTCTCATCTGCTCATTCCTTTACTCTCATAACAATCCCATTTTGTATTGGAAATTGGCCTTTTCTGAGGCTTAAATATTGTTTTATGTTCTTTATGGTTTCTATATTCTAAATGAAAACTAAGATTTATGATGCCCTGGAGAGACCACTAGGTTTCAGTCCTTCAAAGAAAAATGCTGCATTAAAGACAGTGTTAGTAACCCTGCAGTGTATCAGAGCATTTTAGGACATATTAGCTATCCTAGAAAGAGAGATAACAGCACGCCTGGTTACGGAGCTGACAATTATTGTATGTGCTAATGTGATATTAAGAATATTTACAACATTTCTTAAATTACTCTTTTTCTAATACAGTGATCAACACTAGACCTTCCCTAGAAATAACTCCTACCCTGTCATCAGCTCTTCACCTATTCTCTGTATATCACCATGCAGAAAGTGAGGAATAACCTCAAGGGAATTCATCTGTCGTCCTGTTAAAGAAGAATCTGTCTTTTAGGATAGATGAGAGACATTAATAAATTCCACAGGATGCCATATAAGTTGCATTCCCATCCAAAGCAGAAACAACCATTATTTCTAAGGTTTATCTTCCAAGGTTTATTTTTATATTATTTTCCTGAACTCCAACAAGAATAGTGAATGAAACAGCCCACCTTTAATCTACCTATCATTTTAATCACTGTCATTTTAACCCCTTGGATATTCCCATTTCCATTTTCTATTTATTTTCCTCCTTCTAAGACTTAAAGCAGAGGATCTTAGAGTTAAGGAGGGTCAGCCTTAGGAAATACCATTCATAAGATGGGTTGTTTTGAGATATTATAAATATTTCCTTCCAAGTTTGTGTACTCCTGTCACTCTACAAAAATTGTTTGGCAGGAGTTAGAAATGACCTTCAAATTATTAGTGTGTTTTTATTTCTATATCTCACTTTGAATCAGAATCAATGTATTTAATTAAGTTCTCCCTCTTCGAACTGTTGCTTCCTTGACTTCTGCGACGCTACTTTCCCGCTGTTGGTTGCTCATCCTTACATTTTATTTACGGAAAGTTTTTAACCACTTCAAGCCAAAATAAATAATCTTGTGTCTAACACAGAGGTCCTCAACCCCGGGTCACAGGCTAGTACCAGTCTGCCTCCTGTTAGGAACCCGGCCACACAGCAGGAGGTGGGTGATAGGCGAGCATTACCGCCTGTGTGTGGCCTCCGATCAGATCAGCAGCCTCAGTAGGTTCTCACAGGAGCACAAACCGTATGGTGAAGTGTGCATTCAGGGAATGTAGGCTGCACGCTCCTTATGAGAATCTAATGCCTGAACAGTTTCAACCCCAAATCATCCCCCCACCCCTCATCCCTGGAAAAAATTGTCTTCCATGAAATTGGTCCCCCTTGCCAAAAATGTTGGGGACTCCTGATGTGACAGACTCCTGTGGTCTCAATCTCCTTGCTAGTGATTAGTAAGAGGATGCCCATGGTGCCTAATTATGCCCTCTGGAACCCAAGAGAGAGCTTCTTAGTCAGCTTCTAGGAAAGGTTTTCTCTGATAATGCAGACAGTTGCTGGAGGAAAACACCTCTTTTCTCTGGGTATCATCCTGTGTTCACACAGCGTTATTATTGCTATGGTCATCTCATGACCATGATGAGGGAAGGTAATACCAAGAGGTGGGGATGCCAGCCTAGAAAGGGCCCAGTTCCTTGGAGATGTTGCTAAGCAGCTGAACTAACCAACCTTGAATTGTTCCTATTTCCTATTTGTTTATTATCTCTACCTCACATATAATTCTAGCATTTCAGTGGAAAACATTCTAAATCATTCACCTGGATTTGGGGTTAATCTTTACCAGGTAAAGAATCAAAAAATCATTTCCTTAGGAATGGGCAATGTCTGGGCAATGTCTGGCCAGTGTCAAGGCCCTGTGTGAGGTGTGGTGCTCCCCGTTTCCGATCAGATGCCTGGCAGCACTCACAGAGGACACAGGCAGTTACATTAATTTTTTCCTGAGATACATTCTGAAGTATTTTAGAAATAATCTGTAGTGTGGTGTTGGAGTAGTAGACAGTCAAAATATAGTCATCAGATTGTAGTACCATTGATGTCAAGTACAGGGCAGCAGAAATAACTGAAGAAGAAATATAAACAGAAGGGGTTTTGTTTTGAGATGGAGTCTTGCTCTGTCTCCCAGGCTGGAGTGCAGTGGTGTGATCTCAGCTCACTGCAACCTCCGCCTCCCAGGTTCAATGATTCCCCTGCCTCAGCCCCCCAGGTAGCTGGGATTACAGGTGCCCACCACCATGCCCAGCTAATTTTTTGCATTTTAGTAGAGACGGGGTTTCACCATATTGTCCAGGATGGTCTCGACCTCCTGACATCGTGATCTGCCCACTTCAGCCTCCCTAAGTGCTGGAATTACAGGTGTGAGCCACCGCGCCCAGCCTGAAGGTTATGTTTAAAGAGTGTTTAGTGGCTGACATTTTGGTGGTATCAATGTCCATGATATAAAAATATTATTATATAACTGACGTAGAATGGGAAAAAATCTGCATAATAGTTTGAGGAGCAGAGAGAATAAGTTGCCACAGAGATCTTGAGTTTCCTGACACCTTGTATAAGCAAGTCAGTGAGTCAAGTGCTAAAGTCACCATTTCCAAAGAGAAGTGTCGATAATTTTTAAAAATCCATTTATTTACCAGCCTTTATTGAGTATTTGCTATGTGTTAAGTGCTGTGCTTTACTGCTAGATGCCAGCATTAAAGAAAAATGAAAAGAAATTTATAACTTATGCACTCATGGGATTAATAGTCTAACAGGGGCTACAAATATGAATTGAAAAATTTTATAGTACAGAGGTAAAGACACATATTTTAATGAAGGTGTCAGGTGAAAAGATCTGACATAAACCAAGGAGTCAAGGAGATTTTTCAAAGGAAGAAATACTTTCTCAGAACAAATGATAAAAATTAATGACATATATTTAAAAAAAAAGAGTTTGAAATTTAGCAGGAACAAAATTATGACCAAAAGATATGTGTAAGAATGTAATATAACATAATTTATTAAAAAAAAATAAAGCTGTCCTGTTTGAAACATAAGAGGAAGAAAAAAGTGTACTAAATTTGTAGAGTTAAGGAGGCTGGCAGTGGTTGAATATACAAAACAATAAAAGTCATGATGCATTTGGTTTCGATATTAATAGAATTTTGCAAGCTGGTCAAGTGTGTTAAACAAGAAAGTGACATGGTAATATAAGTTTTTAAAGATTAAATTGGCCAGTCTTGGCTCACGCATGTAATCCCAGCACTTTGTGAGGCCGAGGCAGGTGGATCACGAGGTCAGGAGATGGAGACCATCCTGGTTAATGCGATGAAATCCCGTCTCTACTGAAAGTACAAAAACAAAATTAGCCGGGCGTGGTGGTGGGTGCCTGTAGTCCCAGCTACTGGGAGGCTGAGGCCGGGGAATCGCTTGAGCCGGGCGGGGAGGCAGAGGTTGCAATGAGCCGAGACTGTGCCACTGCACCCCAGCCTAGGCCACAGAGCCAGAATCTGTCTCAAAAAAAAAAAAAAAAAAAAAAAAAAAGAGTAGATTAAAAAACCTAACCCAACTCAACTATTTGCCATTTATATGAAACACATCAAATTCAAATTCAGTGAAATATAGGTTGAAAGATTTAAACTTAAAATGTGATGCATTTTTAGTTTAAATGCATTAGTTAAAAATGCAGGAGTTGTTACATCTTTATTTAATTAAGTGGAAGCTAGTAAAAGAAAAAATTAACTGGAAAAAAAGGGGAACATTATATAAAGATTCAAGGATGAACCCATCAGGAAGACGTAAATATTGAGATATGTACATATGTAACAACAAAACTCCAATATATGAAACAAACAGTGATAGACCTGAAAGGAGAAACAGAAGAATTCACAAATATAGTTTGAGACTTCAACACTCTCCTCTCAGCAACTGATAAAACTACTAGACAGAAAATCTACAAATATTTAGAATATATGAACAACACAGTCCACCAACAGGATCTAATTGACCTATATAGAGCATTCCTCTCAACAGAAGAATGAAGGTTTTGCTTTTTCAAGTATCCATGGAATATTCATCAATATAGACTGTAGCCTGGGACATACAAGAAACTTCAGAAAATTTTTAAAAACTGGAATCACACAGATAATATCTGACCACGAAGTAACAGAAAGACTATAGTAAAATATCTGAATATGAGGAAATCAAAATAATATGCTTGTGAATAACCCATGGGTCTAAGAGAAGGGGTAAAAGAAAATTATATGTGTGTGTATGTATATGAATTAAATTAAAACTATCACATTTTAAAATATGTGTGATGTGTTTATTGGAAGTATTGGGTTCATAGCATTAAATGCTTACAATAGAAATGATGAAAAGGTTCAAATCAGTGATGTATGCTCTCCCTTAAAATCCTAAAGAAAAAAGTGCAAAAACAAAAATCATGCAGAAGGAAAAAAAAGTAAATACTACAGCAGGAATCAATGAAATTTTTAAAATAACAACAAGGAAAACAAAACAAATATCTTGTTATTTTTAAAAAGCCAATAAAATTGACAAAGCTCTAGGAGGACAGACACAAATAAAAATAGAGAAGACACAATTCATCAATATAAAGAATGAAAAGGGGAATTTCATTCATATCTTGTGGTCATTAAAAGAATAATAAGGGAGTATTGTTGCCATTTGTCTCATAGAAATAAAAATTATACTAAACCCTAAACAAAAATACACATTTTAGTTTTAGTCATAACAGTCTACACTGGAAACAATACAGATGTCATTTAATAGGTAGAGGATAAGTGGTAAACAAACCATCTTGTAGATGGTACATCTATCTTATAGAATAACTACACAGCAATTAAAACAAACAAAAACACAATGACACACCGGACAACTTGGGTAAATCTGAAAGAAAGAAACAATCTCAAAAGGTTACATACAGGTTGATTTCATGTACAGGATGTTTTGAAAAGCCAAAATTAATTAACAGTTGCCAGCAGTTAGGGTGTGGTGGAGGGGAGGGGATGGTACCTGAGACAGGTGGATATTAAAAAGGCAACAGGAGAGTCTTGTGGTGATGAAACTGTTCCGCATCTTAACTGTGGTAGTGGATACATGAACCTACACATGAGATAAAATTGAAATCCATACAGGCAAACACAAATGAGTACAGGTAAAACTGAGGAAATTTTAATAATAATGTATTGTATCAATATGAATATCATGGTTGTGAGTATAATACTGTAGTTTCGCTGGATGTTAACCATTAGGAGAACCTGGGTTAAGGGCCTATGGGATTTCTGCTTTATATGTTATAATTTCATGCAAGTCTATAATTATCTAAAAAAAAATTAACTACAAAAATAAATAACTAGTGTTCTAGACAACCATGGTTTATACCTTTCCCCCATTAATATTTTAGAAGAGGAATTTAGTTCTTAAAAATTTAACCTGTAAAATAATCCTAAATTCTGACTTAATACCTGTTTGGTCTTTATTGTTCATCATATTCCTTTATATTTCACAAACATGTTGTATTATTTTATGTGTCTTTGGAGGCAAATAACAAAAACAAACTAATAAAACCTTAGGTAGCTTAAATAGTAAAGAAATGTGTCCTACATGAAGGGAAATTCAGTGATAGTGAACCCTCATGGTTGACCAGATTTGGAGTTTAATGGCATCATAAAAATTTACTTTCTTTTCTCTTAACCACATTTGGTAGATGGGATTTTATGTCAGCCTAGTTTCCCTCTTCGTAACAAGAGGTATGCAGCTCTATGATATATCACATCCAGAAACAAATGTGTCCAGAGGAAACAGAGATCACAGGTTATATATTCAGGTAGATCTTTCTTTATATTGAGCAAACTTTTCCTAGAAATTCACTCACACCTACTCTTGTTTTACCCCATTCTTATCTGCCTTCCTTTAATACCTCATTATCAATTTTTAAGTGTTCAAGCCTAAAACAGCTAAATTCTCTCTACCCAACTTGTGAGGGGAATGAAGTCAGATTCCCCTGAGAAGTACGACGAATTTTTCTGAGTCTTCTTAACTGCTTCCTGCTCACCAAGCCTACAATATCATTACTCTAATGGATGCTTGTGCTGTCTAGGAGCTGCATATAGTTTTACTTACTATTCCAGTTGTGGGAATTTTCACATGGACCATTTTATTTGTGTTCATGGAAATATCTGATCCACCACCAGTCTCAAATATTATTATCTTTATCTTCCCCCCCTCCACCGACCAAATTATGGTATGCTTGGTAGGGTTGACTCCAGAACTCCTAGAACTTCAGAAAATTCTAGGTGTTCTGTTTCACTAGGGATATCTACATTGGGGTAAATGAACCATTTCAGCAAAAGTTAGGCCATAGCAAAGCCCTGTCTCCAGAAGACCAGCTTACTTATTTGACTACTTACGTTTTCAAGCTGCAGCATGTAGAACTCTGATTAACGTTAAATATTTTGTTGTTTTACAGTTTTTTTGCAGGCAAAAATCTCTATCCCTGCCTCAGTCTGTTCTTTACTACCTGCCCAGTCAAAGTAGGTGGTTCACTTTCAGTTCAGATAAATACTTTTAGAAGCTGCAATAATTCTGTACTGATATTAAGAAGACCCACGGACTGAAAGATTTCTATTTTCTATGGCACTACTCCTACCCTTATTCTCTTGCTCTCTTCTGTGGCTACAGACATTAGATTACCTCTCGAAAGGCATTCCTTTGCAGAGGCTGAAAGCTCTATTGTCAGTCTCTAAGACTTCATTATAGCTGGATTGGTCACACGACCTTTCTCTGTTAAGTTGTAAGCAGAAATCTCTGGCGATGCTCTCAGCCAAGCTGATAACAGAGACAGGCTGGTTTGGCTTACAGGATTTTCCTCTTTGTGTCTCTGTACCTTTGGTGTTCCCTATTCTTTCTATCTGTGACACAGATTGAGGCTGGGAAGGGCTACAGCCACATTGCAATCATGAGAAAAACAACTACACACTAAAGGAGAAAACAAGCAGACAAAGGGATCCAGAGTAGTGACAACAGCCTGGAATTCATTAGAAGTCAACTTGAATGATAAAAATAAAGCTTTATGTTATTAGACCATTGTGGCTGCATTATCCCTTTCTTATAACTACATGTACACAACTCACTGAAGCAATCTGTAAATTAGAGAGTATTGATAGAGTTTTTCAGTATGTCATTATACAGTTTTAGCAGTACCTCACTGCATTAGTGCAAGCTGTGAGCCAACGGCTGGAGACTTATGCAGCAGGGTGATGATGAGAATGGAGATGATGATGACTGCAGTTAAGATGGTTATGACAGCTGCAATATCCACAAAGCTATTGACCACTTATTTTATATCAGACATTGTTCTAACTACTTCATAGGTATTGTTGTCTTTATCTTTCCAAACAATTATTGTGACTTAAAACCATTCTGTCTCTATTTTACATGAGATGAAGCTGAGCTCAGAGTTAAATTATTTGCTCGAAATGACAGCAGGGGTGTGGCAGAGGTTGGATATCATTCTGGGTTTGCCCGACTCCAGAGCTCAATGTATTCATTCTTGCTAACTACAACTGCATTATGACTACTTGAAAACATTAACAGATTTGACATTAGTGTGGCAGCATTTCTTAATATGAACTTTTTTTTTATTTTTATTTTTTGAGA
>NW_012118487.1:8590430-8607124 GCF_000951035.1 Colobus angolensis palliatus
TTTTTTTTTTTTTGGATTTTTTAGTAGTGACGGGGTTTCACCATGTTAGCCAGGATGGTCTCGATCTCCTGACCTTGTGATCCGACCGCCTCAGCCTCCCAGAGTGCTGGGATTACAGGCGTGAGCCACTGCGCCGGGCC
Source organism: Colobus angolensis palliatus (assembly GCF_000951035.1). Classification (NCBI taxonomy): domain Eukaryota; kingdom Metazoa; phylum Chordata; class Mammalia; order Primates; family Cercopithecidae; genus Colobus; species Colobus angolensis. Next base: position 8,590,571 of record NW_012118487.1, read on the forward strand.
CACCATTGAACATTTTTATTTCGTGGTGGAAGTTTCCTTTTGACGAAATGGAAATTTTCTCGAAGTGCTGTGTGTTGGCTGAACCACTTTGAATTATCTGAGCTGGTAAAAGCTGTAGGAGAGTCTTCATATAGTCTCAATCATGTAGAAAATACCAAAAATATATAGTTAATGTTTTCTGTGAAGGTAGCTTATTTTTCCAGATATATAAATACGAATACAGATTTTAAAAGTATAGACATATTTGAAACTGTAAACATTATTTCTTTTGCAGTGGTTGTAACAGTCAGAAGACAATTTTTTAAATGAGTAGTTTTCTTTCTCACTTAAGTATCATTTTGTGGGTCAAAAATAAAAGCAAAAACTAAAGAATCTTAAGTGGTTAACTAAGGAAAATCAGTTTTAGAACATTTTCCACTTTAAAGTAACATTTAATCTGAGTATAAAACGTAAGTTTCACAGTAAAATTTATTTTCAAATTCTCACATTTTTGTTAGCTTAGGTCTATCTAATCAATCCACTTTGGGCTTGAATTATATTGAAGTTACTTAGCATAAAAATATGCCATTAACAATTACATATTTTGTGTTATTTATGCAAAGATAGTATTCAGTTTATCCAAGTAATTCATGATCATATTTTCTAGATATTTTAACATGTACTAGTGTGAATACCCAAATTGGAAGAGAATCACAAGTAGGTGAGTCTTCATCTGTTTTTTTGGAGCAAACATGGTCGTGGATTAATTCTTATGATCCAGTTCATGCTATAACACAATCGCAGCGATCGTCACTGGGGAGGCAGCAGACTCTGTTTCTTTTATTTGTCGAAGTTTTTTTCCAAGTTGTTGTATTCTTTTGATAGTAATAAATTCCGTTATATATCCTAGATTTCAAGTCAACTATTGCTACATCTAAATGGAATACAAAATCAATAACGGATGATACACCAATTAGGTAGAACAGTTAGAATGCCATTTTGCTTCCAGTTGTCACATACAATAATTGCTGTGATATGTGTTAGAAAGAATAGCCAAATACTGTAATTTCAACAATAAATTTGCATGTATTTTTAAAAGCATGATCATAAATACAAAAAGCAACAAACCTGCAAGAGCAGATAAGGTAACATTGTTATGCATATGAAGTGTTTGTTCTTTAAAAAACTGCTTAATTAAGATACTGCAATATAATCTGTATATTCGCCTTCTCCACGAGACTCTTTCATAAATCACATCCCAATGGATTATAAAACCGACACAATGCTAAGCAACACAGAATTTGTTTCTGTTATTGCAATAACAGTAGTCTCTGCTTGGATTGGTTTCATTCTGTGTTACTGTTAATCTTTCCTTCTTTATTCATTTTTTGAAGACATTGTAGAGGGCACATAATGTATAGAGTAAACATTGCAATTCTAAACAAATATACAGATATGGAATTATAAACCCAGGGATTCCACATTAAAGCAGTGTAGCATACAACTCTAGTTTATTACATGATAGCGTATAACACTTACATCTTATTTTATCAATGGGTGTCCTGTATCCTGCCTGAGTCTATTTGTAAGTGCTTAATTTTGGAACAGTTAAAATATTATTGTTCATTTTGACAAAACTTCTATTTAAAGCTGTTAAAACTTTATCAATATTAGAACCAACTAAAATATAAATATTTTAGATAATTGTTGTGTTTAATGGCTTTATACAAATTGTTGTGATTAATGGCTTCAGAAATAATTCTGAAATTATTTGACCAGACATGATGATATTTCTTGAAGGTATTTACATTGCCATTATATCTAGTGTATTACATGTGTATATGTGTATACAGAGAGATGTGCAAACAATATATATTATTATATTTGCTGTTACTTGCTTTTTATGGTTACTAAACATATTAAACTTAAAATGAGAGTTTACTTAAAATTTAACTTTGTTAGGTTTCTGTTATTGTACTCTAGTTACATAGCATATTTCAAGGCTATCATTCTTTAGTGTTTCTCATAATGTATGAAAAATATGATGAGAAAATAATCTCAGTGAATTATGAGAAAAAGTGGAAGCACTTTTATACTATTTCTCAAGTATTTTATTTTAATTATATTATTAGACAGAGCTATTTGTCTTAATTCCCAGTTTTATGAAAGTTCACAGGTCTGTAGGTCATAATCTTTAAAGATCAATTAAGTTCCTAACCAAACCAAAAGATCAGAGTAGGGCAAGCATGAGTTAAATACACACCATTATCATGAATTTACCAACCTTACGTTGGAAATATAATTGACAAAAATGATAAGCCAGGTGTGGTGGCTCACGCCTGTAATCCCAGCACTTTAGGAGGCCAAAGCAGGCAGATAACCTGAGGTCAGGAGTTCGAAACCAATCTGGACATCATGGCGAAACCCCGTATCATGGCGAAACCCCGTCTCTACTAAAAATACAAAAATTAGCTGCGCGTGGTGGAGCCTGCTTGTAATCCCAGCTACTCAGGAGGCTGAGGCAGGAGAATTGCTTGAACCCAGGACGGGGAGATTACAGTGAACCGAGATCACACCACCTCACTCTAGCCTGGGAGACAGAGGAACAGTCCCTGTCTCTCTCTCTCAAAAAAAAAAAAAAAGCAAGAATGATAGCGAGATATTTAAAAAGTTCTATATGATTAATGAGTGAGATACAAATAAAATGCATATGCAGAGAATATTGATAGAAATTGGAAGAACAAGAAAGCAACAGAAAGTGAGAAAAATGAAAGTTTGGAAAAGGTAAAAATAGTTAAGGAAGCCCCAGTACTGCCTTTTGTAGCAGGATCCTGAATTTAATGCAAAGTGATCCTGAACTTTTGAATTAAACTGAGCTGGAATCCCTTAAACCCACATCACTCATCTTCTCAATAAGGTATAGTGAGTTACACCTTATGCTTGTATTTTGCTCATCTCAGCTGGCAATAGAATTTTTCACAATGCTTCTATATGTCTGTTATGAATATCACTGCCATTCTTATTTTATTTGCCTAGCATTACCAGTAATACTCCTGACATATTTCATTTCTGCACTACACATTTTGGAATAACAACAATAGGTATAAAATTTCTTTTAGTGTCAGTTTTTGAAAAATGTGCATGGAATATAATTTTTTCTTATCCTTAGTATGAATTTCAAGACTTTTTTTGAAAAAAGACTGTATTTGCTCTGTTGACCAGAAAAACAGAAAAGTGATTAGATTTTATCTTCTATTTATTTTAATTCTAAATAATTAGTTGATTATTATAGTAGTAATTATTTTGTTAATTATCCAATTCATTTCTCTTTCGTCCATGGAGACCCGAGAGAGTCAGCACACTAACAGTTAATTCATGACTCCACAAATGGAAACAAGAGTAAGCCATCCCCAAGCTAAGGACACATCTCTTAGGAGTTCACCCAAATCAGAGACGACCAGAAGGGGATCTAAGCAGGTGAATAAGACCACATTTGACTTAATCTTTGCTTTGCCTTTATTAGGGATAAAAAACAAAAAAAAGAGAGAGATATCAATATTAGAATAACATACTTATTTCCCAGATGTGCTCAATCCTATCAACAGTCATCAAGAAGGAAGTCCATGAACTCAGTGGAAGCTAATCTGTCTTTCAACAGAGCAGATGAATCAACTCTCATTCTGGTTGTAAATGCTTGTCTCTACTGGGCCATTTACCTTCATCATCAGGGGCAATCAATATAATTGAAATAAGAACCTACTTGTTTTTATACACATGAGTCAAGAGAGACACAGATACTCACCCTTCTATCTCTCCTTTCACCCACAGCTGTACAATCACTATCTGCCTTGAATCTACCAAGACCATGAATTCCTGTTCATGTGAGTTACAACACACATTTCTAGAATCAGGTCAGCCATATCTCCCAGATTCTAATCCTTATCAGCTCTGCACATTCCTGTCTGTCCCCTTCCTCTCCTCCTTCCAAAGTGCTTAAGCCCTCTCAACATCCTCTTAGAATGCAAAGTCTTCCAAATCTCAATGTCTTCTCTGAATACTCCTCTCAACATTTTGCTCTATGGGGAAATTGGCCTTCCTCTGAAGACACCACTTTTCCTGGAGCCCACTCAAGTGATGACTCATTTTCATTTGTTTTCCTGTAACCTTCATACCTTTGGGCTTGGAATGAGAAATATAAATGTTATTCGTTCCCCATTTCCACTATTTGTCCTTTCTCCCTGTGCTTTTCTCTAAAATTTCCTCACTTCTATTCCTGTGTCATCATACGATATCACCCACTACACTTAGTTGTCATTGTAATTAAGTTATTTTCCTTATTTCTCGTGGTTTTATTTTCTAGCTCAATGTTACTCTTAGACTCTATTTCTGCCTTACCTTAGTGATTTTAAAATACATTTAAGTAATCTTCTGCACACCCTGGCTGCACAATTTCTTGCTCTTTTCTCTCTTTCCAGTGAGCTTGACCTCCATTTCACCATAGCCGTTTATTCACATGGTCATATCTTCTACTCATACACCCTGCAGAACCTCAGCAAACTCCAATCTGTCAGACACAGAGCTGACTACTCACTCCAAATAGTTTACAGTCTCAACATTAGCTCACACTACACTCCTGTTGATCATGTCTTATCTCTGCAAGGCTGGGTCTTCAGTGATTTCTGTGACATAAATCAAGTGCTATTTGAAATTAATGTGGGATAGGCAATGAGATGCCAGTGTCAAATATGATTCCAAAACCTAAGGAGCTCTGCAGTGCCCTACAGGCACCCACACTGCCTTAGTCACCAACTGTGATTAGTCAAGAATGAAACTATGTTTATTATTAATGTATATGTTTTATTTTTTCAAAAGGCAACTAAGTTATTAGAGCATAAATATTTCTTATTGGGACATAACTATTTATTAAAGGGAGCTCTTAGGGATTCTTAAGAAACCACAGTTATTTAGGAAGAGAAGCAATTTGTTAAGTATTTGGCAGAGACTCAGAATATACCATTGGAATCCAGGTTTCAGAAAAACTTGTTGAGCTTTTCTACACAAGATAAGGGATGTATTTATTCAGTTTGAATAGAGCATAAAAAGTAAGGAGATTTTAAAGACCTAAAGACTGTGTGAGAAAAAGTGAGGATGTACTGATTTTACTATATCCATTGTAGCATGGATGAAGAAGATTCGTAAGGAAAGAAAAATTTGACAAGGTGACATCTGAAATAAACATTCTCTTCTTCAGTCTTGTAAAGTTTTTAGTAAAGTATATATGCTTATCCATGCTCTTTATTTCAAAACAATTTTAAGGTAAATTGAACTCAAAGAGGTAAGGTGCTGATTTCTTCGGAGGAGATGCTCCAAAAACAAGTTTAGCAAATTCTATTGGGTATCTCTTCCCTTAGTAATTCCTTTAGTTACACGCTATAGACCTAGCCGTGTGTGACCCACTTGGAGAAGGGCGGTTTCACTAAAAGAAATGAAAGCCAACATAGGAGTAGGATTTAAATACAAATAAAATGTGTAAATTACTTTAAAAATGTATTTTATTAACCAACCAAGCAAAAATGACTATAACAAAGGGAAGAATTTATTTGCAATGTTATTTGTTTCTGAAAATAAATGCCTATTAACTAAATGATTTGTTCTTTATTTAGGAAGTGTTATTAGTTAGTAGACCGGGCTGAGGCAGTGATGAATAAACCCTGAAATTGTGGTGTTTAACACATAAGAAAATTATTTCTCTTTGTGTGTATTTCATAGTATAATAATTTGAGTTATATGTAATGATATGAATACATGAAAGATGATTAAATTGGTTGACAGATGATAATAGATAAAGGCTGAGTTATTCTCCTGTATGACATGATACTCTCTAATTCAGGCTGCTTGCATAATCTAACTTACTCTTTTGTAACTGTTTAGACAAAATAACTTCAAAAATACTTATTTGTAGCTTATTTCCGTGATCAAAAATAGCAAAGATGTTGATTAACGTTCATTGACAAAAATTAATTGTATGACCCCACTTAAATATGTAAGGACAGGGAATTGCCCATAGACTTGGTCATACTGACACTTCTTTGTGAAAATGACGTTTCTTTTTCCAATAAGTTTCCCTAATGTTACTCAATTAGGAAATCTGCTTTTGGTTACATTTTAGCTGGTTATCAAATAAGTTCATTTGCTCACTAGTTTGGATGTTGAACAAAAACTTATTACCACACTTTAGTGCTAAACTATATTAATCTGGTGTTCACATCAATGAAAGGTACATAAAATATAAAAGGCAATCTAAAAGAAGAGTCATTAGAGTTTGAAACTGGCATCTGAGATGCAAATTTATTTCATAACCAGCTAAAATTGAAGATAGAGCAAATTGAAATTCTGTAACTGTATATAGGGGAAAAAGTCTCATTACTTTCAGGAGGATTATTTAGGTTGCAGACACACATAGTACCATTTTGTACTATTAATACGTAGTAAAGTAGAAAGTCTGAAACTTGTTTGAAGATTATAATTGTTATATCCTATTTATATTTTTAAATTTAAATTGGCAAGCATTTTTGGAGCACCTACTTCATTCAAAGCACTTTACTAAAGACTGGGAATTAAAAAGATCAATCTGACATATTTTCCAAAGAAATAATTTAAATGCTACTCAGAGAAACAAAAACACATAACAACTTCAAAACAAAGCAAATGAATGACTGCCATTATAAATGAGGAAATAGGGAATAGAGATGATTTCCGATCCAAGAAATTGAGAAATTTTTCTGAAAGGCAGTACTCACTCAGTAATGGCCAGAACAGGGGTAAGCAGAAGTTAATGAAGATGATACCTAGTAACAATACCATGGGCAGAGTCACAGTACAGGATGTTTCAGGCAATGTTCTGGGAAAAAATCTATTTTCTTTAAGCTGGAGTATATAGGATAGAGTAACAATGATATAGTTGATTTTACTGTGAGTGGTAAATAATCAATTGAATAGTTGCTCAGCGCCAAGCATTCTTAATACCTCATATATTAATACGAATTAATTTAGTTCTTATGCAACTGTGTAAAGTAGGTTATGTTATTATTCTCATTTTACAGAGACAGAATTGAGAGATCAAGTATTTTTAACAACTTTATACATCTAGTGAATTATAAATCTGAGATTCGAACCCAGATCCTATGGCTGGTGGGTTAGAAAAATGTGAAAGTGACCACAGTATGACATAGAAGGCTTTGGTTACATGATAAGATATTTCTTTTCTGTTATTGTTTCTTTTTTACTCTATTTATCATGGGTTTATCTATATTTGAGTCAAATAATCAGATCTGCTTTCTATTAAAAACAAAAACATGAAACCATAGAGTAGACTGAATAGGGAAAGCCTAAAGGTGGGTAAAAGTTTTTCATTCTTGAATTATTGCCAATGTAAATTAGGCAAGTGCCAGTAAGATCAAACGGAGAAGAGAAGTGAAAAGCATGATTTTATGAAGTAGACCCAAAGAGGACTTAAGAAAACTACACTGTTAACTGGATGAAAACAAATAACTTAAATGCCAAACATTGGCCACAGTGAAAGTTGTAAAATTTACCATCTTAATGAAAACATGAGAATTAACTCACATATGCACTTAATATATATTAAGAAAGAATTAAACTATGAAAAGACAGGAGAAAGAACAGAACAAAGGTAGAAGTTGGGAAAAAGAAATGAGAGCTTGAGTAAAGCAACTAAGTCAGCACTGAGGAAGGTAAACTGCAATAAAACTCCAAAGGCATTCCTTAATTAAAATGAAATTACACCAATTTTGACATTTTTCTGTTTGAAAGTTGCAAAAATCAAAGGTCCATCCCAAGGCCCACCCAAGATAAGAAGCATAACAGGACACTGCCCATAGTCCACACCTTCAGAGTGAGAGTTATGTCTGTGTTCCATCATCTCACATCTTTAGAGGGAGTCTAGGGGCTTTTAGGAGTTTTCTTCACTTTAGATATAAACTCAAATATGGGGCTGTGTATTAGGTTACACTAACTTCAATAAAGGAACCACTATGGGAGAGTCTAGAGTATATATAGAAAATGGAAAGTAGTCTAAAATATAAGATATGTAAACCAAAAAAATGTAAACACCTTACATTTGTTCAATGGTTAAATGTCCTTTGAAATACAAGTATCAGAGCTAAGTTTGACCTTCACAAGATTTTCCTAGAAAGGCCTATTATATAAGTCAATAGCAGTCGTATTCCCAAGGTAATACAAATAGACAAGATTTGAGCTGGAAGACGAAACAGTATATTTTGACTCCAAGTTTGTCAATCCTTTAATTAAACTATAATCCTAGAGAAAAATAATTAGAAATTTGGCATGTTTGTGAAGGCAAACATTTATGATTTTTTGTGTGTTCCCAAAGTACTTTGTCATTGGGTTAGAAAAACTTGATTAATTTGTAATGACTTTATGCTTACAGTTAGTAAATCTCTTTATACGTAAACGCACATACATATTTGTTTATAGCATAAAATGATCATATACATAATGTATAATACATCATTACATATGGTATATACAATATGTAAAACAATGTATGCAAATATACAAATGTAAAATATATTGTATATAGCATATCTATTGTATTCTCTACAAATATATATAACTCATTATGGAATATATAAAATTACAATAAACTTAAGAGAAATTTTGTTTTGTGGGAATAACTATATCATAAAAATAAAGGCTAACATTTCTTAACAGTAACACTAATTAACTATCGTAGATTAACAATTTAATTCCAGCAATACAATATGAATGTTAGCAAGAAAGCACATTATTTGCTAGGACAAAAAATACCCAAATATTTGCCTGGAACTTAAAATAGAGTTCAGGCAAGGTGCATTATTCTTTCCCAGCTGTTCAGTTCTTACTTGGAAATATCAGTGGCTGTTGCTTCTGCGTATGGAGTTTTAGAAGTCCTGTTGGTGTAAGCTGAGGAACAACCAAGCTTCTGCCTATGATGTCATCTCTCTTCTTGAACATAGAAGAAACCTAAAGGTGCAACTGAAGAGTGTGGCGGCTGTATGTGTTAAAGTGAAATATTAAGTTTACTTTGACCTTTAAAAAGGCAGCAGAGAAGAAAGCAACATAGCTTAGGACATCTTGGATTTGGAAGTAATATATTTCAAAAGATGAGAGCTGTGACACAGATTTTTGGTATTTTGGGTGGAGTTTTATTTTAAAATTCTGCCTCTTTTTTTGTTTAAATAAGAGATTTCATCCTTATTAGTTGATCTCACTATTTATACCTCCATGTCTAGATATATAACACTCTATTTGATGTAAGTAATGTCCATAATTAAACCATTTTCATAGAATTTAAGAAATGTATATAATAAAGCTATTGATACTACAAAATAATTACTAAAGGCAAGTGTTTTGTTGCCATCTTAGTCACATTAAAATTAAGTCTGCTTATGTCACACAGAGAATGAAAAATAATAGCTAGATAGATATTATTATAATTTTAAACTTTCCTTAAAATATTTCTCAAAACATAAAGCTGTTAGTTTTATCAGTCTTACATACAAATATAATATTAGCTTTTGCAATAGCATCTTTAAATATGAAGGACAAAGGTGCATTTTATTAAAGAGCTTGTCATGTGCATAACAGCTAGAAATGCAAAATGGAAACCATTATGAGAAGATGGATTACTCTCCCAAATAGCCCAATGAATGCAATGCAAAAGTTATTAGGAATGACATTGGTGAAGTAGTGTATTAGGGATTTTATTATACAATTTTAATTTTAAAATGGTCAAATTGTGTCTGCTATTATGTATAAAGACAATTCAACCATGAAAATAAGTGCTGACACTGTGTGGAGAAATTAATTAGGGTGTGGCTAGTAAAAGTAAGTCAATAGTGTTAATGAGTCATCCACAGGATATTTTCAATGTACTTTGCTTTTTCTTTCTTTCTTTTTTTTTTCTTTTTTTTTTTTTTCAGATTAGGCTTCATGACAATCACTGTAAGTAGAGAAAAGCAGAACCTATTTCATACGGGCATGTGTTCCTATTACTCACTCACAGCTACTACTGGTGTCAAATTAAACTCCAGATCATGAATTGCAATTATTTCAGACTTTGACTAACTTTCCTCATTATACTTCTACTACGACCTTCACTCCAGTTAATAAAAGTTATCTACCATTTTTGACATCTATTTATTCTTTTCCTTGAATTTACGATTTCCTTATTTGGTATATCTTCCACATTCTTCTTCCCCAATTCACTCCTGTAGGCAAAATCTACAATTTTTCAGTTGCTTATTTTTTTAGAGAATATCTGGAATACTTCTAGTTGTGCAAACTAGTCAGTTTCTTCCCTCCAGCTCACTGCCTGGTCTAAGCATGACAGAACAAAAGGACAAGAGAAGGAAGACATAGCAGGAAATAGAAAGGAAAACTTGCTTCAAATCTTTCTTGGGGAAGATGAACTACAGGCATCTGGACACAAAAGAAACAAGCAACTTAATGTAAATAAGAAGAGTATACAAAAAAATGGAAGTGGGACAAAGGAAGAGATAGTTCAAGTTGGTGGAAAATGAGAAAACAAAGGGTAGGAAGAAACGTATGAAAAAGTCTGAGGAAAATGAGCAAGATCATTCTTCAATTAAATAAGAAATAGTGGCCAACCTGGTTCAGAGCAAGCACTCTGGCTGTGGCTGATTGGCAGATTGTAAAGTCAGCGTTCATGGATGAAAAGAAGGGAGACAGTCATAGGGGGACTAGCATCTCCAAAAGAAGCCTAGAAGAAGAGGGAAAAGCAAAGCCTAAAAGAAGCAGGAAACTTGGAGAAAAGTAATGAAAGGAAAAAAGATAAAGAATTCAGTAAGCAAGCAGAAAAAGAAAATATAAATGAAACTCAATGTCAATTAAATGGACATTGATTAGGGCCAAAACATATATAAGAATAAGCCTCAATATTTTAAGATGAATAAATATTAAAACAAGAAGGAAAGAAAATATTGGAAAGGAAAAAAATCTCAGCCATCATTAATATACATAAGACATTTTAAAACAGATATTTGATTGTATAATTAGGTTTAGAGGCACTGCACTATGAAAGACAAAACTTTGGTAGCTATAACAGAATGGCAGAAAGTTCCATAAATATCAATTCCTCAAGGCAGGGAGGGGTAATCAAAATAGTTACTGGTTGACATGGAGGTCATTTTCTTCCTGTTGATAAGAAATGTAGGTAATATTCTAATAGTGCCATACATGCATAGTAGAGGACGGTAAACAAAATAATTGACATTACAAATAATGTTTCACCAAAAAATTTCAAAAGGCAACTGGTTTGTTCAAATCTTAAAACTAGTGCCAACTCATTGTGAAAGGTGAATCAAAAGAAAGTGAAAAGAGCCTTAAGTTCTAAATATTAAAAAGTCAAATTAAATGAAAGAGTAAAGATTTCAGAGCTTTCATTTCTCCATTTGAAATTCATTCAAGATAAAGAAGCATAACAGGCAAGGGTATGAGTTGAAGCTATGCGTAAAAGAGTATGTGCTTATTTGTGCAAAATAAAATAAACTATCAGAATCTAGATGGCATAATACAGCACCAAAATGTGTTCCATAAAATTACATGTTCATTCATGATATGTATGATTACAGATAAATTAATACAGAGAAATAGTTGTGTTAAAATAGAAGCCTTAGCCAAATTAAATTTAACAGAGCTTAACTGAGCAAAGAACAATTCATGAATTGGGCAGCCTCCTGAGCCAGAATAGGCTCAGAGACTCCAGTGCAGCCATGTGGTGGAAAAAGATTTATGGACAGAAAACGGAAAATGATGTACAGAAAATAGAAGTGAGGTACAGAAGCAGAACAATTGATTAGAGCTCCGCGTTTGCCTTATTTTAACATGGTTTGAAAAGTTGTTTCCCTTTGATTGGCTAAAACTTGATGATTGGCCCAAGAGTAGGTTGTAGTCTGCTTACAATCCCATTTAGGTTATAGTTATCTATGTACTGAGAAAACTTTAGGTTGAATTTAAAATATGTAAGGAGTCAGCTTTACACTAAACTGGATTTAACAGTTGTACATAAGAGTACACATATTAATACAATACAAAGAGACAGTAGAAATGAAGTTCATGCTATATGAGCCAATCCCTTCCAAAAAAAAAAGAAAAAAAAAAAGCCTTTGTAAGAATAAGCCACTGTCTAAAGTTATTGACTTTAAACTATACAATGATTGTTTTATTGAAAACATTGGTCAAAATATATTTAAACTTGTCTGTCTGGGGAGTATAAGTATGTAACTCACCTAAACAGGTACTAACCTGGTAAAGAAAACCTTCTGTAAAAGCTGTTGTTGTATTCTGACTCTTATGGGAAGACCATCTTTTTTTTTTTTTTTTTTTGAGATGGAGTTTCGCTACTGTCACCCAGGATGGAGTGCAATGGCACAATCTCAGCTCACTGCAACCTCCATCTCCCAGGTTCAAATGGTTCTCCTAGCTCAGCCTCCTGAGTAGATGGGATTATACTTGCCTGTGACCATGCCTAGCTAACTTTTGTATTTTTAGTAGAGTCGGGTTTCACCATGTTGGCCAGGATGGTCTCGATCTCTTGACCTCGTGATCCGCCCCCCTCGGCCTCCCAAATTGTTGGGATTGTAGGTATGAGCGACTGCACCTGGCAGGGAAGACCATCTTTAATGTGATACTCAGGTGGTATATACTAAGTCAGTTCAAAAATCAAGCTACAGGTAACATTTATTTCTTTAGTAAATATGTAATAAGAATCTGCCATGTGCTGGATTCTACCATTTTAAATTATAGAACAAATTGAGGAAATGAAAAGTTAAATCCATGTTATTGGATGAAACCTAGATAAAATATAATATGAGTTTCCTTGAGCATAAATAGCATACAAAGCACTATAGATGATTTCCAGTGAGGTTCTGAAGTTAAAATTCTTAGGAAAGTGAATCAAACAATTTTTGCTGTTGAACATATCCAGTTCTCTACTTGCCCCTATGTGATTGAAGTTGAGCTATTCCTCCCTCTTAAATATTTTTTAAATGTGTTTTTTAATTTACTTGCAACGAAATTCATCCCATGTGGTCTATGATTCGACGCAGTTACAAATACACAAAGTCATTTGTCCACCATCAAAATCTTGGTATGGAATTCAAACAGGACATTTTCCCTGTTGCCTGATGGGGGTGTCTCATTTACTCAGTATGCAGCTCTAAACCCCTTGAGGGAAGGGAGCTCTCAGGTGAGCAGATGCAGGGGCCAGGATGAGTACTTCTGAGCTCCAGAAGAGCAGAGCTCTGTGCAGCCCTGCAGCAAGGTCTGAGGGGTACCTGCGACCCCTGGAGCCCCAAAGGGCATGTGTTACAGTGTGCTCTTTTAGCTTTGCTGTCCACAGACAGCTTAAGTGTTTAACAGCTCAGTGTGACAGCCCTCTGTATCCTGAGATCTTGTTCAGAGTCCAGAAAGAATCAGGTCACACAAATGAACTGAAGACAGTGAACAGGGGGATTTTATTGCCAATGAAAGTGGCTCTCAGCAGGATGGGAGCTGGAAAAGGGGTGGAGTGGGAGGGTGGTTTTCTCCTGGAATTCAGCAATCACCGGCTGAACTCTCCTCTGAGATCCCATAGTCAAGCCGTCCTCTGAAGTCAAGCAGCTTCTTACCGACCTCTGGCTGTGGCTGCTCTTCTCTCCTTCTCTGCCCCTCCTGTGCCAGTGGAGCCTCGGGGTTTTATGGGTACAGGACGGTGGGTGGGGCAGGCCAGAGTGGCTTTGGTGAATATTCTCACTTTGTGCGGCAGGTCTAGGCTTGAGAGTGAGGGACCCTTGCCAGTGACCACCCTCTTCCACCCAGTATTTCCTGGCCTCTTGTCTGTCTCAGAATCATTTCCTCAAATTCCCTCCAGCTGCCCCTTGTCTAAGCCCCAGCCGAGAACCTGGAATCCACTGATCTGTTCTCTATTCCTACCTTAGGGTCTTTTAAAATGTGTCACATAAATGGAATCTTGCCGTATATAGCCTTTTTGATCTGTCATTTTTCAGCTAACAAAAACCATCTAAGATATATCTGCATTATTGAGAGTATTGGTTGTTTCTATTTTTATTGCTGAGTGGTACTTCCTTGTATGGTGATAACGGTTTGTTGATCTGTCAGCCAGTTGAAAGACAGTTGGGTGATTACTAGTTTGAGGCTATTATGAATCAAGCTAATACAAATTTTCACATACAGGTTTTTAAACAAATACACTTATTTGTCTACAAGATACATACTTTAAATGTAAGTATATAGTTAGGTTAAAAGTAAAAAGATAAAGTAATTTATACCATGGAAATACAAAGAAAACAAATCTGAGACAGACATAATCATTTTAGACAAGCCAGATGGCAGAACAAAGATTATTATCAGGGATAATGTGGGGCCATAACATAATAAAAATGAGTCAATTCTCCAAGAAGACATATCAAATATAAACTTAGAAACACAAAATACAGGAGACAGAAACTAGCAGATTTGAAAGAAGTAGGAAAACCTGCAATGATTGTTAGAGATTTAATACTCTTCTCTTAGTAATTTATACAAGTGTAGTGTGTTTAACCCTTTTCCCATTTGCCCCGAGGATACTCGCCAGTGGTGCTTGCAGCTGTGGCAGTTACCCTGAGACAACGTTGCCACGAACAATTTCACTTTTATTATTATTTTTGCATCATCCTAATATGTCAACTTTGGAAACAAATGACATAATTCTACTTATAGCATGCTGTTTTTAGTAGTGTTATTTCCTTTTACAAAATATGGTACTTCTCAACCTCTAAAAATGTCAAATCCTAGAAACGTAGCATTCCTACATGTGATGTTGGCATCATTCTTGAAGAGTTGTTGGCTAAAGATTCATTTGACGAATCTAATTTTACCAAAATACACAATTCAGATGATTCAGATGATTCTGATGTTAGTTCTGTTTAGATGTAAGTCCAAGAACAGTTTTTAAATTTTATTTCACATTGAAAATCAGTCAGATTTGCTTCAGCCTCAAAGAGCATGTTTATGTAAAATTAACTGAGCACTGGCACTGAGCTGTACTTGATTTTTCTAAACAGGAAAAGGATTAATAGTGTCCCCCCAGAATTCATATCTACTCTGAACTTCAGAATATTACCTTTTCTTGGAAAAAGGGTTTCTGCAGATGTAGTTACAATTAGTTAAGACCTTGAAACCAAAACATTCTGTTGTTAGAGTAGGTTCCCAATCCAATGACTGGTGTCCTTATAAGAAGTGGAGAGGTTTCAGAGACACACACAAAATATACAAGGCCATGTGAAGATGAAGGCAGAGGCTGGAGTGATGTCAAGGAAGACCAAGGTTTGCTGACAACCAGGAGAAGGAGAAAGGCGTGCTATAGTTACTCCTTCAAAGCCTCCAGAAAGGATCAATCCTTCCAAGATCTTCATTTCAGGATTTTGACTTCTAGAACTGCTAGATAACATGTTTTTGTTATTTTAAGTTACCCGGTTTGTGGTACTTTGTTATGGAAGCTCTAAAAAGAAATGCAACAAGTAAACAGAAAATTAGACATATAAGACATAATTAGAAAATACGAAAGACCTGAACACTATCAAGCAACTTAACCTAATTGACATTTCCAGAACACTCCCCCAACAACAGCAAAATACAAATCCTTGTGCTGTACACATTGACCACTCACTAAGAAAGACCATGTAAAACAAATCGTTAAACATTTAAGCGAATAAAAATCATACAAATTATTCTCTTTGACCAAAATTATTTAAGCTGGAATTTAAAAACAGAAAGATACTAGGAAATTCCCTTATAGTTGGAAATTGACAGACTTCTATATAATTTGTGGATCAAGAAGGAAGCCTCAATTGCAATTTTAAAATATTTTTAAATAAATGACATGGCCACATTGAAGATTTGCAAGTTTCTTGTGAAGTTGTACACACACTTACCATATGCAAACCTTTATGTAAAAATTTATAGAAGCTTTCTTCAAAACCTGGAATCAGTCAATATGTCTTAAAGAACTGAATGGTTAAACAAACTACAACACACTTATGCAACCGAATTCCAGTGAGCAATGAAAAAGAAACAAGATCTTGAGTCACACCACAACCCTGGTACACCATAGATGCATTTTGTTAACTTATGCAAGTCAGACCAAAAAGACTACAGTCGGTATGACTTAACTTATATAATATTCTGGAAAAGACAAATTAATAAAGGCACAAAAACATAGATCAGCATTCATGGAAGGTTTGGAGGCAGGTAAATGGATACTCCAAAGAGTTGCTCTATCAAAATGGCAAGGATGCCATTTTGTCTGGGTAATCTTTGGTTCCTTTTCATTTTTGAAAATTATTTCCCTGTGGCATAGAGTTCTTGGTTTATGTTCTTTCCATCCTCCCTCCCTTCCTTCCTCTCTCTCTCCCTCCCTCTCTCCCTCCTTTCCTCCCATCCTTTCTTTCTTTCCTTCCTTCCTTCCTTCCTTCCTTCCTTCCTTCCTTCCTT
>NW_012118487.1:8607385-8636276 GCF_000951035.1 Colobus angolensis palliatus
ATGTAGTCATATATATATATGTATATATATATATATTTATATAGTGTGTCTTTTTTTTTTTCTGGCTGTCCTTAATATTTTCTTTGTCTTTGGTTTTGAGTGCATTTTCCAGGAAGACAGTGATTCTTGCCCTTCCCCAGCATTTTAAGGCTTCTCTTCCTGAAAAAGATCATGGAGAAATTCTGTACAGGGACTCCTGTCTTTTCCTCCATGGCTCTAGATATCTTTTGTTTATGAGTGAATTTGCATTTTTTTTACATAAGATGACATAGACATATGGGGCAGAGGAAATATTCAGGGAATCTGCATTTTTACATAAGACAACATAGACAAAATGGGGCAGGGGAGCAATCCGATGTGCATCTGTATCTGGTGGGCATGGGGTGACTGCATCTGTAAACATAAGCTATCAATCTGCACTGCCATAGTGAACTTTTAACAGAAACAGCTTAGGGTGAAGATTTTGGAGTTCACTAGGAATTTCCTTAGGGGTAAAATACGGAGGAGGCATGTAGCTTTTCATCTTGTAGCCCTCTTATTTAAGAACCAAAAGGAATGGCAGGTTTGTGTGACCCAGTTCCCAGCTTAACTTTTCCCTTTGACTTACTGAGTTTGGGGTCCTGAGATTTATTTTCCTTTCACACTACTGATTTTGTCTGCAAATTCTCAAAGGTCATATTTGCAATTGAAACTGAACTTGGTTGCCAAAGACGGGTGTTTGTCACCAGTTAAGTTTTATAGAGTAATGAATTGTGTTTCACTTTGTTGGTGAGATGATTTACTTATCTCTGTTCTTTCACCCTGATTTGCATTATTTTTCTCTCTTCCTGTTTGTTTCACGCAAATGTGTGTGTGTACAGAAGTCTTCCTGTGTAGAGAAATTGACACTGATGTCAGCTTGCATTCTCTTTGATAAAAATAATTGCTGCCAATTTTATTTCAACTTAAAACTTTTTCTCCATTAATTCTTTATGTGACTCCCCTTGAGCAAATCCTTTGTTTGAAGCAATTTGAATGTTCTTTTATACTCTAACTCTCTTAAATCTACAAACTCTATACTATCATGTAGACAAGTCGGGAACACAAACAGGTGCCTTCTTCTTTCCTATTTTGAGTCTGAATACTTAAAATCTGCTTGTAGATTACTTTGACGAGCTGAGTATGTTAGATATAGCAGAATGGTGCTCTTCAAGCTAATTTCAAAGAGCTCTGAATGCTGCCGCGGTAACTTCAGGTCCAGTGTCAGCATCCTTGCTGGAAATGTGAATACAACACTGCATGTTGGTACTGAAAATAAGCAGTTTTTTCTTTTGACTTCTTATTCCTATTAGTATTCATACTATCAAAGTATGTTTTGATTATAGTGTGGCTTTTATTGAGATCTCTTTACAGAAATAAGCTGAAGAGATTGTGCTAATTTAATTATTCTGTGCTAGCTTGCATTTTTCACTGCAAATTGATAAACTGGTTTTCTCAAAACTTCATGAGAAATACATGAGAATCAGTCTAAAGTTTAGATAATCAACAAAAATAAAACAACACATCAAAACTAGATCTGGGAAAAACAAAAACATGCTTCTCACACACATACAGAAACAAGAGTTTGTGCTCTTAGCTAATATAATAAGTTTCCATATGATATTGACACTTCTCCATTTAACATGTTAAAATCAAGTATATGCTTATATATTTATATGTAAATTAAACATTATTAAATATATTTATAGGTAAATTAAACATGTGTTTATGCATTTATACATATTGAATATTTTAAAATCAACTGTGCGGAAAATACCATAATAGAAGCTGCAGGGAATACACAGATAAGTAAAACAGCTCTGTATTTTCAGAAATTAACATTTTCATGCTGAACATGTAGTAAAGCTAGCAGAAATTTGCAACCTCCTTAAGCAAAGTACTTTTCTTAATATGTCATCTGAAAGGAATTTAGCACGTTCATTTATTCATTCAGTAAATATATCCTGACACTTACAGTGAGCCAGGTACAATTCTAGATGCTAGGATTAAATCTGTCACTACTTATTTGAGTTCAGCATGAGTTAGGTTGTGACCTAGAAAATACAGAGTCCATTGAAAGTGCCAGAGTGGGTTTTGTAGAAGAAATGATAGCTAAATTGAGACTTAAAGGGAGAGCAAGAGGTAAATAGGTGAATGAAAGGGACAGAAGCTGTGGTTCAAGCTGACTGCATATATACTACCTTTGGAAATATGATGTGAGAATGTAAGATAAAAAAGACTACAAGAGAATATATGTAATAATTGAGCCCTAGAAGCTAGGACAGTGATTTAACAAGAATATAACTGTTGGCAAAATGCTTTAAGTCAGGACACCTTCAAAGTCAGACTCTGGCGTCTTCAAATGGGTACACTGAGTCTTATATCAAAAACTGTACATTGAGGCTGGGCGAGATGGCTCACACCTGTAATCCCAGCACTTTGGGAGGCTAAGGCGGGTAGATCACTTGAGATCAGGAGTTCGAGACTGGCCTGCTCAACATGATGAAACCCCATCTTTACTAAAAATATAAAAAATCAGCTTGGTTGGTGGTGGGGGCCTGTAATCCCACCTCCTCAGAAAGCAGAGGCCAGAGAATCGCTTGAACCTGGGAGGCGGAGGTTGAAGTGAGCCGAGATGGTGCCATTGCACTCCAGCCTAGGCGACAGAGAGAGACTTTGTCAAAAAACAAACAAACAAACAAAAAAAAAACCCTGTATATTGAGAATATTTGCAAGAATAAGAATTAAAAACTTTTGAAGAGAATTTATCTCCTGAAAGAATGTACTAGTTCACAGCGCATTTATTTATCCAAAGTACATAATAAATAATTTCAACTATTGGAAAGAATTTTTAGTAAAGTCAGGAGAGAAATGAATAGATATAAAAAGCTGGATATGAGTAGAGGTAAAAGTTCCATGGGGGATAAATGTAATGCTTTTAAAAATTATTTTTTTAAAAACTGGCAAAGAAATAATTGATTTTTAGAGTTCTTTTCTGCATCTGAAATTGATAGAAATGTTCAAATTCCTTACCAAGGAAAGTGATCAGAACAGAAAGATGTACACCAAAACAAGAACAGATGACGTCAGCTTTTGCAGAGGTCTGAGGAGAATACTGTACAGGGATAGACTCCATACTAAAAGATATTTATCTTCTGGAGGAAGTGCTTTGAAAGAGGAAAATGGGGTAGGTTAAATAATATATTCAGGTTGATAGAGAAGTACATTGTATTTCACATTATGTTGGCAACTATTTAGAGAAAAGGTGAAGATGCTAAATGAAAGAGAAGAAAAAATTTAAAAACAGAAAGGCATAGCATCAAAAGTTAGTTTTTAATTGCTTACTGTTTCTGACATGGTATGTATTTGTATGTAAAAATATTGATTGAAAACCAGTCAATCTGTCCAACAATATTGAAAAAAAAGGTTTTCAAGGGTAATAAAACTTACTATTTGAAAACTGGCTTACAGGAGAAATACAAAACCTTTTCAATAAAAACGTTGTGAGAATAAATGAGATGTCACCCCAACAATTTTTTAATAAAAATCAGTGAGGATAAATGAGATAATATACTGAAAGTACTGTGAGCATCTTATACAAAAAATCCACTATATAATTCCATCATATCCTCTTTATTATTATAGGGTTTTCCTAACCCACACTTTATTGAATCCTTAATGTGCACAGTATTGAAAAAAAGAAGCAAACATTTATATAATATAGGTGTAAAGTTTCTTAAACAATAATTTAAATATATTACACATATATTTAATAAGTAATTTGGTTTACAAAACATGGAATTATATATATATGTATATATATATATGTATTCTTCATTTACAAGCATTAATAGACTGAGACAAATACATCTAACATTGGAAGGAGTAATTAATAGAGTTGGATAATTGTATTCATGGGTAAATCCATTAAACTACTATTGATTAATAATCTAAATAATTGATTATTAATTTTACCTATAACATCCATTAGTGATTTATTAGAAGTGAAGCAGGTTTTATTGGCTTAATGTGCAAGTATTTTACAAAATGTATGCTACAAATTCAAAATAACTTGCCTAAAAGCTACTATTAAGTATTTATAATCATCCAATGTGAAAGTATCCTACCATAACAGAGATGAATAGGGATCAAGAGAGAAAAAGTAGAGCAATTTGCACCTTTTGTGAATGTAGACATAACATTAAGGACGGTCAATAAATCCCATTTTCAATGCTATTCAAAGTTGAGACTAAAATTATCCTTATCTACACCATGCATATACACACAAAAAGCATTAATAATACAAAAAAAAATGCATAAAGGTATTATGGGATGTCATGCGAGTCCATGTCGGTATTATTTATGGCATTTAAATTAAGGTCACCTTATTCACTTCTCTTATTTTTTAAATGTAGAAGTATAGACATGTTTTTTCCTGTAAAGAAGATTATATTTATTTTTATAACTAAGACACATTTCTGGCAGTAACTTCCTAAATTGCAAGTTAGTTCCTGATTTGTGAATAGCCTAAGCCACACTAATGATTTACTAAAGGGTTAAAAAAGCAATTAACAGTTTTACAAATATGGCTTCAGCTTCTCATGGGAAGTAAATTAGCTTCCTGTTAAGTTTGGAGCACTCTTGTAATAATTTGACAAATCCCTTTGTGACATGACAGTCTTAAGTTAAAGATTTTAGCATTGCACTAACTCTAGATTCAGGTAGTACTTTATTCCGAAGTCCGATGGTTACTAGCAACTACCTTGTAATAAATGCTAAAATGTAGTGGTGAAATGTATTAGGGACAATCATAGCACTCACCTCCTCTCTATTCCCAATATAACATCTAACATCACAGATATCAATAACTATCCGAGATGAGAACATACAAGAAAACGTATATGGCATGTGTTTAGAAAACCCACACATCTAGCCTAGTGTGCTTGAGTGTAAGCCGGGGAACTTGACCGCTGGTGTTTGGAACGTAACCTAGGGCCCTGGGCAAGCTGCTTAACCTCTCTAAGTTTTGATTTTCTGATTCTCAGTGGAGATAATTGGAGGGGTGACGTGAGCAACAATAGGTAAGTTTCAACACTCCAGCTTTCTTCTGTACTCCTTCTCTTTATCTCTCTTCCTCTCTTCCCCTTGCCTTCCTTTCTCTTTCTTCCTGTTACTTCCCTGCTTTTCTCATTTCTCTCTCTCCTTTCTCTCCCTGCTCCTTCTTCCTTCCTTCTTCTTTCTCTCCCACCTTTCTCCTTCGCTCTTAGCATATCTATATCCATATCTATATATAGATCTACACGTACGTCATCAGCTTTTAAAAATCCTTTTAGAGATACCAGTGACAACTGAGCAACGCTCTCTCCTAAGAAGTCTGATTACTTCAAGGGTCTTTGTCTCAGTTCCTGGGTTACCCACAGCACACAGAGTCAAGAACCAAATGAGGCTGAACCTGGAGACCAAGGGAGAAAGGTGTAGCAGATGCAATCAGAGAAGAGAGCCTACTCATGTTTATATTAGGTTCAAGGTTTGCCTCCTTTAAGGAATCAATTTGACAATCTGTTATTCTTCACTAATTACATATGTATGTAATTAAAATATATAATTCCTGTTGCATGGTAGCTGATTTTCAGTTACTATTAATTTTATTCTTTAATATAGATAAATATATTCTTAAATGAAAAATTTGGCTTCTTTAATAGAGTTGTAAATCCCCTTAGGACAAAATCTATGCTTTTTTTTTCCTCCCTTTGTCCCCAAGCGCAGGGCACTGTATTCCACAAAATGTAGAGAAGCCAAGGGTTTCTTCAATGATGCTGTGTAACTTTTACCAACAGCCACTGAAAAGGGGCTATTATATTTTTATCCCCCTCACTCCATTCCATGCCTGCATTCTTTTCTGGGCTCCGTATCAACATATGGTTTCCCTAAGATAATTGTGTCTGTGCTTTCTGCGGTCAGTCAATATCTGATTCCCTTCAATTACTTCTATTGCCTCACAGAAATATAATTCGTGATTTTTTATTAGCTTGCTTCAGCATGGACAAGAGTTCTTCTGAAGAGCAAAACTTCAGAATACTTTATTTGACGTCAACATGTTGACAGAAAAGAAAAAAATTTTAAAAAGTATTATATTATCACATTATCTAAGAAATGTTATGGAAATATTTTCATTATAACACCTGGTAACAGATGGATTTCAATAGGGTTTAATATAGATTGTTTGAATCTTTTGCCCATATACTCGGATGTCAATTCATGCAGCTATATTTAAATGAGAGTCTGTGGTTGGAGGGTGGTTTAGTACCCACCAGAGTTGTTGTTCTACAGCTGTGACAAACCCTCAGCTGTTTGCACTTGCAAGTTCCTTTTTAACCAGGGAAAGAGGATGAGCCACTCTTGGGTGTAAGAGAGACCGTCTCTATTTTACATTTCATTATGCAGGCTATTTTTTAGCCAAGGAGTTAAATGCTAGCTGCCTGACTTTGCTACACTGGAACTGACCAAGATAATTATTGGTATTCTGCAGCTGTTCGAAGAGCATTTTTGCAGGGAGAGTATGAAGAGCCGTAGATTTCTTTTATTTTGCCAACAACCCGTGATAAAATAAGATCATGTGCATACGAATTTAAAACATAAGAAATGGAATTATAGAATATAGTTTTCTACAGTGTTGAAATCTCAAGAGAAAGAGGCAAAATACAAAGTTCATCATTCATTGAGCATAAACCTTTGAGCTATTCTGCTGTGAATCTAAAATTACAAAGGAGATGTGCCCTTGTCTCTCCTTTATCTGGATTAATTAAATCTATTTACTGAAAACATGAAACACTACTTTCTGAGATAACATTTTCTCATTGTGATAAGTGTATTTTTTAAAGTAAAAATTTATGAAAGTAAGATTATTTTTAAAATATGAATAATTTTTGAAATTTTCAAACCTTGCTATGTTTTTGGAAATATATAAAAATGTTCTATTCATTCAGTCCTAGTGATAAACAGTCCTGGGATCCAAGGCTAAAAAATAGTTTTGGGCAGATTTTGAAGGTCTTCAAACACAAGCTAAGTCATTTGGAGTTTATTATGTCATCTATAAGGGCGCTTTGAAAGTTTTTAAAACAGAAGAGTAGCAGGGGAAAACAGAGGCAAAATGTTAGAAAATATTTAATGTTGAAAATATGCAAAAGAATTAAACAAACCAAAAAGAAATGCTCTAGACTGAAACCATAATAAGAAACAAATGCAACCATGTAAAGGTCTAGATGTCCTCATGTCAGGAATAGCTCTACTCTCTGGGCTTCCCTGACACTGAGTTACAATTTTCTGGTTCCAAATCTAGCCTATGTTTTCTTCACCATGTGACGTTTTCTTCCATTTTGCATGTGAAAGTTCCATATTAGTCATCTGCTTTCATCCCCGCTTTGTTTTTCTGTCTTTTCCCCTTCCTCTCCTCTCCCTCTTTCTCTTTATCTCTCTTCCTCTCCTCCCCTTGCCTTCCTTTCTCTTCCTGTTATTTCCCTGCCTTTCTCATTTCTCTCTCTCCTTTCTCTCCCTGGTCCTTCTTCCTCCCTTCTTCTTCCTCTCCCACCTTTCTCCCTCGCTCTTAGTATATCTAAATCCATGTCTACATTTAGATCTACATATACATCATGCATTCCCTTCAGAAATATGGTAAGGGTTCTAGTCCCTTACCTTGAAAATGTACTTTTGTGGCCTTTCTGATTATAAATTGCAATTTTCTAAATCTAAAGTTATAGTAAACAATGAACTTTCTTAAAAAGGTAAAATCTATCTGATTTATTATATAACCCTAAAGAAGTTAATAGCATAGCCTCTCTGAACCTTAGTTATCTCATCTATAAAATGAGAAAAATGATGATGCCTATTTCCTAGAGTCTGTTATAAAAATTAGATTTTTATGTAAAGTGCACAGTCCTGTCTTTTATGTAAAGTGATCTCTTAATAAGTTTGCTCTTTCTTTACTTTATAATTCTACAAGTCAAATGGAAAACAATTTACCACTTCTCTGGTCTTTGTTCTTTGCCTCGAGGTATATGACTTGTATTCAATGATTGGACTTAATCATAAATTGCACAAATACTATCACTTCCTAATTCAAAATGCTATAGAATGAGGATGCACCTTAACATTGGATAAGGCACTTACATGATTTGAGCCTAATAGTTTTTCTCTGTATGGGGAGAAGAATTACTGACTACATTAAGTCTTATTTTGAGTGGCAGAAGAAATGGTGTATTTGAAAACATATATCCATAATTCCAACAAGTTACAAGCATTGCTTAGACCAATAATGTACAGAGAGATTGACGATTGACACACACACAATACATTGTGACTTAAATAGATTTCCCCTGGTAACAATATTTTGGAGTTTAAAGTTTTTTCTTGGATATTAACTTCAAAAGAGATAGATCAGCCTTATATTTTTCTTTCTTTTCTTCAAAGTTGATCAACTACTTTTAAAAATTATTTTATTCTTTTCTTAACTAATTATTAACTAATTTTACCAGATGTTTATATTGAATTGCAATAAGTAAGTGATATAGAATAAAAAATTACAAGCCTTATTTCAATATTAATACATGTAGATATCGCATAAATATCTTATGTATAACATGACTAATGTTAAGACGTTCTCTTTGTCTTACACTGTCTTTGAGTGTTTGAGCTCCAACAATATGGTTCAAACATTCAAAGACAGTGTAAGACAAAGCAGAAAAGAGACCAGTTAGCTCAACCCACTCCTTTTACTGTCAAGAGAAAAAACAAAAACAAAAACAAAACTAAAGAATCAAAAATCATGAGTAACTCAGCCACACCACTGAACTATTTAGCAGTATAACTCAAAATTGGCTTCAGATCTCCTTTTTAACATTAACTGAGTAATTGTTCTAAGTTCTGCCAATGATCAGTGAAGTTGGATAGACAAAAATATTCTTGAGATGTGCTGATGTATTAACTTGTTGAATAGTTCCATAGGAGCATTCAATCACTTTCTTCATATAAGTTTTGGCTGGGCCACCTTCTCAGTGTCCCAACACAGCCTTGTTTCAGAGAGTTTCAATATATGTATACTCTGACTTGAGTCAAATAATGTTGTGAAAATGATTTAAGGACATCTTCTGTTTATGTAATGCAAATATTAAGCCACTTTTATAGTCAGTCATTTAAAACAATAATTTTGTTATCCAGAGAATGTAACCTATCATAAGTTGAAGATATTACAATTTTTAATACTGTTTTTAATACCTAAGTAGATTTGCATAGTTACATTTACATATTCAATCTCTAAAATGTGGGAACTCTGAAATAGGAGATGTTGATATTTTAAGAGATAACTATTGAAACTATTCATCTTATAAATTTAATTATATTGCTTAGAGAAAAACTTTGTTTTCCAGTATCGAAAACATTTCATTTGAATGAAAGCTAAAACAACCAACTTAAAAAGAATCACATCAAAATAATACATTTTTTCTTCTCATTTTTCTTGATTTATTAAGTATAATAGCATGCATGAAAATAACCAATTTAAAGAGAATCACATCAAATTATTACATCTTTTTTGTTTTCATTTTTAAATTACTAAGTGTAAGAGCATACATTAATGAAGTATGTCTACTCACATACTCTTAAAGTATTTCCAGTGGCAGATTTTGTCTGCTTTATAGTTTAGTCATAATATACATATTTTAAATGAGATCATCAACCAAGCAGTGAGGACTTAGCCAATAAAATGCAGTTTTTTCCTTCAAATTTAAGCATTAAATCATATCTGCTTGTAATATTTACTCTTGAAATTGGCTCTCCCTTCTTTATCACAATGTTCAAAACACTGAGGAAATGGAAATATATATCTCTATATATTTTAGAAGTATTATCTAGAACATCGAACATTATATTTGGTTTTTATACAATGATAGCTAAATAGCAATTGCAGTACAAAGCAACATTCTTCCCTTTCCTGTGCAAAATGACTATTTGTTACATCATTTCTTTGTTAATATTTTAATCTGGGCTTGTAAATGTGATCCAATATTATTTTGTACAGTAAAATGTTTGCTTTAGTCTGTTTCATCTTATCTTCATATTGCTGTTTCAAATGTTAAAGGTTTTAAGAAATCAATTTGTGACATGTTACAGCTATGAGTAAATAAAGACTTAATAAATTAACAGTAATGCCTTAGGAGACTATATAGTGGCCAAAGGTGGAAACAGTATTAATTAAATTTTATGAATTCCTATTTTCTTCTTTGGATTATTTTACTCAATTTTAGAAAAATGCTTGGGAGTTATGGCAGGTATGATCAGTTTCTTTAATTAGAAGACTCTCCAGCCCTTTTCTTTTTATTGGCAATAGTCCTGTGTGATTAATTGCCATCTGCTGATCCATGTGCACAGGAAAACCGTCCCACTCCGAGTTGGATCATTACTGGATAAGATCACATGCACATGTGACCTAAATCTAGCCAATGGGAATCAGGTGAAGTCTGCTGGAGGGCATCTGGGAAAGATTTTTCTCATTGATAAAATAGGTACACACAGAAAGGAATGTATTTGTCTTTTCCAGACATTGTAGTTTCTGCATGTGACGACTAGAACTCAATAATGAGGAGCTTGACTACCAACGTGCTAAGAATGACAGGACAGAGAGCTGCAAATAAGTTGGATTTGAAGAATGGCAGGATTAAGCTGGTTTGTTTACAGTTATCTAAAGCAGAAAACATTCTCTACAATATAAAGGTCAAGATTGTGTCTGGCATAGTTGGAATTACTCCATAAGGAGCTTCTTATGTAAACCATGTAAAGCTGCACTTGGTATTAATATTCAAGGGTAAAAAGAAAGGGCATGCCCTTCAAATATAATTCTTCATTCCCCACAAGCTCTTTTTCTCTTCTATCTCCTGGTTACATTTCTACAAACTGAGTAATGAGAAACAATATATGCAACATGCAACAGACTGAGGGTCTAAAATGCTGGTGCGGAATGTTCTTATCCTTTAATTTTGTGAGTCCTTTAGGAATGCTGCGTCATTAGTATTTAAATCACTTCATAAATATTTCACTTTAAATACCATTGTAATGTCTTGTGTATGCCTTAATTTGTGTCTAACATAATGGTTTTGTATTGTGAGACAATTTCATCAGGGCACTTACACGATTAAAAAGAGATTTAATGGAGCTCTTTATCTTTACTTTGAGTTGACCAGGGAACAGAAAGCAAAAGGCCATATCGTTCCTGCAAAAATAGCTTCTTCTATTTAGATACTTTGTATTGTGAAAGAAAAATCAATATATATATGTCTTACAATATGTACTCAGAACAACTGTAGATGTTGTAGTTTAAACAGGATAAAGTAGAGGAGGGAAAAGGACAGAAACAGGGGAAAAACCCTCAAAGCCTTGTATGGGGAAAATGAGGGAAAAAAATGGAGGCTACAAATGAAGGTTAAAATGAGGGAAATTTCTTAGACTATTTAAAGCTTTATTTTCTTTGACCTCTCTTCTGTTGTTCTTCCATTACAATATCATTCTAGGGTGTTCAAGAATTTAAATGAACGCCATATGGATATATTCCATAGAAAAAATTCTTCTCAAGGATAACATCGTCAGTGTTTCATTATGCACATGAAGGAATTTGAGGTTTTCTGTTCTTGTAACTCTGTTAAAAATATATCTGATGAGAACTCAAGAGGCATATTTCTTTCCCTAAACATCTCATGTCTTATTAGTTTGCTCTTACTGTATTAATTGAAAGTCCTCCTCAAATTACTGAAGAGTGAATTATATCTTATACGTTGCATCTTTTATAGTATCAAAACAGCAATTGCTGAAAATTGTCTTTTAAAAAATTGTCTCATGAAAACAGCGTAAAATCATCTCTTCTTGTTTGCCCTCAATGATCATATTCTTAATCATAAAGTAAAGGTTTAGGAATATTTTTAAATTCCATTCAAATCTAGAGAAAAAAATGGAGAAAATTTGCCACAAAATTACAAGCAAGAGCAAAACTAATATTTTAACTAGCATAAGTGTTTCAATAAGATTAGAATCATTTAGATTGTATGCTATTATTTATGTATTTACCCTTCTGTGGAACTTATATACCATATAATTTTGATACTAGAAAGAGACATTATGGAGAGTTGAGTTATTATTTTCAGGGAAAAGTGCACTGTTTTCTGGCTAAGAAAGTTATGCAGTGCAGCAGCATCGAAAAGAATCACAGATCCCTCTAAATCTGAAGGAAAAATGGGGCCAATAAACTCATATTTAAATCAACACTGACTTGATCTCCAAAGACCAAGACTGGATTCTCATTCTTGAATACAACTTTTTTTTCTGTATAACTGACATCCTAGGGTAAGAGCCCATGAAAGAGAATAGCATTAATTTTCACAAGCTTTGCTTAGAAGGAAAGACAGAGAAATAAAGAAAATATAAGAAAATTGGAGAGACATGGAGAAGAAATGAGAATGTACAGAGAATCTTTGGAAAAGAGTTCCAGAAGTATAGAATAAAGAGAATTAGGAAAGACAATCTTCAAAGGAAAGAATGACCGAGGATATTTCAGAGTCACTGAAACATGTAATCTCATATTACAAAAACTTATGAAGTCTGGAAAAGTATTTTAAAATCTATTTCTAGATACATACCAGTAAAAGACAGAGAAGAAAGAAAAAGATATGGCATAAGAAAAACAACCCATAACCTGAAGAAAGAAAAGTTATCTTTCAAATGATCAGACTTAGAAAATTCCCAACAGATTTTTCAAAGCCAACAATAGATGTTAGAAGATAATGGACAGTAACAGGTAAATGTGTAAACTTCAATAAGGTTAAAACAACCATGTTCATCTGGAGGTACAGACAGATCACAGTTTATTAAGAACCAAGGAGCATACTCTAGTCTTCAAGTGTCTTGTATTGTGAGTCAAGTTGACTCACTATGACACTTCTTTCAATACTGTTATTGAATAATTAACATTGTTGCTTCTTTTATAGAATCCCCATGTAACATTTGGAAGGACATCTTATGGATTTTGCAGTCCAAAGCATGTGCCCATGTGTCTTCTCTGTCTCTATGCTGCAAGTTGTCATCAAACACTTTCTCAGTTGACCTAGGATGAATTAGAGCAAGGAGATGGATGAGTGATCACGTTTGTACCATTATTCTTCAATGTCAACGTAAAGGCATGGCAAGTAGCAAAATAATGGCTGTGTCACATTTTGAGACACTTGAATATAACTCAAGTCGGAGGAATTAGGTGGCTGTGGAGTGAACTTCATTTAAATTAGAACATTCTCAAAAACACACAGAAATACAGTGAGATAGTGTAATATGCCACATAATATTGAGTATGCTTAAATTTATGTATGGTACAAACTATTCTAACATCTTCAAATTGCTGACAGTAGAAAAAAATAGTATAATTCTGTGCAATGAAACCATGACTCTACAACAGTTCATGAAATAAAGTCACTTTTGAAAAAGACTAAGGGAATGTATTTCCAATACAATAAAACTGGAAAATAGTGATAAAGTATTTGGGAAAAAACATGAATCCTAAATGAAAGATTCAAGAGGAAACATTGACATGGGGAGGCAGAAACCATAAGAAAATGACTCATTTGGTGAACATGAAATGGGTAGAGCTATAAAGCTGAAATATGCAGCATGTACCACAGAAGTTGATAGTCAGAATTAAAAGAGTCTAAGATCCCCAATTATTTTCAACAAGCGTAATGGTGACATTTGCTTTTAAAAGTTAAATTTAGGCTGGGAGCAGTGGCTCACTCCTGGAATCCCAGCACTTTGGGAGACTGAGGCAGACAGATCACCTGAGGTCAGGAGTTTGAGACCAGCCTGGCTAACATGGTGAAACCCCTTCTTTACTTCTTTACTAAGATTACACACACACACACACACACACACACACACACAAATTAGCTGGGCATGGTGGCAGGCAGCTGTAATCCCAGCTACTTAGGAGGCTGAGGCATGAGAATTGCTTGAACCCGGGAGGTGGAGGTTGCAGTGAGCCAAGATCATGCCATGGCACTTCAGCCTGGGCAACAAGAGTGAGATTCCATGTCTCAAAATAATAATAATAAAAAAGTTAAATTTAAATAATAACAATTTAAATCACTGTGAAATAGAAATATAATATCAGTTGTTTAAAATAACGGCAGTAAAAAGGAGGTTGCTAACCCCAATCAATTACAAGGAAGGTAAGATGGAAATAAAAGAGAAAAAGCAGGGTTAAAGAAAGTATGAAAAATGGGATGGCAGTAACAAATCAAAAAATAACAAAAATGATAGCGACTCACTAGTTACAAAGAAGATAATACCTTTAGATTTTGTTTTCCCAAATCCAGCTATAAACCACTTACAAGAACACAAAAAGATTGAAATTTAAAAGTTAAGAAATAGAGTTAATGCTGCTGTATTAACACAGAAGATTGAAAAATGTTAAATAAAAAAATAATAGGGCTAATGACCGTCATTACCTTCATTACGATAAAAAAAATTACCAGAAAAAAATATAACGTCAAATTGAAATACACCTCATTGCATATTATTTGACAGAATGACAAGAAGAAATTGACAAATATATTATAGTAGAAAATATTCCAATTGAACTGTTTCCTAGGTATCAAGAACGTAGTGAAGCTTCATGGGTTAGAAAATTCTGTTAAGCTTGAAGTAATGTAGGATACAATAAATCCCCAGCCTTGAGAACCTTCTAACAATCGTCTTGACAATTCTAGAATTCACATGTCTCAACTGTAAAATAACTTACTCGTATTACAATTTTTCTGACCTCAAACATTTTGATATTAATAACACTATATATGATAATACTTTTAAAATTATATAATTTATATTTCTAGAAAGATGAGGTAGATATACTTTCCCCTATGTCTTTACTTAAGTTCAACTAAAAATACTTAAAATGTTATAGTGTTTCAGAAGATTGTAAAAGTGGAGGGAAGATGGCAGACCAGCCAGGGACCTTGGCAGCCAAAAATGATGTGCTGGTGAGTGCTCTGAGCTTTCATTTTGCCTCTTATGCCCCAGATGTGGGCAGGAGAAGCTGACAACCCAGAAATGTCAATTAAGGCTCCGATAAAGCTTGCTGTCTCTAGCCAGCTGACCAGAAAAGGGAAGCATAACCATGCAGAAAATATACAGTCAATACTGCCCAACTCTAGCCACAGAAAACAAAATGCCTCAACCCCTACCCCTCTCCTACACCCGCAAAGGTCCTCTGGGGAGCCTGGAATTCCACACTTCCCCGGTTGTAATGATGTGACCCAAATACCACCATCTGCCACCAAGGTGGTCTCAGAGTAGGCTGAGTAGAGAATTGGGACACTCAGCCCTGCCAGTGCAACTAGAAACCATTTTCCACAGTGTTGGAGACTCCACAGAGGGCCTGGAGGTCAACTCCCCACCCGGCAGGAACAAGGTGCCACCTACCCCAAGTGGGTAGTATCTCATGAAGGTCACTACCTTCATTATGATAAAAAAAAGTTACCAGGAAAAATAATGTAATGTTAAATTGAAATACACTTCATTGCATATTATTTGACAGAATGACAAGAAGAAATTGACAAATTTATATTATAGTAGAAAATATTCCAATTGAACTGTTTCCTTGGTATCAAGAATATAGTGAAGGTTGTTATTATTGTAAGTGGGTATTATCAGAGGAGGCATGTGGAAAGGAGAGTCAGGGCTTTCATCTCTAGCTAGAGATAACAAGGCAACCGCTGACTCCATAGTATCAGCAATAAGGTACCCAGTAGTGTGGTATCAGCAGAGGCCTAGGAGAAAATCGGCATATCTACCCCTCCTCAGCAGCAGTGAGGGGCTGCTTCTCACCTTGGGTGTCAGCAGCCTTTTCATTTTCACAGCCCACTCCTGCCTTTGTAAGGCTGGAGGTCGATGACTATAACGAGTGTCATAATTGAAAGACTTTTTTTTTCTTTGAGACGGAATCTCACTCTTGTCCTCCAGGTTGGAGTGCCGTGGCGCGATCACTGCTTACTGTAGTCTCCTCCTCCTGGGTTCAAGGGACTCTCCTGTCGCAGCCTCCCAAATAGCTGGGACTACAGGCACGTACCACCATGCCTGGCTAATTTTGTATTTTTAGTAGAGACAGGGTTTCGCCATGTTGGCTAAGCTGGTCTCAAACTCCTGGCCTCAAGAGATCCACCTGCCTCGCTTCCCAACGTGCTAGGATTACAGGCATGAGCCACCGTGCTAAGCCTAAAAGACATTTTTATTTTAGCCTGGGCTCCTCATTTCTTAGGCAATGCATCCCTCTCAAAACAGTCTGTTCTAACCCTTTCAATGCTACTAACCAGTCCAACATTTCTTTCTTAGACGTAACTTTCAAATATGTTTTATTTCATTTCTTTCTTGCTCCAGTGCCACTTTCTCCAGATCATACCACCGTATGTCTTGGTTACATTTGTTCAATGAGAAATGTTACTAGTCCTATGCTATCCAAGACTTTTTTTTTTTGGAGACTGGGTCTCACTCCTTTGCGCAGGCTAGAGTGTGTAGTGGTGCTATCATAGCTCACTGCAGCCTTGACCTCCTGGGCTCAAGGTATCCCTCCTGGGTAGTTTCAACTAGAGGTGCACATCACCACGCCCAGCTGATTTTTGTATTTTTTGTAGTGACGGTGTCTCACTATCTTGCCCAAGCAAGTCTCAAATTCCTGGCCTCAAGTGATCCTCCCACCTCAGCTTCCTGAAGTGCTGGGATTACAGACATAAACTCCTGTACCCAGCCTCAAAGACCTAAATGTTTAATTTCAACTATTTGAAGTATAGGTACAATATGATTTTCTAACTCTGAAAGTTCAAGAATTTATGGAAGCTTTATAATCTATGTATTTTCCTACTTATAAATCATTCACTTGTTTCCTGAACTCATCTTTCTCATCATATTTTTCCAAAAATAGTGAATTTTAGCCAATACATACAACTAAGACATTATTTTCCAACTTGTTACCTCATGGCTTCCAGCACAATGGCATATACCTAGTCCTTTTATGCCATCAAATTGATGATTTTACCAAAAGTTTTCCTGACATATAACATATATCTTTACAAATTTCAATGTAAAATTCCTTATCATCCACACCTTAACATTAAGCCAATGACACACAATAATTTGATATCCCAGCTCCCTATTTCTGGATACAAATTTGTTTTATTTAGGGTTGGCTAAGCTGTTTTTCAGGAATAGAGAAATCTCAAAATCCCAGTTAGTTTAATAGCGTGAAGCTTTATTTCCTGCTCAAACAAAGGCATGTGTTCTCATTTATATAGGTCTTCTGAATGGTTCTCCTCCGTATAATCATTCAGAGACACAGACGCTCTATACAGCATTTTTACTTCCACTTAAGAGTCTTGCGGTCCTACATGAATTCCTGGTATCTAACTGAGCAACGATCAGGAGTGGGAGGACATTTTCATGGGCCATTTCCAAGATTAGGCTGGAAATTGGCACATGTCAATTCCAATGTCCCAGACACATTACGTGGTGGCACAGGTATGTAAGGGGGCTCAGTGAATGTAGTTTACATGTGTCCCAGGAAAAAGAGGAGCTCTGCATATTGGT
Organism: Colobus angolensis palliatus; assembly: GCF_000951035.1. NCBI lineage: Eukaryota > Metazoa > Chordata > Mammalia > Primates > Cercopithecidae > Colobus > Colobus angolensis. The sequence goes on from NW_012118487.1 coordinate 8,625,065, forward strand.
CAACACAAACAGTCTTCCCTAACATGAAGATTGAAACATTTGGTTGCTAAACGGGCAGCCCACTTAAAAGGATTAATACAAAAAAAAGATAAATATATTTTGAGGGCCAAATAGCAATCCCCATCCCAAGTGTAAACTTTCGTTTCTTAAATGCCTTACAAGGTATGACAATTGGAGTCACCATAAATGAAAAAATAAATAAAATAAAATAAAAAATTTGGCCGGGCACGTTGTCTCACACCTGTAATCCCAGCATTCTGGGATTCCGATTTGGGCAGATCACAAGGTCAGGAGTTCAACATCAGCCTGGCCGACATGGTGAAACCCCATCTCTACTAAAAATACAAAAATTAGTTGGGTGTGGTGACGGGCACCTGTAATCCCAGCTACTAGGGAGGCTGAGAGAGGAGAATCATTTGAACCTGGGAGGCAGAGGTTGCAGTGAGCTGAGATCACCATTGCACTCCAGCCTGGGCAACAGGGTGAGAATCCATTAAAAAAAAAAAAAAAAGAAAACCTCATATATTGCAATGTACTGTATGTCAATGTCATTTTAATATCAAATAAACTCTTTTGCAACTACATAATATTTTGTTAAATTGGTATTCCCTAAATACAAAATGCTTCAATCTCTATTTATCAAACATGTATTGAGTATCTACTCCATGGCAGGCATGTAGGAGGGAATGAAAGACAGCAGTAAACAGGAAGGTGTAGCCTCTAACCGTGAGGAGCGCCTTGCCATTGATCTGCATGTAGGAGGGAATGGAAGACAGCAGTAAACAGGAAGGTGTAGCCTCTAACCATGAGGAGCGCCTTGCCATTGATCTGGTTGGTTGATCCGGTATTGCTCCAGTCACGTCCACAAATGCCCCATAGGGTAAATGTACCCTGATTTGAGAAACCGTCTTACACACTCTTTAGAGAGTCGTAGGCGTAATTATTTAAAAAGTGCCAAATTTAACCAGGCTTAAATGATCACTCTAGGTTTTACAATTAATAATTTATTTAGATAGGATCAAATTTCAGTTATTTTGGAATCTTTTCAAGTAGCATGTCCTATATTTTACCTCCCCATTAGGGTTGATGTTAGAAACAGGGCAACTCAATGATATTATGGAGTGTCCAAAGTGAAAAGAGATACAGACAGAAATAATAACTGAAATTCCTGGAGTGTTTGAAATATTGAAAAGAGACTAAGTAGTTTTTGTTTGTTTTCTGTTACATTAATATACAAACGCAACATTGCTGATATTTGTATTTAAGGTTTCTTTCATTAGAAGATGGAATAAGTATGAGTTAAATCGACAGTTCATTTTATATCCTTTAATAAACCAATAAATTATAAAAGTAAATTGTTTTTTCCCAAATAAGGCAAGATAGCATACTCTCTTTAAAGCACGAAAAGATTTATTTAACAATATATGGAAAGTTATAACATTGGACACTACATTAATGAAGGGTAACCAGGCTCGCTTGACATTGTTCCAGTTAATATCCCAGGAAGCATCAATCTCAGAGAAAGTATCCTTTTGGGGGTTAATGGCAGATGCTGAAATGTGATGTCCACTGAATTTAATTTTTCAGGGAATTTTTACACTGTGTCTAAAACATGCAGGAGAGGAAGTACCCAGAAAGTGAAATGCCTGTGACAATAATTGCCTTTTTTTTAATCTGGGATATTTTGGCATCCTTATTCATATGCCCCCAACATCAAAAGGAAAATCTGTAATTATTTAAAAATCATTTTCCCTAATAAGATTACTATTAGGATTTTGTACACGGAGGACATACACTCAAATAATACCTTATTATAAGAAGTGTATCTTAAATATTAATTATTTTATAACATATCAAAAGAAGTCATGCTGCTTGTAATTATTTTTTGAAGCCACATGTGGAAAATGTGAAAACAAAATTTATGTTTTATATGGAAGATTCTTGTCCTCTTTTATCAAGTAGCGTTTGTTTTTACTCATCATTTTCTGCACACAGCAACGTGGGTTTGTTAGTTTGACTTACATTTCAAAAGTAGGAATCTTTTCTGTTTTAGCTCAATGCCAGTTGTGTGCTGACTGCCTGCTGCTTCCCAACTACATATCTAGAATTTTGTAGTTTAATTGCCACTTGCACAGTGGTATTGTACATAAACACAGCAGCTGCTACTGTATGTTGGAAGTGGCTCAGAAAAATCTATGGACACTGTTCAACTTTGACTAAAAAGCCAAAAATTTTAGACCCAGCTGCATTACTCTAACAGCTTGGTAATATAGCACCTTAACAAAAAAAAATCCTCAACTCATTGGAAGTCTTCTTACAATATGTTTGAGACCACACCAGAGAAAATTGCGTGGAACCATGTGGTCTAGTGGTAAAACTTTCCAAAAATGATTTTCTTTCTCTTTTTTTTTCTAGTCACTGAGGTCCTTGGATTTTGTTTGTTAGTATTCTGTATTGCTAGAGATAGCCACTAGAGATAAGAAAGCTAATATGAAACTTGGATATCTTCCTGTTACCAGGTAGAGATTATGTTCTTTTTGGGTAAACCAATTAAAAATGTGAAACCAAAGGGGAAATGCACAGAAACCTTGACAGAAGACCTTTGCTGCAGCAGCTTGCAGACTTTAATGAACATTGTTATGTGGAAGAGGTAGGCTGATGTCACATTAAAAGCGTAGTCATGAAAAAAATCTCAGTTTGTACTTAAGTGTTTCCACATAACATTTTTTAAAGGGGAAAATTAGAGAGTCATTTTTATTTTTTGTATATAAACAAAATTCAGGGCATTGCAATGAAATAAATCAAGACTTCATTTGTTTCACTGCTTTGGTATTTATCCTTTCATTATGCAGAGTTTTCTGTGTTTCAGTATTTAGAAGCCCAAGTAGCATCATCTGAAGAATAAAACTTCCCATGAAAATTAGAAGTTGGGCATTTATAGGTTTGCTATAGAACATTGTTGTTACCTTGATGTTATTTTTAACCACTCTGATGAATTTAAGGACGCCTAAGATTGTCTAGCAAGAGCTTAAGCTCAATTTATAAATGAGACATTATTTTTTAAACAATGTTAAGCTTGCTATTAGAGTGCTGTAAAACATTGCTAATATCTCTGTCAATGTTGGTGTGTTAGGTACCCAAGAGAATGTTAAGGTCTGATGGCAAAATGGCTTCCTTTAGAGTACAGTGGATCCAAATCCAGTGGTTGTTGTCTAGTATTTGAACAAATAATTCAGTTATGTATTTCCTCTCCCAGTATTATAAGCATTAAGAGACAGCTGTGATAGGCCTCCTTCACAGAGTCACATGAAGGAATTTCTCTGAGGTAAATATACTACAATAGCAATCTAGCAATAAAAAGTGTCTTCAAAAAGATTTTATTAAATCAATGGTAGGATCTCGTTGACTTTTTACCTAATTAACTCAAATGACTGCAGCTGCAAATAATGAGGAATTGGCTGAATAAGTCCATTTACCAATTTGAATGCAATAGAAATATATTTAATTTAATTATGAAATCATGATCCTATATAGTTTTTAAATAGATCACATTGACGATTATCCCATTTTGGGGTGAAAACTTAATGCCAATATTTCAATATTTATCAGCAGACAACCACTTCACCTGTAGGCACTCAGTTATTTTGTTTATTTTTCTCATTTTCTGCCATTAATTGGAGTTTATAAAATTTAAATGTTATAAATTATTTTCCATAAGAAATGTTACCACTTCCAAATGGCAATGTTAATACTCTAAAGATTCAAGGTTTCTGATGACTTATTTTATGTAAAAAGAATGTGCTGGGCACATTCATATTTGGGCAAACTGATAAAGACAGAAAATATAGAGCTCTGTGAAAACAGTATAACAAATATATCTGAAACTTGATGACAATGTAGACAATTTCTGCAACAAAAAGTACTTAAAAAGACTACTGGAAAAGAAAAGATGTAGAACTATCCTCCATCCAAGTGTATACATCTCAAAGATTAATGACTGTCAATAAGAGAGAGGCACTTTGAATAACAGAATCCAATGATACTAGTTGTCAGAGTTGATCCTCTATTTAAAAAGGTCATTTGCATGATCATAACCATAATTTATATAATCTTTTTATAAACCCACTAGTAAGTCAGCTTTTCTGCTGTTATGAAAATAAACAAAAACAGTCTCTCTGTGCATTTAGCAATAAGCATTTATTTCTTGCTCATGTCACAGGAAGGCTGAAATTCAGTTATGACTTTTTTCTCCTTCTCGATTGTCTGACTCAGCTAGACTTTGCTTCATATATCTTGTCATTCCAGAATGCAGAATGAAGGACTGGCTTTTATTTGAAACATTTTGTTCTCATGGTGGAGAGAAAGGAAGAGGTCCCAGGAAACCATATGAGCATATTTAAAGCCTCTACTTAGATATGGCATGTCAATTCTGCTCAATATCCGTTGAACAAAACAAGACTCATGGCCAAGACAAAGTCAGTGTGGTGGACTGTAATATTCCTCTTATCATAAAGTACTGTCAGGGTGGGAAGAGAATAATTTTGAACAAATAATAAGATGTGCAGTTGTCACCAGCCAAGTTGTTGCATGTGGCCAAGGTATTTATATCAATCATTTAACAGTAATTCATTCTAGTTTATTTTTAGCAGCTTAGTTTTATAAATATTCAATCCTTTGGAATTCTTCCTCCCTCCATTTTCCAACCAAAGAGGGCTTATAGATGTGTAGGTGGAATAGGTGACTTAATGACATCATGATGCTTGGAGAAAGGTTTCTCTGAATTTGCAAAGGTTCTTATGCTGTTTTGGAGTTGGCTGGATCATTTTTGTAATTGGATCCAGGTTGACATCTACTGAAGTGTTGTTCATGGACTTGTGAGCTATTCTCTTGGCTCATTCAAGTCTAGATCGTCTTCCTCAGGGTTATATATATAGCTTTTCATTCGTTTCAAAGATGTGGCAGTTCCCTTTAATTTGCTACTACAATTTCTAGTTGGGCTCCATCTAAATTGTCCTTTCTTCGGTCACTTCTTTCACTGGACTGGTCTCACACAGATTTTTCTGACACTTGTTGCAGTTAAATTAAGGCTGTGACCTTGTTCGTGTGACAATACTTTTTTTTTTCTTTTATAAACAGTTTATTTACTCTACACAGCAACACAGACAAAACACCATATAAACACAAAGGAAGAGACACAGAGCCAAGATGAGGGCTGACCTGGATCTGAGACTCAAAAGCAACACAGCCCAGGCTCTAGAGAGGAGGGATGGGAGGGAGAGCACGTTTCCATGCAGCCAGCCCAGGCGAAGTGCAGCTCTGCACGGTGAGATGCAGGCATGCATCGGAGAGAGTGAAGAACTCACTCCTGGGGGACTTATCCAAGGATAAAAGTTTATAATTTTACAGCAGTTGAAATGCTGACGTCAATATTAAAATAAAAGCGAGTTTTACATAACAACCAACAACAATTCTTGATGTTTTCCACCCCACAGAGAAGCTGCCATAGGTGCAAGACTGTAAGCTCTTAAACTTAGCAGTCACTGGCTTAACCCATTGTATTCTTTTTTTGGAACCCCCTAGCTATTATAAAATGCTCCACTCAAACTTTCAATGTGTGTTTGAATACATTGTCTTCTTCCTTGAGTAAATATTATAGAAAACTGTTTTTCCCCGAAACTACTATATCCTTCACTACTGTAGGAAAGGGACATTATGTTGTTGCTCTAAGTCAGAAACTTCAAAGAAACAAGTAGTGTGACACAAGTAGTATCCTTTGATCGCCATTGTTATTAGGGGATAGCTGATGCACCACCTTTAATGGTATCCTCCGTTTTTGAAATGTATTGACATATATTTATTCTGTAGTCTCCCCTTCCCTGTTTTATAGCTTCTTAAATTTGTCAGGTTTATCCACTCCATCTAATTTGTTCCAGTTTAATTATCTATAGATACAACCCCCTTCTGTGTTTCACCACTATTAAATATTGGTCTACACTGAATATTTCAAAATCTGCAATTCTTCTTTCGGCCACGAATGCTTGTTTTTTTGTTTTTTTTTGTTGTTGTTTGTTTGTTTGTTTTAATGTCTCCCATTTTCTCTTTCTGCTTTATTCTACTCATCTCCATTATAAACTCCAGTTCTTTGAAATACGTTGTATTTCTCACCCGTTACTACAGTTAAAATTTCACTTAACTTCCTCAACCATTTCTTCCTCATGGTTGGATCCTATGTTAGTATACTTATGCGATGTGCCTTTAGCTCCTTGATCATCTTCTCTTGTAAACTTCTGTCAAATTCAATTCCACAATTCTTTGATTATTCTAATTCTCCTCTAGGGCTGAGCATTTTATATAAGGTCATGAAAAATGCTGAGTGATTCTATTTTAAATCCCTGCCATTAAATTTTAACTAGGATTTTGTTATTAATTTGAATTCCATATAATTTTTTCTTGTATCCAAGTTATACTAACTATAGTAGCTGTTTTAATTATTTTTCCATGATCTTCAAAAAATCCACACTTCCACAAGACCTCTCAGAAAATAGACATAAAAAGTATGTGTAAATTTCCAGTTTTACCTGGAGCATATCTCTTCACTACCAGTCAGCCCTACTAATTTTTGCAATGCAGGCATGATGTTACTACCTAAGGAATAATGTTCTTGATCTTCTTGTATACAGGAAATATTTTTTCTTTTTTATAACCAATTGTCAGAATATATGGTCTACACAGATGAATTTCACTCCAATGGAAATAGAAAAAAATACTATTATAATTCAGAACTGTACCAGGAAAGACAACAATAATCATGTCCCTGAACCACTGATCATTCATAGACTTCTGTAGGACACATCCAATTTCTCTGATGCTCTACATGCACACAACTTGATACGTGTGTCTAGACTGAGATTTTCCTGCCTACTGAGCACAGCTGGAATACCACTTCAAGCAATCACGTCATCATTCTCCAGTGCACGAGAAAATTCCACCAGGGAATTAGGGCAAGGAAGGTCATCTTTCTTTCATATCTTGAAAATACTTTTCTAATGTGTTCCAAATATTAAACAACTTAATAAAGAGATGATGCAGAACCAAAGGAAATGTTTAATAAAAATATTTTTATAAGAAAACAGAAGCTATAAAAATTTCCAATACATTCTATAAAAATATTTCCCCACATTTTTGAGTGAAATATCTGTAGTAGTACCGTGTTTATTACATACAAGATGAAAAATAAATAGTATTTCTGCATTGCCAGCAATAAATTGGGAGTTGTTATTTCAGAAATTTTAAATTCCAGATTTGGAAGTTCAAGAACTTGCAGCTGGCGTCTATTATACCTCTGCTGCCAAATGCATAATATAATTCCCTGTGTTCTAATTAGATGCATTTACAAATAATGTAAAGTGTTTTTGAAGGACAGAGAGAAAAAAATTAATAAGTAAAATCTAAAAAAATATGAAGGACAAAAAAGTCACCAATAATTTTATTTTTAAAATGTTATAAGTAATTGTGCTGAAAAATTAACATTTTGTAGTGAAAATGCAAATAGTTTCTCTTAATTGTATGTATTGTGATAGTAAGACAATGTAAGAGAATAACTGTCCACATTAAATTATATATAAATGCTAAAATAATTTGATATCTGTTTACATACTTATAGAAGTTAATCTTCCTGTAAGGAAACATACTCATGAGTACTCATTCTAAAGTAGATTTGCTTACTATTTTAATTTGAGAATGTAGATTTTAAAAATTGGAGATGAAAGAGGGAGAAAGATTCACTGAAGAAAGGAAAATCAATGCAGACAAAATGGAAAGGCGTAATGGAAGACTGTGCTTGAAAAGGTGAGGGTTAGCTAAGATCCTGTGCAGAAATAGCTTGGCTGATCTGACTTAGATTTTACAAATTAGGTTAGTTCATTTAAAGTAACAGGAAGGAAGGCAAACTATGGTTTATGAGGAAAGATCCAGGCTGTTGGGTAGACAGGTTGTTTGGTTACAGAGGAAGCTCTCTTTGCAATCTTCTCCTCTACTCCCTTAGTGAAATTAAAAGGAAGTTGCCAACTGAGTCTGAAAATTGGGAGATGCTGGGAATTTATGAAGAAAGAAGATAAGGATGGGAAAGTCTTCCAGGCAAGTGAGAAAGGAACTGACTCGGAATATGTAGTTTTAAAAACTTATATTGAGAAGTACTTATAATTAGATCCTACAGTAAACAACACATAAACAATTAACTGGCACGGGCATGCTTTAGTGTTCCTGAGATGCCACCCCACATTGCCCTGGGCTTTATGGATTCAGGGTAAACATTTTTTTTAGTTTACAAATAATAGACAACTTTACTGTATATCACAATCTTTGGGAGACAGTAATATTCTGGTCCAAATTCAGCAAAAATTGTATAGATCATCCGTTGTAACAATTATGTATCGCAGCATGTCAAACCACTTCAAAAATTTGTGGTTTAAGAAAACATCATTCATTTAGTTCCAAATTCTATGGGTTGGTAAATGAGGCTGAGCTACATTGGACAACTCTCTTGTCACTCTCTGGACAGCTGCTGGTCAGCGAAACACTTTGCATTGGGAGATTGGCTGTCTGTCAGGGGCTTGAGAGCTACCATGCCATGTGATTCTCTTCATGGAGCAGGCTGACCCAGCTCAAGGCAGAGGTATCAGGTATCCCAGCAGCAGCAAGAGAGGAATCTGAAAGACTTTTTCAAGCATAGGCTTGGGGCTTGTACAATATCAGTTCTGCCATATTCCACTGTGGCCATTTTTACAATCCATCCACACCTGTTACTTAATGTTATAATGTCTTGTTTCTCATTTCACAAGATCCCACTTATGGAAAAGTGTTATCAGCTTTGTCTTCAAAACATATCCTACCTCTGACCACTTCCTTCTATTCCTCTGCCACCGCCTCGTTCTCAGTGCCCATCTCCTATTCCTGGGATTATTGTAGTGATTCCTCACAGATCCCCTTGGCACCTCCCACTTTAATCCATTCCCAACCACGTAGCTAGTGATTGTGATCACTACTCTTTCAGCAAAAACTCTCCAATACCCTGATACCTTCACTCAGAACAATAACTTAAAGTCTTTACAGTGACTTTAATTTCGAACGTGATCTATGCCACCTCTCCATGCACTCTGTCACAGCTCAGAACGTATTACCCACTCTGGTTCATCTCACTCTGCTCTTGTCTTCTTTGTCCTTTCTCAAATATGCCAGGTAAGCCCCCAACCCCCTCACCTGCCTATATATTTGAAGTATTTAAGAAATGATATAATACAGAAATAAGATGGATGAATAAAGGGCAGACAACAAATTAGAAAAAATGTTTCAAGTAGAAGAAAGAAATTATTTTAAAAATCATGAAATACTGGTCTATGAAAGCAGAAATATATAGGCATGCAATTTTTTATTTCATCTTCTAAATATCCACACAGTTGGTTTTCCCTCAGGTCTCTCCACACGTTGCGGTCTCAGCATGGTCTTCCCTGACCACGTTATTTCTAATCCTACCCCTTGATCCTGCTTTTTTACCTACCCTGGCCCAGTTATTATGTAGAGACAATGTTATGAATATTTTAAGCATACGAAGTCATTAATTCACATAAGACAACAATAAAGAATGTGCTATTCTAGCGTCCATTTTACAGGTAAAGCCATTGAGGAGGCATACAGTTAAATGGTTAAATGTCTTAGATGAGGTCATGCTGTTATTAACTGACAAAGCCATGATACACATGTAAAGTCATCTGGATACACAGCCAGCTTTCTTAAACCAGTTCTTTATTCCATTGAATTAGCTCATGAACAGCATGGTGCATGCTTTAGCACTGTCATACTTTATGAGCAGGTACTATTGCTAACGTGATTTTACAGAAGAACAAGTGGACATGTAGATGATTTTAAATACGCTTTCAAGGTTACACTCTTTGTGGAGTCAGGACTCAAACTCCATCAGTCTCATGACAAAGCCCGTATTCCAGCTGTCTATGCCACACTGTTTACCCCATGATCTGATCCTACAGTCTCCCAAATCCTTTCAGATTTAATTTTGGGTTCTACAACATGCTCCACTCTGACATGAAACATGACATTACAATTTTTTTCTTCTACTTGGAATATTGTTTCTAATTACTTTGTTTCTGTCTTTTAGTCATCCATTTTATTTCTGTATTACATCAGTCCTTAAATACGTCAGCCAGGTGAAGTGGCCTTCCTATGTACATGTCATATCAATTTAAAAATCAGTCTTCATTGTTTCTCACTATCGCTTTCTGAAGGAAATAGAAATCCTAAACCAGGCCTAGGTTATCATCGTAGCTCCAGAATTTTATAATGCTAATGACATACTAAGGGTTAAATAGATGTTTGAAATAATAAAAATAGATTTTTTTAATAACAGTATGTAAATTAAATGCAAAGTTAATGCCTTAATTTTATGTAAGTACAAGGAGACAAATATTAACTACAATAACATTTTTTCCCATTTCACACAAAAAAAATTGTGATTTCTTACAAGTTAATAGATAGAACAAATGTAAGTAAATCTTCCCAAGTCAATCCTGGGAGGTGGGGCTAGAGGGCTGCCTTGTTTGTCCCTTTAGGCAAGTCCTGAAGCATTTAGTGCCATGGAGAGTTTTGAATGAAACCCTCTGCTACGGATCACTGGATTGTCGACATTGGAGGGATTCTGGATTTGCCATTGATTAAGTATATGATGGTAACTAACATAGGTTGTTTTGCGTGGCCTAACTCTTTCACCTATAAATGGAAGGTTACATTAGGTGATGGTTGGTATCCATTTCAGGCATAAATTTATTTGCACAATAAATAATTAGCAAGTGTGACTTAATTGTGTTCCTTCCTAATATATATCCTCCCCAGTGTATATGTATATTTTACATAGGTCATCCACAAGCTGTGCTAACACACACACACACACAAATGGAAGCAGGAAACATAATTGAGCTGCATCAGGGTCAAATGTCGTCTAAACCACAAGGGGAACTTGAACAAGGTTATTGTCAGAAGCCACGTGCGAGACCGTAACTCAATATATGAGCTGACACAATGGAGCCCTCAAGGTATCTGGAAAAAGGCCGGGCCCGGTGGCTCACACCTGTAATCCCAGCACTTTGGGAGGCTGAGGCGGGCAGATCACGAGGTCAGGATATGGAGACCATCCTGGCCAACA
>NW_012118487.1:8636656-8637097 GCF_000951035.1 Colobus angolensis palliatus
CATTTTGGACTCTGAAAGTTGCTATGTGTTTGCCCTGAAAGTGTCAGTGGCCAGAGACTAATAGGTTAATTAGTGTTGCCAATTCCTGAACTATTCTTTTTCCTGCTTTTCACTTTCCGTCTAAGTATTTAACTATACTTTTCACTCAGTCCTCATTATCTTAAATCAGATCTTTATTACCAACTTGGTGAAACCTCGTCTCTACTAAAAAATAAAAAAATTAGCCAAGCATGGTGGTGAGCGCCTTTAATCTCAGCTATTCGGGAGGCTGAGGCAGGAGAATCGTTTAAACCTGCGAGGCGGAAGTTGCAGTGAGCTGAGATCGCACCATTGCACTCCAGCTGGGGCAACAAGAGCGAAATTCTCTCTCAAAAAATGAAAACAAACAAACAAAAATGTATAATTTTAAAACTTTTTATATGATTTTTTTTTTTTTTTTTG
>NW_012118487.1:8637586-8650685 GCF_000951035.1 Colobus angolensis palliatus
AATAAAAAAAAAAAAAAAATTAGCTGGGCGTGGCAGCCTGCGCCTGCAGTCCCAGCTACTCAGGAGGCTGAGGCAGAAGAATTGCTTGAACCCAGGAGGCGGAGGTTGCAGTGAGCCGAGATCGTGCCACTACCCTCCACCCTGGGCAACAGAGCGAGACTCCATCTCCAAAAAAAAAAAGAAAGAAAGAAACAAGGAATTTTCACCCCTTTTCTGTTTTCCTTCTCCTCCCAAGTAGCATTATCTAGAATTTGGTGCCCAATATTTCCTGGATTTTCTTTTTAGTTTTACCATATCTATTATATCCATATATGTTAAGATGTAGATTATATTTTAAATATCCAAATATATGAATTGTCTGGCTATTTTGGCTACTGTCTTTTAATTCAATTTCATTGGGTCAGATGCTATTACTGCATGGAATAATTTTTGAGATAATTTCAATTACTGACACCTTTGTGCTATATAGTTGAGTTCATCATATTCATCAATTTATGTAATTATCACTGTTAATGTAGGCAATGCTTTCTTTACTTAATCACTTTATTTGATAAAATGTTCTGTTTTGTATGCAAAAAAATTTTAATTCATTGTATATCTCACACTGCTTTTTAAAAATAAATTCAGATAATTGTGTTTTCAGAATCAGCTCAGATAATTATTTGCACATTAATGCATTGCTTCTAAATGCTGTTACAATACTCCATCATGAAAATTCACCACTATTTTTGAGTCCCCTAGGAACAAACATGAAGTTTGCCTCCAGTTCTCTGATACCCACGAAGAAAGCTGTGTGAACATCTCGTACTGTATATGTCACTTTAGTATTTTACTTGATATTTTTGGGTATACCCAGGAAAAAAAATGGTTGATTCACAGTGTATGTGTGACAGATTATAATATTGTTCATTATAATTTACTCCCATCTTTCTCTGCCCCCTGCCATATGACCAGCAGGACTTTCCAGTGGGAAGTGTATCTACCTGAATTTCTCATCTATAAAAAGTGAGCAAAAACGACATATTTTCACTTACTGTTGAAGCCCTAAGAGCTATTGAGTGTGCCCGGTAGCTCTCTTGCTTTCTTCTTTCCACCATGAAAAGACATATTCCAGACCTGGCATCCCACTTCAGCCCACAGCCCAGAAAGAAGACACGTGAACACATGTGATGCAGAGTTGAGCACAGCCACAGCCAACCAGCAACTGGCACGTAGTAGGAACAAGGTACAACCTTTTCTTACCGTGAACCACAAGAAATATGGGGACGTTTGTTACCACAGAGAAGATTAGTGGAAAATTATCATCACAAAATGTTTGTAATTAATTTTTGTAACTATGGGGAATTGGTTATTTATTTATTTTTCATATGGAGTCTCACTCTGTCACCCAGGCAGTGTGCAGTAATACGATCTCGGCTCGCTGCAACCTCTGCCTCCTGGGTTCAAGTCATTCTCCTGCCTCAGCCTCCCAAGTAGCTGGGATTACAGGTGTGCACCACCACGCCTGGCTAATTTTTGTACTTCTAGTAGAGACAGGGTTTCACCATGTTGCCCATGCTGGTCTTGAACTCCTTGCCTCAAGCGATCCGCCTGCTTTGGCCTCCCAAAGTTCTGGGATTATAGACTTGAGCCACTGCGCCCAGCCAAGATTTCTTTTTAGAATACCCACCTACATACTAAGCAGCAATCCCTCTATTGAAGCCAACACTTGACACAGTGATTTTTTGAAACACTAAGAGGAGAATGATAGCAAATTATTGTTTTACTTTTAGTGTTTGTGATTACAAATGATGTAGAGTATCTCTTCATGTGTTCGTTATATTTTTTAAATTTCCTCTCCATAAATTTTGTTAGGGAAGCATTTTGATTTTTTCATACGGTTTGCCTGTTTTTTCTATCTTCTCCTAAACGATCTCATCTCTTCTCCCCTTATTCATGATGCTGAATTTAATGCATATTGAGTCTGTCTCTGAGATTGCCATTTTGCTACATTGGTATATTTATCTACTATTGTGAAAATGCCACATTATTTTTATTACTATGACTTTCAAATATCTCATTAACTTCTAAGGAAAGATGCTTCCTCTTTTTTTCTTAAAACTAACCTATAGTAAAGATTTTTAGTAGTCCGTATAATGTTATAATGTTTAGCAAATCATTCAAGAAAGTTTCTGGCTCTTTACTGATAATCAATTTATTTTTAGATTTATTTGTGGAGTGTTGGTTTCTTTAATATTACATCAATCGCATAAAATATGAATGACAAGAATTTTTACTGCTGCCTATTTGTCCAGTCTTCCAGTTGTTTAGTTCCTCTTTTAAGTTGCTGTTATTGCTAAGAATATCTTAATTTTAGTTACATTCACTAATTGCCGGTTGCTGTTTAAAAGGAATTATTCTGTAGTTGATCATTACATTTGTACATTTTTGATTTTGTTAATTTTTTTTTTGCTCATCTCCCAAGCTGATGACAAAATTATCTTCAAATAATGACACTTCCATTATGTGCTAATGATAATACCTCCCTTCAAATCTTTTCACGTCCACCGCAGGGAAGGCTGGGAACTGTTTTTGCACACACGGTGAGATGTCATGGCCAATGTCATGTATCATATATCTAAGTAAGAAAAGGAGCACAGGTGTTCGATAACACGAAGCTTTGCTGCAGCTGCTTTCTCTAGCATGAATATTTGTTAACTTATTTTTTTCACCTAGTAAACAATAATGTACATAGATGTTTCTTAATAATTCTGTTTGAAAGATTCATATCTTGAATGAAGAATGGATTCTCAAACTTGTTGATATATTATTAACCCAGTGGAAAATCAAAGGAAGAATCTAGACTGAATTTATTCAAAAATGTAAGATTAGCATTTTGCTGGGTCGTAACAAAATTGCTAAAATTTAATACTTTTATTTTATGCTTATTACCCAAAACTTACTTTCTGTCAAGTAAAAAAGTTATGATCTTTTAGCATGTAATGTTATTTAATATTGAAAACAATTGAATAGCATAATAATCTACCAATACAAATATTCTAATAGAGTCTCTATGCATTCACAGTTGTGGATTTTGTATTAAAAAGTAAAATAATGCAGAATTGTGACATATATCTTACTGAAATAATTTTTAAAATCTGGTGAAGCACGATATATGATCAGCAGCTTCTGGTCTTGTTTTCTTTGAGCAACGTTAGCAAATTGCAACGTTATGTTTTGTATAACGTTTATGTAAACCTGTAGGCAATGTTAAAACAATTCTTTAATTAGTTTTATAGATTCCATTTAAAAATGTTAGTTATTTTTTATATGATCCAGCAGGTGAAAACACCACAGCAGAACTGGGCGAAGAAAACATTGAAGGCAAGCTACAGATGTTATTTCAAGGACAGCATTGGAAAGGGCATCGTCCTGTTAAGAGCTGAATTCAGTGTTTCTACTTTTCTAAGATCACTTTGAAATGGAAATGATAAGAACCGTTAATGTCTTGTCCAAATAAAAAGGTATACAGAAATCAGAGTCATGCTTGGCAAGAGATAAGAGGCATTGCAAATACAGCTGGGATGAGCAAGTCTAACATGCATGTTTCCAACAGAATAATGACAAGATAGAATAGCCGGGGATTTTAAGTGGAGGTACAGAGGTGGTTAGAGATACCTTCTTTAGGCATTATCTTGTAACAGTGGGCACATAAATATGTATTTTGTAAATAGGGATATTGTAGCAAACCTGTATCAAAATTGATATATACATTGCTATTTAGCTTTAGAAATTTCTCCAAAGATTTTCCTGCTTGATATATATTTGCTCTCTTAACTGAGGTACAAATTATTTTAATATTATACAGCCTTGCCTATATCATGTATAACAACAACCTGTATATGAATAAAGATGAAAACTGTTGAAGATGATATCCAGATTTTATGATAACTGTAAGTGCCAGAAATAAAGAAAGTAAAGGAAACAATATATTTAAAGATGTGTTCAGGAAATTTGCACAGCTATTGCAGACAGAGTTATGGTGTTGAGAATATTATTCTGAACTCATTCTAAACACTACACTAAGGAAAACCTTGATCTACTTTTTTCTTAACTTTTGTTTATCAGAAAGCTTACACAGGGGACTTCCTATAATATTGATGCTTGTTATCTTTCTTTTATTGTTATCTAGAGAGAGCACTTTAAAAAAGTAAATGTACTCAGCACTGTGTTCAGCGAGGGAAACTGATCGCTCAGCGTTGGACAATTGAGACCAACAGGGAGTTTCTGCTGAATACAGATTCATTGATTTTTCTTCTTTTCAGAAAGACACTACTCCATTTCCTCTGTCAAAACTCTTGCTTCCAGGCCATGTAGGTGCATGCTGGGTGTGAAGAAAAATCACATGCTATCAGACAAGTGTCTGTGATTATTTGCTCTTTATTTAGACAAGAGTTTTAGAAAACAAGCTAGTCTTTAGCAAGATTACAAAATTAACTAAGTAGATACACAAATATATAAATGGATTAGTTCACATAAGTTAATAAAAATAAGTTATTTAATTTATATTAACGTTCTTTCCATATGTAAGCTTTACCTTTTCAAAATATAAGTGCATATTTCATAATTGGCCTTTTTTCCAAAATGAAAACAATCTTTAGAAAAATTCTTTTGGAGAAAACTGTTAAGAAGTGATGTTTTTAAAATTACTACCACCTACAAACATCTTTAAAATTAACTTTTCATTGTATTTTAACTTTCTAAAGAGGCTCAATGATAACGGGATGTGGTGGAGATGCCTGTAGTCCCAACTACCTGGGAGGCTGAGGCAGGAGAACAGCGTGAACACGGGAGGCAGAGCTTACAGTGAGCCGAGATCGCGCCTCTGCACTCCAGCCTGGGCGACAGAGCGAGACTCTGTCTCAAAAAAAATAAAAAATAAATAAATAAATAAATAAAAATAAAATAAAATAGAGGCTCAATGAAATGAAAATGAGTTTATAAACTGAAACTTAGTTAATCTGTAAGGACGTTGTATTCTATATGTTTAAAGAAAACAACAACTATGTTTTTCATCTTTCAACAATGTGAGCTTAAACATCAGTAATGTCCATAGTAAACTTACTAAACTTAGATATTAGAAAAAATATGATCATGTCTATTACATAACTCGAACTCATTGTTTTATTGATTTGAAGTCAATGTGCCAATTCTACTCGGATTTTTGGGCATTTGATCGAAGAATGTGTGTTAAAAGTCCAACTATAAGTACCTTTCTTACCTATACAACTACTTCAAATAATTATATTTAAAATAGTTTGGATATAAAGGAGATGTCAATTTGTAGATCTTACCAACTGTCAGATACAATTGGCAATTATAATCAGATATGTCCTAGGATATAATATTAAGAATGTTGGGTAGACTGATGACATAGGCCCTTATTTAAGGGAATGGGAAGCAAAGGTGTCAGAAAAGGTGCCAGATTAGATACCCATACAATTGTTGCACATACTGCTAGGTTTGTTGTTGTTGCTATTATTGTTTTCGTTGCCATTTTAAATAAAACAAGCAACGATTTTCTCTATCTTTACTAACTACTGAGACAATAGTCTTCCTTGCCATGATCTTACCAGGATCAACTTTGGTTTATACTGCCAGCTAAGTTTAGCAATAACTTTTTTTTTTCTCTACATAACAAAGCTCTATTAGGCTGAAATTTTTTCAAAACTATAAAATGTCATGCCATCTTTGTGTAAGTGACAACTCCTAGGTACATTTCTTTTAAAATTAGGCCGAGGTATTGAGTTAAGTATTACAACATATTAAGGAAGGCATCATAAAATGTTTGTGTCATTGTTACATTGGCATCACAGGAATTCTCACAAATTACAGATTTGCATTGATAAATAAGGAAGCTATGAAATAAACAATAATTAGAGATAAACCATTGAAATCACAAAGAGAGCCATGTTTACTGCAGTCATATTTATGCTGCATATCCATTACTTATTTAGTAAAATGGATAGTTAAAAATGGATACTCACTATCCCCCACATCAGGGGAACATATAATTCAGTGCTGTTTCTACCTAATAGATCATAATCTAAATTAAATAAATATTATCTGTTATATATAAATATATATATATGTATTTTACATATGACCATGAAAATAATTATTTTCAAACCTTCAACTCCATAGCAGCTCTATACATTTTATCTGGATCTTGAGTCTTCTCGAGTTGTACATTAAGTATTTAAAGAATTGTTTTAAATTTTGCTGTTCATCTGAATACAGTGAGTTATTACTACAAAAAAAAGACTTTGAGGACCTGGAAAATATAGCCTTCTTCCGAGCATCAGACTTGAAAGAAATTGTTTTACTGTTTATTCTGAGAGGGTGACAATTAATCCTGATTGTCATTTTCTATCCATAAGGAGGAAGGCAATTTGATTAACATGCATATGGCTGAATGATTTCAAGAACAAATTGGGACACATTTTCCTTAGATAGTTTTGTAAATGATTTTGCACTATGAGGTCAATAGGATTGTAGCTTCTCAGGGGTGTGATCTTGACAGAATAAAAGCAACTGCTTATTTTCATTAAAAATTCAAGGAACTCTGAATACTTTTTGAAAATATCATTCAAATATTTCATTCATTTCCTCCAATATTACTCGGGCATTGTTCTGTATCCTCAGTGACAGCTCTTCTCAAACTTTAATGTGAAAACAAATCACATGGGGATCTTATTAAAATTCAAATCCGACTCAGTAGGTCTGAGTTGGAACCCACGACTTCGTTTCCAGCAAACTCTCAAATGCTTACACTGTTGTTTCTTCGAAACCCATTTTGAGTAGGTAATGTTGATGCTTCCGGTTTCTTAAAAGACAGAGTTCTATGACCATCATGGGGGAATAGGTAGAATTCAACACCCTTCGGGTTTATGCTTGATCATAATCTTAATTATAGGAGGGTCGTTTTACAGTTTTATTTTCTATTTTCATAAGATCAAGGATTGTAGCCAATATTCTCTTTGATTCCTAAGAGAAAGCATGAATCCGAGTAGATTCTAAGACTTCAGATACTGTGGCCAATTTTTCTCTATTAGCTATCTCAGTAACTCAGTGCTGATTTTGCATACCGTAGGTTCTTATTAAGAAATCATATTCACTAACAGACTGCAACCTACAAGAAAACTCTTGAACTTTATGCAAACTTTAAAAATAGTAATAAATGAAAGCAAATTTTTTGAAAAACAAGAATACTTATGCTTAAAACTTTACAGGTTTACTTCGTTAAAAGTCCTTAGACATTCATACCTCTCTAAATTCACGTTGCCTAGCACCGAAACATAAAGCATCCATTATCCAAATGATGAAAGAAATGGTGGTGAGTACGTGTGTGTGTATAATCAAGAAAGACAAGGATATGAACATACATACAAAAAGAAAAAGAGAAAGAAAATTGTCAGAATAAGATGAGATTTTGAACTTTTCACTTAAGCAGCTGTGTCGGAAATAATTTTCTCCATGTTGTTCTCCAAGACTATGGACCATTCCTTTGCAGCCTGCATTTTCTAACTGGTTAAAGAAAGTCACCTGACTTGTACCACCTTTGTCTTTGCTCTAAATGATATGGAGCATCAATGTAATATTGGAATTTTTCCCCTTTTGTGAAAGTCAGAGAACCTTGGTGGTAGATTTGCTAAATTCATGTTCTTAGTGATTTTATCTTACTTTATTTCATTTCATTTTTTTGAGACAGAGTCTCACTCTGTCACCCAGGCTAGAGTGCTGTGGTGCGATCTAAGCTCACTGCAACCTCCACCTCCAGGGTTCAAGCAATTCTCCCACCTCAGCCTCTAGAGTAGCTGGGCTTGCAGGCATGCCCCACCACACCCAGTTAATTTTTGTATTTTTGGTGGAGTTGAGGTTTCATCACATTGGCCAGGCTGGTCTCAAACTCCTCGCCTCAAGTGATCTGCCTGCCTTGGCCTCCCAAAGTGCTGGGATTACAGGCATGAGCCACTGGACCCTATTTGTAAAAATGCTTCTATCAGTATTTCTATTTAAACACAAGAAAGCCTTTTAAAATTATTAAAAAGTATTATAAATATACTTGTCTTATATTTTTTCTATATCAGACCCCAAATATACAATGAAATAAAGCAAAACACACTACTACGCATTTTATTAACACTGAGAAAAGAAAGCATTCCTTAATTCATGCCCGTGGTTCATTATTTCACTTGCCAAAAATCAACAGAAGAGTAATCATCTAGACTAGCTTGATTTACAATGACATGGGGTTACTGGTTGAAAGATATCTGGACTGTTGCACCACCAAAATGATCTAAACCTGAGGCATTATTTCTTTGGAACGGTGCCCAGACTGCCTCTACCTTGTAAACAAAATTTTGTCTCGGAGTGCTTTCAATTTCTTTTCCACCTTGGATTGGCCATTTTTAGAAAATACTACTCTATAATGCTAGGATTTTTTCCCATGAACAATTTTTACATAAATGTGTTCCTCTTAAAATGTAGCTTTGTAACCCCCTTATTCAAGCCCAATAGGAATGAAGAAGGAGGGCTTGAGATTTTGTTCTCCTGATAACAAATTCCACCCTGGCTTTCAGCCTGCTCTTAGCAGGAAAAGAGGAAAGTCACAGCAAGCATTTGCCCCTGGAATACTCAAAGTCTCAACGAATAATTTCAGGAGACCAGGATTAATCTCTCCATGCCTTCTTTGCATATTGATGTCAGTCACCACAAAATGTCCTAAATAATCAGGTTTTCTCTCATATTGCAATGTCTCACGCCTTACGGAATCTTACTTTCACAAAACACTGCACAAACTTCCACCTTTCTCCAAACATAAAAACCTTTCCACTCCCCTTTCTGGAACTCATATCTCATCTCTTTTTTATTATTCCTCCTATTTTTTTGCCCTAACTGTAACCTGGCTTTTCTTAAAAGATGTTGCTTCTGAACTGCTGGTACCACAAGTTGCAGCAATTTCTCTCGAAATCTCAAATCAGTTGATACGAAGATGAGGTTGTATTCTTTGCTCCTCATTGTAACTTACAGATCATTGCTCTCTTTCCCCTAAAACACTCCAAATTTCAAACCCATGTTACCAGATGCTACCTACTTTTTCAAAACAGAATCCATATATCCTCACAAAATGTCCCCAATATACCTAGAGTATATTAACTCTGGATTACTGTTCTTTTATACTAGTTACATCGTTAAAGTTCAAAATCTCCAGGGGTTAAGAAACGCCTTTGAAACGGAGGGAAAAAAATGCCTTGTTTCTAACTAGAAAACCTAAAGATCTCCTTCATGTCAAAAAGAAAAAGACAAGTCAATAGAAAGAGAAAAAATTGAAATGGTCAAGAAAAAATATAAACGTTAGTTCTTACCTTACTAGTAATAAAGTTGCAAAAAGCCACAAAGACTACGTACCTACCAGATAGACAAAAATCAATGTGTTTGATAATTCCAAGTGATGGCAGAAATGTAGACCAAAGGAAGTTTTAATACCCTGCTGATGACACTGCACTGTGAAGGCATTTGTATATTGTGTTTTCTAATAAAGGCAAACATCCATGTAGCCTATGGCTTATAGATTGTGTTTCTTGGTATTTAACCAATAGATGTATAACAGCATTGTCTGTAATTGCAAAAACAAGGAAATAACTAAACATTTATCAGCATTTAATTCTGGCATATTTAGAGAATGGAGTTTCATGTGTCAATGAAAATTTGATTTTCTATATGCAAGAACGTAAGTAGAGTTTACAATTTATGCTAGTGCAATAAACCAGACACAAAATATGTATCCTGATGCCTCCACTGATGTAACAGTCAAACAAACCAATCAAAACTGTATTTTAGAAGATGCATTTTCAGGTGGCAAAACTGTAATAGAAAACATTGAAACAATTTCAGTTGACACTGGAGCATGGGTTTGAACTTCATGAGTCCACTTAGAAACAGACTTTCTTCTACCTCTACCACCCCTGAAAGAGCAACCAACACCAGCAACCCCACTTCCTCCTTTCCCTCGGCCTACCCCATGTGAAGATGATGAAGATGAAGACCTTAATTAAGATCCACTGCCACTAAATGAATAGCAAATAGATCATCTTTTTTTTTTAGATTTTCTTAGTAACATTTTCTTTTATCTAGCTGACTTTATTACAAGGATAGAGTAAGTATACATATATAAAGCATGTGTTAATTCACTGTTCATGTTATCTGCAAAGCTTCTAGTCAGCAGTAGGCTATTAGTAGCTACCTTTTGCGGGAGTCAAAAGTTACACTTGGGGGCCACATGCGGTAATTCACACCTGTTATCTCAGCACTTTGGGAGGCCAAGGCAGGTGGATCACTTGAAGCCAGGAGTTTGAGACCAGTCTGGCCAATATGGTGAAACTCCACCTCTTCTAAACATACAAAACTTAGCCAGGCATGGTAGCAAGTGTCTGTAATATCAGCTACTCAAGAGGCTGAGACAGGAGAACCACTTGGGTGTGGGAGGTGGAGGTTGCAGTGAACCAAGATTGTGCCCCTGCACTCCAGCGTGGGCTACGGAGCAAGACTTCCCCGAAAAAAAAAAAAAAAAAAAAAAAGTTCCACTTTAATTTTTGGCTGTATAGGGAGTAACGCCCCAACCCCAGCATTGTTCATAGGTCAACCATATTGTAAATGTCACTTGTGGCCACCTATAAGAGATTAATGGGGTTTTGATTGGTAAGGAGGTTTGAGGAGCTATAAATTACTGGGAGTCTTCTACATGGTTTGAAACTACACAAATATTTGCTTCAAAATATTTGGTATTCAGCAGTATATATGTTACTAAATATGCAGCTTCTTTAAAAATATGAAAGATTTATATTTCATATAAAGCTTTGAAAGTTCTTTGAACTCTGCATTAGTTTCCTATTGATACAGTAAAAAATTGCAACAAATTTATTGATTTAAAACAATATAAATGTATTTTCTATATATTATCTACATTCCTGAATATCAGAAGCCTAAAATTAATTTCATTGGACTAAATTCAAGATATTGGCAGTGTTGCATTTCTTCTGGAGTCTCTAGGAGAGTCTATTTTCTTACCTTTTCTGACTCCCAGAGCTCCCTGCAGTCACTATCTTATGACCCTATTCTCTACCTTCAAAGCCAGCAACACAGCATCTTCAAATCTCTCTGTCTCTGCCTGTCTTTGTCTTTGTTTCTCTCTCTCTTTCCCTTCATCTTTTTCTCGTTTTCTGTCTCATCTCTGTTTCCATCATCACATCCTCTCTGAGTCTCACCCTCCTGCTTTCCTCTTATAAGGACCCTGTGATTACATTGGGTCCACCCACATCATCTTCGATTCTCTTCCCATCTTGAGCGCCTTAGCTTGATCATATCTGCAGAGCCTCGTTGCCACGTAAAGTAACATAATTCTAGATTCTGGAGATTATTATGTGCGCATCCTTGAGGGGCTCTCTCAGTCTACTAAACCTCAACATTTTCTTTTAGCTGCTTACCCATTTCTGTTCTTACCAGTACAGCAAAACATATCAAAAAATGTTAGGCTCCAGATCTCCAGATCCTATAGAAATTTCCTTTTCCCTTAGAAACCACTTTATTCAGACCTTTCTGTCCAATATTGTCCACAAACAGCCTTTGTTATCTATGTCGATACCAAGTCCAGTGCTTAGTTCTCATTCTTCATTATAGGATCAGTAGTTGAACAAGTTGAATATTCTGCATTTCTGGAAACATGTTTGTTGTTTATTTCTGGCATATACTTCTACTAAGGCTGCTTCTGTTCAGACCTCTCTGATGATCTCCCCTCATCGCCCTGACCCCAGTATGCTGTAGTGTTCGGGAGCAAAATCCTTAGGTAGTTTCTCTTTTCTATTCACATCAAGCCCTTAGTTAATCTCTTCTAGTTTTATTTCTAGATCAATGATTCCAAAATGTGTATCTCCAGCCCAAACTTCCCCTCTAAGGAAGCTGACTCATGTCCAGCTGGGTTCTGGATCTCATCCTACAAGACAAAGAGGTATTTCAAACTTCATAACCAGAGCTGAACTCTCAATTCTGCCCACCACAAACTTGTTCTTCTCACTTCTTAAATGACAACTCCATTCTCTATTATTCCAACTTAAACACCTTGTAATCACCCCTTTCTCCTCCTTCTTACTCACACCTGGCATTGATTTCTTTATAAAGATTGTTTATAATCCCTTTAATATATGTCCAGCATTTGATCAATTCTCCACCCCTCCACTTCTGGACTCCTAGTGCAGACTGTCAGTTCAGAGACTAAGGCATTCATTCAGGCAAGAGGTGAATGTGCATTTTCTCATTTTATTTATTTATTTATTTTTGCATGTACTGTTCTATAGCCTATTCTAAACAGAAAAGCCTGAATCATCCTTTAAAAAGTATGATTCATATATTGTCACTCCTTTGCTCCCGACTCTACAATGTCTTCCTATATCACTCCTAATCAAAGTCCTTACAACAAAACCCTACATGATCTGACCCTTTGTGCCTCTCTGATTTCACCTCCTTCTACTCTCTCCCCTTTATTCCTCACATTACACCTGTTATATGGCTTCCTTACCATTATTCACACATTGAACCCTGTTCCTCTCTCAAGATTTTTCCCCTTGATTTTTTTCTATTGGAGAGCCCATTCCCCAACACCTGCAAACTATACTCTCTGGCTACTTCTTGATAGTCACTCAAGAACCAACCAATTAGTGAGGCATTCCCTGAACACCATCAAAAAAGTAAGTAGCAGCAGTTCCTGACTAGCCCGGTCCTCATTAATTTTGTTTTATTTCTTTTCAGAACACTTCCATCATCTAACATGACATTTATTTATTTATCTATTTAAATTTGTTATCTGCTTACCTGTAGAAAACTATCTTACTGATTCTAGCAGGGGCTTCGTTTTGTTCACTGTTGTACCTCCATTTCCCTAGACCAGTACCTTAAGCATAGCAGACACTCAATAACTACTTATGGAATGTGCAAGTGCCTTAGTCAGTTTGGACTGATGTAACAAGAATACTTGGTGACTTAAACAATAGAAATTTGTTTCTCA
>NW_012118487.1:8651500-8656286 GCF_000951035.1 Colobus angolensis palliatus
ATAAAACCATGTAGTACCCATAGTTATTTGCTTCAGCTCACAAGAGACAAAGTGGCTACTGAAACATGAGATCTCTGGGAATGGACATCTGTGAACTGAGGTTAGTGTAACAGCACAGATTGTGCTTCTGTCAGGTTTCATGATAAGGCTTTGCTGGCGTTTTTGGAACAGTGGGTCTTATTGTCATATTGGAGATAGAAGGTGCTACAAAAACTAAAACTAAGATCTGGAAACTAGTGCCATTGGAATTAGATTTTTGCTACTATATGTCCCCATATAATTTGCCCCCTTATACACTGAGTTGTTCTGGTGGCCTGCACTCACACTGTTACTTAGATTTATAACAAGGGCTAAATTACTAAAATTTACTGCTAGTCAGGCACATGGTGGCTCATGTCTGTAATCCCAGCACATTGGGAGGCCCGGGTGGGAGGACAGCATGAACCTGGGAGTTCAAGACCAACCTAAGCAACACAGTCAGACTCTGACTTTATAAAAAAATTTAAAAATGAGCCAGGTGTGTTGGTGCGCAGCTGTAGTGCAAGCTACTTGGGAAGCTGAGATGGGAGGATCACTTGAGTCCCAGAGGTTGAGGCTGCAGTGAGTTGCAATCGCGCAAGAAAATAAATAAAATAAATAAATAAATAGAAAGAAAATTCTTTTAAAAAATTATAAAAATTTACCATGAGATAGTGTTATACAATCAGAATCCTACTCTCACATCAATCAAAAAGACCTTCTGACACATATACAGATGCAATGATCTCTAGCCAGCTGGTTGTGACTCATACTAAACAACCAATTTAGATTTGCATGGTAAGTAGTCAGCATTTTCCCTACTAGTGGAAATGGCCTTTGGTAACCCTCGCTGGTTCAATAGGTAAAGTCCAGAATCCCCAAGGTCAAAAAACATTACAGAACTAATATTTTGCCTGTTACCTAACTGTACCTTCTTCTTTCTTATTTGATTTTCCTAAAGCTATCACCTTGCCCAATTGACTAACATATTTTTTTCATGGGCCTCCCAGTTTGCTGTGCAATGCTATTAATTGGACCCTTCATCATTGACATTTAGTCAGGGTTAACTTTATGGTAAGCTGCCAGGGCAGTTTTACAGGGCCCTCTGCTTAGGGTTTAATGTTCTGCCTTGATCATCTTGAAATTTCAGTTTGTATTTTGCAATGAATTCTGGTAGGGTAATGGTGGATGAGCTGGGGGTGTGCAGCCTCTGTTTATCCAAAGTTGTCACTTTTCCTGTTGCCACTCTAGCATGAGATCTCGGCAGCCCACCTCTTGTTGCCTGGTGCAGCAGTCCTGCTAGCCCTTTTTCTTGCTGTCCAGTGGGGTTGGGTACCTGCAGCTCATAGCATGTCAGTGCAAGGAATGGTGGCCCATTGCCCAAATATCATTGTGTGTCTGGAGAGCATCCATCCACAGGTGGTATCTCTGTGAGCATGAGCCTCTCACACACCCCCATGCAGATAACTAGTATGGCCCAGCACAAAGATTTAAAGATCTTGGGAGTCATCTATCTGCTATGGGTCGGGGCAGTGAGCTTGTGAGAAAGCTTCTGTCTCAAATTCCCCAGACCCCTTCCAGACTGGGGTGTGGAATGTGAGTTTGGCGGCTGGCAGGAATGAACATTCCACATGACAGGGTGGTAGCCCCATATTCCCATGAGGGTCCGCACTCCAAGATTATCTCCATGCCTGGAATGTTCTTTCCGCCAGCTTCTTGCCTGGAGGGAACCTTTCTTCCTCCTTCAACCCTTTTTGAGTCTGGTCTGTGATTTTTCTCTTTCTAGCCTGCTAGAGGCATCTTCCTGGATGAGCCCCAAGAAACAAATTGCTTAACGTTGCTTACTCTGCACTCAAGTTAAATGCTCTCATATTTCCACTTGAAACTGGCATTGTAAGATATAAAGATGAACAGCAAAATGTGTTCTAATAATTTAAAATATAAATTTTTCTTTACTTAAAACAACATTAAATAGCAAACAAGAAAACTTACCATAAATCAAGTAAGAGGCTGCAGAGAAAAGGATGATCTGTGCCTTTAATGGCATTTATACGGAGAACTCCAGACTTTCCTTTTGCTGTAGGCTCTGAAAATTATGTAGCTGGACCTTATGGTGTAAGCCCTGAATGGTGTGTTGCCTTGATGTTCGGTAAAACCAAGTAGACTCAAATGAATGGCTTGACAAGTTCTCCTCACCATTCTAGCCCTGTGGATAAGGTCTCCCTAGCCAAACAACCTTCTTTATCAAGGGGGACCAGGCAACGCTCCCACCTAGCCCTCAGTGGCAGGATGTAGTTCTCTTTCAGACTGTGGAATTATTCAAACAAGCCAAGCACATCCTCCTGCAGGAACCAGGGGGCACCCTATCCTCTTAGCACTACAAAATCTGCCTTCTCCTGCCCCTTCTGGTCCATGCTGTTTCCAAAACAATCTCTGTGTGACCCTGCATGGCATGTAATGTCTTCCTCTCCTTGGCTGTGAGTGTATATCCTAAGAAACTGCTGCTGATCACGTTTCTCCTGTGTTGAGGAGTGCGTGTTCAGCCACCCCCGTAATCTTTGGGTAGGTATCCCTCTCTCGCCAACAGGGGAAGAGAAGCCAAATACAACAGCTGTACCTTTGTTATATTAAAGAAATCATCTTTTAGCCTCATTTCTAATCACTGATTGTGTTAGTTATCTATTGCTAGGTAACAAATTAGCCCCAAATTTAGTAGTTTAAAACAACAACCATTTGTTAAATCTCAGTTAATGCAAGTCCAGAACTTAGATGTGGATTAGTTGTGCACCTCTGGGTTAAGGTTTTTCAAAAGTTTGCAGTCAAGTGTTTCTCAGGGCTGTGGACTCATCTGAGGGCTTGAGCCGGGGGCAGATTCTATACCAAATTCATGCAAATGATAATTGGAAGCCTCAGTCCCATGTCATGTCTTTCCACAGCATTGTCTCTCAGTATGTCAGCTGATTTCTCCTGGGCTGAGAAATCCAAGAGAGACCAAAAGAATAAGAGAGATAAAAACCTAAGATAGAAGCTGTAGTCTTCTATAATCTAACCTCGGAAGTGACATCCTGTAGTATTTTATTTGTTAGAGGCAAGTCACTGTATTCGGGTCCCATTCAAGTGGTGAGAATGATACAAGGGTGTGACTATTAGCAGGTGAGGATAATTGGGTCATCTCGAAGTCTGCTTACCAAAGTCAGCTCCAATGATTAACATCTCTTTCACAGGCAAAATATTCTCCGTCCCTCCCAAGGGCTCTGTGACTAGTTTCCCAGAGCTGCTATAACAAAATAGTACAAAGGGATAATTTGAAACAATAGAAAGTTCTTCTGGAGCCTGTGAGTCTGAAATGAAGGTGTTGGCAGCGCCATGTTTCCTCTAGTGCTTCTAGAGGAAGATCCTTCTTTGCCTTGCTCATCTTCCGAAAACCCCAGATATTTCTTGGCTTATGACAGCTTAACTTTAATCTCTGCTCCCATCTTCACATGGCTTTCTTTCCTTTATGTGTCTCTGTGTCTTTACATGACATTCTCACCTCTGTATCTCCTCTCCTCTTCTTGTAAGGGTACCAATCACATTGAGGATTGAGGGTATACCGTACTCCAATGTGACTTCATCTTAACTAATTACATCTGCAATCATCCTTTTCCAAATAAGGTCACATTATACGGTTCTGGGGTTCAGGACCTCAGCGTATCCTTTTAGGAGACACATTCAACCCATATCAATCCCCAAATGCCTCAGTCTGTTAAAATGATGTTCTGTCTATACATATATAAACATTTTTTCACAGTGTATCTTTTATTTATGTATCAAAAATCTATATAGTTTATCTTATGAAAAATATAGTTTTGTTATTTTATTAAAGTTTTCTTCTTTGTATTATATGTTTTTTTCTAAATGAAACAGGAAAATAAATAAATGTGTAACAAATGTATAACTGACATACAAAGCAGTCATGCAACTCCAAACAATACCCAAGACGTTGCAGAGGAGTTCTTGAAACCTATGTATAGATGCATCCTTTCATCCTATATTAGTATCTGGGTATCCATAATAAAATATAGGAACGTTGAACATGCACTTGTTTTTTTGTTTTTGTTTTTTTAAGACAGAGTCTCACGCTGTAGCTAGTTTGGAGTGCAGTTGTGATCTCGGCTCACTGCAATCTCCGCCTCCTGGGTTCAAGCGATTCCCCTGCCTCAGCCTCCTGAGTAGCTGGGACTGCAGGCACGACCCACCACACCCAGCTATTTGTGTGTGTGTGTGTGTGTGTGTTTTAGTAGCGATGGGGTTTCACCATGTTGGCCAAGATGATCTCCATCTCCTGATCTTGTGATCTGCCTACCTCGGCCTCCCAAAGCACTGGGATTACAGGCGTGAGCCACCATGCCCAGCCAAACATGTACATGTTTATTGCTTATTGAGAGAAAGTGAATATTGATTCAAACAGGTAAATTCACGCTTGGCTTTTATTTTAAACATTTAAACATAAGTAAACATTTACATATGCAGGTCTACTAAGCTAACTTTGGTTCAGCTATAACTGTGTTCTCATTCAAGTAACAAAAAAATGCAACTTGCAGTGGCTTAAAACACATGTATTATTTTTCTCACATAACACCGTCTAGAAGTAAATGTAACCTGCATCAATTCAACAGATCAAAGATGTCAGCCTTTATCTCTCACAGTATTCTCTCAAAGTGTAATGGCTTTATTCCCCATGCTTGTTACTTTTTGTTCCCAGACAACTGCTTTTGCTCTAAAAAAA
>NW_012118487.1:8657568-8658759 GCF_000951035.1 Colobus angolensis palliatus
TGTGACAGAGAGAGACTCTGTCTCTAAAATAAAAAATAAAATAATAATAATAATGATAAAATAAAATAAAATATGGTAATTTTAAAGAATAGAACTTTGTGCTAGCTTTCTGGTCAAAATATTCCCAAGCCTTACACATATATCCTGCATATCAAATGTTGCAACCAGATCTGTCTCTATGTGACTCTGCTTTTGCTGAGATTATTTCTTATATTTTTGTTAGTTTATACCTGCTATTTTAATTATTCTGTATATTTTTATGTGTCTTGGATCAGTTTCTATCTAATATTTGCTTTGAGTCAGCCAATGACACGGCACTATACAACCATTAGAATAGCTGTCTAAATTATAATGCCTCAATGGTAGTCATAGCATCTAAAAGAGAGGTAAAGGCAGTTTGTTGACAAAATGACAATTATTATGGTAAGTCATTCATAAATAGACAGGATTCCAGAAGATGGTTCAAATATCTCCATTTTTCTCATTTATTTGCTTTGGGTACATACAGAATTGATATCAGATGGTCATTTAAGCGAGAAAAAAAGAAGTGTCTTTCTTGTTTCTTTCCTTATTATTCTTCATACCTCAATTCTCTTTCATTTTTCCTTTTCAATTCTCTTATCAGCTTCTATTCATACCAATGCATAGTTCTAGCTTTTTGTATGTACGGTAGTTATACATTCTTACAGTTGGTAATAATCTTCAGTATAGATTCTTCAGTAGATTAAGGGTTTGGGGATTATTCGGAATAAAAAGACAACACACAGTCTGAGATAAATATTTGCAAACAATGTGTGTAACAAGGGACTTACATTCATAAAATATAAAGAACACTAAAAGCTCAACCATAGGAAATCAAAACAATTGAAAAAGGACAAAGTATTTTGAGTACTTTATCAAAGAAGATCGCAAATAGTAAATAATTTGTATGAATGGAAGATGCTGAACATCCTAAGTCAGTAAGGAAATCCAAATTAAAACGAGCTGAGATACTGTTGTATTCTTATTAGAATTGGCCAGAAAATGTTAATGTCAATTCCTGGCAAAGATGTAGAGCGACTGGTGCTTTCAAACATTTCTGTTAGAAATACACATGTCCAAAAGAGTGGATTCTGGCCGGGCGTGGTGGCTCGCACCTGTAATCCCAGCACTTTGGGACGTCGAGGTGGGTGGATCACAAGGTCAGGAGTT
>NW_012118487.1:8660469-8662466 GCF_000951035.1 Colobus angolensis palliatus
CTGGGGAAATGCCCCCATAATCTAATCACCTTCCAGAAGATCCCTCCCATGACACGTGGGGGTTATGGGAACTACAGTTTAAGATGAGATTCGGGTGCGGGCACAGTCAAACCATGTAACTCTTTATACCTTCTATATTCATAAGCAGACCACAGCATGATCCAGGGAGGCAATTACAATTTCTGAATTAGAAAGAGGAAGGTTACAAAACAAAAGAGGCAAAAGTTTTTGCCATTTATAGAGCAAACTATTAGAAATATATGTGAAAATAAATTGTAAGTGTGCTGGTATGAAGAAGAGGCAATACTTTTATATCAGGATCAAATAATCAATATCAATTACCAGAAATTCTGAATTCTCATCCAGAAGGAAAGAAGTATTTTATCTGTTTAAGAAACTGGTTGAATAAAATGTGATTATAATGGTGGTTATCTCTAAATGAATTTGAGATACTAAGTTTCCTATATATAATGTAGAGAAAAAAATGCAGAGCTTAGGCATATAAAAACATTAAAATATATTTAATACACATGACCTATATTTGTATTTGTATTGTCAGTCATGGTTTGGAGTACACAACATTCAACAAGCCATTGGGGACCGATTGGTTAAGGTAATAACCTCATTCTTGAAAAGTGAAGTAATTAGTGGCTTTTCTCTGTAGGGCAAGAATAAAAGTGAAGGAACAGCTATATAAATGGGTTTCCCAATATTAACAAGGATGACTGGATATTGGAGTCACAAGTGGCAGTGATTAAATGATAGATAATTGAACAGACTTGTTTAATAGTAATAGACAGGAAGGCCAAAATTATACAGTGGTGTTAATTTTAATATAGAGTTTCAAAGTTTGAATACTATAGAAGCCAATATAAATTTATCCTTGCTATTAAACCACAAGTTTTAAATTGTCTGACAAAAAAAAAGGATATTTGATTTAAATAAATTTAAGATTCAAATTTAAATTTTTAAACATAATATTTACAATTTTAGACTGGAGAGTTGTAGCCTATATCTCATTCCCTTAGTGGAACTACTTCACACCCCCACTACCTCCTAAATGAGGGGGAAGCTGTGAATCTGTGAACCGTCACATTTATGTGCTTTATATATAGCTGCTAGTCTTTCCCAAATGGACTGAAAACAGTTTAACCATGGACCCATGCACTGAGGAAAGGGAAATACCAAGACTTTGGGGGATTACTGAATACTGGCTCTGAAATAGTTGTAATTACTACAGAATTCAAATGACATTCTGGTTTACTATCATAATGGGGGACTCAGAAGAAAAATGGGAATTTTGACTTGAATCCATTCTCATGAGCTCAGAGCGTCCCTAAATGCATACTGTGATTATTTCTCCCATTTTGAATTAACTGTTGGCATCAACACCTACAGACACAGGAAACATTGTTATTTTAGTTATGTGACCTATGGAGTGGGGGATAATGCTATAGAAAGAGCTAAGTTAAATCCCAAGAACAGCCAATCCCCTAGAATTAGTAAACCGAAAGCAATATCACACTGATGGAAAAATGGCAGTTTCGTCTTCAGGAGCATCTCAGTGAAACAAGTAGTGTGCAAATAAAGCTCTGATCTCTTTGGCAAAGGAAGAAAACTGATAATCTACTTTTGGCATGTTATTGGGTACGGGCAGAAAGTTAACGCCTGATTATGGAATACTGAGTTCCCATGAGACAGACAGGATTTTAAGTTTACAATGTAATGTGACAGGAGTAGAGTAGGACAAGTAGAGCAACTGACGAGGCTTTAGCCTCGCTTTTTGGAAAAAGAGTGAGCATGTTTTCTTTTGTGTGAGCAACATTTACATCCTATTAAGGATGATGTTGCTGTACTTGTTTTTAGATTGAGTTACAGGATGATGTGGTTACTGAGGGCTACAATGGACATTATTATTTTGCACTCTACCTCCTTTCCAATTTGTTTCTAGTGAATAGCCTGTTGGATAAAGGCTAAAAATCTAAAAATGGATGTAT
>NW_012118487.1:8663971-8665572 GCF_000951035.1 Colobus angolensis palliatus
TTTCGGCTTTTTTCGTTCCCTTGCAGTTGTATATAAATTATCAAATCAGCTTGTAGTTTTCTGTACAACAGTCATCTGGGATTTGAGGGGAATTTTGCTGAATCTATAGGTCAGTTTGAGGAGCATTGCCTTGTTAACAGCATCAAGTCTCTGATACGTTAACATGGACATTTTTCCTAATTGTTTGTTTTTTTCAGCAATGTTTTGTAGTTTTCAGAGAATAAATTTTGCATTTTTAATTAAATTTATTCCTAACAATTTTGTTTTCTTTAACACTTTTATCAATTGAGTTGAAAACATATAGAAATACAATTGATGCTTTATATTAATTCTTTATTCTGCAACTTTGCTGAACTCACATATTTGTTCTAATAGTTTTTTAGTGGAATCCTTAGGATCAACCATTTACAAGATTTTATAATCTGTGAATAGAGATAGAATTACTCCTTCCTCTCTATTATAGGTGATTTTCATTATTCTTTCTCTTGTCTAATTGCTCTGGATAGACCCTCTAGCATAATGTTAAATGGGGTTGGTGTTAGTGACATCCTTTTTGTGTTCCCAAGCTTAGTAAGTAAGCCTCCAGGTGTTCATCATTAAGTATAATATTAGCCATGGGTTTTTCATAAATGCTCTTTATTAGGTTGAAAATATTCTCCTCTATTCATAGGTTGCTGTGTGCTTTTTATAATAAAAATGCATTGAGTTTTGTCAAATGCTTTTTTTGAAACTGTTGAGATTATTATGAAATTTTTGTTTTTTATTCAATTGATATGATGTACTACATTGATTGATGTTTGAATAAGCCAGCCTAAAATTCTTTTCATATCTCATTGACCATGGCATATGAATCTCTCTATATGTGGCTGAGTTTGATTTGTTAGTATTTTGTTGAAGATTTTTGCATCCATATTCATAAGAGATACTGGTCCAAGGTTTTAACTCTTTATGATGTCTCTGTCTAGTTCTCATAGCGGGGTAATACTGGCCTCATAAGTTTGTGTATCACAGTAATACTGGCCTCTTAAATTGCAAAATGTCTCTTCCTTTTCTAGTTTTTGGAATAGTTTGTGAATAATTGGTATTGATTCTTTGAATATTTGATAAAATTCAACAGTAAAACCATTTGTACCTGGGCTTATTTTATGGGTAGGTTTTTAGTTACCGCATTTATCTTTTCACTTATAGATTTACTCAGATTCTCTAGTTCTTAGTTGGTTTTGCTAGTTTGTATCTTTCTAAGAGTTTGCCAATTTCATCTAAGTTATCTAATTTGTTTGTGTATAGTTGTTTATAACATTCCTTTCTCTTTTTTGTTTCAATAAGATCAGTAGTAAATGTCCTCTCTTTCATTTAAGATTCCAAAAATTGAGTCTTCATTTATTTTTCTTCTTTGATCAGACTATCTAAAAGGTTTTTAATTTTGTTAGCCTCTCCAATGAATCAGCTTTCAGTTTTATTAATTTTCCCTATATTTTTCTATTTTTTTCATTAGTTTCTGTTCTAATTTTTATTATTTTTTCAGCTTACTTTAAGTTTGCTCTTCTTTTTCCAGAATTGTAAGGTGGAAGTTTAAGTTATTCGTTTGAGATATTTCTTTT
>NW_012118487.1:8666372-8690734 GCF_000951035.1 Colobus angolensis palliatus
TGGTTGACAACATCTTCAATTATATCAACTAAAAATTTTTAATTTTGTTTCTATATCTCTCATGTATTTTTTGTTTCAGTATTTCCTATTCTGCTTTTCTTTTACAGCGAAGAGTTTTTGATATAGCATTTTGATTTCTTCAGTGATTTCCTCATTATACATTTTTGTGTTAATTTTTCTGTTTTGTTTTGGTGGTTCCTCTAGAATTTACAACATATATTGTAACTGACACGAATCAACTTCCCATGTATACTAACCTAGCTCCAGTGATATATAGAGATGTTACTCCTACAGAGCTTTATTCATTTTCCTCTACTGTGTTGCATCATTTTATACATATTACATCTATTAATGTTACAATTCCAACAATACATTGTTATATTATTTTACTATATGTAGCCATTGCCCTTGCCTAATACAGAATTTCCTCATCTATCTTCTCTGTGTTATTATTGTCAAATATATTACACATGTAACTTTTCTATATATTATAGTATCAACAAAATATTACATACTTATTATTTAATAAAATTGCTTTTTATAAATCTGTAAAGAAAAGAAAAGAGGAAAAAGCATGCCTGAAAACTCTCTTGTACAATTACATAGCTAGATTAATTGTTGCACTTTGTTTTTTCCTGTGAATTTTTATTACCAGTGGAATCACTTGCTTTCAGCTGGAAAAACTTTTAGTATTATTTGGCAAATATATTAACAGAAAATTATCTCCATTTACATTTATGTAGGGAAGTCTTTTTAACTTCTATTTTTTAAAGATTCGCTGGACTTAGAATTGTTGGTTGTTTTTTCCTTAGAACACTTAGAATGTATTAACCCACTGCCTTCTGGCCTCTAATGTTCACAGTCAGGATACAAGTGTTAGCCTTAGGGAGCTCCTTCTCTAAGCAATGCATCATTTTTGTCTTGCTCCCTTCATAATTGTCCATGTGTTTGATATTCAGCACTATTACTATGATGTGTTTATTTGTAAATCTCTTTGTGTTTCTCCTGCCTGGGGTTTGTTCAGCTTCCCAATGAAGGAAATCAAAATATTACACCCCAAAATATGGCTCATTTATATAGCAAATATTTTGAATTAAAAATCCTTGGAGAACAACAAGCACTGGAAGAAACTTTTCCTTTGTGTACATAAAAGTAGGACTGACCCACGAAAGAGAACAATTATCCTTCATCCATTCCCTGTAATCTTATTATCTGTTATAGGAAAGACCAAGAATGTAATCACAACTCTTCAAGTCCTTCTTCAAGATATTGATTGTCTCCCAAGGTTCATTTAAATTCCAGAGAGCAATTTACAAGTTAACTTCTGTTTCTCAGTCTAATAATTGTTCCTAGTGATCATTTATTGCCCCACAGTAGAAATCCTTTTCTCCAGCTTCCATGATTTGTCTTACAAGGATCCAAGCCTTCATTCTTTCTATAACCTCAAGATTGTGTGTAAGTTTATATAAATCACTGAGAAGCTGCTTCTTCATTCGGAAGAATCCTGTGTAAACACGTTAAACAAATTGGTGTGCTTTTTTTCCTGTTAGTCACTCAACCTCCTGTCAGTGATTTTTCAGTGAAGCTTTACAGGGCCAAAGGCCTTGGTGCCCACACTGGATATACAACTTGTTTGTTGATAAATGAGGGAAGTTGTCACATATTATTTATTTGAATATCTTTTCCACTCCTTTTACTTTCTTCTCTCATTTTGTTGTTTTCATTATGCATGTAGGCATTAGTGTGCTTAATAGTGACCCTCATTTCTCCAAGACTCACATTATTTTTCTTTATTCCTTTTTCTTTCTGCTTTTTAGCTTACAAAATCTCTGTTGGTGTTGGTCAGTCTTCAAGTTTGCATAGGCTTTCTCCTGCCAGTCTAAATATATTCTTGAGGCCATCTAATGAAGTTTAAACATTTCAGTTATTAAACTTTTTTTTTTTTGATGAGTCAGAGTCTTGCTGTCACACAGGCTAGAGTGCAATAACACAATCACAGCTATCTGCAGCCTTGACCTCTTGGGCTCAAGAGATCTTCCCACCTCCGCCTCCAAAGTATCTGGGACTATAGGCATATGCCACCTCACCTAGTAATTTTGTCAGTTTTTGTAGAAATAGGGTCTTGCTATGTTGCTGAGGCTGGTCTTGAACTCCTGGGCTCAAGCAATACACCTGCCTCGGCCTCCCAAAGTGCTGGGATTATAGGCCTGATCTACTGTATTTTTTAAATCCAGGATTTTCATCAGATTCTTCTTTTATAATTTGTCTATTAACAATCATATTTGATACAAGAGTGTCATTATACCTTGCCTTATTTCCTTAATAATGGTTTCCTTTAGTTCCGTGAACATGTTTATAATTATTCTCTTGGAGAATTTTTCTGATATATCTGATATGTGGTCATCCTCAAAGACAATTTCTGTTCCCTTTTTTCTTAGTTTTGGGGTTATGCTTTCTTGTTTTTTGTTAGAATTTTTTGTTGAAAATGGGAAATTTTAAACAGTATATTATATTGTAGAATGTCTGGGTATTATTTCTTCTCCTCCCATCCCTATCAGGATCTTTGAATGTTTTTACTTATTTATTTGTTCTGTGATGGACTAGATCATTTGCATAAACTTGACCTTTCCTTCCACAGGTTAAAACTCGTGATATTAAATCAAAGGGAGGGGCAGCTTTGCATCTGCCAACAATCACCCTGGGATGCAATTGTTTGGGTTTATTTCTCCTCCTCTCTTTCCTAGACTATACAAAGTTGTTAAACTCTACTCATTGCCCATTAACTGAACAAGTGCTTTCAACAATGCCTTACAGCATAAATTCTTCTACAAACCAATCCAGTCACATTATAATTCCTTTGAAAATAGTTTCCAAGGTCAGTGTTAGATACTTGTTTTGACCCCGTTATCCGAGCAGCCTTATTCCCCAGTTCTGTCCTGCAAACTATATTGCCTACAGATTAGCTTGTATCTTGAATCTGCTCTCAACTCTCTCTCACTACCACTTCCACTGTTCTTGAGAACACCCTTAGGTTTGAGTTTCTCTACTCTCTGCTTCAAGTGAATTCAGACTTTTGGAAAGAGATTAGGAGTCATGTGCTTTAAGATCTGCTTCTCTCCACAGACAAAAACCTCTGAACAAGCACTCTGGATCTGTGGGTGTGCACAATATCAAGATTTTCTTTGAGTGACAGAGAGAAACCCCTGCTCTAGAAGCTAAGCACTCGGTGGAGAGTGGGGCAGCATCCTGAGGACCTCTCAGTTTG
Source organism: Colobus angolensis palliatus (assembly GCF_000951035.1). NCBI lineage: Eukaryota > Metazoa > Chordata > Mammalia > Primates > Cercopithecidae > Colobus > Colobus angolensis. The sequence continues at coordinate 8,669,638 of NW_012118487.1, forward strand.
CCTCTCTTGATGTGGAATCACTGCCTTTGAGCCAGGAAAATGATGATGAGGGCCCAGTTTTCATAGCTGACTGTACTCACTAGTAGAACTAGGTGGCATAAGAGACCTACCCAACCTGTCAACTACACTTGCCCAGAACTTAGCCCCAGCAATAAGTAGGTGTTACAGGATGAGAAATTCTGATGTTTTGGTCCTCAGAGAGGAAATCCATCTAACTGATTACTGATGGCAAAGGAAGCCCTGTATTCTTGACTGCAGCTCTATTAAGTAGAGTATGTAAATCAATGAGCTAGGAGACAGGAGACAGGGGGAAGACTCGGGTCAAATACCACAGACTCTACATTTTACTGAATCTTTGTAGATTTCCTTGATTAGATGTGTAAAAGGAATATAAAAAATCTCAGCACCCCAAACTCACTAGACCAATGGGAAAAGTTAAGCCTGGGAACCGAAATATACAAAAGCTGCCTTCTATTTTGTTCCGAAATAGATAGCTACAAAGATAAGAAGGTCAGATATCTCCCCACACAGCCTCCCTCACGAATTACTAAAAAGGAAATTCCTTGTGGGCCTTAAGATTTTTATCCCAAAACAGAGTTCTGTTGACTTTCACCCTGACTGCAAATTAACAGCCTATATTTCCAGGTACGGGACAAAGACGGGACTAGATGTCATCCCTCTGCTCATCTAAGACAGATGCCTGTTTGACTGCTTCTTCTACTCTATGTTTACTTCATCTTAGGTAAAATTTCAGATTTACTGAGTGGGAGACAAATGCATAATTGACGGTTGCACTGCCCGCCTTTCACATGTAAGCTGTGGATCCACTAAGCACTCATCAAAGTGCCAAAAGAATGTAACCCTTTGCCTTTTTTGTTCACCTTTCTCTCCTTTTTTTTTTTTTTTTACTTTCCTCTTTCCCTATTGCCCACTCTTTTGCCTTTCAATGTTGAAGTCCTAACATTCTCTTTGGAGAAAGGATGTATCACAAATGTTTCTGTGATTTATTCAATGTTGAAGTCCTAACATTCTCTTTGGGGAAAGGATGTATCACAAATGTTTCTGTGATTTATTCTTCCTTTTTCCTGGGTGTGTCCTCAACTTTGGCAGAATAAACCTCTAAATTGACTGAGACTTGCCTCAGTCATTTTCTTTGGTTTACATACGTTTCTTCATTTGCTGTTTTCTCTTAGGATGATTTCCAGAGAATTTAAGTGGCAGTTTTTATTTATTTATTTATAATTTTTGCCAGTTTCACGAGGGAGCAGTCAGTAGAGCTCCTAGCACCATTATGACTGCAGTTAATCTCCTTCTCTAGTATTCCTTGACATACATCAGCAACAGACATAAAATAACATTTAAAATATAAAGTGTTTGTAATTACAGAAATATTAGCCACCTAGCAATGCAACTAACAAAAATATGAATGTGCCATTTGTGAAGATACAAAATGTTATTGTAACACAACACAAAGTCCTAAATAAATAAACACATATATTTATAGATAATTGGTACATTATAATATACTTGTCAAATCTCCCCAAAATGATCTTTGAATTTCAATGCAATTCCAATGTCAATATTTGTGGCACCCAAAAAGACAATCTTTGAAATTACAATGTAATTTTAAATTGTTTTATAAAACCAGTTTAAGTGAAAAAGCTGAAGAAAGTGTTTTCAGTAAGATTATTTTATATGATAAGTAACACATTTAAGAAACACACAGGCACACACATAAACACACCATGTACGGTGAAGATATATGTCAAAAGAACACAGGAATCAAAGGACTCCCAATGACCTGAGCTGGAACAGCTTAAGCAAGAAAATAAATAAAGTACTCTTGGATAATATCCTAATAATAAAGAAATATGTATGACTCTACACTGACATAAAAGGATAAAAAATAATTAACTATGAATGGGTAACTAATGTCCCATGCAGAAAAATTGCAAATAAGGGAAGTAAATACATCCATTATTGGAGATATTGGACATATATATATATATATGTCCTTCATCCTCAAGGAGATAGACAATAACTTCCCCTTTCTTAGGTAGGGGCTGCATGCAGTGCTCTCTTTCCAAAGAGTCCAGTATGGCAAGGAGGCAAAAGATTAACTTGGTGGTGGAGAAGCTTTATACGTACTGCCTCAGCAAGATTATCAAGGTTAACATAGTATATTATAATGTGTATATATTTATACTTATAATTGATATAATATATAATATGTAATATAAAATAACTACAGTATGTAGTATATCTCATCGTATATAATGTACAAATGCAAAATTGATGAGAAATCCAAGGGGCGAGAAACATACAACAGGTTCTCAATATAGTTAATAATTAGGCAAATCTAAAACTAGTACTGAATTACTCCTTTTACTGTACACCAGACTAACAGAAATTAATAATCTGGAAAAACCAAGTTCTATTGATGATGAGAAGCCATTATAACTCTTAGTTAATACTAAAGGAAATGGGGATTTGGTATAACCACTTTGGAAAACCATTTGCATTATTTCAAAAAGACCCTGTATTTTACATACTACATGAAATATACAATCATTACTGTAAATATCCTGGTGAAATTCTGTCATATTATCTCCAGGGAACATTTACAAAAAAAAAAAAAAGAAAAAAAACTTCTTTTGCAGTATTATTATTTGAAATATCTTTCTGAAACAATTCAAATGATCAACAATAGAAGAGATTTCAAAATTCATAGTCTTAGTAAAACAAAATACGACAACAAAAAGTAATGCCAATTTTAACAAAAGAAAGTCAAAGAAAAAGGCATTGAACATGCAACCACATTTGTAATGCTCCCAAACAAATAAATCAAGTAATAGATATAGGAGTAATAACTTTGTTAATAATGTAAAAGAAAAACAAATATATGTCAAGAAATCCAACAGTGTGTATACCTTAGGTGAAGGAAAGCAAGAGGATAAAAATCGAAGAATAACACAAAAATATGTCTTGTATATATTTCTTAAACTCATTTTTTGAAAATCAATGGTTTTTGCCTAATTCTAAATTAGACAGTTGAATTGGGGGTACTTGTTGCATTGTATTGCTTTCCTATCCGTTCTTTCCTCACATACATGTTGCTATTTTTAAAATATTGCATGATTAAATTTAAAATTGAATTTTATGCATGCTGAATTTAGAAGTACTGTCATTAAAGTATATTTTTGTTATAAACAGTAAGAAAATTTATTTTTAAAAAATTAATAATATTTTAATTATCTTGTTTTCAATTATATGAAAACAACTAAAGGTCCTTCACAGCAGCAGTCCACAACCTTTTTGGCACCAGGGACCGGTTTTGTGGAAGACAATTTTTCTGTGAATGGAGGAAAGGGTGACTGTTTTGGGATGAAACTGTTTCTCCTCAGATTATCAGGCGTTTGATTCTTATAAGGAATGTGCAACCTAGGACCCCGGCATGTGCAGTTCACAGCAGGCTTTGTGCTCCTGTGAGCATCTAATGCCGGCTGATCTGACAGGAGACAGAGCCCAGGCAGTAATGCTAGCTTGCTTGAAGCTCACCTCCTGCTGTGTGGCCGGGTTCCTCACAGGCCACCAACTGGTACCAGTCCGTGGCCAGGGGATTGTGTACCCCTACTTACAGGTTCCTTCATCTGATAACCATGCCCCTGAAAAAAAAAAATGTGTTTGTGTATTCAAACATTTTTGTAAAATTAACTTCTGGTGCAATTCAAATTTTAAAATACTTAATGAGATAATTTTGTGAGAACAACTTTTAAACCACTGTAAAGGAAGAATTTTCATTTAGAAAATTATATATTTTCTACTTTAAAAAAGACTTTAAGATGCTGTAATAAGTCATTCTACAATTATAATTAAAGTAACAAAGCAATAGTTTTAGACAAGGTAATGTCTTTTTTGAAATACTGTCACTTTTCCTTTTTTTCCTACAATCAATTAAATAGAAGTATTATCTTTCGTAGAGATAAGATCACTTCATAGTAGATAAATGCAAGAATACGATTTAGATTTAGTTAATGAGGCATGACTGGCCAACTAGTAAATGGATTCTATTTTCACTTAAATGTTTTTTAGTTTTCAAATATGCAGCTTGTAATTTGTTTTCCAACTTATTTTTTGAAGTAACGTATCTATTAAACTTACTAAAAGAAGAGAAAAAAAAAAACAAGAATAGGATCTTAGGATTTAACTCTGGATAAAGTTAAATTTAGAAACAGTTTGGGTAGGAAGATTTTAAATCAGTCAAGCTAAAATATATTTAACCAGTAATATTTGTTGTTTTTTTTTCACATTTAATTAAAATAAAATGAATTATTTTTCACCACCTTCATTTCCATCTGACATGTTCCTTTCAGATCTGTGGCCACACAAGTTACTATCACATTACACAGAACTACTATATATGGAATATTTCAATTCTAACATTTTTACACTCTGAATAAAACCTCTGTTTCCACACCTTGAATTCTATTTCTTAATTTCAACCTAAACACTAGTCACCAAAACATCCAAACCAGTATAGCAAACACAATCCTGCTGGCTCAATTTCCTTTCTCTTCTCCTCCTGATTCACTTCCTTATGCAATGTAAATTTCAAGATTTGCCATTTCTATGATCCTTTAGCTATTCCCCAAAATATCTTTAGAGAAATATCACAGTGTTGGTAGAAAATCTCTTCTAGCATGGACAAACGGTGAGTCTAAGTATGACGATATCACAGTGGGGCTAAGTGTAATTGTATCAATATATGGATCTGCACTATATAAGTTCTTCATGTTTATTTACTTTTTTGTTGGCTTCCCGATAGATTGGAACAATACCTAAGCAGAGAATGTTGATCTTGTTTGCTATTGACATTTGAATATTTACCCAAATAACTAAAATGTAGCAGATTCTTCATAAGTTTCTCCAAAAATGTATTTTTATTCTAATAAATGTTAGTGAGGCCGAATATTTTGTATGCCTATAATTGATCTTTTATTTATTAATTTTTAAATTGTCTTTTCTTGGAGCATACATGTAAAATATGATAGGACACTTGGTATTTTGTCATGAATATTTTCACATTATGAAGCTTAAAATATAGATTATAATATTATTACCTTCATTTACTTATAATTTGATGTGCAAAAGTTTCTTTTTATTTTTAAATAGTCAAATATGTTTATTGTTCCTTTTCTGTGATTTGATGAATTAGTTATATAATGAAAAAGTCTATTCTTATCTAGATACAATATGAATACTCCATATTATTTCTTGAATTATTTATAGTTTACTCTTCTTAGATGTAATAATTCGGTGAATTCAAAAAATATTTTATGTAAACTCTCTATTAAAAATATCATTTTTACCTCAAAAGGTATATTTTCAAATACAAATAATATATACACACACACACACATATATATACATATATATATATATATCTGTCTTAGAAATGTCTAATCTTGGAAATGATCAAATAATATTTATTGAGAAATATTTTGTTTAACATCAATTCAAGTTGTTTTAGACATTATTATATTACCTACTATTCATCCGTCAGGTTTCTGTTTAGATGCTAATTCCTCCTTACCATCTTGCTGGACTTTTGCTTCCTTCTTTCCCATGTGCAGGCGGACTTGGCACAGAGACCTTGTGTTGTGAAATATACCCCTAACAGTTCATTTAACCCAATGTGTAAGCTAGTGTTTTAATGTTTCTGTCTCCACTGAATATACTTGGAAAGCAGGAAGTGTGCAGATTTATCGCTTTTTCCCATTTTCTGGAATAGTGACGACCGTACAACAGATCAATAAGAGCTTCATGAATAGAGGGCAATATGAAATCTAGTTATAATTTATCATCAATTGAATAACATGTAGGCACCTCAAAATTAACTTAAAATGGAGTTCATACTTCACTCAAAGACCTATTTCTTCTCAAAAATCTTTCTTGTGGGAAGTAATACCACAAATTACACAGTTACTTTTCTAAAGCTGAGGATTATAACTCAACTTTGTTCCCCATCTTTCTTTACAACATGTGACCATTCACTCTCCGAGTATTATCTCTCTGATCTATGTGGGTTTTTTTCTTTTTTTTCCCTGTCTTATCCACCCAATTCTCTTCATCTCCATTACTATTGCTTTATTTCAACTATTGCCTTTTCTGGTCTGGATTACAACAATGAGCCTTTAAACTAGGCTTTTTTCCTTCCTAGTACCATAATGTCCCTGCTGACATAGAATTACCCTTCTAAATAATTTTCATGTCACCTGTCTCTCAACTACTTCTATTTACTATGTGCATGCCTTCATCTTTATATTACTTAATGCATTGAACATAATTCAAAGTGTTAATACACTATTACACCTTAAATTAAAACCTACTTGAGGCATAAAAAAATTTTATTTATCTTTGTATTCCCAAGTCTTAGCACAATGACCAGACACGATACCTGCTTTGTATGTGCTTCTGACATAAATTAACACAGAAGAAAATCCACCAATAATAAATATACATGGGCACACCTTAATTATTTATTTCTATAAAATTCATTCAATTAATATTTGTTGATCTTCTTTGATATTTAAAGCAGTGTGTTAATAACATAGTATTGACAACAGTGAATGATATTTCATGCATACCATGTGTCCAGTGAGAGAGATTAAACAAAAATTTACAACTTGAATAGAGTGTGAGGAAGTCTATGATATGAAGCGCAGAGAGTGCTAAAGGAGAATATCAGAAGAATAACTAATCAGGTCTTTTTTTATTTTATTTTATTTTTTTGAGATGGAGTCTTGCTCTGTCACCAGGCTGGAGTGCAGTGGTGTGATCTCAGCTCACTGCAACCTCCACCTCCCAGATTTAAGTGATTCTCCCGCCTCAACATCCCGAGTAGCTGGGACTACAGGCTCGTGCAGCCGTGCCCAGCTAATTTTTGTATTTTTAGTAGAGACGAGGTTTCTCCATGTTGGTCTTGATCTTGGTGGTCTTGATCTTGGTGATCATCCTTGATCACCAGGATGGTCTTGATCTCTTGGCCTCGAGATCCCCCGACCTTGGCCTCCCAAAGTGCTGGGATTATAGGCAAGAGCCACCATGCCCGACTGATCAGGTCTTTTTGTGTTATGCTCAAAGAAATGTAGGCATTTTAGTATGACCAGAGAATGGAGTGCAACGTGGGCAATATGGAGAGTTTCTTGGAGTTCATATAGTTTACAGCCTTGTACGCTGTGTTAAAGAGTGTGATCTTGTCAGCTACAATATGAATGAAGAGCCACTGAACAAGAAAGACTTTAGTAGGTGAGTAGTGGCTGACTGAATATGGATTTTTATTAGCTGGTTTTTCCAAAAAATAGGCTCTGAGAGAGAGATGTCTTAGAAAGCTGTGGATTAGGTGACGTTGTGAGGGAAGCAAATCAAGGAGAATAAAATGTTAGAGCCTATTAAAGCTTTAGAGGTAAGATGAGCCTTCAGCATTTTCTGCATGGGAGGATTTTGCCTTTGTACCTATCCAGTTGGAGGTGGACTGATGCCAGAGAGAAGGCGTAATGTTCAGCTGGAGGCAATTCCTGGAGGAGAGCCTCAGTTTCCTGCCATCAGCAAGCAACACTTCTAGAAGCTGGGAAACGATCACCACTTTCATTGTCAGTGGAGAGTGGAGAGAGGAGATCTGGGTGGCAATTTGTGTAACAGTTTACACAACAACCTCATATTCACTCCCAGTACATGCTCAGAGTCACTTAGCATAACAATAAAGGTCTCGGTTAAAATCGTCAGGAGTGCTAGAGCTGGCATGGCCCTTCACTGTTGTCTCAAAATGAGGCGAGGATGTCAGAAGGACAAATAGCTGCATCAACTAGTCAGCTAGACGTAGGCTGCTTCCAGCAAGGGGGCATAATATTGGGAGAGGCAGTTCCTTTGAGTAGTCAGAAAGCTATTTCCCAGAAAGGTGGTTAGCTGCGAGGAGGCAGCAGGCAATATTCCTGGAAGCAGGAAAAATGGGCTTCTTGGTTCAGAAGGGAAACGGGGGGCAGCGCACTACAGCACCCACTGCAGATTGGATGGGTCATCGATGGAGCAGGTCAGTTCCAAAATGAGAAAACAAAACCTGCAGAGTGGATAGATCAAACATAGACACTTCTTTAATGAAGTGTTAATATAAAATAGGATAAATATATATTTTTCAAAAATAGTAAAAGAAAACATGGATAGAATTAATGAATTTCTAAATCTATTTTTAATTGTAAGAATGGATGAGATAAGATGTGTAGGGACTGGCTGTAGATAGCTCAGTAAAGCAGAAACTATCCATATCTTTTGAGAGGAGAGTGGTGGTGACGATGAATGGAACCCTAAGAGTCACTCTTGGAAAAAGGAGGTGTTGCAAAGAATTGGTTTGCAATTTGCTTTCAGAGTACAGTTGATTTTGAAGAACTCTGTATGCCGTGGCATAAAACCTGTGCTGCTGCTGTGATTTTCCTTTTTTTTTTGAAATGGAGTCTCACTCTGTCACCCAGGCTGGAGTGCAGTGGCGCAATCTCGGCTCACTCCGCCTCCCAAGTTCAAGTGATTCTCCTGCCTCAGCCTCCTGAGTAGCTGGGATTACAGGCATGAGCCACCACACCTGGCTAATTTTGTATTTTTAGTAGAGATGGGGTTTCTCCATGTTTGTCAGGCTGGTCTCGAACTCCCGACCTCAGGTGATCTGCCCTCCTTGGCCTCCCAAAGTGTTGGGACTACAGGCATGAGCCACCGCACTTGGCCCTGTGATTTTTTTTTTTTTGTATCTTAAATAACTTTGGTTAATGTTGTTATACAAGCAAAGAATCAAATGATTAGAGTGATTAAGGATGAGATTTGACAAAACACATGAGAAGGTCCAATAATGAGCTATGGTAGTTGACTTACTGACAATAATAGAGCTGGATGTAGCTTGAGTAGGGAAGGAAAGGAAAGCCAGAAGAACACTGAGAAATTCAGAGAATCTATACGGGTTAAGAGACAGAGAATTCAATGACATTTTTAAAATGTAGTAGGAGCAATAGTTCCTAAAATCACAGATTGAACACCTTTGTTTTCTTCTTATTGATGGTGATAATGATAACAGGACAACTTATGTAAAAATGCTTAACCAGGCTGGGCGCAGTGGCTGACGCCTGTAATCCCAGCACTTTGGGAGGCTGAGGTGGGCAGATCATGAGGTCAAGAGTTCGAGACCAGCCTGACCAGCATGGTGAAACCTTGTCTCTACTAAAAATACAAAAATTAGCCAGGCATGGTGGTGGATGCCTGTAATCTCAGCTACTCGAGAGGCTGAGTCAGGAGAATTGCTTGAAACCAGGTGGTGGAGGTTGCAGTGAGCCAAGATTGCACCATTGCTCTCTAGCCTGGGCAACAGAGAGAGACTCCATCTCAAGAAAAAAAAAAATGCTTAACCAAAACTATATGTAAATAAAATCTCCTCTTTACACATATGGGAGAAATGAGTCAGTTATACAAAATGTTGACTGAAAGAGAGACAAAAGTAGAATAAGAATTCTGTATGGAAATGTATTGGAAATGTGCTGGAATATGCCCAAGTGAGCTGAAAGATAAACAGGACTTGGATATTATAAAGTATTCAACACGGATTACTACTTTTATCACTAGGTATTCTTCATTTTTATAGTTCAGGGTGCAATTACTTGTCTCATAAAAGAGTATAATTTAGGATAATATTAACTTGAATTATATAAGAAACTGCAAATATAATTGCATTGTACTCTTCAATATCTACTTGATTTCTGCTCTAAAAAGATGTTAAGGATAGAAATTTTAGGTTTATAAACTCTGAATAAGTTATTATGAATATGAATAAGTTATTAGTAGCTAAATTTGAAGATAAAAAGTAAATTGAATTAATTTTTGTATCAGTTCCTTTATGGTAGAAATATTGGTTAATGTATGGGATACTAGTGTTGACTATGTCAAAATCCTGTTGTGTAAATGAGTTTCTATGACATCAATGGGATATAATGGAATTTGATAAAGGATAAATAATAAAAATGAACAAAAATGGGGATTTTATGGTCATGTAGATTTCTAGCCAATGAGTTATAGCCATTACATATGTATGGTTTGTTCCACACTGTCAGTCAGTTCTGTGTTGTATGGTGATAGAAAATAATGACTGCTTTTGGAAAGGTACATACATGGGGTATATATATTGCATTTGTTACATCACTTTGAATCTATTTATAGTTTTTCCAGAGTTTCATTAAGCCTCTCTTCACAAAATAAAATAAATAATAACTGTCTTCATTTCTCACAAATGCCTTTTGGCAATTGCTTCTCTCTAGGAACTTAACAGAATCTTCTCATAGGTTTTACGTACAATCCCTTCCTTCTTTCATTGGCTAGTCCTGTGTCATCTTTGCTCCAGCATAGGAAGCTCATATTTTTAAAAAATTGCCTGTACTCTGTTAAGGTCTACAAATGTAAGGCATGTGTAACAAATCCACACATGCTCTTTGTGGTTGTGCTGGGTAGGTATACAGAATTTCCTGGACTGATGTAAATAAATTGTAAAGACGAATTCTACTGTTGGTTATACACCATTATTCTATATTGAATTTCCCATCATAGCATCCAGGATTTTGCTCCCTCTTTCATGTCATGCTTTTTCATTTTTTAATTTATTCACTTATTTGTTACAAATTAATTGAATATCTAAATGTCTCAGGCATGTTCTTAGGTACTTTTAAAAAAAATGACAAGGGAAGATAGATATACCAGCCCCTGGGAGACTTATAAAATAATAAATATTCTAGATAAATTCTAGATATAAGTAAATAAAAGTGGAAATTTCAACTGCAATAAATTCCACAAAAGAGAAGTATATGGTGCTATGAGATAATGCAATTAGCAAATTTCACCAAATCATGGAGATTCAGGGAAGGATAGAAGGAGAAGAAGGAAAAGGGAAATGAGAAGGAGAAACGATGAACCAGTAGCAGAACTCTGTGATGGTAGAAACATGACTTGTACAGAAGTGAGAAGGTGAGTGTGAAATGAACTTACGAAGTGCAGGTAGCATAATGCGATATAAGAACAAAACCCAAAAGTTCATGTGTGTAGTAGTGGAGTGAAGGGTGCATACTGCCTTGTAGGCCTTGATAAAAAATATTATGACTATGTTAAGAAAAATGGGAAGCTATTAAATGTTTTTCAGAAGAGGCAGGAAGAATCTTTATGATTTTTAATGGATAGATTATTCTGGCTGCGTGTGAAGAGTGGGAGAAAATCAGAGAGAATGGAGGCAATTCAGCTAAAGTATTACTGCACCAGTTAACAACAGAAAAAAAGTACTTGGACTAAGTGAAAGTGATAGAAATGAAGTGGAAGATTTTAATAAATGTTCAGGAAAAAGAGAAGATAAAATTCGTGATTGAGTAGAAAAATAGAGTGAAGGGAATGGAAGATTTAAGAATGAGGCCTAGGGATAGCGGCAAATTCACAAAAAGTAGAGTAATCTGCAGGAGAATCACATTTGATTAAAAAGCTAATGACTGATTTTTTATTTACTCTAAGGTGACTATGGGATATTTAAGAGTGGGCATAAGATGGTATAAAAGGAATTGGTAAAAAGCATAGAAAGTGACGATATCGTACCATGAAAAACTTAGAAACACAGAAATAAGATTTTGAAAGAGGCAGCCTGGGCGTCGTGGCTCATGCCTGTAATCCCTGCACTTTGGGAGGCCGAGGCAGGTGGATCACTTGAGGTCAGGAGTTTGAGACCAGCCTGGCCCTCATGGTGAAACCCTGTCTCTACAAAAAATATAAAATTAACCGGGTGTGGTGTGGTGTGCCTGTAGTCCTAGCTACTCGGGAGGCTGAGGCACAAGAATCGTTTGAACCCAGGAGGATTGCAGTGAGTCGAGATCATACCACTGCATTCCAGCTTGGGCGACGAGAGCAAAACTCCATCAAAAAAAAAAAAAAAAAAAAGATTTTGAAAGAGGCAACAACATTGGATGCTATGTATTTCACGTGTCCATGTGAAGAGATCACCAAACAGGCTTTGTGTGAGCAACAAGGCTGTTCATTTCACTTGGGTGCAGATGGGCTGAGTCCGAAAAAGGAGTCAGCAAAGGGTGGTGGATTATCATTGGTTCTTGCAGGTTTTGGGATAGGCGGTGAAGTTAAGAGAAATGTTTTGGGGGCGGGGGGCGAAGCTCACCAAGTACATTCTCAAGGGTGGGGAGAATTACAAAGAAACTTCTTAAGGGTGGGGGAGATTATAAAGAACCTTCTTAAGGGTGGGGGAAATTACAAAGTACATCGATCTGTTAGGGTGGGGCAGAAACAAATCACAATGGTGGAATGTCATCAGTTAAGCTATTTTCACTTCTGTGGCTCTTTAGTTGCTTCAGGCCATCTGGATGTATACGCGCAGGTCACTGGGGATATGATGGCTTAGCTTGGGCTCGGAGGACTGACACTATGGTAGCTCCAACAGGGTGATGACCCATTGCATTAAATGACATGGAGGTCATTGTTCCCCTTAGCAGGGTTGCGTGTTGAAATGAAAACAGTGAAACTCAGACAAGGTAGGTCGAAAGTAAATGTTTGAGGATTTCATTCCCATTAACACCAGTGTTTTATTACTAATGTGTCCAGTGGAATGGAAGAACAAGTAGACATATTGTCACCAATATTATCAGCTTGTGTCATATGTCACATTCCAAAATCATAGATATCTGGTAGGAAAATACACATATTTTGATACTACAGATGAGAAATCTGAAGTTGAGATAAATTAATTAAACTTCTTGAATTTCTTTTTGGTTTTAGCTACTTACAAAGCTAGAATTTAAATAGAGATCTGTCTGGTTTTAAATAGTTTGCCTTCAATATGACTTTTGACCTCTCTGTTAATTAAGTGAAACTCTGAAACATTGCTGTAGTAGCAGAAGTTGATATTCTTAAGTAGAAGAACTCACACATTTTTGTTATGTATTAGTATCCTTCCATTTCTTGTGTGTGTGTGTGTGCATGTTAAATACAGCCCCACTCCTCAATGCCATTTTAAGAATTAAAAAACAATAAAATTCATATCATCTACTTAGGAATGGAGAGTATGCAATAGGCCATGCATCACATAACAAATAACTTACAGATAAAAATATTTACTAATAAGAAAAATAGCAGAAACCCTCCAAGCAGTTATGAGCAAGTGTGGTAAAATCAAAGTTTTAAAGGATTTAAATTTAACTCAGCCTGAGGTTCCATGGCTTGACTTATTGAGCAGGGATTATGACTTTATCACTGACATTTTTTTGATTATGTATTGAAGATGGCAGCAGAAGCATGAAATCATTTCTGATGACCAGTCTAGAAATATCTATTTCTCAAATTCTCAATCCTTTATAAAATCCCATTTGACAGATGCTGCTTAAGTTTAGACACTATCTTTTTATAATAACTTTGATTTTTAAAGGTACATAGATTATACAAATGTAGCAATCTAAAGCTTTCTCTTTGTACTTATAGAAGAGTAGTACTGAAAGAAAGAGGAAATATACTTCAGATATAATCTTTAACATCTTCAAAGGGAAATCATTTTAAACATTATTATAATTTAAATCATGGTTACACTACCATTTTTAGTAACTTGTATTTAAAAAACTATTTCATGGAATGGATTTGGTTTTTCATCTCAATACTGCAAAAACTGCTTATTTACATTTTATCTGAGTTGTAGAGTATGATTTTGGAAGGCATTTTAATGTAATCTTTAGGCTGTTTCTTAAACAGTTACGAAAGTTGGCATCGATCTTCATTGAGTTTATATTTCATGAATCACTGACTTATTATAAAATGGTCCAGTGCAAATCATCTTACAAATTTCATTGGTGCTTTTCTAAATGGCATCATCTTGTGTTGTATTCTACAGCCTCTTCTCACAGAAAACATCATACACTGTATTTGTGGGTTCCTACCCAATATAAGTCAGCAAATTTATTGGTCCAAAATAGACTCTTGAAGACTATTAATTACAACTGAATGTATCAAATATACTTATCACTTTATAGTACTGAAGTTTGTGCTTCTATTTGGAAGACTGTAAGATAGCTATCAACAAAATTATAAAACAATTTAACATATGAAAATTAATAATAAGCCCTCCCACCATTTGAGAGACAATGATTATACTTCTTTCTAAATGATTATAGTCTATTTTGCATTTGACTTGTGTTTTGTTGATGAAAAGAGCAAAATCTGTAAAATATTTGAAGAGATCTATTCTGAGCCAAACATAAGTGACCATGGCATGAGACAGAGTCTCAAGAGGTTCTGAGAACATGTGTCCAAGTTGGTTGGGTTACAACTTGGTTTTATATATTTTAGGGAGACCTAACATGTCAATCAATACATGTGAGCTATACATTGGTTTGGTCTGGGAAGGCGGGACAACTCGAAGTCAGGGTGGGTTGAGGAGGCTTAGAGGTCATCAGTGGATTCAAATATTTTCTTATTGGCAATTGGTTGAACGAGTTATTATTTAAAACTTCAATCAATAGAAAGGCATTTGTGGGTTAAGATAAGGGATCTTGAAGACCAAAGTTATTATTATGTAGATGAAATATCATAGGTGGCCACCCTTAGAGATAATAGATGGCAAATGTTTTCTATTCTCACCTTGAAAAGGTGTTAGACTATCAGTCAATCTCTTCAGGACTGGAAGGATCTGGAAGAGAAAAGATCTAGTTATGTTAACAGAGATTCTCTACAAATGCAAATCTTCTCCCAATAAAAATAAAAATGGCTTTTCAGGGCCACTTCAAAAACGGCAAAGAAACATATTTTGGGGTTAAATATTTTGATTTCCTTCTTTATTTGTCATGTGATGTGATGCCAGAGTCAGCCTGGAAAGTAAGCCACTTTATATAGGGTTAGATAAAACCCATCCGAAGAGATTTTCTGATTTTTAGGGCATGACTCCCCAAGCCCCTTAGATGGGAATTTGGGCAAGAGAGAAAAAAGATCAGAATTTAGTACTTGGTTTTATAGCTTGCGTATTAGTTATCTCATCTGATTCTCAAACAATTCTGGGACACAGGGAGATAGAAATTAATTCCTTTACAGATGAGGTAAAAGAGGTTTAGAAAGTTCATATTTAAATACTTTGCGTCGTGTGTGTGTGTGTGTGTGTGTGTGTGTGTGTATCTGTGTGTGTATGTGGGTGTAATTATGCTTCTTAAAAGTTAGAATTAAGACTTGTAGGGAACAAGAGTGCTCAAGTCAGCTTTTTTTTAGGAGAAATAAAAACACAAGCAAAAGATACTAGTAAGTTAGCTTTTGTTTGGTTTTGTTTCAGCATTACTATACAAAATATTTTTTCTTATTATGTTTTATGCAACTTTAGCGACTCTCAAAGTGTTGACACTTTTTCTCTAACTAGGTTTCTGCCACAAAATCAACTTGGGAAACTGAGTTCAGAAATATCTCAGTCCCGTGGAATTCTAAATACTAAGACTGGATGGGGGAAAATGGAGAAATATTAGTCAAAGACAAACAAGTGAGACAAGATGAATAAACTCTGGGTATCTACTGTATAGTATAAAGACAATAGCTAATAATGTATTGTATACGTGAAAATTGTTAACAGAGTAGATGTTCAATGTTTTCATCTCCAAAAATTTGTAAATATGTGAGGGAATGTATATATTAATTATCTTGATTTAATTATTTCACAATGTGTACACATATCCAAACATCACATTTTACACACTAAATAGATACAATTTTTATTTATCAATTATACCATAATAAAGCTAGGAAGAATAAAAAATAAAAATGAACCAAACCCCACATAAAATAAACTGGAATAAAAATGAAGACTATAAATGAAAAACAGTATTAACTACTAGAAATTAATCTAATAGAAAGCAGAGTCAGTTATTTTTATAACTGCACTTTGAACCTCTATAAATAGAAAAAGTCTTTAAAGTAAGAAAACAAACTATGTTATGATCTACCAAACATTTTCTTATTTTCTTAAGAATGTCTTACGTCCAAATATATTTAGAGTGTTCTAAAAAAGAATTACTTCCTAAAGGTAAAAATGCTGATTGACAAATGTTATATTGTCAGTATGTTTTAGTTTCAGAATTGCCTTAGAAATACTTACTGCATAACTACAATAATTAATATTTATATATAGAAATATTCATTTCATAGACATGCACACTGAAATTTTAACATCTTTAGAAAAAGGCAGTGTAACTACAGCAAGTCTTTGGAAAAGGTTGAAAGGGACCAGGACATCAGGGACCAGGGCTGCAAAACAACTCCCGAACTAACTTAGGCAAACAATTCCAGGAATCTAGAAAGCAGAACAGACCGGGTGAGCAGACCAGGAAAACAAGCCCCTGATAAACGTCATCAGTGTTTCAAAATGTAACCGAAATACCAGAAATGGCGGGAACTGATCATAATCAGCCAAATCACCTTGTTCAAATGTCAGCCAATCCTAAGTCTGATGTGTACAAAATCCCCTATGACTCTGTACCTGTTTACCCCTGACTATAAAAATGCCATCTGGAGCCCAGTTAAGGAACTTTCCCGCTTGTCTCATGACTAGTGAGGAAGTTCCAGGTTCGAACCTGTAATAAAGATCCTTGCCGCTTGGCTTTGACTCCGGACTCTGGTGGTCTTCTCTGGGGAATAAACGGTCTGGGCATAACAAGGTATTTAAAAAAATAACAATGTAGCATCATGTTTTATATGCTGCTTTGAAGCATGTCATTAGTCTCAACCTACTGATCAGTTTACATGAAACTTACTTCTGAAAAGCAGTGAAGAAGACTAAATGCAACAATGCTATCAATATTGTTAACTATCAATATTTTTAACTGTCAAGATTGCATAAGAAACAGCAAGGAAGCATTGGATATCTGTCCCTGAGTGTGTGAAGTAAAAATTTTTTGGCAGTGAAAACAAGATAATGTTATAGCTATATCATTAGTCATCGTACAACCTTATCTACCACTGGTTATATATGGTTTACAAGACACTAAATCAATGTTCACATGTAGCTAGGAAGTAAGTATAGATGTTTTACTTTTAAGAAGAGTGAGAATTAGTACATATATAAAAAGCAAATGTCATGAAATGGAGTAACACTTTTTGAAAATGTTGGAAAAAATAGCATTTTTTTGCAAATATCTATTGGATCCAGATTCCATTTCAAGTATCAGTAAATAAAATTTTAAAATTTCAATAGCAATTCTTAATAGGAACATATTTTTGACCAAAAAAAAAATGGCTAGAAAAAACAACAAGAAAAGAGTAAAATATATTATTAAATTAATTTTGATATCTTACAAATAGAGGAAAATTCTGCATAGCATACTCCTCTTCAACCCAAACTAACAAAAGGAAAAGGTAAAAATTTTTGAATTTTGATTGCCTGTCATAATTTTCTACTGTTTTGATTTATCTCTTTAAAACGTTAGACGGGTAAAGATATGAGTTTTCCTAAGTCTTCAGAGAATTTTCATATTAGCCATAGAAACATTTCTCAAATGTGGAATTTTTCAGGCTATTCTTGATGTTCCCATTTGTGAAAATATGGGAAAATAATCAGTCTCTCCTCTCAGTGTATGCATTAAAATAACCAATAGTTTTAGAATAAAGGAAGGACAAAGATTTCAGTAAAGAAATAAAACAGGAGCTAAATAAAAGAAAATGGTTTCCTAATTTCTAGCAAAACAAAATATATATATCTAACAAGTGAGCTGGTGCTAAATTTTGTCTATACTATAGGATTATCACCAAGAAAACTGAGAAGGAAATATTTTCATAATTGATAAATAAACTATATAAATTTATTTGGAGATTTGGATATGTTAAATGTGTCTTGTATAGTTTAATTTTAGAAAATTTTCAGATGTCTCAAGACATACTAAATAAGATTATAGGCCAGGTGTGGTGGCTCACACCTGTAATCTCAGCACTTTGGAATACCAAGGTGGGTGGATCCCTGGAGCCCATGACTTTGAGACCAGCATAGGCAAAATATTAAGATCCCCATCTCTACAAAATAAAAATAAAAAACTAGCTCAGCACAGTGCCACACACCTGTAGTTCCAGCTACTTGGGGGTGCTGAGGATCACTTTAGCCCAGGAGGTTGAGACTGTAGTGGGCTTCGATTGTGCTACTGCACTCCAGCCTAGGTGACAGAGCAAGACCCTGCCTCTAAAAGTAAAT
This sequence comes from Colobus angolensis palliatus, assembly GCF_000951035.1. Lineage (NCBI taxonomy): Eukaryota > Metazoa > Chordata > Mammalia > Primates > Cercopithecidae > Colobus > Colobus angolensis. Next base: position 8,687,903 of record NW_012118487.1, read on the forward strand.
AAATAAATAAATAAATAAATAAATAAATAAATGCAATTATCTGAAATCATTTATTCTTGAATTATTACTGTATTTGGAATTATTCTGATAGTTTGTTTTGCCTGTGTGTTGACTGTGTATTTTCCGATCTTGCAAAACTCACTTATTAGTTCTGGAGGTATTCTGTAGATTTTTTTGGGTTTCCTACATATACAGCCATGATGTGTATAATATAGTCTGTTTTATTTTTTGTTTTGCAATCTGAATTCTTAAATCATTTTTATTACCTGACTGCACTGGTTAGAATTTTCAGTGACAGATTTAAAGCTGGAGAATTTAATGTCAGTGAAGGATAGTTTGATAATTTTGGAAAGAAGTTTGGCTTAAAATGTTTTTCAAGAAAACTTTTCTGGAAAAGTTTCTGCCAAACAAGAGGCAGCAGAATTCTCAGATGCCATTAAGAAAATCCCTGAGAAGAATGAATATCTGCCTGCATAAGTTATTAATGCAGACATAAGTGACTTATTCTGGGGGAAAAAAAAAATTCTACAAAGGATATGTATTAGTAAGGAAGAGAAGTGAACACCAGGATTTAAGGCAGAAAGGGGTAGGCCAACTCTACTGTTTTGTTCAAATGCAGTGAGGATTATGGTTAGGACAACCCTTATCTATAAAGTTGCAAATTCCTGGGCGCTGAAGGAAAAAGTTAAATATCAGCTGCCCGTCTTTCGGTTGTACAAGAAGGCCTGGACAACCAGAACACGTTTTCTGGATTGATTCCACTGATGCTTTGTTCCTGAAGTCAGGATGTACCCTGCCAGTAAAGGACTGCCTTCTAAAGTTTTTTTGATATTGGACAATGCCCCTGGCCTCCCAGAACCCCATGAGTTCAACACCAACGTCAACAAAGTGGTCTACTTGTTCTCAGACACAATGTTTCTAATTCAGCCTCTAGGTCAGAAGGTAATACAGAACTTTAAGGCTCATTACGCATGGTACTTTATGGTAAAGGGCTGTCAATCATATGGAAGAGAATCCTAATAGAGAGAATATTATTAAAGTCTGGAAGGATTACAACATTGAAGATGTCATCATTGTTACAGAAAATCTACGGAAGATATGAAGTCTCAAACAGTAATTTCTGGCTGGAGAAAATTGTGTCCAGATATTGTGCATGAATTCACAGGATTTTTGACAGAGTCAGTCGAGGAAATAATGAAAGAGATTGTAAATGTGGCAAAAAACGACTGAGTTAAAAGTTTCAAGATATGAATCACGGAGAAATTTGAAAGCTGATAGACATCACAGCAGAGGAATTAGCAAAAGACGAGTTGACGTAGACAAGTACTTTCAAAACAGTGCCAGAAGTTGAAGAAGACATAGAGGAACCAGGGCCAGAAAACAAGTTGACATTAGACAATCTGGCAGAAGGCTTTTGATTTTCAAGACTACTTTTGATTTATTTTACAATATGGATTCTTCTATATTGTAGAAGCAAATGGTAAATGGATTGGTACTCTATAGAAACATTTTTAGAGAAAGGAAAAAGCAAAACTATCAGACAGAATTTACAATGTATTTTTGTAAAGTTACACCAAGTGTGCTGCCTCTCCTGCCTCCCCTTCCACCTCCTCCACTCATTCCACTTCTGCCACCTCTGTGTCAAGGAGACCAACCCCTCCTCTTCCTCCTCCTCCATTTAGTCAATGTGAAGACTGTGAGGATGAAGACCTTTTGATGATCCACTTTCACTTCATGACTAGTAAATATGTTTCATCTTCCTTGGGATTTTCTTAACATTTTCTTTTTTCTAGCTTACTTTATTGTAAGAATACAGTATAAGATACGTTTAATACACAAAATAGTTAATCAACTGTTTATGTTATTGGTAAAACTTCCAGTCTATAGTAGGCTACTCAGTAGTTAAGTTTTGGTATAGTCAAAAATCATAAGCAGATTTTGAACTTTGTGTGGGGTCACTTTCTTTAACCTCTGTCTTATTCAAGAGTCTACTGTATACATATTTTTTTCTCTTCCTTTATTCTTAATGTTCAAGTTTCCTGCTGGTATCATGTCTATTCTGTATGAATAACTTCTGTTAATTTTTAAACATTTTTAATTTTTAGTTTTTTTATTTTACTTTAAGTTCTGGGATACATGTGCTGAATGTGGTGGTTTGTTACATAGGTATATATGTGCCATGGTGGTTTGCTGCACCTATCAACCCAGCATCTAGGTTTTAAGCCCCACGTGCATTAAGCCTTTGTCCTAATGCTTTCCCTCCCCTTGCCCTCACCCACGACAGGCCCAGTGTGTGACGTTCCCCTCTCTGTGTCTATGTGTTCTCATTGTTCAACTCCCACTTATGAGCAAGAACATGCGGTGTTTGGTTTTCTGTTCCTGCTAGTTTGCTGAGAATGATGGCTTCCAGCTTCATCCATGTCCCTGCAAAGGACATGAACTCATTTTTTTTATGGTTTTACAGTATTCATTGGTGTATACGTGCCATATTTTCTTTATCCAGTCTATCAATGATGGGCATTTGGGTTGATTCCAAGTCTTTGCTATTGTGAATAGTGCTGCAATAAACATATGTGTGCGTGTGTCTTTATAGTAGAATGATTTATAATCCTTTGTGTATTTACCCAGTAATGGGATTGCTGGGTAATAATTCTTTAAAACAAGTCTGCTCACAAAATATTCTCTGAGTTTTCTTCCAGCAGAGTATGTTTTAATTACCTTTATTCCTGAAAGATATTTTGTGCTGGATATAGAGTTATGGGTTGAGAGTTCTATTTTGGTTTTCTTTGAGTACTTTAAAATACTATGCTAATTTATTCTAGCCTACACAAT
>NW_012118487.1:8690784-8705868 GCF_000951035.1 Colobus angolensis palliatus
CACCTATCAACCCAGCATCTAGGTTTTAAGCCCCACGTGCATTAAGCCTTTGTCCTAATGCTTTCCCTCCCCTTGCCCTCACCCACGACAGGCCCAGTGTGTGACGTTCCCCTCTCTGTGTCTATGTGTTCTCATTGTTCAACTCCCACTTATGAGCAAGAACATGCGGTGTTTGGTTTTCTGTTCCTGCTAGTTTGCTGAGAATGATGGCTTCCAGCTTCATCCATGTCCCTGCAAAGGACATGAACTCATTTTTTTTATGGTTTTACAGTATTCATTGGTGTATACGTGCCATATTTTCTTTATCCAGTCTATCAATGATGGGCATTTGGGTTGATTCCAAGTCTTTGCTATTGTGAATAGTGCTGCAATAAACATATGTGTGCGTGTGTCTTTATAGTAGAATGATTTATAATCCTTTGTGTATTTACCCAGTAATGGGATTGCTGGGTAATAATTCTTTAAAACAAGTCTGCTCACAAAATATTCTCTGAGTTTTCTTCCAGCAGAGTATGTTTTAATTACCTTTATTCCTGAAAGATATTTTGTGCTGGATATAGAGTTATGGGTTGAGAGTTCTATTTTGGTTTTCTTTGAGTACTTTAAAATACTATGCTAATTTATTCTAGCCTACACAATATTCAATGATGAGTCCACAGAAATTCAAATAATTGGACTCCTACAGCTAATATGTCATTTTCCTTTGGCTGTCTCTAAAACTGTCTTATTGTTAAATTTTTGCCAGTTTGATTGTGATATTGAGAGGTGACAACATCCTAGCAGCCCTCGCTTGCTCCCGGCACCTTCTCGGCCTCGAAGTCCACTCTAGTCATGCTTGAGGAGCCCTTTAGCTTGCCACTGCACTGTGGGAGCCCCTCTCTGGGATGGCCGAGGCCGGAGGCGGCTCCCTCTGCTTGCTGTGGCGGTAACTGCGGCTGCGGGCTGCCTACGGCACTCGCAAGCCAGGGCAAGTTCAGGGTGGGCGCAGGTGTGGGCTCGGAGGGCCCCTCACATGGAGCAGCTGACCCGTGCAGTGAGGGGCTTAGTACCCAGGCCAGCAGCTGCGGAGGTTGTGTGAGGTCTCCCAGGACTGCCGACCCACCCGCACCACCGTGGGAATCTCGCCAGGCCTCAGCCACCTCCCAGTGGGGCAGGGCTCAGGACCCGCAGCCTGCCATGCCCGAGCCCCTCCCCCACCACAGTGAGCTCCCACGCAGCCCGAGCTTCCCCGATGTGCACTGCTGCCTGCTCCGCAGCACCCGGTCCCATTGACCGCTCAAGGGCTGAGGAGTGCAGGTGCATGACATGGGACTGGCGGGCAGTTCTGCCCATGGCCCTGGCGTGGGATCCAGTAGGCGAAGCCAGACAGTTTTGGGCCCCTTCAGCTTCTCGAATATGTGAGATTATGCCTTTTACCAAATTTGGAAATATTTTCCATACTTTTTTTTTTTTTCAATCCTACATTGTTTTCCTCTCCTTCTGGGACTCTGAGACACAAATTTCACAACATTTGCTGTGGTTCCATAGTTCATTTTTATTCAATATGTTTTGTCTGTGTTGTTAAATTGAATACTTTCTGTTGACTTTTCTTCAATTTGACTGACTCATTCCTCCTACTTTCTGTTGCTGGTTTTAATGAGTTATTTTTTATTTTAGTTGTATTATTTCAGTTCTAAATTTTTTTCCCCTCTTTATACCTATTTTAATTATTTTTTCTATTTTGACATTTGTTTTCAGGATTGCTTGGTTGAAGATTTTTGTAAATAATTAAAGCCTGTATAAGATATTGCCAACATCTCTATTTGTGGGTATGCATTATCTTTTCCCATGCAAGTGGAGATTTTCATGGTTCTTTGTATGCTTAGAGATCTTTAATAGTGTCACGAGCATGGCTGGGCGCCTTGGCTCACGCCTATAATCCCAGCACTTTGGGAGGCCTAGGCTGGCGGATCACGAGGTCAGGAGATCGAGACCATCCTGGCTAACATGGTGAAACCCCGTCTCTACTAAAAATACAAACAATTACCCGGCATGGTGGCGGGTGCCTGTAGTCCCAGCTACTCGGGAGACTGAGCTTGCAGTGAGCCGAGGTGAAACCCTGTCTCTACTAAAAATACAAACAATTACCCGGCGTGATGGTGGGTGCCTGTAGTCCCAGCTACTCGGGAGACTGAGCTTGCATTGAGCCGAGATCGTGCAACTGCACTCCAGCCTATGCGACAGAGCCAGACTCTGTCTAAAATTTAAAAAAAAAAGAAAAGAAAAAGAAAAATACTGTCATTTTTGACAAAAATACTGAGCATTTTGAACATTATATATTAAACTAGGTCTCTTTTTAATTCTATGAATAATATTGATACAAGTGTATCAATATTATTCATAGAACAGGCACTGACCTTGTTGGTTTCAGGCCAAAAGTTCCCACGTGCATTCTGTGACTGTGATTCCAAGGGCAATTCAGTTTTTAGGCTGTGCTGTTCTCTCTCTTTCACCATGCATGCCAGCCAGTGGTCAACCTTACCTCTGTGTGGAGGTCTATCTGCTACCACAGTTTTCAGTGTCTATTATATTCTAATTAGGGACACAGTCACACATGGGCAGCTTGTGCTGAGCCTAAGAATTCATAAACAGCCTCGCTTTCCCAAGCTCTTCTCTCTGCTATCTCCTAGCACTGTCTAGTTGGCTGGAGGCTGATGAAAAAGTTCAATATCCTAAAACCATCACTTGTTTTTTTTTGTTTTTGTTTTTTTTTTTGAGACGAAGTCTTACTCTGTTGCCCAGGCTGGAGTGCAATGGTGCGATGTGAGCTCACTGCAACTTTCACCTCCCAGATTCAAGCAATTCTCCTGCCTCAGCCTCCCAAGTAGCTGGGATTACAGGCATCCACCACCGCTCCCAGCTAATTTTTGTTTTCTTAGTAGAGAAGGAGTTTCACCATGTTGGCCAGGCTGGCTAAAGCCATCACTTCTGTGATTCTCCTGTAATTTTGGAAGACAAAAACAAATAAAGAAAAAGAATCAATGAGTTTGACCCAACTCTGAGAGCCACGGCTCCATCTAACAGAGGACATTTCAACTCCTATGGCATTGCTGCCTCTGTGGTTGGTTACTTTTGTTGCCATCTCACTCCCAGCATAAGGTAGCCTGGGGCATGGAATGTAAGTGAGTGAAAACGTGGAAAATTTTCCCAAATCTTTTGGAGCTTAGAAATTTCCATTTTTAACTCCTCAAGCCAGAACTAGAGAGTTTCTCTCTCTGTGTGTACCACAGTGCTCACTTCTCAGTTCCAAGGTGTGAATACCCAAGGAACAACAACAAAAAAGTCAAATTAGCTGCCATTTCTTTAGTATTTTGAATTTTGATGCTTCTCCTGAGTCTACCTACTTATATTTATGTTAGCAAGACCTCAAATAGTTATTCCACATATTTTGTCTAGGTTTTCTAGATGTGGTGTTTTCTAGATGTGGTGTTTTCCAGATGTAGTGTTTTCTAGATGTAGTGGGAGAGAAATGTTGACGCATGTTTGTTTTACCCAGAATGGGTACTTCTGGTTCAATAATTTCTTTAACAAAAAACTTTTTAAAACGTTTTATGAAATCCAATCTGTATGTTTAAAATTGATATCATTCTTCTAAATCACAATATAAACAAATTCTTGATTCTATATAATAGTCCTTGGCATTCCCATGTTCTTATGGGAGGAAATATTTCAAATCACAACAAAACAAGAGGCTTGTTTTAGTTACCAAACTGTAAATTTCTCTCAGATACTTTACAACTCTTCTCAACTTTAGTTTCTCTTTGCAACAGTTCTTATCTGCAATAGATGAACTAGCTTAATGAGAGATACAATTTCACCGACTGTGAGTTTATGTGTGTGTGTGTGTTTTCTTTTTCATTATTCTCTTGAGGTAACTTTATTTTTCTCTACATTTTCATCTCTTGCAGAGAAAGTTTCTTACATTTAATCTGCCTAAGATTTTGATTCCTTCCCTAATGCCTACCTTGGCCCCCCAATATGTGATTATTACCGTTTCACCATATCTTCCTTGTTACCCATGTCACAGAATCCTTGGGCTGCCACTTCGTGAGCTGGAAAGCTCTGTGGCCAGCAGCATGTCTGCCTGAGTGATTGGTTGTGCCCCCTGGGGTTGTTGTGTCCACTCATCCCAGCAGGCTGTGCTAGGCTTGTGTTACCAGCCAGAATCACACACCTGCCAAGGGTGTGCCAGGCACGTAGTGGAGAGGGGTGTGTGGCAAGCAAGCACATGGTCTGTTTACTGTGCACAGTGGGGTGGGCAGCTCCAGGTGCTGGCACAGGTACCAGTTCTGTGCCAAGCTCTGCCTGGACCAGAGGTACTGCACATGGCATCCACTGTGCGCACCCATGTCTGGATGAGGAGAATGCAGTGGCACCTGGAAGCTTGGAGATGCCGGGAACTGCAGAACCCCAAGGAGAGTGTCACAGGCCTGGCTTGGGGAGTTCCTAGGTCTAGGAACCCTGACAGGCTAAAGCTCTTCTCTCCTTCTCCTCATCTACAATGCGGCAAGCAGGGGGCATGTTTCAGGCCTGTTGGTGTTACAGCTCTTTTAGTCCTGTCATTTAGGAGTTCCCGAGTTCTTGTCCTGCATCCAGGAAGAATGAGGTACACAGACAACTGGAGTGAAGGGTGAGCAAGGTGTAGAGGAGCTTCATTGAGTGACAGAACAGTTCTCAGGAGACCCGAAGTGGGTAGCTCCTTTCCACAGGCAGGTTGTCCTGATGAGCATCCAGCTCTCAGCAGACAGAAGACCCACAGTGTGTGGCTCCTTTCTGTAGGCAGGTCGCTCTGACCGGCTGAGGAGATGCCAAACGGGTAGCTCCTTCCTCTGTGTGAGTCTGTGTAGTCTCCTCTGTGAGAGTCTGGCTGGGTCTGGGAGGTTTTATGGGCTCAGAAGGTAGGAAGTGCCTGCTGCTTGGTCCATGGGCTGCCATGAGTGGGCACAGAAAAAGCACCATAAGTTCTCACTCTGAGTGACTGACTTCTCTGGAACTGACAGCTTGGCCCTGGGCTTCAGGCCATCCCTGGCTTGAAGGTGGGGCTTCACCAGGGACCCAGGCCCTTCCATCCAGGAACGTTTCTGCCTCCTGCTGCCATCAATCATGTCATTCATGGGGCCGAGGCTGTTTGTGCCAAGGGAGTCCAGAAGGCCTGTGCAGAGCCATCCTCAGCACCCCCTTGGCCTCCCTCTTCTGCTCGTAGGTGCCCAAATTCCAGAGAAAGCCAAGGCAGCAGGGGGCTGGCATGTCAGTGCCTCCTCAAGCACACACCTGGCTAGGTTGGGACAGCACCTATGCTTGGCTTTAACTTTGCTCCGAAATCACAGTGGGTGCTGGGAGTAGGGGAGAGACCAGGCAGTGGTAGCAGACACTTCTGAGCCTGTGAGGGAAGTGGGGTTTCCCAGGCCCTTGAGAGCACAGGGATGCTTGGGTCCTTAAGTCGGGAGCCATAGCTAGGGGGCTGCAGTTGTGCCTAGGAGTGCAGGGCTCCACCTGCCAATATGGAAAGGGGCAGGGCTCCCACCTGCTCCGGGCTCCCTCCAACTCCACAGGGCATGCAGCCCGGGCCACACCTCCCCAGCAGCAGCTGGAATTCCCACAGAGGCTGCTCCAGATGGGCTACCACTCCATCAACTATATGTGTTTAAGTTTCTCTCTCTCTCTCTCTCTCTGATCTATCTTGAGGTAGACATAGAGAGATCTTACTCAATCTCTCCATCTCTACTGTCATTTAGCTAATTTTCTATGCAGAAAATTCTAACAAAATTTTTATGTATTCAACGATCTCAGCTGCCACCTACCAGTTAAGAACTTTTCTAATCTTGATCCTCCAAATTCCATGATATTAAAACCAAATATAATTTAGCCAATGTTCACCTAAAGGTTTTTGAGTTTCATTCTTTTTCTTTGATTTTATATTGTTTTGTTTTTCTTTCCTTCACTCTGAAACAGACCCTTCTCAAGTCACCAGTTCTTCATCACTTAGCTCCCAAATTTCATTTTCAGAGAAAGAGAAACTTTAACTTTTTTTTTTTTTTTTTTTTTTTTTTTTGAGAGGTAGTCTGGCTCTGTCGCCCAGACTGGAGTGCAGTGGAATGATCTTGGCTCACTGCAAGCTCGGCCTCCTGGGTTCCCGCCATCCTCCCGCCTCAGCCTCCCAAGTAGCTGGGACTACAGGCGCCGCCGCCATGCATGGCTAATATTTTTTGTATTTTTAGTAGAGACGGGGTTTCACCATGTTAGCCAGGATGGTCTCGATCTCCTAACCTCGTGATCCGCCCACCTCAGCCTCCCAAAGTGCTGGGATTACAGGCACGAGCCACTACACCTGGCCAACTCTTACCTCTTGGAGCTTAATTTTATGTCATATATGTTCCATGTTATTGCTCTTACACCTCTTCTGAGTAAAATTTTCTTAGAATATTTATCTTTTCTTGGCTTCTACCAGTTTGTCATTCATATTTAAGAAGTGTCTTTGTGTATAAAGTTACATAGGAATCTGAGAGAAACACTTTTTTCTAACTATGAAAATAAAAGGGGATGGGCACGGTGGCTCACGCCTGTAATCCCAGCACTTTGGGAGGCCGAGGCTTGCGATTCATGAGGTCAGGAGTTCGAGACCAGCCTGGCCTACATGATGAAACCCCGTCTCTACTAAAAATACAAAAAATTAGCGGGGCGTGGTGGCGGGCGCCTGTAATTCCAGCTATGCAAGAGACTGAGGTAGGAAAATCACTTGAAACTGGGAGGCAGAGGTTGCAGTGAGCTGAGATCATGCCAGTGCACTCCAGCCTGGGCTACAGAGCGAGACTCTGAAAGAAAAGAAAAAAGAAAAGGAAAGGAAAGGAAAGGAAAGGAGAGGAGAGGAGAGGAGAGGGGAGGGGAGGGGAGGGGAGGGGAGGGAGCATAGCATACAAGCATCCAGTTCTTTCTTATGCCCCTTCCCCCTACAGGCTTGGAAGTGCCTGCTGTATGACTGTAAATTTTAAAGGAGATTACTTCTTTCCTTTTTTCTTAGTTGAAGCCAAATCTTTATTTTTTGGCACCCCATTCATTTTTATTCTACTAATCATGAAGTCTAGTCTAGCTATTTGATTTATTTCTTTATTATAGATAAGAAGCGTTCTAAAAAATATTCTTACTGCATGTTTAGCACATCATACTTTCAGTTCTAATTTGAGATTAGCTTTCACATTAGATCCCCCTTACATACACAAATAAACATATAGTAATTAGTGATAAGTAGTTAAGTTGTTAAATGAATTGTTTAAAACTACATGCTCCTATTTATAAGTTCAGTAGTATTCGTAAATAAATAATGTAGACAATAAAGTCCTATAAACAAGTAAATAAATGTGTACCTGTATGTTTTTACCTATTCAAACAGATTTTGGAAAGTGTCTCTTCCTGAGGGAGATGCTAAGGCTCAGACAAATAGTGTCTTCATATTTTGCCATTATAAATATTTTGGCATCAAAAGTTATTTAAACTTATTGTTACTTTATAAAGAAAAAAAGTTGCTCTTATCTTGAAGTTTATCTCTTTAAACTATATGAGATGAAAACTGCAGTATTTGCATTTTTGCAAATCTGGTCAGAATCAGTACATTAACTTTGCTAGTTTTGCTGGCTGCGCATAATTTTTGTGCCACTATTAATTTTGTAGGTATATGCAATGAGGTTGTTCTTTGCTTGGCTTTGAAAACTACATTAATTTGGTATACATTTTTAAAAGATGTATTGTGAAAGAGAATAAATTTAAAGGAAACAGAAATATAAGTTAAAAAATAGAAATTTATGTACAATTACCCTAAGTTATCCTTGACTGTAATAAGAGTAATACAATACAAGAAAATAACAATATGTGCTAATCATTAAATATTTAAAACTTCATAGAAAAAATGTGAAAGTAGCAAGGCTTATCTTGTTTACTGCTATTACCTCTATACAGAGAAAAAAACTGCTATAAGTGGTCAATAAATATATGGTAAATGAAAGAAAAATTGAGTTAGCAATATTTATAAAAATAATATATTTCTAAAATATAAAAATAGTTATAAAGATATTTATACATACATTAAAAACTAACTCAATGACTATTATTCAATCACAATATCAAATAAGGCAAAATATTTGAGATTCAAAACATTATTCATAATTGAAAATAAAGCTATTTTCTTTTACAATTTCAGAACGAATTCAATTTTAAGTTTTGGAACTTAGGAATTGAATATAGTAAAATAAATAATTCTAGATCTAAGCCTTCTTTAGAGATGGGTGCCCAGAATAATCAGACTTCTGATGTTTTCAAAGACATACTTTGTGTAAATACAAGAGTAGAAAATATTGAATTCTTAAATAATATACTTGGCTGGCAAGTGAAATGAGTTCTCTGGACTATATTGAAATCAATATTTTCAGAAATGTGTTCAGGAGAAAGTGTCAAATATTTTAAAAACTATATGCAATATAAACTATTTCTATACAATCTATGGACCTAATTAGTGTTTAAAAAAAAGGTAAAGAATGAATACTGAAGAGAACTGACAGAAATGAAATAAGACAAATAATTAAAATCCCAAAAGGGCACATGTTTTGGGAAACACGTCTATTTCTTAATAAAGTTGAACTTATTGATAGAGAAAGATGAGAAATTGATTGACAAGAAGGGAACCAAAGCCCTATATTAATCCCTAGAACTCACAGAGGGATGGAAAGACATCCACGTTGACTTGTCAAAACCAGCACTGACAATAGTAGTAGTATTTTTAAGCTTTTTCTACTACAAGTCCCTACAGAAATCATCTAAATACTGCAAATTAACAACGCAATGAAAGTTTCTCATACATAGTACAATTATAATATAAATACAAAGTCAAGCTTTTTAATTTTTGAATATGTGGTTAAATGTTTTAGTTGAAAATTACTTTTAGTTCTTAATGTATAAATGCTTTTTTAAGTCTTACACAAACAGAAATTTTCTGATTTACTTAATAATTACTTATTGTATGATGAATTTTTGTAAATAAATTTGCATTGTAAGGTTTAGGTGACTTCTAGCCATATTTTATAGCCATGTACACTATAAAGTGTGTGTGTATGTGTGTGTTTGAATGGTTCAGTCTCAGTACATGGGAAACAAACCAAATAGAATTTTCAGTTGCGACAATATTTGAAGGAGTACCTGAGTTAGTAGAATATCTTAATTCTTAGATTCTATGTTTATAATTTTATAAACATCTGGTAACAAATTTTAAAACGAATCAGTCTTTCCATTGCTTTCTGTCTCAGCTGTTTAGTGTTGCTATTAAAAAAAAAAAAAATTCCTGAGGCTAGATAATTTGTAAAGCAAAGTTTATTTGGCTTTTCTGTATTCTGTAGGCTAGAAGATTGGGCATCAGGTGAAAGCCTCAGGCTGCTCTCACTCATGGCGTATGTGTGAGCCAGTATGTGCAGAGATCACACGGTAAGAGAGAAAGCAGGAGAGAGTAGGGAGGTGCCAGGCTGTCTTTAACAACCAGTTCTCAAGGGAAGTAATAGAATGAGAACACACTTCTTACTGTGAGAAAGTCATCAAGCCATTCATGGGGGATCTGTCACAAACCTCCCACAGGTTTCCACCTCCAACATTGGGAATCACATTTCAACATGAGGTTTTGGGAACAAATATCCAAACTGTAGAATTTTCAATTGGTAAAGCATTCTCTTCCAAAACCTAAAAAAACTCCTCATCAACATTTTCACCAGTCATGTTTTTAGTAGCTACACAATTTTAGGGATCTCACATTAAATTAAAAGTATTGTTATACATTCATTTTCATTAATGGTAATCCTCTTTTCATTATCCTTGCATGTTATTCTGATTTTTCTCTCACTAAGAAATGTACTAAAACTATATTTTCATGACTGTACTTTCCATTGCTTCAAATAATAATTTGGTGGATACTGCATCAAATCACTAGCTTTTATTTTGCTATGTAACTAGGAAAGAAATCCAGTTATACCTAAGTGGGATTGATCTTTTCTTCAAGATTTAGAAATGTGTGCATATGTATATTATTATGTGTGTGTATGTATGTTATTAAGAAAATCACGAGAAAGAGAAAATACATTGACTATTCATTGGATGGAAGTGGATTATCATAAAGGTGTTCATCCTTATCATCTTCACACTGAGGAGGCTGAGGGAAAAAGAGGAAGTGGAGGTTGGTCTTGCTGTCTCAGGGGTGGCAGAGGCAGAAGAAAATGCACGTATAAGTGAATGTGCATAGTTGAAATTCATGTTGTCCAAGGGGTGACTGTATAATGTCTATATACATATTTCTACATAGATAACATTCTGTATATTTCTAGACATTATTTATATTTATTTCTAGAATATGTTTTCTGACATAAAATCTGTCTAATTGGAATTGTACAATGAATAGCTATAGTTTTATCAGCAGAAATTATATTTTACTAGAAATACCAAAATATTACGGCCAATTCTATCAACTCTCTATAAAAAGAATGATAGCAGATTAATGCTCCAATGTTATTACTTATAGTTTTGTCCCTGAAACTCATGGTTAGTGATAAGCTTTGGCACAAAATGGAGAAATCAATTTCGTGGCCACATGTAGGCCACCTTTTCTCACTCACCTGATGTTTAGTGTCATTGTCCAAGGCATTTCATTATCTCAGTTCAAAATGTATGTACTTCAGCTCACTATCTAATATAATGCATAGTATCTATCCCTTTCAAAATTACATGACACGTTTTTGTACCATATCACTTCATTTAGATTTTCTTTGTTCTGATATCACTATTACTCTCTCAATGGTCATCATGGTGCAAAGGAAGCCATGGTAAACCCACGTGAATTGCAACTCCCAAGTATGGTCAAAACTTCCCGGATTTTAAAAAATATTAGTTAATTTAATAGGAGAATAAGTAATCCAATACAGTCCCCAGGATATAGCAGTGTTTAACAAATATCAGTTTTATTATTTAACTACTTAATGTAATTAATGGGGATTGCTACCCCCTACAAATTAAGATGTGTGAAATATATTCAAACGATAGTAGCTACCAGTGTAATAAAAAAGTTGACAAAATAAAGAATGACAATAAGAGGAAAAGGATTTAAAGAAAACAAAAAGAGACTATGTGTGTTCATTTCTTATACACAATTCATTGTCTCTGTTAATGTCAAAAGACATTTATATTCAGTGAGGTATAAGCAAAAGAGTTAGACTATTGAGCTCTGTGATAAATCAAATATGAGAGTTAATTGGAAGGTTCAGTGTACATGATGCATAGATTACTTGTGTTCAAAGAATAAGAATTTAATAACATATTAAACTATACTGATTCATATTATATTTTCTGTGATGAGTATAAACAAATGTTAGGTTTTTACAGCATCTCCTTTTGGTTGATAGAACATTAGCTATACTTTGAATTGAAACTGCTACAATACTGTTACACTGCAGAAGCACTGGCTGATGGTAACAGTTGATAACATTTAAGGTAATGGATGTCATTATTCAAGGAAAGTAACAGTGAAAATTAAAATACTAATACATTTTAAACTTTAAACTACTAATGTTTAACTATAAAAACTAAACATTATATGTCAAATCCAAATATATTATTGTTAAAAACAATTATAAGCTGACTTCATCAGATATAATTATCATACAGAATATTTTGTTTTGGTTATACATTTTAAAAAATATTATATAATGGAAAATATCTAATTGCAAAAATGAGAAAATGAATATGTGCCAGTATACTCTACATAAAGAGTTACTACTTCATTGATAGGTAATATTTTAATTAAGATGTAATTTCTTATAATTAATATAAAAATGAGGAAGAAATAAATAATGGCAAAATAAATTTTCAATCTTTTCTTAATTCTTTTAAAATGACAAGCTTAGCGTATTTAAAATAAATTTAAACAGTATAATTTTGGCAAATATCAAAAGGCCCTTTATATTGTTTCTTACAGGTAGTTTTATATTACAACATTAATCAAACGTGGGTCATTCCTCCTTATTTTGTAGGAATTACAAACACTTATCACTATGAAGTTGTCACTTAAACAGCTGTACTGTACAAAAGATTTTCCAGCGTGATGGTAAGAATTTCAAATAATAATTTTCTCAATAAAACAAAAACTGAAGTTTAATAAAGTAAGTTGTTTATGAAAATATGTAGGGGAACATATGTTCTTTTGAAAAACAACAAGTGGAGTATCTTCTTACAGGAATATTAATGGTGATAATGCCATTAAAATAAAAAACTTCTGTAACTACAGAACTATAAATTTAGAATATCAACTGGAGGATACAGGTGTCTTGACAGATGTGAAACGCAATACAACAAACTTCAAAGAGACAATAAAGTGAAAAGAATCTTGCTAATCACACGTACATATATCATGGTCTCTCATATGGGTCCACGCTGCACAATGAGATCCACTTGAAGGCTGTGTGGAAAAGAACTGAAATCTATGTGTATATAGTATAAAAGTAATTAATATCAAGATATTTAAAAATTACCATGTTTTAAGTTTTACACATTATTAACTACAATCTATTTTTACATTATATTTTTATGTAGGTAAATTTTTCAAGAACAAAAGAGAATATATATCTTCTATGTAAATAGATAATGAATACATACATAAATTATATAATATATTTAATAAGCTTTTATCATTAACCATGGAAATTTTGTAATTTTGAAGGACTACATATTTATTTATATACATGTATATGTGCACTTTCTTACGTGTGTATTATACTTTAATAATAAGTCTAATATACATAAAGCTGAAAATCTGTCATTACTTAGGATTATAGTATTTATTAATCTGTCATTACTTAGGATTATAGTATTTATAACAGTACATTTATTTACTATATTTGTGCATATTTTGATGATTTTCTTATAGGATCATATATAACTGGTAAGAAGACCAATATCTCATTTTTCTAATTTACACTAGTGGTTAATACCATGTAACCCTGAAAATTTCCTACATACTTTTTAAAATACATTTTTAGATTTAATTTTTCAATCATAACTCATAAGTCTTAGAATAGCTAAAATTAATCCATCTACAACCTGGTACTTTGCAAAATTTTAATAACTTGATGTAGTGATCCCTTAATGCTAATGAAGTCTATTTCTTTATTTTAGGTTAGTCCTGTGATTTATGATTCAGACAGTGGAAAACGGCTTTACATAGCATCTTATGTAAAAATGTTTTCTTCTCCCGTCGGATAGGATGTTAAGCTGGCAGTGAACACATTTTCTTTTTGACACAATGTACTAATTTTGATATTAGCATATCACACTTACTGCAAAGTACAAGTTCTTAACATGATTGTATTTTTATACTTAAAATTAAGGTAAATGGTAATTTCACACAGTGCTTCACTTCCCAGGCGCTGTCAATGTTTTATTAATGTAGTTTCAATAAGGAACAGTGTTAAGCTAAGACAAGTTGTTATATTTATAAATTCAACAATAAAACAAAGGCTCTAATTCAAAAAATAGAACAGACTCGGATTCCTAGGATTTGGATGTATGGTAATTCTAACATGAAAGTCACAATACAGGATACTGATAATGTTTGCTGCTTATGTTCAACCATCTTCTATAATGTTGTAATGTGTCTTGGGGTCACACCTCGTTTCTAACATGTTCCAGTGAGAAGTGACCTTGGGCAAATTATTTCATCTCTGTGCTTCAGTTATTAGGTCACTTACCTGTTAAATGATTATAATACTATGCTCAGGTAGGTCTTTTCAGATTTAAATCAGAGGTTGAGCTAAAACCTTTACAATAAAGTCCAAAAATGTAAATATCAATTAAAATATTATTTTTGATTATCATTGTTATTCTTGGTTATTATTGCTGTATTATGCTATGGCAGAAGTTCTGGAAAGCTTCCCCAAATTACAATATGGGTGAATATGAAATAAAATATTTTAAATGTCACATTTGAATGTAAACAGCATTCACACCCCCTCAAAATTAAAAATTTCCAAGTCAAATATTCTTATATTCATTAAAATATCAACAAAATTCTGCTGCTAGAGATGAATTTACTGATTTTGGTTTTAAAAAAGAGCATTAAGTGGTAACATCGGATACATCCAGTCCAAAATGTAAAGATATATTTAGGCAATTCTAGATTAAATTGAGCTTCACTGAGGTTAGGATCTGAAAAGAATGAGGTCTTCTGGTAATCAGAAAAGCCCCAAGTACAGAAAAGATTAATGTCGTCCATACTATTTGATTAAAAGTCCATGACATTGCCTTTAAAGTTCTTAGAAAAATTGATGGGACCAAATGTGTAGCAACTTCACTGATAGCTGCTATATTTTAATTATTTTGAATAATTTGATAATCGGCAGACATGAAAATATTTTTTCAGACAGGGATTGAGATAACCCAGCATCAATTTTTACCGTAGCTCTGCAAATTGTTCGTTATTATTTTAAAATAGGAGTAATAATGACCTCTTTTCTCTTTCTAAAAAAAAAGCTATTTGAAGAGAATTAAGTCAGTTTTACTTACATAGAGAGTAAAGAAGAAAAGTATATAAATAAATGAATTTTGTTTAGTTAATTAAGGTTTGGGGATTTTAGTTGCAATCCTCTAATGATAGAGGTTTGCATACTGCACACATTTTTAAAAATTAAACTTAGTAGCTTATAAAACTTAATATTTACAAGATGAAAAGAGTTATGGAGAAGGATGATGGTGATGATTGTGCAACACTATGAATGCATTTAATGCCACTAAACTGAACACTTAAAATGGTTAAAATGGTAAATTTTATGTTATGTACATTTCTCACAATTAAAAAATTAAAGTTACTGTTTGAAAAGTAAGCTCTTATTGAATCATGCCATTCACATGTCCTATTGAAGTTGCCTATCTATAATTTACCTTTGTTTATTATCTAGCATGTGCTTTATCACCTTACATAGGTCATTCTATGTTAAATTTTCGGTAAAATTATTTCAAATTTACTGTGCAAAT
>NW_012118487.1:8706308-8711674 GCF_000951035.1 Colobus angolensis palliatus
CTTTTTTTTTTTTTATTCTTTTTTCTGTTTTTGAGATGGAGTCTCACTTTCTTGCCAGGCTGGAGTGCAGTGGCCCCATCTCGGCTCACTGAAACTTCTGTCTCCTGAGTTCAATCGATTCTCCTGCCTCAGCCTCCTGAGTAACTGGGGCTACAGGCAGGCGCCACCACACCCAGCTAATGTTGTATTTTTAGTAGAGACGGGGTTTCACCATGTTAGCCAGGATAGTCTAGATCCCTTGACCTCGTGATCAACCCGCCTCGGCCTCCCAAAGTGCTGGGATTACAGGCATGAGTTACCACGCCCGGTCTACCTTTCCTTTCCTTTTTAATTCACATCAGGTAATGTCTAATTTTTCTGTCTTCTTGTTCTGTCTCTTCTACAAAGGAGCACACACTCTCTTCTCTGCCCACAGACTTCTCTCCACTTTCCTATGCCTCGTATTCTGCCTGTTTCTCCCCTAGGACGTTATTTCCCTTCTGGCAGTGGAGCATCTCAATTCTCAGTTTGTGCGTGCGTGCGTGTGTGTGTGTGTGTGTGTGTGTGTGTGTTGTCCATGTTTGTTTTTTAATTCTATCTACCCCATTTTTACTAACATACAATGCTCCACTTGGTTATTGTTTTCATTTTTAGAAAAAAACATATATTTTCTGCTTTCTTTTTTTAATTGACATGAAAATTGGACCAGATTAAAGAATATTTTTGAAGGAGAGAAAGGTGACAGTCAGTAGACGTCTTCCTGGACTCATCCCCCAACTAAGCTTTGATTTTATTGGATCTGATTTGATCTGATGTTCCTTCTTGACATGTCTATGGTGACTACCCTGGGAACAACACGTCCCCTTTTCTTCATTCCTCTTCTTTTCCTACTTCAACAAGTCTTGTCTATTCCTCTTTAGCAGAAACATCATGGTAGCTAAGATAGTTATGAAGGTCGGTTGCATATTAGCGTAATCTGAGAGACAAAAATAAATGCCCCTTTATCAACCAAGGTGGACTCTGAAGTTAAAGAAACAAAAGTTCTCTATGGTTTGAGGACTCAGACGTCTGCTAGCATGGCAACTCTCTAAGTTCCTCCAGCTACAAGCCAAAAACACTCTCTTGCCAAACACCCTAAAAATAGGAGCTGTCAGGCAATTTATCAGACCCCTCCCAATTCTGACTTACAACCTGGACCACTACAACTCTGACTGGAGAGATGAGCAGCCTTACAGACATGCTTTCCTGATAAGCAACTGCAGGTCTTAAGCCCATTCCAGCGGCTTACAGAGGCTGTGCACAAACTGTCTTTGTGTGCTCCAGTTCACCTTTTGGTTTAAATAGCCAAATTCCTCCGTATTTTAATACTGAAACTTGCCCCAGAGTGAACATGAGATATATGTTACATATATGTTCATCCATTCTGTGTGTGCTTGGCTCACCTCATAAATATGTATAGCTTTTACCTCAAACCTACTGAATATGTATGTCTCTATTGTGTGATACAGGCTCTGTGAGGCATAAAACCCAGCCCGTTTTAAAGACAGAGCACCCAGCAAACTCACGCAGGAACAGAAAACCAAACACCACGTGTTCTCACTTGCAAATGGGAACTGAATAATGAGAACACATGGAAACACTGGGGGAATAACACACAGTGGGACCTGTTGGAGGGTTGAGGGTGGAGGCAGGGAGAGTATTAGGAAGAATAGCTGGTGGATGCTGGGTTTCACGCCTAGGTGATGGGATGATCTACGCAGCAAACCATGATGGCACACGTTTACCTATGTAACAAACCTCCACATCCTGCACATGTACCTCTGAACTTAAAGTAAAAGTTGGAAATAAAAAAAAAAGTAGAGAGAGCACCTTTAACCCATGATGGAGGCTTTCACTTCCCAGTGTGCAAACTGATGTCACCAATAAAGCTCTCTTTTCTACTATTTTGAGAACCTGGTTGTCTTTTGGCCAATGTTAGTTAAGAGAAGAGGTGTCGGAGAAAGGCTAGTTGGGGTAACACCCTCTTTCTAATATGTTCCAATTAAGTGACCTTAGGCAAATTGTTTAATCTCTCTGTTTCAGTTATTAGTTCACTTACCTGTTAAATGATTATAATAATATGTTCAGGTAGGTCTTCTGAAGTTTAAATGAGAGGTTGAACTAAAACCCTTACAATAATGCCCAGAAGAGTAAATATCAGTTAAAATATTATATTTTATTATTGTTATTTTTGGTTATTATTGTTATATTGTGCTATGGTGAATATGAAATAAAATATTTTAAATGTCACATTTGTTCATTGTTTCTATGACCCCATGATGTTTTACACCATACAAAATTTTGAAAAATAAAAGATTTGTATTTCAATTACATCAACATTTTAATTCAAAGTTATGTAATTGGTCATGAAAAATATTTTTAAACTACCAAAAAACTAGAAAATAGTTTAAAAATAATGACAATATTTTTGAGCCAAAGCTCAAGCTATTAGAGAAAAAGCAAAAACTTTTCACATCTTGGGATAGCATGAGATCGTGATATGATACAACATGTAAAATATTTATAAATATAGTATCACCTTAATATTAAAATGAAGTTAAATATGGGAAAGATAAAGGAGAATTTATGAATAAATAAAGATGTATAAAATCTGTATCCATGGGTGAGGAAAAAAGTTGAAAAACAGAGGTTACAGGTAGTTGAGTGCCATAAGACAGTTGCACATAAAGGGAACTTGTAGCAATGTTGGTACAAAAGTTACTTAGTGTACCGGACCCAGCTGCAAGAAAACTTATTGATTTTTCCACTTACAGACCATGTTGTAGAAATTGTTACAACCTGACATTTACTGGAATGTAGGATAGTGTATCCAATAAGTCCTCAAGGAACAGAGGACCCCATGAGGAGAGACAAACCTGGATGTCCCCAGAGGCTAATCTTTTCTCCTCTTGTCTAATTTGATAGATCTGCAGAATTATCACAGCCGAAGAACTGGAGACCTCTAGCTGGTACCTAAACTCTAGATTAACAAGCCCATATCTCTGTCGAGAGATGTTCCTTTGTTATACAATTCAAGGGATGTGCCATGGGCTCTTCTCAACTTGCCTATAAATTTATTTAGTGGTAGGCAGGTTGGATCCTTCCCTTGGAGCAGTTTCCACAGTGGTATCTGATACGTCACTTTCAAGGAAGGCTGAGACATCAGAGAGCTGTGGACCACACTGACATTTCTGCCTATGAGTACTTCCATCAAATTTACGTTTCATCTTCCCCTGAATCTGGTGTGAATCTTTGTCACTATTTGTCATATATACCTCTTTTTAATACAACATAGAGTAGATATAAAATAATTAATTTAAACACTGCCTGTTGATGAACATTTAGGATTGTAGACATCTCTTGTTTTTTTCATTCATTTTCCATGCCTACTATTGATTCTTGGCAACATTATTACCATCACAGATAACTTAGGGGAACTGATCTACCAAGCACCAGTTAGAAGATTCTGTCAGTACTGCCAATTATATTAGCCCTCCTCCACCCAGTGGGAAATTGGAACTGCAAAGGTACTTGCCCCAAATTGCGAGCAACCAATCAGGTCAGGTTCTCCTTCACAGATTTTCACACCTGAGCTGAAGCACTGAGAGATGCTCAGCACTAGAGTTTAGTGCAGTAAACTTTATGAAGATATATGGACTCCTTAAGTAGAAAACATAATTTTTAATATTAAAATAAACCTTTATTTCAGAAAAATACAGAAATTATAAAAATGTAGCTCTGTGTATTCCACAGTATGAACACTATATGTTCATGCCATAGGATCACACACAATTCTCAGTTTGCTGCAGGCTATGTAGAATGTAGCCTTGAGTTCCCACTGGTAGATTAAATAATTTGCCCATGTTCACTGAATCAGAACATAGTAGAATCAGGATTTGATCTCCAAGGAACTTCACTACGATGCTTCTTCTGTTAAGTAATAGGCATGCTGCCTCACTATCTTAACTAGAACAGTTTTTCTGATAAATCTCCAACATGAAAATAAGATCTGTTTTCTGATTTGTTGTATTGAGCATAAGATGTTGATTATTTATTTGTTTATTTATTTTTGTGGAGACAGGGTCTCGCTATGTTGCCCAGGCTGGTCTCAAATGATCCTTTTGGTTGAGCCTCCCAAAGTATTGGAATTATAAGCTTGATCAGCCACCCCCTGCTGACGTTGAGAATTTATGACAAATGTTTCCAACCTGTCTTTAAACATTTTATGTAAGAATATCAGAAGAGTATTTCAAAGCAAGCAAGAGTTATTTATTAAGAGTAGAGAAGCAAGAGGAAGGACCATGTGTGATTCCTAGGGCACAGCCACTGTGTGCAAGCGCAGGTGAATCATCCCAGTGAAATCAATGGGTCCGATAAAGCTGGTAAGGGATGGCTGGGGATATGCACATTCAATTCACTAAATACTGTCAAAAATCCTTCAAATGTATACTCCCCTCAGCAGTGTATAAGAGCTCTGCTTACTTCAGGTCCTCACTTCAAATTGGTGTTTTCAGTCTTTGAAAAAATAATGTATTACCTGCACTGAGGTATATGTTCGTACTTCACTGTTGTTTTATTTTGCTTTTTCCCGATGACTGGGTGGTGCAGCTTTTCGTATGTCTTTGTTAATCTACAAAGCCTTTTAGCTGAAGTACTTTTTCCAATGTCTCTCCATTTGCTCTACGCCATTTGTATTTCTTGGTTATTTAAAGGGGTTTTTATATTCTGGAAACAAGTCCTTTGCTAGGTATGGCACTATAAATATATTCTGTTCTTTTTTGTAGATAGTTTGTTTATGAAAGATTGTTTTAAATTTTAAAGGCTGAATTTACCAATCTTTTTCTTTATTTTTATTGCTCTCTTTTTTTTTAATTTTTCTTTATTTTTATTGCTCTTTGTGTTTTATTGTTCTTTATTTTTATTGCTCCTGGTGTTTAGTCTTGGCAAAGGCATAAACGTATTTTTCTATATTATATTCCAAAATATTTATATATTTTTATCTTCTACAATGATATCTGTAATCAAAGTATTTGGGGTTGTACAGTCAGGCAAACTTTACACCTTGTTCTCTTTTGCTTTGTTTTCCCACTATGGCTAATCAGTTTCCTCAGAAAGGTTTATTGGAAAGTCGAATCTTTCCTGAGTGTCCTGTTGTGCTACCTTAATTATAAATCAAGACTCTGCATATGTGTGGTTATGTTTGGGGGCTTTTCATTAAATTTTGGTGGCTTATATGTTTATGCTTACACTAGTATCACAGTCACTTTACTGATCTTTCTAAAAAGCATTAAAGTCTGGAAGTGAAAGTTCTTCATTCTGTTCTTTCTTTTAGGTTTTCTTGGCTATTC
>NW_012118487.1:8713222-8749491 GCF_000951035.1 Colobus angolensis palliatus
CAGACTGGTCTCAAACTCCTGTTCTCAAGTGCTCCATCCACCTGGGCCTTCCAAAGTGTTGAGATTATAGGTGTGAACCATGTACCCTGCCTCATTTCACTTATTTTTAACATACATATGTTTATCTCACTTTCTTATTATTCTTTTGATGACCATAAATTTTAAAGTAATCTTCTCTGTTTTTATTACTGATACTGATAAATTATGCCTCTGGACTACTTTGCAGGAGGCAGTGGTGTGCATTTGTTTTTCATTTTATTAACCCATACTGTCAGCATTTTTACGAGTATGTATTAGTTTTTTCAAAGGAGTCACTTTGATTTAATTATCCATACTATATTTTATATTTCATTATCTATCTGTCATTTTCTTTAAGATTACATCTCTCTTCTTTGAACACAATGCTTGAATCACTGAATTTCAGCTTTTCTTTTATCGTAGATGCGTGAACGTCTATAAATGTTTCTCTTTTGGATGTGTTCGGTGCCTTTCACGTCCTTAAGTATGCATTTTTTGTGTGCATATACTCAGTGGAATATATGTCCTAACTTAATCTTTCCTTTATGATACATGTATTATGTTTAAATGCATTGCTAATTACTAAACATTTTGGAATTTTAAAAGTTATTGTTTTGTACTTAATTTCTGGATTAATTCTACAGTGGTAAGAAAACCTACTCATTATGATTTCAATTCTTCAACATTACTGAAGTTTGTTTTATAGCCTGCTGTTCAGCATAAAAGTTTGCTAAGTGATCCTTGTGCAGTTGACAAGCGTGAATGCTGGAGTCATATGTTCACTACTGACATTATTGTCTTACATTTCTATGACATCTCAATTTTCTATTTCCTTACTGACTTTTTTAGTCTGCTTTTCTTACTATTTTATGTTAGCTGCTTTGAATTTCTTTAAGATTTTAAGGCTACGAGACTGTGTTATGTACATAGCAGTATGAAATTGTAATATTTCCACAATGAATTGGTTCATTATTGTGAAATGTCTTTCCTTAACTGTAGCTGTGCTTCTTGGTTTCAAGAAGACATTAGCTTGTTTTAGTATAAAGGCACCGATTTCCTTAGGTTACTGATCATAAATACCTTTTTACATATTTTTTACTTACAACATCCTTATTTTGAAAGCAGAACATAAATGATACATGTATATGTGGATATATGTAAATCTTTGCCTTTTAATTTCAGCATGTGTTCCATTGTGTTTAATATCATGAGTAATATCAACTTACTATTCTTTTTCTACTGGGACCACTTTTCTATGTTACTTTTTTTGTACTTTCTTGTTTCTTTTTGATTAATCTATACTTTCTTTTTTATATTGTCATTAACAGTAATCCCCATGTTGTACAATGGATCTCTTGAATTTATTCCTCCTAATCACTCATTTATCATTTCTTTTGCAATTTTATTAATGTGATAATTAGACTATTGCTATTTCTTTATTATTTTAGTAGACACTATAAAGTTTTTCCTAACTTACCTTTGTCTAAAACAAATTAGTACTTTTTCTTCTTTCCAAAAAATAAAAGACTCTTGGAATATTTTAATTGTATTACTTTCACTTTTGCTACACTAGATATTATGTGAAGTATATATACATATAGACATATATGCATGTGTATATATACACATGTATACATACATACATGCATATATGTCTATATATACACATACTTCACATAATATGTATGCATATATATGTGTATATATATACACATATACATAAGTGAATATATACACACACATATACATACATATATATGTACACAAACACTCCACCAGACATTAGCATTCTTATTTTAATACAGTCAATATTTATTTAAGATGTACCTCTAGCTTTATCTTTTATATTATATTTAATTCTTTCTTTATCCTTGATTAGTAATTTTGAATCATTTTTCTTCTGCCTGATGGATGTTCTTTTTAGTTGCCTTCAGGACAGACCCAATGGAGACAGTGCTCACCAAGTTTTTTGCCTGCCTGTGAATGTCTTCAGCTTGCTTTAATTTTGAAAGATACTTTCATTAGTTTGCAATGCTAGATTTCCAGTTTTTGTTTTTTAACACTTTGAAGGTAACACTCAATTATTTTATAATTTTCAAAAGCAGTGGTGGCATCTGGAACTGGTCTACACTTACAGTTAGACTCTGTGTCCTTTAACGCTGGCCTGGCAAGGAAACAACTAGGCTATGCTGTCTTCCTGTTAGATGCACACAATCTTACCCCACATCAACACCAGCAGAGCCCACTCTGCAGCCATGGGGAGGTGACACAAAAAAAGATCACTTTATAATTTTGTGTCTGAGCATGGACAAAACCAAAGTCGTTGTTCAACCCACAAAATACCAAACACAGTCCTCTCCTGGCTAATTTGACTGCTCTTCTTGGCAAATTGAAGCTCTATTTTCATTCTAGGCATTCCTCTTCCTAGGTAAGATTTACTGAAATAACTGATCATAGAATGGTCCTTACTTCCTAAGAGCACCAATGCATAGTGAGTACCTGCTTCCTTGGACAGTCTCCAAAATCATCCCATCAAAGTCCTCCCTAATACTCACTACTGAAATGCCAACTGACTTTCCATGATGTGTGTCCTCGCTCACTGAAAAGAACAATAAACACAATTTGTTCAACTATAGGTGTGTTCCTGATGATAAATGACTGAGTGGCATTGAAATCATAATGTCTTGTAAAAGAGTCATAGTTCATTTGATTGTTTATCTTTTCATTGTAATCTGCCTTTTATCTCAGGCTTTTAGATGTTTTTCTTTGTACGTTTTTCTTTGTACTTATTTTCTGCATTCTTACCACATTGGGCCTAAATGTTTTTCTGTTTATTTACCCTGCTTGAAGTCTGCAGAATTCTTCAGTATGTGAGTTGCTGACTTTAACGAGTTTTAGAACATTCTTATTCATTATCTTTTCAAACATTGCTTCAGCTCCATAGTCCCTGTCCTCTCCTCTTAAATCACAAGTGCACGAGGCAGGTTTATTCAGCATGCTCCTTATGCCTCTTGCAATGATTCTGAATTGTTCTCATATTTTTTTCTTGGTGCTTCAGTTTGTGTGTGTACTATCGACCTGTCTTCCAGTAAACTGGTCCTGTTTCCTTCTGTGCGCTGAGGGCTGTTCAGTGTCACTGGACTCAGACAAGTTGGTAATTGATGCACAGTGAACATGTTTCATGAGCCTCTTCAGCAATTTGTTTTTCATTTTGTTATTTCACTCAATCGTTTTTAGATGATCTTTCTCTTCTGGAGCAAGTTATGCCATCTTAATTTTTCTCCTCCGATGCATATTCATTGTCAATTTACACATATTAATCATTTTTCTCCAAAAATAAAACTGTTTTAATAGTTTTGCTATTTTACTATAATCTTAATCATTCATATATTCTACTACCTTTTTCATTTTCTTTCCTATAGTTTATATCACTTTTTCTTTTTTAAGTGTTTACTGGAGTCAGACATTCCATTCATCTATTTTTCTTATACAAGGATTATAGTCTTGCAGAACATGTATTTTATGCTCTGCTTTCATTTGTATACTACCTTAGCTCTGTTCCAAGATTCTAAAATATGATGATTTCTTTATTGTTATTTTTCACATGGTCTAGTCACATTCTTATTTTGCCCACAGTTAAGAAATGTTCCAAAATGCCCCAAATCTCTCTCTTCTCGGGAACCAAATACACTGGGGCTTCCACTGTTATATTGAAATTTATAATAGATTTTTGGATCTCTGGAGTGAGAGAGTACATTATTTCACTTTTATTCTTTATAATTGTATATGTCTTACTTTTTTACATTAAATATAACATTCTTTGATAGAGTATTCTTTAATCATCATAATAGAACATTAAACATAATTTTTATAAAAAGATTAATTGTTTAATAATTGTATTAGTTAGCCAGGATGGTCATAAGAAAATGCCACAGATTGCTTGGTTAAAACAACAAAAAGCAATGGAAATTTATTTCTGAAAGTTCTGGAGACTGAAAGTCCAAGACCAAGGGATTGATTTGTCTGGTTTCTCCTGAGGCCACTGTCTTTGGTTAGCAGATGGCTACCTTCTTGCTGTATACGCACGTGGTATTCATTGTGTGCATAATTCTGGTGTCTCTTTGTGTGTCCAAGTTTCCTTTTCTTGTAAGGACACCAGTTACATTGGATTAGGGCCCACGCTAAGGGCTTTATTTTAACTTAACCACTTCTGCAACTACCCTATTGTCCTGGGTGCAATGGCAAAGGCCAGCATTGCTGTTGGTAAAGGAATTTAGCAACACAGTTGTTGAAGAAGGAAGGCAGATTTATTAGATGAAAAGTACATTGAGAAAAAGCAGTGGACAGTATGGCAGAGAAGGGGCTGTCTGGAAAGTGGCAGGGGCTGGAGGGAAGTTTTACAAGGTGGTGCTGAAGAGGCTATGTGGGGAACCAGGTATTTGGGAATAGAATGTTGTGCCAGTGGGTTGTGATTTGCTGTCTCTCAGAACAATTGTTCGCCCCAAACTAGGGCCCCTTTCTCTTTCCTGCTTACTTACCTATCTCAACTCCACACCTATCTCCACATACAGTCACATTCTGAGATACTGGAGGTTCAACATAGAAACGTTTTTGAGGAGGGGGACAAGGCAGGAACAATTCAACCCATAACAATATTTTACATAAATTTTCGCTTAAACATGTTTACATGCCTGTGAGTAATAACATAAAATATACAAAGAAATAAATGAATATAGTTAACTTAGAAAATTAAAAATTATGAATTATTTTATGTTCTTGTTTCTAATTTTCATACTTAAAATGTGAAGAGTGAACTCACCAGTTTTTCTTTGTGGTTTCTAATAAAATATTTTCATATCTTCTTTCAGTGGAAGAGAAGTTCAATCTTCACTGACTCTTTCCCATTCTCATTTTATTTAGTTATAAGAGATAAGAAGGCCTGGGTATATGTAGAAAAATATTCCTTCTCTTTATTGAATACATTCTAATAAAAGATACAAATTAAAATGTTTTTGAAAATAAAATTAAGAGGTAAATAGAAATTTGTAGGTGCTAAGAATGTTTTTGTTAATTTTGATTTTTTTCCAAAGTGTTAAAATTTAAATAAATCTCAATGATAAATACGAACAGATTTGAGGCTGAGAAATCCCACTTTATTACAAACCAATAATTCTCCACACCTATTCCTTTATTTTCATTTACATTTTTACAGTTTGTTCAACTGAATGGAATTCACAGATGTAAATAGAAAAGAAAAATCCTCACAACTTCGAACAAAAGGAAAAAAAAATCATGATTTGTTGAGAAGAAAACCACTTAGTTGTGTAAGTTAGAGGACAAAATTACTGGGTCTATAAAAGGAATAAAAGAGTTCTTTCACCAAAATGACAAACTGTTAAATCATATTTAAGTTTTCTAAATGAAGCACAATGGAACCTTTAAAAAAGTATGCCTTTGAAAATTTGTAAACTTTTTTCTTTAGGTGATTAATTTTTAGTTTCTTTACTAACTACAAATTCAATTTCTTTTCCATTTCTTATCAGATCATAAAAGACTTAAGAAATTACCCTGAGTGGGTGGGAAGAAAAGGCCATTTTTTTCCCTTTTTGTTTTTTGTTTTTGCACAGAGAATCCTGTGGAAATTACATTGTTTATTCTTTTTTACTAGGCACATTCCACTAATAGATAGTTTGTGATATGTAAAGCTTATTTGCAAAGCTCTCCAACGTCCTTGTTTATTGAATCTCCTTCCCTTCAGAGGTAATTACTGCTACCTTTTCTCCTGAGGCAGCCACTTAACCACTGTTCAATTTCTACACTTAACCCATTCCAGAATTGACCATGAAATATTCATCCCCAAGTATAATAGAGTAGCACTTGAGTGTAAGTCTTTATCACTTGCTATTGCCCTTCTTTACATTTGATACTTGCATTAATTGAAATCAAACACCTAGCAGGGAAGAAAGAGCCCTGATATTACACTTTCAGATAATCTGCTATACAACAACAACAACAACAACAACAAAATTCCTTAAGGGGATCAATTCTCTCCAATAACTTTATAAATTCTTCACACCGTCAAAGTCTATTTATTTGGTAAAATACAAATTATATGAGAATATTATTTTAATTTGTTTCCTTTGTTATTCTGTGTTTTGAATGGATATTAAAGATAAAAATTTTATTTCATACTTTGTAGTATTTCTACAACCTAAAATAAGACTGATACGTAGAAGACACTCAATAAGAATTCATTAATGAATGAATAAACATAAAACCCATTCCTTTAAAAGTAATTAAAATTTTCAATTGTGTAGAAGATAAAAATTAAAATTGCATAGGGTTTCAGGGATTCTCAATACAACACGAAGGCTCAGTGACTGACTAGGAGGACTCACAGGCTTCAGAAAAGCTATTAAATTCAAAATTAATTCTCCCAGCAATTGATATGGACAGGCGACAGGGAAATACTGGGTTGAAGAGGGCGGTTCCCTGGCAAAGGCCCCGCCTTCAAGCCTGGAAACCTGTGGCCCTAAATGAGAACAGACATTCCCGCTTTTGTTCCCAAAAGTTACCTTTTGGTCTGTCATGACCCCCATCCTGTACTCATATAAACCCCAGACCCCAGGCTCCAGAAGCAGATGAGAAGGAGACAAACAGAAGAGCCGAAGAACAGCAGAGTGGTGCAGCAGAAAGAAGAGAAAGAGCATCTGAATGCCGACAGAAGCTTGCCTGGGGACAGTCAGAGAGGAGATCGGCCCCAGACAGTCAAATTCCTAGGGAAGATTGTCTTTCCACTCCATCCCCCTCCAGCTCCCCATCCATCCTGCTGAGCACCACCTCCACCACTCAGTAAAACCCCTGCGTTCACAATCTTCAAGTTCATGTGTGACCTGATTCTTCCTGGATATCGGACAAAGACCTGGATGCCAAAAGGGCACTGAGCTGGTGAACACTTAAGCCGTTTGTGGATGGCAAAGCTAAAAGAGCACGCGGTAAGACAGGATACACCCATGTGAGCTTTGGGAGTCACAGACACTCACCCCTAGATGCGACCGTGGGGCCAGAGGCCCAAAGCACTCAGCTCCTGTACCTGCCAGTCTCACGCTCCCCCTCCTGTAAGGGGTGTGAGTGTGCAAAGGGGTCATTAGGTTACGGTATTTAAACATGTCGCTCACTGCATATTGTATTCAGAAAACACAACTACTAAAATGAAGAACCCTGGTATTTAAACATATCGCTCATTGCTTATTGTATTCAGAAAACACAACTGCTAAAATGAAGAATCCTAGTGTATCTTTAATAGTTTTCCTCTCTTTATCTCTGTAATTAATGCCAAAGCTGAAAACAAAACAAAACAAAACAAAAACGCTATGCTACCGCCCCTATTAAGCAGTCTGGAGAACATAGGTTTACTTTGCTAGAGTTTGCTTGATTTTCTGTCTCTATCCATAGCTTCTCATGAGTGAGAGGTAACATGTCATCAAGGGATGGTTGCCATGAAAGTTGCAAGCCCCTTGGACATACTCCACTGACTTGCCTTGACCATATCACTTAAAAGAGTTACTAGAGTTAAACATTTCATTGCCGGCACTATAGCAACAGTTTTTGAAATATGGCTAGGTTGTCACTAACAGACATTACCTTGCTTGACATACAATTTATGTTTCATAGCTGAAGATAGTTACATATCTATCAAAACAGCTGTAATAACGGAAAGTTAGCAGAGTGATAGCAGTCATCAGTTTTGTATTTGTAAAGCTGCTGTCAGGACCTTTTATCAGAGAAAATTTCTTCCTAGTTATAGATTTGTTCCCTGAATGGCCACTCCCTTCTCTGCTAAATTAATGTGTATATATAACCTCAGATAAGTATATCGGGGTAGAAAACTAACTTATCTGGTGACAGAGATAGAATGTGTGGTCTATGTCCATGGTCTGTCTTTCACCTGAATTGTATATTTTATAGAGTTATTTAAAAGATTACTATTACCATTGTCCCTTTTGAGCTGTGAATTTCATATAACTCTTCAGGGTTTCTCTTTCTTCGGCTCACATAGTTGAAGAAAATATTGATGTTCAGCTCTACAAATGTTTTCTTGTTTTTGGCTTATGTCATAAATCTCATAGTGTACATTTGGCTTTTCTCTTAGTGACACAAAACAATATTCATTCTGTGTCTTATAACTTGCACTTGTCCCCTCACTACTTTAGATTCCCTTCCATATCTGAAACATATTAAACTTTGACCACTATGCGTCAAGTTTCTTGATAGATGGGTGATATTTCAGTGAAGTTGAGCACTGAAGGTGGCTAGCTATACTCTGGTTAAGTCAAGAACTGTATTACTTTCTTCAAAATGTCTAGCATATTATGTGTCAAACACATCTCGGCCTAACTCTTTAGAGAATATTAGTTGCTGAATTACTTTCATCTCATGATATAATATTTTTATTATGCTGATGATTTTGAGGGGAAGCTATTTTCTCATTTTAAGGAAGAACTTACACATTTTCAATTCAATTTATGTGAGTGCAACTTTCCTCTTGTCAGAGAACAATAGGTGCACTAACAGAAAAGTTAGCAGGCTGTTTTAGAAACTGTATTGTTAAAATACTTTCAGAATGGAAACTTTGGGGATCTTGCATGCTGTCATCTTTATTGAAACAAATAGCTTTAAAGACCACAAACATATACTACAGGCACAGTCACACAATCATCCACCCAAAAGTGTTGCTACTAATTGCCACAATTAGTCACTAAGGATAGACTAATGAAACTTTTTATTAACATAATAGAAGTACAACCAACAAAACAATCTGTTTCATTCAAAGTAAAAAGCTCATTTTTCTCATGTGTCTCAGAAGGGAAACAAGAAACTTGGAAACTGTAACTTGCCAAATACTAAATGGATGGACACATTCTGTCAGGAGATTTCTGAAGCTCTCAAGATTGGAAATGGTTAAACAAAGTCAAATTTATTTCATTATTAAAATTACTCTGAAAAGAACAGGTAGGATAATTCTTATTTGCAGGTACATAAAAAAGTGTCTTGGGAATTCAACTGATATTTAGTATTAATACAAGATTTGTGGAATAAAAGAAAATATATAGTATAAAATAAAAATATGTTGCATTCAGACTGTCTATACGTAAAAGCACACACATGTCATGTATATATTTTGATATAGGTTTATATTTTTAAAGAAAATAAGCAAAAAGTACTCTTTATAATATTTCAATCCACAGTTTACAGTTTTCAAAGTCGAACTTAAAATTTTAAATGAAATGAATTCTGTGGAAAAAAGTATAGGTGGAGTATTTAATCAATTAATATACAAATATGCCAGCGATTAGTACAAATTAGTCTTAACATATCTGCAACACAGTTTTCCAAAATCTATACATTATCATAAAGTGCAAACTTCCTCAGTTACAATGGTTGAATTTACTTTTTTTTGACTTTACAATGGTATGAAGGTCATCTGCATGCAGTGCCCACATTCTAAAACATACTTAGAGTATCCATACAGTCATTCTGTTGTTACTTTCAGTTCACTATTCAATAAATTGCATGAGATATTCAACACTTTATTACAAAATAGGTTTGTGTTAGATAATTTTGCCCAAATATTAATGTAAGTGTTCTGAGCATGTTTATCATGGGCTATGCAAAGATGTGATATTTGTAAGTTAGGTGTATTAAATGCATTTTTGACTTACAGTATTTTCAACCTACGATGGGTTTATTGCAACGTAACTCCATCGTAAGTCAAGGAGTATCTGTATTCATGCAACAGAAACAACAGATTCATTTTTAAGACAACCACCATTACAAAAGGAAAGACTATACATCTTCAAATGATTAAGCACTAATACATATTTTATGAGAAAATAAATGATCATGCCAAACAAATTAAATGTCTCAAACAAATTAAACTTTTTTTATTTTAACAAATAAGCATATATTTCAAATTTTAAGCATGATTCAGTCATATGGTACCAAAGTTAGTTTTTAAAAAAATTGTCTAAAGACAACATACATTTTAACTTTATTACATGTTTTCACAACTTATACATCAAAACCTAGTGAACATATTTGCTTCTGGTCAATGTGGAATATAGAGACAAAATATAGCCAACTGTGAAGAACAACTCAAATCTGGGCAAAATATTTCAAACAGTGTTGTTTTAAGATGCTGAATATCAGCAAATGAAGGACAGTGATTCTTGACAGACAAGAAACAAATGAAGCAAGTCCTATGCTTGTCTCAGCTGATTGCCTTGAGAGAATTTCTGGGCTGTAGGACAGGGAGAAGAAACTCAAATGACACCCAATGGACTCTTGGGATATAGTAGTTGGAATTGAGCCCTTAGAGAGATCAAGAAAGCTTGAGGTCACAGGACAAAGCACCAGACAGGAATGAGAACTGCATAGCACTCTGAGAAGGGTCTCACCAAAAATTCAGCAGTGTATACATAGGAGGAAACTACCCAAATATGGAGAGGTGAACACATCTCAATTGAATGACAGGTAACAGTGCCAGTGATATAGAGATCCAGGAACAGTTTATTTTTCCAAACTGAAAAACTTCATGATGCACAAGGCATTGGCTCAGTAATTAACTCTAAACTAAATGGTATTCTGGTCAACACCCTTATAAATCTTAACAATACTGTCAGAGAGAATCGAGTGGTTCCAAAGAACTTAAATGAGTCCCAAAATAAAACTATTCAGTACCTAAAAAAAATTAAATACAATGCCTCAAATCCAATGAAAAATCATTAGACATGGCAAGAAGCAGAAAAATAAATTCTATGATGAGAAAACAATCAATCAAAATACTGAAACTGATGTTAGAGTTAGAAGACAAGGATCTTATACCAAATATTGCAACTGCATTATATATGTTTGATATGTTGAAACCAGAAAATGAAGACTACAGAAGATCCAAATTAAAATTCGAGAAATGAAAACTACAAAATGTGTGATGAAAATTTTTCTACTCATTAGACATTGCAGAAGAAAATATTAGTAAAATTATTGAGACACAGTAGTTGATGCTATTCTAAAAACAGAAACAATTCAGAAAGAAAAAAATATTAAGGGTGAAAAGAGCATAAGTAAGCTGTGAGATGACCTCAAACAGAAAAATATATATGTAATTTTAGTTCCTAGAAGATAACGGTAGAAGGCAGACAAATTCCTAGCCAGAAAGGGGCAGGTCCCCAGTGAAGCCCAACCTTCAAGCCAGAAGACAGCCTGAAGCCTGAAAACCAGGCTGCCAGTTCTGGATAAAGTCCACCTCCTGCAGTGGGAACTTCTTTGATGCCTTTTAGCCAATCAAATGGTGCATTTTCCAAGCCTGCCCATGGACCAATCAGCACACACTTTCCATGTTGAGCCCATAAAAACCCAGGACTCAGCCACGTGTTGGGACTCCCCACCTTCATTCAGGTAGGGGCTACCCACTTTGGGTCACCTCTCTGCTGAAAGCTGCCCTGTAGCTCAATAAAACTCTTCTCCACCTTGCTCACTCTCTGGTTTATCCACATAACCTCATTCTTCTTGGATGAAGAACAAGAACCTGAGATCTGCCAAACAGTGGGTGCCAGAGAAGCTGTAACAATGTAGCCCTCCTTCCTCCATGGGTGCTGGGTGGCTGCCCCACATGATGGGAAGTGGCGGCAGGGCCAGGCTATCCCAGGAGCCACGGGACAGAGCTGGGTGGCAGGATCAAACGAGCTATAACGTGAGCGAGCTGAAACACACCCCCCTTGTTGGTCATTCTGCAGACAGCGGTAAAGAACGAGCTGTGACGCACTGTAACACGCCCTTGGGGCTCCACAGTTGCTGGTGTCTCCAAGTTTTCAGGCTCCACTGCGTTCCCCTTATCCAGACTCTGGCACCCAATGTGGAAGCCGCTTGAGGTATGCCTGGTCCAGCCGCAGCCTCACACGGAGCCGGCACCTGTGCCAGTGCCTGGAGCTGCCCACCCCGCTGTTCCTGGCTATGCGCTCTGACTGGACCCTGTGCTCACTCACTCACAAAACCCTCTCCACTCCGAGCCTGGCTCACCCTCAGCAGGCATGGGATCTGCGCCAGTAGTGCAAGCCGAGTGCTGCCTGCCAGGCCAAGAGTCCAGCAGTGGTGAGTAAAACTCAAGCAGAGGCGCTGCCAGCCACAGAGCTTTCAGGCTGGTGAAGTGGCACCCAAAGAGTCCTGTGTCAATAGGAGAAAGGCACAGATAAAAACAATTTTTAATAAATAATGACTGAAAATTTTCAATCTGATAACATCTTCTTGGGAAGAAAATGCTCATGAGCATTAATTTTTAATTGTGCCTCCTCTTGTAGTTGTCAGGTTATTTTAGGCCTGGCATACTCCTAGCATCTTTTGTTTAATTAAATTAAGCAATTCCAGTTATGTCAATTTACCTTCATCTTCTATTCATCAGCTAAAATCTGCTGTCAGAGAACACTGAAATTGTGATAATTTCTTTTTAAATCTATCAAAAATTGATATTTTGACTTAGATCTGTGCATTTTTCTGTCAAGGCAGAATATACATAGGTCAATATTTTATTTTAACCTAAAATGAGTTAGACAATTTTTTAATCTGGACTGATTCAGGCCTTTAATTTAGTGAATAAGAAATGGTTTCTTCATGACTATCAAATTGTTGTGAATTTAAATACTCTGAAAGCGAATTATTTTGTCCTGCATAAGTGACATATAGGTATCTCTGTCTTAAAAATGTGTTTAAACAAAACTGATTCCTAACTTTCCAAATATAGGGAAAATACACAGATTTGAGAACATCGGTAAACGCAAAGCTCAAGAAACATGAACATTACACTCATTTCATCTTAATCAAGTAGCCCCAAACTATTCATTAAAATATATGATGGAGCAACCAGAGCTCCAAATTCACATACGTTATAGAAGAAAAATGTCAATGATTATGTCAGGTTTCTCATCAGAAACAATGAAAGTTAAATGACAGTGAAGGAATGACATAAAAAGACTGTCAATGTACAATGTTATAGCAGTGAAAGTGTCTTGCAGAAACAGAAGCAAATAAAGTTTTTTTTCAGAGGTACAAAAGCAGAAAGTATTCATCACTAGTAAACACACTAAAATGCTAAAGAACTACATCAGGTAAAAGGGAAATGATATGAGAGGACAACATGTATCTACACAGAGAAATAAGAAGCATCAAATATGGTAACTGTGGGTGTAAATAACAATGTAATCAGTGTTCTAAAACAAATGCAAAAGAAACTGTATGAAAAATACGCAGTGGCAGGGAGGAAGCAGATGGAAGTGAACCATTTTAAGGTATTTATACCACATGAGAAATGAGAATATCATTTACAAATTTAAGCCATATACTATGAATCAAATTAAAGGCATATACTATGATTATAAATAAACCTATCATTAAATTAATGAAACAAAAATTATAACTAGTAAACCTACAAAAAATAAAATAAAATGCAATTATAAAAATTGCCCAATTACCCAAAAAAGACAGAGAAAGAGTAAAAGGAGAATGAAAAGCAGATAGGACAAATAGAAAGCAAATAGCAAGATAATATAATTAAAATTAAATAAATAATAATCAAATTATGATTTAATGACCTTAACACCTCCATCAAAAGGAAAAGACTGTAATATTGGATTAAAAAGAACCAACCCTATGTTGCCTACCAGAAACACACTATATATAGAAAAACAGTTTAAAAGTAAAGAGATGGAGAAAGATATACTATGCTATATTAGTTTTCCACTGATGTTTAACATATTACCACATACCACAAAGTTAGCAGCCTAAGACATCAGTAATTCATCAGCTCACAGTTCTGTAGCTCAGAAATCCAGGTATAAAGTGGCTTAGTACTCTGCTCATAAGCCTAAAATTAAGATGTTGGTCTGTTATGTCCTTATGTGGAGGCTAAAGGAATAGATTCATCGATAAGCTACCCGAGGGTTTTGGCAGAGTTCAGTTCTTTGCGACTGAAGGACTAAGTTCTTGTTGTCCTGAGGTCAGAGATGATATTCAGATCCTAGGGCCACCCACACTTGCTATATTGTCCCCCCTTTACAGATCCTCTCATGCCTTCCATCTCTCTAACTTCAGGAAGGTCCCAGTGCCTTTTAAGGCAAGGCTCAATCATGATGAAGTCAAAGTCCGTTTGTTTGTTCATAACCTAATCACAGGAGTGATATCCCATCTGGTTCACAGGTTTATTCATACTCAAGAGGAGTGGATTACTCAGGGCATGCACATGAAGGGATCCAAATCATCTTATCGTTTTGCCTACCATAGCCCACTCTCTAGCTCCCAAGCATTCATATTCTTCCAAAATGAAAAATACATCCATTCAATTCCAGTGTTCTCAAGTCTCATCTCATCATAGTGTCAGCTCTTGTGCAAAATCTCTTATCTAAAGCTAATCACATCTCATCACTACAAAATACGAAATCTCATCTGAATTGCCAGTTCAGATTTCAAAAACCTTGTTATAGAAGTCATCCAAATCCACCAACTACCTCTAGTACACAATTATTCTCCATCTGTGGACCCATGAAATTAGACAGCCAAGTTATCTGTCCTCAAAATTTGCAACATACAGTGATGGCAATGTCATGTGTTTAAACCTACAGTCTTTTCAGTTCAAAAGGGGGAGAACAGAAGAAAAAACAGACTTAATGTGCAAAGCAGTTGTATGAAATCCAACCAGAAACAGAAAAAATGTAGTTTCTTAATTTGGTTTCAAGACCTAGGGATAATTTTCTATGGCTCTTGGCGGCATCATCTAGGTTCTACCCTTTCAGTAACCCTTCCATTGTTTATGAAGGTAACTCATTCATAGTTGAGTAGTTTTATTAGCCTTCTTCCTGATCAGCCAGTTAGGGATCCATCAACTTAGTTTTCTTATTTAGTCTCTTTCCCTTTTAGGATACTTCATTTGATGAAAGTCACGTCCAGATATATTTTTGTGATAATTCCTTCTCTATCTTTGACTCCGGCAGAGATAGCTGAGAGATAATGTCCTTAATATTCCTATAGGCTCTCTCATTTGATTGAAGGAATCTGAGCAGAAGAGCTTCAGTCTCTTGAATGAGTCCTTTTGTGACTGAATACTTTGACCTTTTGATATTTCTAAGGTTTTAGCAAAAGATTGCTCAAAGAGAACTCGACATTTTCTTTAAATCACACTGTTTTAATTTCAGTAGCTTTTCCTGTTTGGAGACACTGAATTTTTCAGAATCGTTCAGTTCTGGTTGCTTATGTTAAACAAGTCTTCTCTCAATTTACTTGCTTTTACTATCAGCATCAAGAAGGAACCAGGGAACATTTAACACTTTGCTTGTGAATCTCCTTAGCAAGATAACCAAGTTCATAAATTATCTTAAAAATTCTGCTTTCTACATGACTAGAAGTCATTTTGTAAAGCTTTCTGTGACTACATAATGAGGATATCTCTTTCTCCAGTTTCAAAAAAAAAATTCAACATAGATTTTTGTACTTTCCATTTCAAACATTTTCTTAAAATGGAAAATTTAAAAATGCACGTTTTAAACCAATATTTATTGAAGGGTAGTATGGAAAAACTTTCAGGTAATTAATTTTTATTGGTAGTTTAAGCAATTTGGGTAGAATTGGTGAGGGGCTGGTGGATGTCCCATCATTGATGATGATTGTTTGTATAATAGTGTTGTGGACATAGTGTATTCTTATCATCTGCCATTCACCACACATGCAGAAGCTGATTTAATCATCATATTAGGCAAACAGTCGTGTGGATGTTTATCCCAAACCCATATATTTTTGTGGCTAAACTTCTGTCAATGTTAACTATTTTACTTTGTGTTACTAGTAATAGCCGTAAAATCTCAGCAGCATTTTCACTGATAAAATGTTGCTTACCATTGCTTTTAAGTCGTTCTCTCAACTTCTATTTTATTATTATTATACTTTAAGTTCTAGGGTACATGTGCACAACGTGCAGGTTTGTTACATAGGTATACATGTACTGTGTTGGTTTGCTGCACCCATCAACTCATCATTTACATTAGGTGTTTCTCCTAATGCTATCCATCTCCCAACCCCCCACCCCGTGACAGGCCCCAGTGTGTGATGTTCCCTGCCCTGTGTCCCTGCCCTCTGTCCAGCTATGCAGGCTCATTTTTGGTTCCATATGAACTTTAAAGTAGTTTTTTTCCAGTTCTGTGAAGGAAGTCAGTGGTAGCATGAAGGGAATAGCATTGAATCTACAAATTACCTTGGGCACATGGCCATTTTCACGATATTTACTCTTCCTACCCATGAGCATGGAATGTTCTTCCATTTGTTTGTGTCCTCTTTTATTTCGTTGAGCAGTGGTTTGTAGCTCTCTTTGAAGAGGTCCTTGACTTTCCTTGTAAGTTGGATTCCTAGGTATTTTGTTCTCTTTGCAGGAATTGTGAATGGGAGTTCACTCATGATTTGGCTCTCTGTCTATTATTGGAGTACAAGAATGCTTGTGATTTTTGCACAATGATTTTGTATCCTGGGACTTTGCTGAAGTTGCTTATCAGCTTAAGGAGATTTCAGGCTGAGACAACGGGGTTTTCTAAATACACAATCATGTCATCTGCAAACAGGGACAATATGACTTCCTCTCTTCCTGCAAACAGATATAATTTGAATTCCTCTTTTCCTAATTAATTCCTAATTTCCTAATTCCTGATTGCCCGAGCCAGAAATTCTAACATAATGCTGAATAGGTGTGGTGAGATAGGGCATCCTTGGCTTGTGCCAGTTTTCAAAGGGAATGCTTCCAGTTTTTGCCCATTCAGTATGATATTGACTGTGGGCTTGTCATAAACAGCTCTTATTATTTTGAGATACACTCTATCAATACCTAGTTTATTGAGAGTTTTTAGCATGAAGGGCTATTGAATTTTGTTGAAGGCCTTTTCTGCATCTATTGAGATAATCATGTGGTTTTTGTCATTGGTTCTGTCTATCTGATGGATTACATTTATTGATTTGTGTATGTTGAACCAGCCTTGCATCCCAGGGATGAAGCTGACTTGATCGTGGTGGATAAGCTTTTTGATGTGCTGTTGGATTCAGTTTGCCAGTATTTTATTGAGGATTTTCGCATCAATGTTCATCAGGGATATTGGCCTAAAATTTTTTTTTGTTGTGTCTCTACCAGGCTTTGGTATCAGGATGATACTAGCCTCATAAAATGAGTTAGGGAGGATTTCCCTCTTTTTCTGTTGATTGAAATAGTTTCAGAAGGAATGGTACCAGCTCCTCTTTGTACCTCTGGTAGAATTTGGCTGTGATTCCGTCTGGTCCTGACTTTTTTTTGGTTAGTAGACTATTAATTATTGCTTCAATTTCAGATCCTGTTATTGGTCTATCCCGAGATTCAACTTCTTCCTGGTTTAGTCTTGGGTGGGTGTATGTGTCCAGGAATTTATCCATTTCTTCTAGATTTTCAATTTATTTGTGTAGAGTTTTTTATAGTATTCTCTGCTGGTAGTTTGCATTTCTGTGGGATTGGTGGTGATATTCCCTTCATCATTTTGCACTGCATCTATTTGATTTTTCTTTCTCTTCTTTTTCATTAGTCTTACTGGCAATCTATCAATTTTGTTGGTCTTTTCAAAAAAACAGCTCCTGGATTCATTGATTTTTTGAAGGGTTTTTTTGTGTCTCTATCTCCTTCAGTTCTGCTGTGATCTTGGTTACTTCTTGCCTTCTGTTAGCTTTTGAATTTGTTTGCTTTTGCCTCTCTAGTTCTTTTAATTGTGATGTTAGGGTGTCAATTTTAGATCGTTTCTGCTTTCTCTTGTGGGCATTTAGTGCTATAAATTTCCCTCTACACACACACTACTTTAAATGTGTCCCAGAGATTCTGGTATGTTGTGTCTTCGTTCTCATTGGTTTCAAAGAACGTCTTTATTTCTGCCTTCATTTTGTTATTTACCCAGCAGTCACTCAGGAGCAGGTTGTTCAGTTTCCATGTAGGTTTGCTTCATATCTTACTACCAGTAGGAGATATCACGAGATTCTACTTATTTTCATTTTCTAGAATTTACTAACTTTGTTCCCCTATACATTGAACATGAAACACAAAGTCTGAATGAGATAGATCATAATTAAGACTTATTTTACTATATTCTTTTTCAAAGTCTTTTTTTATGTTTTAAAATTTCTAAATAACTATACAAATAATATGTTAATCAGTGTTTTGGGGAAAATACTTTTATAAATAACTGACAAGTTAAACTACTTTTGAGTTATTACAGCTATTTTTCTTTAACAGTTACAACTAAGATTGCAAAATAATAATTAACAAAAACAATGATACTTCAATGAATAAGATAACAGTTGATATTTAGCTAACTTTTGTTGGATAAAATTCGAAGAATTTATGATGACAAGATGTCAATCAAGGGCATCAGTTCTCAACTGCAGTGATTCTAGCTCAGTGATATTATTGAGAAAAGTTTCCAGTAAGTTTTTACTTCCAGAATAAAAGTACATTCACTATTATTTCCATACAGTTTCATAGTCACTTATGAATATTGCAAAATGTTTTAATATTTGAAAACGGAAGGGGTGAGGTTACAATTAACTCAACAAAATACAATATTCTATTTTAAGTTTGTTGAAGCCAGTGATGACCAAAGGTTATATGTATGCCTTGAACAGAAAGGACATTGATTATCTTTGGGCTTTTGAGTTATAGTTATTCTCATGTTTTGAACTGACAATCGTGATGATGTGTTAGTGAGAAGAGGACAGCTGGAGGAAACGGTGAAAGGATACACATATGCAAATCTACCAAGAAGCATGGATATGCGTATTTCTTTTAGTAACAATAAAAAACTGTTACAAGCAAATCAAATGCACACCATAGTGCAAGTGAAAGTTTCAGATACAGGATTTATGTTCAATTTTGTAGAGCTGTTAATAATACTTATTTACCTGTGTGATTTTTCTTTAATAACTGACACACTTCACCGGGCACATAAACATTACATTTAGAGTAGTTCTAGAAAACACACATGGAAATTATTTTCACTTTATTTATTTTTTCTTGTGCTAATAAATTTAAGAATTTAAGATTTACTCAAGTGATAATGAAATCCATAAAATTCTGTTCCTCCATTAGGAAAAGTTGCCTGAGATGTTCTTCGACTAATTTCTTCATGCATTTTGCAGGGGCATACTGTCAAATGTGGGCATATTTTTGGAAGTGTCTTGCAATTGGGGTTATCTTTGAAAGATGTCCTCACCAGAAGATATTATGAATCAGAGGTTATAAAGCACAGATATATAGCTGAAAGGTGATGTGAGGGTAACAGGTAGAATACGTTAAATT
Organism: Colobus angolensis palliatus; assembly: GCF_000951035.1. Taxonomy (NCBI): domain Eukaryota; kingdom Metazoa; phylum Chordata; class Mammalia; order Primates; family Cercopithecidae; genus Colobus; species Colobus angolensis. The sequence continues at coordinate 8,732,634 of NW_012118487.1, forward strand.
CATACAATTTTCAACAATTTTGATGAGACTCATATGCCTTCTAAAGTAAATTATATTTGAGGACTCAATTAAAATCATTTGTTATCTCTTCCATATATGTGTTTTTACTGATGCTCACATGATTTAAAATTTTCCTAAGTCTTGACTAGGCTAGTAGTAATTTGAGATTCATTGCTGCCTACAAAACCATAGGTCTTCTCAATTAAAAAAAAAAAAATCCAAAACCTACATGTTAATGTAAAAATAGAATAAAGTATTTATTTGTTTACTTAAAATATTTGAAAAACTTGACATCTTATAGACTTCGATCTTCTCTTTTTATGATTTGCTTCTAAAATAGAAGGTTAGGTAATTTCTTATCTAAGTTTCAATTTTTTTTGTATTAAATCTCAGCTGCCATATTCTTTGTAAGATTCTCTCATACTTTGTGGATCAGCTTACATTTTAGCAACCTTTTATTGATTTCTGCAAATAAATAATAAGAATGAACAGTTTGTTCTCATCTGAGACAAAGTTTGTTGCATCTGACTCTAATCAGGTATTCTAATACTAAAACTGTGATATAGTTTGCCCTGATTTGGGCCATTTCCTTCCCTTTGAATGTACTTATTCAAAGATTGGCCAGGAACCTATTTGTTAAGTCACGAGACATTATAGTCATTAATAAAGATTACTTCATGATAACTATTTCTTTTAAAAATTTACTGTTTTTTAAAATTTACTTATTGAGCCATTCTATAGCTGCTATGGTTTGGTTATTTATTAGTTTGGGCAGATAGTAAGTTCATCTTCTTACTTAACTGGCCAGGGTTAAGTAAGGAATGGTGAGTCTTATCATTGGCTGAGGTTATGTTCTTACTCAAAACCAGGCAGGCATTCAGAGAATAGAACGAGGAAAAATACAGTATTTTAGACCCCTGTAAAGGGTCACATGTAACAGATCACAGTTACTAGGTAGCAGGGGTACCCATAACACTTAGGTTAAGTTCGCACAGCAAGAGAACACAAAACAGAACACACAAAGACCAGGTTCCTTTATTTTAATGCTAGTGTGCATGCATTTCTAAGTTAGAAGGGATCAAAACTTGTATACCCAGTTCATGAGGGATGTAGGTTTACAGAAAGACGTTTATGATTCCTTACAACATATCTCAAGGTTAGGTTTAGATTTAATAATAAATAATAATTTCAGCCAGATGTGGTAGCTCATTCCTGTAATCCCAGCACTTTGGGAGGCTGAAGTGGGAGTATCATGAGGTCAGGAGTTCAAGACTACCCTGGACAACACAGTGAAACCCTGTCTCTACTAAAAGTACAAAAATTAGCTGGGTGTGGTGGCATGCAACTGTAGTCCCAGCTACTCGGGAGGCTGAGGCAGAAGAATCGTTTGAACTCTAGAGTCAGGGGTTGCAGTGAGCCAAGACAGCGCCATTGCACTCTACCCTGGGTGATAGAGCAAGACTCTGTCTCAAAAATAATAATAATAATAATAATTTATAATTTTCAAATTTATCTTCACAAATCCTGACTATTTCCCATAAATTAATAAAGAATATTATTTTGTGTGTATGATGCTGTATCTGTTTTTCTTAGTTTGATTGGTATTTTATGTTTCTCAAATTTGTTCTTCAAATTTTTCTTCAAGGTTATTGATGGAGCCCAAACATTCTAATTAACTGGGAAGTTGAACAATGCATTCAGTGTTTCTCATGATTAGAAAAGTATTTGTAATTATTTATATATGGCCTCAATATAATCAATATGCAATAAACATATAACCTATGTTTTATTACGTCTGTTCAATTAATGCAAATGGAGCATTACTAAGGCCATATAGTTGAGATATCAAAAGTTAAATGCACATATGTGCTGAATAAAAATTACATCCTAATTTTGAAAACACATAAGATCTATCATTTCTGATATACTCATTCCAATAACTAGAAAGTAGATATTAGTATATTTTTATCATAAATGAGAAGATAATAAGTTTCAAAGAGGATAAGTAAATTTACCCTATTCATATAATTGGTGTAACATTGTTGAATAGGCATTTCTTTAATATTTCCCATGGGGAAGACATTACACTAGTCTTTGGGATAATTTCATTAAAAAAAATGAATAATTTATAGTTCTTATTCTCAAAGCTTTCATAGTTTGTTATTTGAATTAATATCTAGCCTTTTCTAGTACATTATACCTCACTGAAGAATATAAGAAACTCTTCTCTGTATTGTTTAAAATAATGAAATCTATTTATTACTCAAGAATTTTACCTTTTATAGAAAACCACTTGAATTGTAAGCAGTAGGAAAGGCTCCATCAAATTTGAATATTTATACAATGTCATTGCAAATTATAATACTCCTCTGGCATATCTACATCAATGTAAGTAGCTACATAAGTACTATGCCATGAGAATTTTGATTTTTTTTATGCCTCATTTCCTCAGCTAGCAAATGGGAATAATAATTGTACCTGTGCCATTGGATTATTGAGGAGATTAAGTGGGTTAAGCAATGTAAAGCATTTCTAATAGAACCCATCTCATTGTAAGCACGGACAAAAAAAAAAAAAAAATCATAGAACTTATTTCCACTCCAAGTAAGAACAAATTTCAAAGCCATTTAACCTACATTACTTAATACAATAATTTTGACATAGGTACAAATATCATGATGTCACATGATAATAAGTAAACTAATACAGTTTTATTGACTGTAAAAAAAACTATGTTATTTCCTATAGGAGATACTAAAGTATCCTAAATAGTTTGGTAGTCTATAAGAGAAGACAACATGAAACATCTGAATCTAATGCAGAGGAGAGAGAAATATGTGCAATATTGGAGAGAAAAATCAAACTATCATGGGGAGGAAAGAAGGGGATTCTAATCCCCATGTGGCTTTCAAAAAAAGCAGAATGCATTCATGGATTTGATTATCCAATTTTTTCTTTCTCGTCCTGGAAGCATCTTGAAGGAACACTGACTTTACAATATGGCCCCCACCATTCTAATACAAGCCTAGAAGCTGTCGAAGGGCATTTAATCATAAGAATTTATTTTATATTAATATATTTCTCAGTCTAAAAAGAAAATATCTATTATTCCTACCCCACAACCAGTGGACTTTAATGTTTTACAATGACTGTCTGATGGTAGGTTCTCAAATCAGATTTCTTAATCTCACATTCCATAACTCCTGGCTGCTTCACTCCTTTTTCTCAGAAACAGAAATTCTCCAACCACTCAGTTACTTTTGTCTTTGGTCCAAACCCAGAACTTCGTGTTAGTCATTTTTCTAACTTTGCCTCTTTCCGTGACTGATGCTCCCAGCATCTGCTACCGAAGACCTCAGACTGGATTCCTCTTCTAGCTCAGTGTTTCACTGAAATTGCCTAGAATTGCCATACTTAAAGTATGTGGTTGTTATTTCTGCTCTTAGGCTCCTGTACCCATCAGGATTTTTTGTTTTCCCCTTATTGATTATTTCTTATAATAGACTTTCTGCAGTCACATCCTTGCTCCACTTAAGCAAGTTTTACTTCAGAAGCCATATAACAAACCATGCTAAATTCCACTGGAAAATCCACATTAAGACGGGGAACCAGAAGACAAGGATTATACTCTCAGTTGTATTATTTGTGCAAGCTCGAACAAGCTAGTCCTTCTCTAAATGTCATTTCTTATTTGAAAGACACATTATTTGAATGACATATCATCTTTCCTAGATCTAAAATATAATGACTTTATAGATAGCAACTCAGTCCTCTGTAATAACATGGTCATCTATTGTCCAAGTACACAAGTATGTTACTCTTATATTTCATTGTCATATGTATTTTATTCTGATATATAAAAATTTTAAACTACTATCTTTGGAGATGATCTGAATACATAGAATATACTTTGCTTATAGGAGTGAACCAGGATTTAAAAGGAAACCAGAAAGATACATTTCAATGCTATGCTTTTGTGAATTATTATCTTGAATTAGGTGAAGTATTTCAAACTTTTTGTTCTATAAAACGACAGTTTTACATGGCTCAACCTAATAAAGTTTGAACATAAAATCTCTCTTTTTTGGCACCCCCAAAACTTTGAGATTTTGATACAGGCATGCAATGTGTAATAATAACATCAAGGTAAACAGGGTATCTGTTACTTTAAGCATTTATCTTTGTGTTTCAAACAACTCAATTATACTCTTTTAATTATTTAAAAATATACAATTAAGTTCTTTTCTAGATAAAGAAGACCTAGTACATACTAGGTCTTCTTTATTGTCCTCATGTTCTGTCCTAATTAACCATCTCCCTTCCCCTATCCATTATCCTTTCCTCTCTTCCCCTACCCATTATCCTTTCCTGTCTCTGGTAATCATCCTTCTCTCTATCTCTATGAGTTTAATTGTTTTAATTTTTAGGTTCCACAGATAAAAGAGAATACACAATGTTTTTAAATGTTTACAAAATTTAACGTTCATTGTAAACAGAATTTCTTTTATTTTGGTAATTTATCACAGTTAATAATTCACCTTACTTTATCTGAGTTGTTCCTTGACCTGCACATTATTTGCATTGTGGCACATTTAAATGTTCACTTAAAAATTACATTATCTGCTGGGTGCAGTGTGTCACGCCTGTAATCCCAGCACTTTGGGAGGCCAAGATGGGTGGATCATGAGGTCGGGAGTTCGAGACCAACCTGGTCAATATGGTGAAACCCCATCTCTACTAAAAATACAAAAATTAGCTGGGCATGGTGGTGCGTGCCTGTAGTCCCAGCTACTCAGGAGGCTGAGGCTACTCAGGAGGCTGAGGCAGAAGACTCACTTGAACCCGGGGGGCAGAGCTTGCAGTGAGCCTAGATCACGCCACTGCACTCCAGCCTGGGTGACAGAGTGACACTCTGTCTCAAAAAACAAAAAAAGTATATTTTCATAGCATATTTTAAATTGCATATTTAAATAGAAAATAAGTTTACAAGGGAAACATAAAACCACTAGTTAAATATAAATTGCTATTCCATGCAATGCAAATGACACCATATTACTTATAAAGTCAATCATTTGGGCATTATTCATGTTTGAAATCAGTGATATGAGAATAAATACCCTTGACATATTATTTTACTCGAAAACACAAGTGATTGTAACCAAAAATGAAACATAGAAGGATGTTACTACAGTATGTGCATTTTATTTAAAATATTTCATTTTGAGAGTCAAATCTATGGAATAAAAATAAAAAATAAAATGTATACCTATTTGAGAGAAATATTTATTTCTAGAATAGAGATAGAGCTAAAAACTCAAAGAAATATATCTACACATACAACCAAGGTAATAATTTCTAAGACAGCTTTTTCCCTATCTTAGGATGAAAAGAAAATTAACCTGGCTAAGCTTAGTATTTATGACAAGTTTTCACTTTGTCATTTTACTAATCCATGAATATAAGGATTAATCACTTCTTCCAGTGGCACAATATATTCCTGTCAAGTTGACTTCTTTTTAAAAGAAAATCCACTAGCCTGAACATTCAAGATAACAAAAAATGAACCAAAGTTTGTTAAACTTTCCCATACTTGCAAGTAAGTATGTCTTACAGATACGTTTTTAAAAATAATATACTCCTGATGCAAAAATTAAATTACATTGTAACCTCAAATTGTATATGACCCATAATTTTAATAACTTTTCTAATTATATAAGTTATTTAAATCATTTAAATGAATATATTGCTAAACATGCAATTAGTGCAATACATTGATATACTATGTTATTCTGAATTACAACAAAATTCAATACCCCAGATTCTGATGCAAATGTTAACCTTTCAATTATTTGGATATAAAATATTCTTTATAAAAAATACTCTTTACATCAAAAGATATCCAACTCCTACCTGCCAATGACTGACAATTTTTTTATTACTAGTAGCTGAACACAGATTAATTCTGAAGTCATATTTCACACATTTGGAGACCAAACAAAATAACTAGAATCTTATAGTATGTTAAAAATCAAATACAAAATTAAAAGCGACAACTAAAGCACTATTCGCTCATGATGACAAGGATTGCATAATAATTATGAGCACTATACACTAAACATCTGAGCAACTCTCATGTTACTCATTCCAGTTCAATTTAAAAAACATACTGAATATTTGTGTGAAGAAATGGGCTAAAGAAATACAGGGGGAACTGCATTTTGTCATATAAATTAGGTTTGTTGAGTTCAACAATAAGTTATTTATTTATTTATTTTTTTGAGAGAGAGAGACAGAGTGTCATTCTGTCACTCAGCCCAGAGTGCAGTGGTGTAATCATAGCTCACTGTAGCTTCCAACTCCTGGGGTCAAGCCATCCTTCTGTCTCAGCCTCTCAACTATCTAGGAAAACAGACGTCTGTCACCCATCTAATTTTGTAATTTATTTTTGTAGAGACAGGGTCTCACTTTGTTTCCCAGGCTGGCCTCAAACCCCTGGCCTCAAGCGATCCTCTTCCTCCAACCTCCCAAAGCACTGGAACTACAGGCATAAGCCACCACACCCAGCCACCAACAATTTTTTGAACATCAGCTAGGTGCCAGACACACTATCTCTGGAAGAACAAAGATAAGGTAAATGTGAAGGTTACCTTGAAAAAATTACAATTATGAAAATTCCCAGAAACCCGTGATCTATTGAAAAAATTCAATAGCAAAATCAGGAAAAAATAATTTTGTAATTAGGAGAAAAAGCTAACATTTAGTAAGTATGTATATGGTGGGGCTTTGTTTGTTTGTTTGTTTGAGACAGGGTCTTCCTTTGCTGCCCCAGGCTGGAATGCAGCGGCATGTTCTTAGCTCACTGCAGTCTCTGCATCCAGGCGTCAAGCAATTCTCATGCCTCAGCCTCCCAAGTAGCTGGGACCATAGGCACTCACCACAAAACTCAGCTATTTTATTTTTTCCTTTTGTGTTTTTTGTAAAGACAGGGTTTTGCCATGTTGATGAGTCAGGTCTTCAATTCTGAGCTCAAGTGATTTCAGTGAAGTTCTGGAATTACAGACGTGAGCCACTGCTCTTGATCAAAGTGTATATATGTGAATAACCTCTTTACTTGAGGTATTTCTCTATAATTTTACAGGTGTTATTCACTTTCCTCAGATCAACAATACCAGAATATAAAAATAATGTGATTTTCTTTTCTTTTCTTTTTTCTTTCTTTTTTTTTTTCCCAGCAGTGTAATAATAGAAGTTCTGAATTACGTTTACTTAGTAAATGGACTAAATTCTTATCTACCAATCAGAGTCAAAACCTTGTCAGTGCCAAGTCAACTCCACTAACATCCTTTCAAAAAATTATTAGTAGAAAGTATTCTTATGAATCTGAATAGGTCATATTATACTAGTTAGCTATTGCTAATATCAATGGAAAAAGTCACAAAATCTCTAAATTTAGAAAGGAGACCTTATTTCTTAAAAAGGTAATCACAACCTGAAGGCAGGAAGCAGAGCTTCCTGATAAAACCAAAAAGCAGTTGTTTCAGAGGAGGAAAAATGAAACAGGAATTTATACTGAAAGAGCTGGCTAAGTATTCATATTCAACAGGTAATAGGAGGAGCTATGAATATTCATGAGGGGACACCATGCTTCTTTTGGGGTGGAGATTTAACATGTAACTGTATAACAGTTCAACCGTATATATCAAAAGGTGAAGCCGACGACACACGGGGCATTAAGGGTGCAACTTCCAAAAGCTGCTGAGAGCCAGTCCATGGTCAGGACTCTCATCAGGAAGGAAAGCTGGTCCTTTGCTGCGTTGAAACTGCATAAAGGAAGGGGCAGCGTCACCCCACTGGAGCAGCTCCAGAAATCAGTGGTGGAGCAAGACTTCCCAAAGGGCCGGTTTTCGTTCAACTCTTAGTAAAAAAAATCCTGATGGCCGGAGGGAGTAGAACGAGGACCGTCTTGACCTCCTGTCCTGGCAGGGCTGGGAACTCAGTTTGTAAAGTTTCTCTGCGGTCTTGCCCATAGAGAAAATCTGTTCAGTTGGTTGGGAGGAGGCTTAGGTTTTTATTTTGATTTCTCATTAATTATTTCTCGAAAGAAATAAACAAAAATGAATAGTATTTGGTAGCTTATTGGAGTCAGTTAAATGTGTCATAAAAAATGAAATCTGTAGACCTTTCTATACTGGAGGAATCAATGTGATTTCTTAAACTACAGGAATTCCAAAATACAAGGTGAAATAGGCCATTCATTTCTCTCCATTGTACATTCTTATTTATCTATAACAAAGTAAGGCAATATAGGGAAAAAAAAGGTGCGGAGGGAGAAAATTATTTTGGCTTCCTTTTTCACAAATTTTTTAGCAAGATCATTGGCATTGAAGTGCATTCTTATCTGTAAAGTTTCAGCCTGACTCTACTCTTTTGATGCACTGATGCACAATAGAAGTAAATTACTTTTGCCCTTGCGATGAATATTTCTTGTTTTTGTGTACCTTCTTGATGTTCTTCAAATTGAAGTCTTAAAACCTATAAACTACATATCCCAAATTCTATTTAGCCAATGCAAAATTCTATTTTAACCTACTGCAAAATCCTGTTTTAATCTATGGCATTGATATACATAACCTTTAAGAAGTTTCAAATTTTATTTATAATTGCAATGAAAATATTTGAAATTATTATAACTTGTAGGAAAACAATTTAAAATGAGTTACTTCAAAAATTCAAAGTATGTGTGTGTTTGCTCTAATATAAGCCTATTATTACTAGCACATGGTAATGCTCTATAAACCACATATCTGAATTTTCAGAAGTGTATATGGAAAGGGTTGAAAGTAAGTACGTCATAAAACCATGACAGATTTGATAAAGGATATTTTTCTAGTAAGTAAACAATTCCCCATGAGAGTAAAACATAAACAACAGATACTTTCATTCAATTTGAAATCCTAGTTAGTTCAAATTGACAGTTTAAGTATTTAAGCAGCATTACTTCACTTAGCTCAGCATTGTTGCTTGTTTACTTGGTAAAACAACCTTTGAGATTGTATAAGTGTGTGTGTGCCTGCATGGATGTATGTACGTGTGACTTGGGGCAGTTGTGGTGATTCTAACCACATTAAGCAATGGCAAGAATCTCTTCTAATATTCATACTAAATCTCTTCTAATACAAGCCTAACACTTAAAACCTCTCTGTCACTCAGAATGTTAGAAGAACTGTCAACATGATTTTCCAAATAAATACTTAGGTCTTTAAGGTGTGCCATTTCAGTAAAGGTATTCAATACTTTTAAGATCAAAATGTTTTCCTGTGTAATGTATTTGAGGAATTGGACACCCAATAATGGCAATATACTTGAAATGCAGCAATATACTAGTTACAGTATATGCTAAACTGATATGGGGCTTGTGTTCTCCTGTATGTAGGGTATATGCTAAACTGAAAGTGGGGACTTGTGTTCTCTTACTATGAACTCTAATGATTTCATTCAGATTCCTCTCACACATATGATGAAACAATGATTTTTTGATATAATTTAGCAACATTGATGTTAGCCTGAATTATTGCCTCTGATTCAAAAATAATTACTTCATGTCCTGCCTTCTCCCTTATACTGAATTCCACTTTTAAGCTTAAATATGCTGAAAATATGAAAGCATATCTCATGACGGCAGCTACAAAGTAGTGACACAGAAGTGTCTGTGAAATATGGAGCATCAGTTTAGATGGTCTTGACACTCTTTAGATGAAGTTGATTCTTAATTCTAAAGTACAGGAAGGAATTATGGGGAGAAAAGGCATAAATAGGCTGGGCACGGTGGCTCATGCCTGTAATTCCAGCACTTTGAGAGGCTGAGGAGGGTGGATCATGAGATCAGGAGATCAAGAGATCAGGAGATCAAGACCATCCTGGCCAATATGGTGAAACCCTGTCTCTATTCAAAATACAAAATTAGCTGGGCATGGGCACGTGCCTGTAATCCCAGCTACGCAGGAGGCTGAGGCAGGAGACTCTCTTGAACCCCGGAGGTGGAGGTTGCAGTGAGCCGAGATTGTGTCACTGCACTCCAGGTTCAGCAACAGAGCTAGACTCTGTCTCAAAAAAAAAAAAAAAAAAGCATAAACAAAAGTTAATGAAATAACACAGTAGGTCTGCTAAGTATAGCTACAAACTAGTTAAAATCTCACATAGAAGGAGCCAATCAAAAACTGTTTAGATGACAAGAGTTTCTTGTATTTTACTTATCAGTAGTGTTGCTTGCCCAGGTTACTGGTATTAGAACCTCTGTGGGGTAATGGACAGGAAAGGTAAATGAAGACAACAAATTAAAAAAGAAAAAAAAACCTAACACAAAGCATTTCTGCAAATTTGTAAGTAAAATAACTCAGGTAACTGACATATAAAGAAATCTTAAAGAATATTAAACATAGAAAAAAGATCACAAATTCACAAAATGTTTCAAAAATTAAAAAAAAAAATGAGATATTAAGTATATTTTGTACCTATATTGTCAGCACTTAAAATAAGAATATACTAATATAACTAATTATATTTCATGTAAAAGATATATATATATGAAAAATGTCAAGAAATAAGGCAAACTATTTATATTATTTATCCCTGGGATATGGAATTGTAGGGAGCAATAATATAAGGTGATATGTTTGTCTCTCAATTTCTACTGAATACAATTTTATTTTTGTGACCTTTTAACTTTATTTAGTGTGTATGAAATGTACAATTTTATATACAGAGTGATTGCTACCTGGGAATATGTTTTGCTATTTTGAGGAAATACAAGTTACAAACACTGTAAATACTGAAAATCAATTTGGGAAATATTCCAACTACTTTCAAATATGTTGTTCATATAGGTCTTTTTCTCTTCAAATGTGAGAGATGGATTCTGTGATGTATTACAAAGGTGTCCACTGCAATGTTATCTATAATCTTAAAATGTAAAAAGAATATATATGATTTCCAGCCATATCTATATTAGGAAATACATATTATAAAACCATTAAGTTAGACTTGCAGAGAAAGGAGCAGAAAGTCAAATATATGAACTGTAAACCCCAATGGATAAATGATTTAGGTTTTATAATTTTATTATGTTTTTCCTGTATCGTTTGAAACCTAGCTTACATATCAGGTACTGGTAATATGTTTAGGTTGTATAGGAAGACAGTAAAACAAAAAGAAAATTTTTCTTTTTTTTCAACTCCCAGACTTTCAACACAAAATGTCCTAATGACAACAATTTTTTTCTGAAATAAAAATAAATGTCAGATTAATTGCCTCGTTATTTCTGTGTGTATTGAACATATACATAAATGAAGTCATACACATTAATTTGCAGTTCATTTATTGGAAATATTTTGTTGCCACATGTAATTCTGCTTTTGTATTTAAATCTGTATATTATTCTATTGGCTATGTTTTATAGTTTATATGACAATTGAGTCAATCCATGAATTTTTATATTGTCTTCAGATTTTTCTTTTATTACAACTAACATTTCAATGACTAAACTCACAAATATATTTTAGCGTACTTTTCTGTATAACTAGTCAATTGACAGCCAAGTCATTTCTGGTTTTAAAAATATATACATTTTAAATTTTTTAGCAAGTTGTCAAATGCTCCAATTTATAATATCAACCACAGGTATGAAAATGCACCACCTTTAAACCATTAAGAAAAATGAGTGTTATCAAACATTTTCCAATTTGATAGGTAAAAATTTAACATGTTTTGAAATTCTCTTTTGCTTAATTTTCAGTGAGACTGAACACCTTTTACTGTCTACTCTTAAGACATTTATTTTTCTATCCTTAAGTTTGTGTAAATTAATTTTACATGAACATCAATAATTTTCCTAAAGTTGTTTATTCTTCATTTTGATTTCTATTAGATCTTTGTATGTTATAGTTACATATATTCTGTAATTTTTTTCAAAATATGTATTTTTTAATTTTTCTAAAGCATGGTAAAGTTTATCAGCAAGGACTGCACTGATACTGGATCTTTGTCCTTCATGACAATAATTTTTTTACATTGTATAAGTATCATTGCATTTTATTGTGTGGTTTTGTTTTTAGATTTAAAACTTTGACTAGCATTTGTTTTATTGTAGAATAAGGTAAAATTTCAAATTTGTTGTTTTCCTAATAACTTATAAGTTATACTAACATCATTATCATGTTTTCTCTAGTTATATAAAATCAGATTATTTGCTATAGACAATCCCTAAAGTTTTCAGCATCCAAATTTGAATTCTGATATCTGCTTTGAATATTTTTTCCAGAAGTATTCTGGTTATCTTCATTTGTTTTTTTAAGATGATATTTTTTCAGATTCAAATATTTTGTCCATAATTTTTTGTGATCAGATTATTTGATTAAAAATTATCATTTTTTTACAAAATTGACTTTCTAAACATGAACATAATATATATTTCAAGGTAATTATCTTCTTTAAATCCAAGAAAAGAGTTGTAAACTACTCTTTCTCTCTATATATATCAGCTGACTGATATAAATTAAAAATTTTAAAATTTAAACAAAAATGTATAACCAAATAAAACAAATACTTTTAAAATATGTTTGGAAATGATCCTGTGGTAGTTTTCTTGACCTATAAATTGAAATAATTTTATTAATTACTTATATTGTTTTGAATTATTATTTCCATGTCATTTTTAATAGTACTATAGAATTGTATTGACTAAGGTTTAATTTAAAAAGCTATATACTTGTTTATCGATTAGATTTCCTGATTTTATATTTCAGTAGACTTTTAGAGAAGTGTATCATAGGTAGAGACAAGGACACAATTTCTAATTGCAATAATGTTGATATTATTACACAGAGAGCAGGCACATCTAGTACCATCCAGATCAAGAATCGGAAAGTAATCACAACTACAGAAGCCCCCATTTTCCTTCCTATTACTATCCCACTCCAATGACAAATATTTCAGACTTTTGAAAATACAGATTAGTTTTGCCTGCATTTGAAACATTCAAATGGAATCACAAAGTGTTACAATGTAAACTGTATTCTAATGATGTTTTGTCATTAATATTAGACTGGCTTTATATAAAATGCTTTGAGAGTTTGAGGGTATTCTTGAAATCTGACACTCAATCAATTTTCCATTTATAGCCTCTTTTTCCAGTTAGAAGAGTCAGTTTATATCCACTGGTAAAAAATAATTTTCTAATCTTCTTCATACTTGCTTTAGTTCTACTTAATTTGACATAGATTGACAAAGGATAGTTAGCAATTCCTGTTTCTATCGTATTTCTGCCAATTCAGTTTTAAGCCTTTCCTCTGCCATGCATGCATTGTGAGTACAAAGGCTGTGCTATTTAGTTCATAAATATTTGTATTTCTTTCTCATTGTAGATTGTAAATGTCATCTTGTTCAAATTACTTTAGTTACCTCCTTCAAAACTACTTATCTAATTCTGGAGACAATATTGGTGATATTTCTATTAAAACTTTTTTTTTAGTTATCAAATTATACCTTTAAATCAAACACAGATGATACAAACCAAAAAATAAAATCTATATTTTAATAATCAAAAACAGTCCAATTGCTTTTTCTGTTGGGTGCTCACTGTTTGGGACCTGGGGATGATCTCACCATACCATGTATGTTGTAAATGATTAATTGAAGCGGTTATAATAGCGGCAGGAGGGGCGGGTCCCTGATGAGACCTCACCTTCAAAGTAAAGACAGTTAAAAACCTGAAAACCAAGCTACAAGTCTCAGATAAATCCACGGACCAGATTGTGAACCTTCCTTCTTGTTTGGTGCACTTTCCTCTGATTGATCCTCACCCTTCACCTATTTTACACATAACTACCCTTCCCTAATTGCTTTTTTAATTTTTTATTATTTATTTATTTATTTATTTATTTATTTTTAACACTGCTGTGCCTATCTTTGAGCGGCGTCTTTGTTTTAGCTTTTTTTTTTTTCATACTCACAATCCAATCATCATGCACTCCCCCATTCTGAGTCCATAAAAGCCCCTGACCCAGTCATACTCAGTGAGACCACCCTACTTGAGGTGGGGGACCGCCCCCGCATCCCCTCTCAGCTGAGAGCTGTTCCGTCACTCAATAAAATTCTTCTTTGCTCTCCTCTCCCTTCAATTTTTAGAATAATCTCATTCTTCTTGGATGCGGCAGAAGAATTCGGGAACTGCCGAACATGGGTGTAAGTTTTAACACAGGTGGGCTCGGGCACGCAGCAGCCAGTGTGGGACCCAGGCCAGGCGCGGCCCAGCAGGTGGAGCGGACAGGGCGCCTCTTGCGGCAGGCCTGGGGGCCAAGGGAGGCCCAAGCAGGGACCTCACCAGCTGTGGAGGTTCCTGGCCGGGAAAGTGACCAAGAAAAATCCTGCATCATTTCGATGAACTGAATAACTTGCCAGGAGTCTCCTTTTTTCATAGTTTTGTCGGAGACGATGGCATTTGCATATTTGGGAGGCCTCTGTTTTTACAGAAGTGTACGGGCAGTAATACGTTTTTACAGGACTACCACTCACATTTCATGACCTCTTTGTAGTAATAATTAGAAAGTGGTTAGTCTTTGGGTAGACTTTGGATACAAAGATGAACTGTAAAGTAATATTATCAGCTACATGATGCAATCTGTTAACATTATTAAAACACATAAAATCATTTTAAATCCTGAGATCCAGAAACAAAATTGCTTATGTAAAAGTTATTTGGGCAGGTTGCAATGGCTAATGCTTGTAATCCCAGCACTTTAGGATGCCGAGATAGGTGGGCTTGAGTCTAGGAGTTCAACATCAGCCTGGGCAACATGGCAAAACCTGGTCTCTATGAAAAATACAAAAATTAGCCTGGCACGGTGGTGCAAACCTATAGTCCCAGCTACTTGGGAGGCTGAGGTGGAAGGATCCATGGAGCCCAGAATGTTGAGGTTGCAGTGAGCCATAATTGCCCAACTGCCCTGCAGCCTGAATGACAAAGCAGGACTCTGTTTCTTAAAAAAAAAAGAAAGAAAGAAAAATAAAAAAATAAAAGTTATTTGTATAGTCAAATATTTTGGACAATTAATCTACAATATTATTCTTCCAAAATAAAGATGACTAGTATTATTTTATTATATCAGTTAGTATATTTTGGAATAGATATGGCAATATTTTATTAAATCATACTTCTATGAGCAAAAAGTAAGCTTTTAATTTTTATATATAAAAATGTGCTACTTCTTGACCTATTCAGTTTTTCCTACACTTTCAAAAATCTGCTTAAAATAAAAAAGTGGAAACACATTAGTGAGCTTGAGAGAACCTGAGTATCAAAATATAGTTATACATTTTTTCAAATGGTATATTTGAAAATATAATGATACAAATCATCCGCATACTCCTTGGCACCATTGTAATACAATTACAAAATTTATCATTGAAAATATTCTATTTAAGACACAGTACAATATAATGAAATAAACACTATGTTGGCATTTTTTAAAAAGCAGTGCCATTGCTCTAGGTGCGTTATTTATGACTTAGATAATTGACTCTAATTTAGCTTCCTATTCTGTAAAATGAGAGTAATGATGTTTGGCTAATACCCCATGAATTTCTTGGGAAAATAAGTAAATAAAAGCTGAAAAATTATTTGACATTATAAAGCACCACTCATAGATAAAGAGAATAAGGGCTTAATGACAGCACACCAATGAATTCAGTAAATTACTATGACCTGTATATTTCATTTATCTTATAAAAGCAATGTAGGTTTCAACATTCATAACATTGTTTTTCTGTTGACATTTATTATATGTTTTTATTCAATCATATTTCTGGTCAAAATGTAGGAAACAAAAGGGAAATTATGTGAACATAACATTTCACGATTTATTTTTCCAGATTGTACTCCACTTAAATTGATTTTCTCCATCAAATTAATTTGAATCATTATTACTATCATCATCATTTAATATATCACTAAGTCTATTGAACATTATCAGAATAAATGATTATATTTTATTTTAAATTATGTCAATATAGTAAGGGATATATAAAATAAATCTCCAGGTTAAATATTAATATTTAAGTGTAGATTTTCATTTGTATATGCAAATATGGTTTAAAAAATGCTTGTTAAGCTAAAGATTAAAAGTTGTATAGCATCAGGATCTCAATCAATATTTCTCTTCAAGAGCAAACTTAATCCTAATTCAAAACGCAGTTGTTTAGTACTCATTGATAGAAATTGGCTTGACATTTAGACATTTCCCACTAGCCTTAATAGCATCAAATAAAACTGTTATGTCTGTGTACTGTTCTGGGCAAGGTGGGAATGAACCTTTACTCATTCTCCACGTATATGCTCAATGGTAAAGTCTATTTACACTTCGGTCTAGTGACAATCACAGGCTCACAGCTGTAGTTGCAACAGGCAATCTGGAAGAATTTTAATAGATTAGAAAAAAGGAGAAAGTGAGAAGATTGCTGAGTTTCCCCCCGGCACTTTGTGACATCCGCGTACTAAAAAGACTGGTTCTTTCATACCATATGAATAAAATTGTTCTGTTACACACATTAGTCAACTGTTTTGGGGTTTTTTTGTACTTTTTTATTTTTATTTTATTTTTTTATTATTACACTTTAAGTTCTAGGGTACATGTGCATAACATGCAGGTTTGTTATGAAAGGGCATACCACAAGAATATTTCACGTCAAAGCCTTTTGTAAAGCGTGTACCCACCCCATTGCTAAACCTAGCAACAAAGTGAAATAGGGCAAGGTTGAAAAACAACTCCCAAACTAACTTAGGCAAACAATTCCAGGAATCTAGAAA
>NW_012118487.1:8749541-8767355 GCF_000951035.1 Colobus angolensis palliatus
TCCCCCCTCCCCATAATAGGCCCCGGTGTGTGGTGTTTCCCTTCCGGAGTCCCAGTGATCTATTATTTTGTATTCTGAGAAACCAAGATAATGGTTTTTGGGGACCCTTACAAGAAAGGAAATCTTCACTGTGAGCAAAAAGACAACAAACCATGCATTTAATATTTGTCTGTCTAAATACACTTTGTAATATATCAAGGCTATTTCTTTTTAGTAAAATTAACTTACTTTTATTTTTCAAATGTATTGTTTTCTCTCCAAGCACAGTGATAGGTTTCAAGCAATTAGTCATGCTGTATTCTGTTAGATTGAATATTACTATTTAAGAAAGTAGTTAAAATGGTATACAACACTGGAAAATTGGGTAAAAATCATGTATTTTTAACTGAATCCTAAAATTAAAATTTAAGTAAAGTATTACTTTGCATTTGAATCCACGGCCACACATTTTTCTAGATTGTCATTCTGGCAAAGGTGTGACTACATTTGTAAAATATTTGTTACTCAGAAATTTGTTTTTTAAAAGCCTGAAACTTGAAACTTCACACATCTATTAGTTTCTAGGTTTTTGTCCTTTGATCATGCTTCCTTCTTTATATAAATCTTTTTTTAATGCCACTGTGAAATAAGTTTGGTTTAGCTTTATTTTACTTGACCTCAATGAGTTCGTTCGTAGGAGAAATAATGTGTAAAATGGTAATTACAATCTAATGCTAGTGTGGAAATAAAGTGTTTAAGATACAATAGGAGAACAGAAAACATATGCATTCAAACACAGAGGTTGGGTTAGGGAGAATTTCCTGGAGAATTTGCATTTTGTAGGAGTTAATTAGGAGCAAAACAGAGACAGGAGGTGAGGGAAGGTCGTAATTGTTGTAAAGAAAGATTTGGGAGGGGCAGCTATTAGGTCATATATGGCCCTCCTAGTCGCTCTCCTCTCTGTGTCCTCAATTAATTAGCCAGTGAATGCACATCAGAAAGCACAGTTTACCCCTTCCCAAGAGTGTAAAATTAGCATTTCAATTCTGTTGATAAAGGCTATTATCTGGCTTCCAGAAAATTGTCATGATGTCATCTAGTGCCCCAGAATTCAATGACCATTATCAATAGAGCCTCCCTGCACACCAAATAATGAAATTCCAATTTTGATGCCACCTTCATGATAAAAGTCAATAAAAGGACATAAAATCCAGAATATGTTTGTCCCAGTTCTTTCAGAAACGAAAATATATTCAATCCTTTTTTACACATAAATTTAAAGGGATTACACTCTTCTGCAGTGTGTACTACTCTCCTCCTCTTTGCTATACATCCCTCTTTTCCTCCATCAAATTTCCTGTTTGATTAATTTTTGCTAAATATTAAGTTTCTATTTTAATGCGCCACCTGCAGAGAAGATATCTGTGATATCTGTGAGTTTCTAATCTAAATTAGTCCCTATGTGTTATATTCTCAATGATCATTAAACTTCCTATCTGTTCAATGCTTTTCTTTTATATTTACCTTGCATATGTTTCCATTAAGCTTATTAGATCATAAACTTCATGGAGGCAGCAACCTTGTTCCTCTTATCCACTTCTGTTTCTATGTACATATCTCTTAGGAGAGGCTCAAAACATATTTGTGAACATAATGAATTAATGGGTAAGTGAAGAAAAGACAAAAAAATACTCTGTATTTGTGTGTGTGTGTGTGAGAGGGAGTCTTGCTGTTTCCCACGCTGGAGTGCAATCGTGCGATCTTGACTCACTGCAACCTCCACCTCTCGGGTAGCCTCAGCCTCCCAAGTAGCTGGGATTACAGGTGCCCACCAGTACTCCTAGCTAATTTTTGTATTTTTAGTAGAGACAGGGTTTTGTCGTGTTGGCCAGGCTGGTCTCAAACTCCTGACCTCAGGTGATCCACCTGCCTTGGCCCCACAAATTGCTGGAATTACAGGCATGAGCCACTGCACCTGACCAATACTCTCCATTTTACCACAACAATTCTACAAGTTAAAAATACTTTCTTTTTCTCAGCATCGTCATTTTATATAGACTTGCATAGAACTTAAAGAAAATAGTTTAAAGTTTCACGTTAAGCCCACTGGCTCCATCTTATACTTAATGCTATTGATTTTCAACCACTGTCAGACTTTATACTATTTGGTATTGAATTTAATCTCAGCAGAACCTAATGTATTGGTTCTGACGTCAAACTACTTTCATTTTAATTTTTGGTTCAGGCTTATTGCTCTGCAACCTTGGGCAAGTTACATAACATCTCTAAGTTGCAGTTTTCTTATCTATAAAATTACTAATATAAACCTACTCTATTAGTGAGATAGAAAGCCCCTAAGAGAGAATTTCTAAACATACATAAATGTGACCACCCCCCGGGCTTACACAAACAACTTATCTGGAAAACCCCCAGCCGTTTGAGGTTGCAACATACATAAATGTGACCACCCCCCGGGCTTACACAAACAACTTATCTGGAAAACCCCCAGCCGTTTGAGGTTGCGAAAAAGGCGGGAACCAATCAGAAACTGCCGAATGTTCAACTTTAAATGTCAACCAATAATAAGTTTATAACTACTGTTTCTCTGTAACTTGTTTGTACCTCGCTATAAAAGAAACCCTAAAACAGCAGCCGGGGCCTCTCTCTTTACCTGCCATTGTATGGTGCGGAGAGGTCCGGGTTCGAACGCGTAATAAAGCGACCCTGGCTAATTGGCTTTGACTCTGGACTCTGGTGGTCACTTACTGGGGTCTCGCGACTTCGGGCACAACATTAGAACCCACAGAATTACATATATATATATAGATAGATATAGATAGATAGATAGATAGATAGATAGATAGATAGATAGATAGATATAGCGCAAGATTTATTGTAAGAAATGGGTTCATGGGATTTTGGATGTTGACAAATTCAAAATTTTCATTGTGAGCTGGCAGGCTGAAGACTAAGAAGAACCTATGTTCCAGTTCAAGTCAAAAGGCAGTCTACTGTAGAACTAGGAAGAGCTGATGTTGCAGGTGAAGTCTGAAAGCAGTCTGCTGGAGAATTCGCTCTAACTCTAAGGCCAGTCTTTTCATTATAATCAGCTCAACTGATTGAATGAGGATCACCAACATTATGGAAGATAATCTGCTTTACTCAAGGTTCACTGATTTAAATATCAATCTCATCCAAAATACTCTCACAGAAACACCCAAAATAATGTTTGATGAAATATCTGGGCACCCCATGGCACAGACAAGTTGACAGATAAAATTTGCCATCACACCTACTAAAAAGGGCCTTTGAAGGACACCAAAAAAATCTATAATAAAATGTCTGAGACATATTAAATTCTCAAAAGATGTTAGTTACCATGATTTTTTCTTAAGTTAGTAATGGTCATCAGTGCTTTTGTCTATTTTGTTCACCGTTTATCATGGAAACTAAACATGTGTCTTGTGAGGTAATGAAAACAGTTATTAATTTTAAAGCGATATAGACAACAAAACTTATCAATATCTTTTAAACTGTTAATCAGTTTGGTTCTTTCAGCTCTTGCGCTATCTCCCACAAACTGTAGGCTCTCAATAATAAATACTTGTTATGCTTCCAAATATTAAGTTTTACAGTTTTTACTTAGGTACTCTTACTTATTAATTAAAGTCCAGCTCAAATGTCGTCTTTTAAGTCTTTTATAATATTTATTAATGCCCTCAACTATGCCCATAAATCACAATACCATGCTTCTAATTTTACCATAGTATATTCATCAATGAATTCATCTTCAGTGTTCAGAATTAGATTCAAAAAAGCTATTATTCTAAAAAAGTTGAACTCATGGAAGTACAGAGTAGAATAATGGTTACCAGGGGATGGGCTGGTGGATGTTAGAAATATTGGCAAAAGGCTGGGTGTGGTGGCTCACGCCTATAATCCCCGCACTTTGGGAGGCCAAGGCGGGCAGATCACGAGGTCAGGAGATCAAGACCATCCTGGCTGGCTAGCACATTGAAACCCCGTCTCTACTAAAAAAATATAAAAAATTAGCCAGGTGTGGTGGCAGGCGCCTGTAGTCCCAGCTACTCGGGAGGCTGAGGCAGGAGAATGGCGGGAACCCGGAAGGCAGGACTTGCAGTGAACCGAGATCGCGCCACTGCACTCCAGCCTGGACGACAGAGCACAGACTCCGTCTCAAAAAAAAAAAAAAAAGAAAGAAATGTTGGCAAAAGGACACAAAAATTCAGATAGAAGAAGTAAGTTCAAGAGACCTATATAGAAGTAAGTTCAAGAGACCTATAGTACAACATGAAGACTATAGTTAATAACAATGTATTTTATTCTTGAAAATTGCCAATAGAGTTGATTTCAAGTGTTCTCACCACAAAAAAGTGAGATAATGCATATGTTAATTAGCTTGATTTAGCCATTCCACAATGTATGTATATTTTAAAACAACATATTGTGCACAATACATGTGTAGAATTTTATTTATCAATTAAAAAATAAAGCAAATGCACCATTTAAAAAAGCTATGATACTGGGCATTTATTTTGATTCACTGAGAAGTAAAATCTAGATTAGGTACTATTCAAAAAAGTGATAATAAGATGACATTTTGGCTACACAGCAGCACTAGAAATTTGCCTTGGCATGGTTATCCTTCAACCCTGAGAGATCCCTGGCAGCAGGAAGTAAGCATATGAAATAGTGTAACATTTATCATAAACTTAGATGTTGTTAATCTAAAAATAAAATTCACTAGAATGTGGGGTTAGACCATGAGGGTACTTATCTTATCTGTCCTAGTTTGCAACAGTCACCCGTAGGACCAAAGCAAGACCCGCCAGTCACCAGAATGTAAGTCTGTATCACTAGAATTTTCCACTCTAATAAGAAAAATGTTTATTTGTGGAAAAACATAAAGACTCCACTAATAATAGGCAAATATTTTTAATTTGAAAATAATAATTTAATTCCTTAGACTACCAATGTTTAGATATGTAAGAGGGTTTTGCCCTCCCAGGTTTTCCTTACAGCATGTGTTATAGGGCTGGGCTCATGACTCAGAGGTGAAAAAGTGTAGATTTTAAAGCCAGAAGGCCGTTCTCACTTCCAAGTCCTGAACTAGCAGAGAAATATAAAGGAAAGTCACTCAGGGTACAAAGTATCAATCTGAAAAAGCTGGATTTTGAACTGCTTTGGACATGATGTCAAACTGAACTTCTTTCTCTCCTTGGTCTGGGGCTGTACAATTGGGAGATTTCAGTGTACAAGGCAGACGGTGACCTTGTCATCCATGCTGGGATCACTCATTGCCTAACACCAGCAATGCAGACGTCTCCAAAAAAGCCCCATGTAATTGGCAACATTTAACAGAAGAATCTTGGCCAACAGAGGGCACCAGAAGAGGGCATGTCTCTACCTTTAATAGGGTGTCCAAAGTGGATGAAAGTTTACTTTTTGTAAATTGAGGAAAGACATATGAATAGAGACAGAATGGAAAGTTACCCCTCATCTTATGTGGTAAGTATATACTAGTAAAAATTAGAATAAATATTTTATGATAGTTTTTTACAAAATATGTAATCTTTTATCAAAAAGCTAATTAAAATGATTCCCAACTAGAACATATTCAACAGAAAACTATGTGTGAATAAGCGATTATATTAGAAGTGGCCTTTTAAGAAGCTTTGAACAAGCTTAGATTCAGATAATTCAAATCATTTTGGCTTATAGAAATATAATTTTAAATAGTTAAAAGCAATATACGCTCTGTATCTAGCTAAAGCAGAGTTGACCAGTCACACTGTGTCATGTTTTCCATGAAATTACACGTTATCATTAAAGTCACATTGTGTTAAAATATGACCTATCAGCCTAACAATTTAAACTCAAGTTCTTTGAAGGGTAATTTTCAAGTTGATTAAAATACCCATCCTTGTGTAAAGATATTAAATGGACATCAAATATCCGTACCGTCATGTTTGGCCTTCTTACCTCTCTCACATTTATTTTCAGTTGGAATACCAAGTTGGAATACAAAACGCTTTATCCTTGCTGATATACTTGAGGAAATATTTCAGTTGACATTATTTATAGATCAACTAAATTTTATGAGCATTTTTCACATACCTATGATTGACACAAAAGTATCATCCCAGTGTTGAGCAAATATTACATTATCCAGACATTTTTGTTGTTACACAGCCAAAGTTCTCTAAATTATTGACACATAAATAAATAAACCTTGATGTGTTAAAGCAAAAGCCCAAAGGGCAAGAATTGAACACTTGGAAGACGGGAAGGTCTTTGAGAACACATATGAGAACAGACTTGGGATATTAGGGTTGCAAGTGAAAGAGAACTACACTGAAAATCACCATTGTCTGGATAAGGAATTGTGGTAAATATCCTTAAAGAGTTCAACCTCGAAGGACAGTTAAAAACTCAGAAATTATTTTAAAGCATAGATTTAGTGATAATTAAAGGGTAATGCTAATATTTTTGGAATTTTAGAGTTGGAAAGGAGATGAAAAAAATACCTCCTTTTCCCTTACATACAAAAAAAGCTTTGTGAGAAAAGAGAAAAAATTGAAATGCTCCACATTCTTCACTCATTCCCCCGGTTATTCGGAAAATAAAGAACTGATTTTCTTGGCTGGGCGCCGTGGCTCAAGCCTGTCATCCCAGCACTTTGGGAGGCCGAGACGGGCGGATCACGAGGTCAGGAGATCGAGACCATCCTGGCTAACACGGTGAAACCCCGTCTCTACTAAAAAATACAAAAAACTAGCCGGGCGAGGTGGCCGGCGGCCTTAGTCCCAGCTACTCCGGAGGCTGAGGCAGGAGAATGGCGGGAACCCGGGAGGCGGAGCTTGCAGTGAACCGAGATCGCGCCACTGCACTCCAGCCTGGGCGACAGAGGGAGACTCCGACTCAAAAACAACAACAAAAAAGAACTGATTTTCTCTCTAGGTCTTTGGTGCCTGGCTGCTGTGGCTGGGAAGCTTCAGGTCAAAGACAGGCCTGGAGTCAGGGAGTCAGGGTCAGAATAGAAGAAGAAAAAAAAAATGAGGAACTTCTAACACACTTTACAAAACAACACTCCTTTTCCTGGTTCTTCTATGTGGAAGAGGTTTTCATTCTCTGAGTCTCAGGTACCTGTATCAGCACAGGCTGCATTGCTGAGGCAGTTCAGCTCTACGACTGGGGCTCACCTCAGTGCAAGATTGGGAGAGGGAAAAAAAAAAGAGAGAAACAAAAGAAAGTTTTCCTCTCTCAGTTCCAGATGACAGGGAAGGGAAAACAGGGAACTGCTACCAGGATAATCATTTTTCTAGTTTTGACCTCCCTCCTCCATCCATGTGCTAGCATTTGCTTTTCAAATTTTCAGCCAGTTGTTTTTGATATTTTGTACACATATTTTAGTTTACATTTTACGGATGCGTAATAGTTGTGCATATTTATGGGGTGCATGTGATATTTTAATACAAGTATACAATGTGTAATAATCATGTCAGGGTAATTGGGATGTAATCACTTCAAGCACTTATCATTTCTTTGTGTTGGGAATATTTCAATTCCACTCTTTTGGCTATTTTGAAATAGACAATGAATTAATTATTGTTGACTATAGTTGCCTCATTGTGCTACCCGGAACTAGAGCTTATTCTCTCTAACTGCATTTTCTTTTCCCATTAACCACCTCCTTTTAATTCCTCTCACCTCACTACCTTTCCTGGCCTCTGGCAACTGTCATTCTACTCTCTATCTCCATGAGATCAACTTTTGTATCTCCCACATATGAATGAGAACAGGTGATGTTTGTCTTTCCGTGCCAGGCTTATTTCACTTGACAAAATGTCCTCTAGTTCCACCCACACTGTTGCAAATGACAGGATTTTATTTTTTTTATGGCAGAATAATATTCCCTTGTGTAAATATGTCACATTTTCTTTATCCATTCGTTCATCAATGGATACTTATGTTGATTCCATATCTTTGCTATCATGAATAGTGCTGCGATAAACATGGAAATGCAGATATCTCTTCCATATACTGATTTCCTTTCTTTTGGAGATATATCCTGTAGTGGGGTTGCAGGGTCATATAGTACTTCTGGTTTTTAGAGTTCTAATCAATGGGAAATACAGGTCACAGTGCGATTACTCAACTTTACCGTTAGACTCTAAAGGTCCAATATTTATTAATGAAATAAGGGATTTAAAAGGATAAAGAATAAATCTATAATCAGAGCATATTGACAAATACAGGAAGTATAATTCTAAAAATTTTGGTCAATATATAGGTGTCATTAAAAGATTTAATGTTAATTTTTTCAGCATTTTGCTTTAGATAAGAAAATTATGAATGCAACATTGATGCTGCATCAAAATTGGTTCATTCAGAAATTACTGAGTTTCTTTAGCTGTTTCCTCAATTATGTGTGATTAAAGATGGGAATATTTTAAGCTCAAGGAACATAGCCAACGTAACTAGGAGCTTAACATAGAATATCTTAAAGCCCTGATGGGCATAATATCCTGGCTTTTCAAATGGCTATAGCAGCCAACAAATGTGGGTAGAAATGCTGAAAAAGAAAGAAAATATAATGACATGAAGAACCTGGTCTGAATTTAAAAGGGATCAGAGTGTTTCAGGAAAATTTAGTCAATTTCAATACACAACACAATTTGCTATAGTCAAATTACTACAGTATGAGTGTAAAGAATATTACAAACATCCAGGTGAAAACATAGGTTTTCTTTTTTTTTTCCCAGTATGCAAACAAAAAAACCAGGCTGAATCAAAATAAGATTTGTGGAATAAATATTTAAACGAAGTATTCTTTATCTGGCAAAGTCACCATTTATATGAGAAGGCAACAGAAGAAAGTATTAAAAATTTAAAGACACCTGTATATTCTCTAGCAAATATTGATTTGAAGTTTCATGACAGCCAGATGTCATGGTCTAAAATGCCTAGCAGTGAATAACTAAGCCATTAAAAAGAAACTTGAAATAGCAATTATAATGAGATCTACACTGTGGTGGAGATGTTATTATTGTTCGATATTTTTTCCTCTCCCTTTCATCTGGGCACACTCAAGGATTATCATGCCAATCCCTTGAAGTTAGACATCACCATGTGCATTGTTTTGATCAATGAAATGTGAACAGAAGAATTAATGATCTGGCGTATAGTTCTTCATCCTCCCTTCCTCTTCTATATCAAACCATGAATACATTATGATAGTGGCATGTTAAGATAGTGGAACTGTGCTCAAATTAGATCATCTCTGAATGACCACAATAAACCAATCTGTCATGGTCATGCAAAATGATGACTAAGTAAGTCTTGTTATTAGTAACTGAGGGTTAGAATCACCTGTTACTTCAGAAGAGCCTAGTAAATACTGAGAAGCACAATACAGATGAGTAAATTCTAGGTAAAAATAAACTTAGTAAATAAAAATATTTAATTGCTCACTATATCAGGCAGAATATAAATACCAAACTTACCAACAGAAAATTAAGAGAAAGACTTGTTAAGTGTTTTGGTTGCTAACTCTGTTGTAAACATTATGATTTATTAGGATTGAATATATAGTGCTTTATTTTTGAAATTTTGATGTATTCAAAAATTGTGACTCAAATTAAAAACACATCTCTATTATATTTTTAAATTACAAAATCCCAAAGGGGGTAAATAAAACAACACATTAAATATATATAGTTATTGATGTATGTAGTCAAATATATACAATAATAAATGTATTTGCATAACTTTTGCAACTGAAATTCAAAAAAAATATTCAAAATGGCAGATTAAAGTGAGTAGGATAATTGTAAATTAGATTAATCTGTCGGTTTAAAGAAAAACAGGCCCATATAGGATCCAGAGTCTTTTACCTTAAAGTTATGATCTCTGTGCTTGTGTTTGAGAATGCGCATTCTCTTTCATTGGTCTACTCTCTTTCCTTACATCAGTAACAGCATCTCAAAATGCCTAAGGAAGAATTCTCATAAGCAGATTTTCAAAAAGCCATATGTGCTTATTTTCAATAGCTAATTGCACTGGGCTGTTGCCAGTAAGACAACTGATCCTTTGTGTAGTTTTCTTGTTCAGAGAGTGTGAGATACTGCTTCATTATCCTCCCCTTTCCTTGTTAGACTCAGTAGTTTGGAGATTTTCTGAGGGCGCTGAGTTCAGCCATGCTGATGCTTCAATGAAGCATGTCTCTCAATTTTATCTCTGCCTATACCTGCTCAAAAAAGATAGAACCATGCTTCCTCAGTCCAAATCTTCCATGTCCAGTGACTTGAGTTCCAAAATCTCTAACGTATGAATACCAACACTGTATTAACCCAAAATAATTATTTGTAAAGTTCATCAGCTCTGTTTCTAGAATGCATAAATATATGTTCCAAAGGTTCTCAAATTTTAAAGCATGTAACATATCACCTTGAAATTTTATTAAATGAATAATATAATTTAGTAGGTATGAGATAAGCCCCAAGATTTTTTTTTTATTTTGAGGAGAAGTTGTACTCAAAATATTCAATAACTTAATTTGTATTTATTTCGGGAGCCACACACCCTCAAAAGTCAAAGCTTTAGGGATTAATCAGGAGTTTCCTATTTGCTGTCAAGTATCCATATATACAACCTGCTAACAAAAATTCATACATTCATTCAGCAAATGTTTATTGTAACCCAGCTCTGTTCCTGTGCCATTCACTTTTCTAGGTGCTGGATATGTGTCATTCACAATACAGAATATATTCCAACTATGCATGTGCGTGCGTGTGTCAAACCAAATGCAAGAATTTCACGTTCAGGAAATTCACTATTTCTGGTAGATCATAACTTAGAATATCATATAAAACTCTTTCCTGCTACCAGAAAATTCTTAGGCAGCAACTCTAGTCTTGGAGCATAGTATTGTAACTGTGCTCCCAGCACTGCCACAACATTGGGTATTGTATCCCTCTATCTCTAATAAGATATCAGTCTGGGTGTGGTGGTTTATGCCAGTTATCCTAGCACTTAGGGAGACCAAGGTGGGTGGATCACTTGAGGTCAAGAGTTCGAGACCAGCCTGGCCAACATGGTAAAACCCCATCTCTACTAAAAACACAAAAATTAGCCAAGTGTGGTGGTGGGTGCCTGTAATCCCAGTTACTCAGGAGGCTGAGGCAGGAGAATCGCTTGAACTTGGGGGGCAGAGTTTGCAGTGAACTGAGATGTTGCCACTGCACTCCAGCCTGGGCAGAAGAATGAAACTCTGTCTCAAAAAAAAAAGTTATCAGACAGACATATGTACACACACACACACACACACACACAGGAAATAGGATAAATTTATGTATAAACATATAGGTATTCTTAATTTTTCAAACATGTACACTCACTTTTCTTGTTACAGACTATAATTTCTTACTTTATTTGCCTTCTTGTTCTTCTTATAAATGAACTTACTTCAGTTTGATTGTCATCTTTGTGCAAAAACCAACATTCATTGAGCACCATTTTCAGGCCTTTCTATCTTAGTTACATAATCTGTTAACTTATAAAATACTAAGATTAAATTCTGTAAACTACAATTTTTGCAATCCATTCCCTTTTCAAAATACCATTCCCTTTGCTCATGAACCAAGTCCTCCACCACCACTTTTATAATCTGTGTGTCATTTCCTTGACCTTCTCCCAAGTTAATCCATAGCACTTGCCTGAAACTCCTACTAATGAATTTAATGAATTTATAATACTTCTATGACAATTTTTCTTTTCTTTCTTCCTTTTTTTTTTTGACAGGGCCTTGCTCAGTTGCCCAGGCTGGAGTGCAGTGGCACAATCTCAGCTCACTGCAACCTCCACCTCTTGGGCTCAAGCGATCCTCCCACCTCAGCCCCCTGAGTAGCTGGGACTACAAGCATGCACCACTATGCCCTGCTAATTTTTGTATTTTTTGTAGAGACAGTGTTTTGCCACGTCACCCAGGCTGATCTTGAACTTCTGGACTCATGCATTCTGCCTGCCTTGGCCTCCCAAAGTGCTGGGATTACAAGCATGAGCCACCATGCCAGCCCTATACTTTTTCTAATGCACAATTTCTACTATTACAACCTGACTGCTTAAATAATATCATTGAATGTTGTCTAAAATCGCATTGGATTTCCAATACGTAACTTGTTTATTATTTCTTTATTAACTGATATCCTCTTTCCTTACCCACCTTCCCTATGAACTCAGATTTTATAATGCTTCATTCCACTCTACTCAAAGAAAAAAATTTCAACCCTTTCAAACTCTTGTTGCCTTTAAATCTAAAGTGTGTCTCTTATAAAAAGCATAAAAATGGATTATTCTTTTTAGCTATTCTGTCAATCTCTGCCTTTTGATCAGTATGTTGAAATAAATTTATTTAATATAATAATTGATAAGGTAAGATTGACGTCTTACATTTTATTACTGTTTCCTGTCTGTCTTGTCTTCTTCTGTTCCTCTGTTCCTCTCTTGCTGCCTTCTCTTTTGTTAGATATTTTCTATTGTATCATTGTAATTCCTTTGTTTTTTCTTTTTATTGAGTTATTTTTTCAGTGGTTGCCCTAGAGATTACAGCTAATCTTTTAAAAATAAAAGCCAAGTTTAGATTAATATCAACTTAATTTCAATAGTTTATGAAAAATTCCTTCTGCATATTTCATTTCCTCCTTACTCCTTTGTGCATTATTGTGTGCAAACTCCAAACTCCCTTTTTTTGTGTTATATGCCCCTCAACACAGATTTATAATTATTCTTTTATTTTGCTATCTTTTAAATAAGATAAAAAAGAGTAAAAAACATACTTACTTTAATCTTTAAAATTGTGTATGTAGATATTTTACAAGTTTTTAAAAATTGTTTTAACATCAATTCAATTTAATCTCTAATGTCTTTTTATTTAAAGCTAAAAATTACAGTATTTATTGCAGTTTAGGCAGACATGCTAATAATGATTCTCTCAGTTTTTGTTTACATAGTGATGTCTTACTTTCTTACCTTTTGAATGATATTTTTGCTGGAAATAGAATTCTGGTTGGCAGTTTTTTACTTTTAGCATTTTGAGTATGCTGTCCCACTGCCTTCTGGCCTCCATGGTAGTAGACGAGAAATCACATGCTGACCTGAATTTGGATTCCTTGTACTTGATGCATTGCTCTTCTCTTGCTTCTTTCAATATATTCTTTGTCTTTGGTGTCCAACAGTTCTCTTACGAAATGTTTAGGTCTGAATCCTTTTAAGTTTATGCTACTTGGATTCATTGAACATCTTAGGGGTATAACTGGTCTTTTCTTTACATTTTGGAATTTTTTAACCATTGTTCATTCAAATACTCTTCCTGTCCCTTTCCTTCTCTCCTCTTCTCTGTGACTCCCGTTATGTGTATGTTGGTAGATTTGAAAGTGTCCAGAGGGCATTGAAGTTCTATTATGTTTCTTTCTTTTTTTTTTTTCCGTATCCTTAATTTTATTGCTTCTTCATTTTGGCAGTTTAATTCTGTTATTCAGTCTGTCAAATACATTTCTTAGTTTAATTATTACATGTCTTAACTCCTGAGTTTTTATTTGTTTTGTAATTTTTGTATCATTAATGACATTCTAGCTTTGGAGAGACATGGTTCTCATACTTTGCTTTAATTTTTTAGATGCTAGTTGTTTGAATATATTTAAAATAGCTAATTTGAAGCATTGTCTAGTACATCTAACATCTCGGCTCCTTCATAATTTCTACTGATGTCTCTTTCCCTGCATAGGCCCATACTTTTTTTTTTTAGATGGAGTCTCACTCTGTCGCCCAGACTGAGTGCAGTGGCGTGATCTTGGCTCACTGCAAGCTCCGCTCCTGGGTTCATGCTATTCTCCTGTCTCAGCCTCCCAAGTACCTGGGACTACAGGTGCCTGCCACCACGCCTGGCTAATGCTTTTTGTATTTTTAGTAGAGAAGGGGTTTCCCCATGTTAGCCAGGATGGTCTTGATCTCCTGACCTCGTGATCCGCCATTCTCGGCCTCCCAAAGTGCTGGGATTACAGGCATCCGCGGCCGGCCCACACTTTTTTTAATGTCTTGATTTTTTTTCCTTAAATGCTGGATATTTTAGTAATACAATGTTGCCACTATGGAAAACAGATTCTACCTCTCTCCTCAGGTTTGTTCTTGGTGTTTTTTTCCCAGATTATATCCTTGAGAACCTTAGGATTTTTTGACATATAAAAGGCTGTACTCATTTAATGTGTACAATGAAATGAACTTGGTGTTAAGTATATATAGCCATGAAACAATCACAACATCAAAGCTATATAATAGCTATATTATTATATAGATAATAAATATATTATCACCTCTTAAAGTTTCTCACCACCCTTTTATCATTATCATCATTATTTTTCTCCATGTGTTGTTAGAACACTGCAAATCTACCATGTTAGCAAATTTTAGGCATATATTGCAGTATTGTTAGCTATAGGCCCTATGATGTATAGTAAACCTCCAGCACTTATTTATCTTGCATAATTGAAACTATCCATCGTTTGGCCATCACCTCCCCATTTCTCCCTAGTCCCTGTCAACCAGCATTCTATTATCTGCTTCTGCAAATCTGACTATTTTAGATTCCACATGTATGAGAGATTATATAATATTTGTCTTTCACTGCTGGCTTATTTTATTTAGCATAAATTCCTCCAGGTGAATCCATCTTGTTGCAAACAGCAGGATTTCCTTTTTCAACCCTGAATGGTATTCCATTATATATATTCCATTATATATGTTCAGATTTTCTTGATCTATTCATCTATTAATGGAGATTTGGGTTGATTCTGTATCTTGGTTATTGTGAATGACAATAACCTGCAGTGAATATGGGAATGCTAGTATCTCTTTGAGATCCTGATTTAACTTCGTTTGGATAAATACCCAGAAGTAGGATTGGTAGATCATACAATAGTACCATATATAACTTTTTGAGGAATGTCCATACTATTTTTGATAATGGCTATGCAAATTAACATTTCCAACAACAATGTATAAGGACATCTTTTCTCCACATTCTTGCCAACATTTGTTATTTATTTTTTATTAATAGTTATTCTGACAGACATAAAGTCATCTTTTATTTTAGTTTTGATCTGCATTTCCTTGATGATTAATGGTATTCAGCACCTTTTCATATACCTGTTGGCATACAATTACAAAGGATCATAAGAAACTAGTATGAACAATTACATGCCAATCAATCTGATAACCTAGAATAAATGGATAAATTTTTATAAACATATAACCTACTAACACTGAATCATTAAAAAATAAAAAATCTGAACAGACCAAGAACAAGTAAGGAGATTTAATCAATAATCAACAATCTCCCACAAAGAATGCCCAGGACCTGATGGTTTCACTGGTGAACTCTACCA
The DNA here is from genome assembly GCF_000951035.1 of Colobus angolensis palliatus. Classification (NCBI taxonomy): domain Eukaryota; kingdom Metazoa; phylum Chordata; class Mammalia; order Primates; family Cercopithecidae; genus Colobus; species Colobus angolensis. Next base: position 8,764,982 of record NW_012118487.1, read on the forward strand.
AAAAAAGAAGAATTAATACCAACCCTTCTCGAATTCTTTCAAAAAATTAAAGAGAAGCAACACTTCCAAATTCACTCTGCAAGGCTGTCATACCCTATAATTACCCAAAGCCAGAGAAGGACACTATCAGAAAAAATAATTGTAGACCAATATCCTTGGTAAACATAGATGCAAAAATCCTCATCAAAGTACTAACAAGCCAAATTCAACAGTGCATTAAAATGACCATACATTGGGATCATGTGGGATTTAACCCTGGTGTGTTTGAATGATTCAACAAATTCCTATCAAGAAATGTGACAAACAATATTAACAGAATGAAAGATAAATACCATATGATTCTTCCAATAACTTCAGAAAGACAGTCATGGTGGTGTGTGCCTGCAATCCCAGCAACGTGGGAGACTGAGGTGGGAGGATCACTTGAGGCCAGGTATTTGAGATCAGCTTGGGTAACATAGCAACTTATCTCTTTAAAAAAAAATTCAGAAAAAGCATTTGATAAGATTCAATGTAATTTCATGATTTAAAAAAACCTTTCAACAAATTAGGTATAGAAGGAATGTACCTCAACATAATAAAGGCCATATATGACAAGCCTGCAGCTAACATCAGACTCAAGAGTGAAAACTTGTTGCTGTTGTTTTGTTGGTTTTCTTGTTTGTTTAGGACTTTCAAAAGCTACTTTTGTAAAATACTTTCTTTGCCACGTGTGGTCAGTGAAGCCCCTCCACATGGTGGCTTAGTTGTCAGCTAACCATTGGACAAAGATTTTCTTAAATGTCTGGAATCAATAAGTCCCCCAGTCTTTGGCAGGTGAGTCTGTGTTTGGGGCATTCATTCAGAGATCTGGAAGGCTTTTTATAGCTATGCCTTAGACTTCACTTCTTGCCTGCACAGAATCACTAGGAGAAACAAAAGTGAGGGATTGGAGCCATCTCAAATTATTCCTTGTTATGCTGTTAGCCCTGGGCACGCACACAGCCCTATAACCATCTGTAGTCACTGAAACATGTCAGAACATTTCAAAGTCTACCATGCTCATTTAATTTTCAAGCTTTTCCTTTTAAGGTTTTTGATCATTTTGTCATTTGTTGCAATAACTGTTATTGTCACCTAAGGCAGCCACAATGTTAAACAATTTCCACTGGTTGTTTTTGATAGTGATGGTGGAATGTACAATTAGAGGAGCTCAGAACTCGCACCTCTTTCTTCCCTCCCCAGTGCCTTCAGAGTTGAAGAATTTCAAGGCTACTACGGAGGTAGGTGGAGGCTACTGGAAATTGTACAAATTAAAACAACACAAAACTTATTGTTCTTCCCACCATTTATCTCTTTTTCTAAAATAAACATCCCTCAGATAGTTGCAATTCTTCCATTCATTTCCAGAAATCTGACTTTTTTTTTTCTTTGCCAGTGTTCTCATTGCTTTTATGAAAAACAAGATTTTCAGAGGTCCTTTCTTGGCTACTTCTAACATCACTCTTCATTTTCTATTTCTTAGCAAACATGTAATGTTTATATTTACTGTAATGTTTTACTTCTTGTCTTTTAAAGGCCTCAACCATATTATTATATTCCTTGAGCAATATTTATGTCTAGTCTAAACATACTTAATCTTAAAAGATTTTTAGGTTCCTCTTAATATGATATAATCCTGTTATAGATTACCACAGAATCTTATGCTTTAAATTAAAATCATAACTTTTTAATTTTTTAAGTTAAATATTTGTCATCTTTAAAAGGTTGTAAGGTCTGAGAAAGCATGAATCAATTCTGGCTTGTTTTATGGATTATTCTTAGGAACTAGTACAACTCTTGAGTGACTGTCCTCCATTAAAATAATTATAAATATAACAATACTTATGGAAAAAATACATACATAGAGAGTCAGGTTTTTTACACCCAATCATTTATTGGTTGCATGTTTAAATTGTTATTTCGTGATTTTTAATTGATAATTTTTTGGGGAGAAGTATAGTCTTTATAAGGACTCCATTCCTATTCTTCATATAAACGTTAATGAGAAGAATCACTACACATTATTTTATTGCCCAGACACACAAAGTCAAAAGGATGACTAGAAGCTGTGCCTTTTTTATTCTGAGAATATCATGTGTTTCTCCTGAAAATTCTGGAAAGGGAGATGCTATTCTCACATTTTTCCTTTCCATATCCTAACATTTACTAGTAGAGAATTAAGACAGAATTCTTAATGGGATCAATAGTGCCTCAGAATATATTTTTCTGGAACGGTTTTTAGCAAGCAAAGAGTACCTTCTTTAAAAAGGAGTACATTCTTTATGAGGGAACAAAATTAGCAATGAGTATGTAATGTTGCATTTAGGTCATATTGCTACAGTAAAATAATAGA
>NW_012118487.1:8769083-8779569 GCF_000951035.1 Colobus angolensis palliatus
GAGGATTATTTATGGAAATATTTAAATCTGTAGGGAGACAGCCCAGATTAGGAATAAGGCTTTCTTGCTTATTCTCTGTTATATTAATGAGGACTCCAGCACCTCCACCTGCATTGCAGTTAATTCACCCACAGTAACTGCATTATCTTACACCTCACTCTTTTAGAATGATACAAGAGTTTAGGGTGTTAGAGGACGTTTATAGTTAAGCAGAAGATAAGTAATTCATATGAAGTCAAAAACTAATTATTAAAAAATTAAGACTAAAACTTCCTTTTCTTTACTTCATATCTGGTGTTTTTTCACCACATCCAAATGTCTTTTATCTCAAGGTCTTCATTTGTTCCTACACCTTATTTTGGTTCAGGAATTAAACTTTAGTTAGGTTTAATCCTAAAAACAAGACGCTGTAAGTTCCAGAAAAAAAGACACCATTTTAGGGCCTTAAATTATTCCTTTATTTCTGGAACATATAAGTGTGGATATATGTACATACACACACACGTATATATACGTGTGTATACACGTATGTACATGTATATGTACGTGTGTGTATATATATATAATTCTTATATATTTTTTTCTTATTTATTTATTTTTACTTCCGTAAGTACTACCTTCAGGCTTGCCTAAGAGCACGCAATTTTCCGTAGGAAGAAAATACACAAGTGACTTCACGTTCTTTTCATGACGATGGGGTGTGCAGAGTTCTAAAAGGCTGCACTGCGCCAATCTACAACCCTTCACCGAACCGTTACTACTGTTCTATCCAGGCACTCCATGACATGACAGGTTTCCCCGATGCTGTCACGGGAGGGTGGCACACAGACACTCTCTCCCTGAGACTCTCTGGCCTATCCCCAGCAACAGGTCTCTGCTCATTGACGCTAAAAAAATAGAACTCAGTTGCTCTCTGAGCATTCCCATAGCCGTCAGCTGATTAAATGTATCTCTACTTTGAGAGAAAACTAGCTCTTAAGTTGTTGCCTTTTATTTCCAGTTCTAGAGTTTAATCTAAAAAATCCTTCAGGCCGTGTTTTTCTTCAATGCTAAGGTTTTGCAACAGTTTCCTGAGTTTGAAAAAAACTTTATTGAGGTAAAATGTGTACAGAATAAATTCAACAGTTTTAAGAATATAATTCAATGCATTTTAGTAAATTTATAGAATGTGTAACTTTCAATTTTAGAACATTTTCCATTAACTCAAAATCATCTGTCATGCCAGTTTAGTCAATCCTATCTCCTACCTTATTCCAGTTATTTTTCTATAGTTTAGCAAAGGATAAGTAATTCATATGAAGTAAAAAACTAATTATTAAAAAATTAACTAAGACTAAAGGACTCAGGCAACTTCTAATCTACATTCTCTCTGTACATATTTACCTTTTCTAGATATTTCACACAATATGTGGTCTTTTCATCTGTCTTCTTTCACTTTCACACTGTTTTTGAGGTTATGGAATTTTGATAGCAAGTGTACAGGATCTCTAGATCAATTTAGGAACAATTGCCATCTTACTTTTCAGTCATCCAATTCAATAGTTTAGAATAGCTCATCATTTATTTAGATCTTCTTTAACTTTTTGCAATAATGTTTTCTAGTTTTCAATGTAAAACTTGTGCACTGTATTTTATTTATGTTATATAAAAATATATATAATAAAGATATATTGTTAATACATATCTTTATAGTGTTCTTATATGTAGAATTGTTTTCTTAATTTTATTTCCAAATTATTCGTTGCTGATGGATGGAAATACAATAGAGTTATTTTTAAAATATTTGGTGTATTTTACCTGCAAAGACTTGTGCCTGAACTTTGATTTCTGCAAAAATTTAAATTTCTAGTTCAATCTTGGTCTGAAAGAGCTAAGCATTGCAAGAGAATGAAAATAAACCTAGCAGATAGCTTTTATTTTATCCTTTCTAAATATTTATTACATTCACTTTCAGGGAAGCTCTAAATGATTATTGACAAGTTATTGATATCCAATATTATCTTTATTTTTACCTCCTCAAAAGTCTGAGTAAAACATTTTTTTCATTGTCTTGCAGTATCAAGGTCCTCTTTACCCCCGCTCAGCTTGTATATGACTATGTTCATTCATTTATTCAACATATAGTTATTAAATTCCCTACAATATGCTAAACTCTGTGCTAAGTTCCCAGCATGTAAAAGTAAATATGACCTTTTAGTTTTTTTCAAGTCACCTAAAACTTTCGGGTAAAGTTACTAATTCTATCATCATATCTCACACAACATGCTAAGTGGTATGATGCAGACATTGCAGGCACTAATGAAATAAAATGAAGCAATGTCCAATAATGGGAAGGTTAGTTCAGAGAAAGTTCTTCCAGCAAGTATGTGAGGAGAGTCTCGGTGCTTAAATTAATATGATGGTATTTTCCAAAAGAAATCAGCATTTTTCATTAAAACAATACAAACAATTTGATGTATTTGGGTCATAGAATTATCTGCAACTTTGAATATTGTTTGAACATCTCAATGAACTCAGATGACTTCAGATCCACTTTTTTAAAAGGAGTTAATTCTGATCTGTATAAGCCAAATTGGCATCAATTGCTCAGGTGCATTTTTGAATTACCTTCATAAATATACATATATAAACATACACACACACAAATATACATATGCACACATACACCTATATACACACACACAAATACAAATAGATATGTATATTTGTCAGGCATTTTACTTTTAAGAAATTACTCCAATACAAATAATAACCATGGATTATAGAAATTTCTGCTTACAACAGCAAATATTTTCAAAAAACTTAAAATCCAAACACATTGGATGAACTGCATATATTATACATACAAACATAATACTTTCCTAAATAATTACACTATATAATATTATTTATATTTACTCAAATGTTTTATACAATTTTCATAAGTAAAAAACAATCAGATTACTTCAGTGCTTCTAGAACAAGATCCTGATTGATGAGATGCAGCATAACGACATTTTAGAAGTGTGAACTCTGTGTCCAGGTTATATGGATCTAAATACCAGTCCTAACAGTGAGTTCATGTTCCCTTGGTCAATAAAATTAATTTCTCATGTATGATTTTCCTCCTAAGCAAATATGGATAATAATAACATCTACTAGACACTATTAGACAGAGGCTTAGTCTTCATACCACACAGTGTACATTGTAAGGAATTATTCATTCACTGCATATTCTTAAAGTGTAAATTTTCTAGTAGCCAGTTTAAGACAACAAAGAAAATCCATTTTATAAATTGTTTTGTAGCTAACAAAAAGATGTTTATATAATTCATTGAAACACACACTAGATTACACCTTTGTTAGTTGTTTTTAGTAAGTTATAAAACTGTTCTTTATATAATCAAAATCTCATTCGACAGAAAAATATACGTGAGCAAGTACAGTATACCATTAACAACATGGGCATAGAGTCACCGAGTTCTACACATTCCAAAATTTGCATAGAACATTTGACTTCCTCAAAACCTAACTACAAATCACCTACTGTTGACGAGAAGTCTGACCAATAACATTAACAGTTGATTAGCACATCTTTTATAGGTATTACATGCTGTATTTTTATAACAAAGCAAACTGGAAAAAAGAAAATATTATTAAGAAAGTCGTCCCTGGGCACAGTGGCTCATGCCTGTAATCCCAGCACTTTGGGAGGCTGAGGCAGGCAAATCACTTGAGGTCAGACGTTCGAGACCAGCCTGACCAACATGGTGAAACCCTGTCTCTACTAAAAATATAACAATGAGCTGGGTGTGGTGGCACATACCTATAATCCCAGCTACTCAGGTGGCTGAGGCATGAGAATCTCTTGAACCCAGGAGGTTGAGGTTGCAGTGAGCTGAGATCACGCCATTGCACTCCAGCCTGGGTGACAGAGCCAGACTCTGTCAAACACAAACAAACAAAAAATCGTAGGAAAAAAATGTATATGTATTATTAATTATGTATAAGTGGATCATCACATAGGTCTTCCTCCTTGTCATCTTCATATTGAGCAAGCTGAGATGCTGGAAGAAAAGGAGGGGTTGGTCTTTCTGTCCCAGGGATAGCAAAGCCAGAGAAAAATCTACACATAAGTTGACCCAAGCAGTTCAAAGCCATGTTGTTAAGGGTCATCTGTATTTAACTGTATCTTAGATCAATTCTTGAAAGAACAAAAGTAGTATAGTTCAAGTTAGTATTTTCTTGGTGATATGTCTCATAAATTCTAAAAAAAGTAAATAAGCAACAAACACTCAAATGAATCTTGACACTGTTTATTATTGGAGCTTTAAACAATGCAGCACACAAGAACTATTTTTTCTAAGGTACCCCTCTCATAATTCCATTCTCCTACTGATATTTCTAAAAGTGCATTATTTATCACAGAATAAAAGCCAAAATCATAAGGATGACATTCAGTAATCTGTAATGGAGCTAAATTGCTAAACTGGTATTCACCTTGAATAATTTTTTTTTTTTTTTTTTTTTGGTGATGGAGTCTTGCTCAGTCACCAGGCTGGAGTACAGTGGCATAATCTTGGCTCACTGCAACCTCCGCTTCCAGAGTCCAAGTGATTCTCCTTTCTCAGCCTCCCAAGTAGCTGGGACTACAGACGTCTGCCACCATGCCCGGCTAATTTTTGTATTTTTAGTAGAGACAGGGTTTCACCATGTTGGCCAGGATGGTCTAGCTCTCTTGACCTCGTGATTCACCCAGTTCAGCCTCCCAAAGTGCTGGGATTACAGGCCACATTGAATAACTTTTGATGTAGACTTTGTTTTCTGTTTTCTGTCTTTGCCCACATTTAATTTTTTCTTCTAAAATTCACTCTTCATAATTACTTCTTATCCTTCTGTACCAGGACCTCCCTTCTCAAAGCATCAACATGCTTTCCCATACCTGCCTTTGGCTACCTTTAAACTCTCCTTTTTTGCTCCTTAAGTGTATTCCCATAGTAACAATTATAGATAGATAGATGATAGATAGATAGATAGATAGATAGATAGATAGATAGATAGATAGATAGAGATAGACAAGAAAAATAGACAGACAACATATAAATACATATATTCTTCTCTGTGTCCTTTACTGAATCCGAAATCATTTTCTGCAACTTGATAAATTTCATCATCTGTGATACTATTATATTTATCTCCTGACACAAAAAAGGTTCTAATGTGTAGTTCTTAAAACAGCATAATAAATGGAAGTGTTATGTATCAATGAAGCAACACTCTGATCTTACTGTAACTCTCTAAATTAATTTTAAACTTAAAATTTCAGTGGCATTGTATTAAAGGAATCTAAATATCAAAGGAAATTTATATTACATATAATCAATCATATGCCTTTATGTAGACTAACTATAAGGATATGCTATTGCATTTAGAAATATCTTTCTTTTTCTACCTTCTAGCTGTATCTCTCATTTCCTCATTCTTCCTTTTTCGTCTCAATGCTACTACCACTCATTCAAATTCATTTTTTTTTATTATATGTGTGCTGGTTTTTGAAAAGTTTATAGTTGAAAATTAATTTTGAGTAATTTAGTATTCATATTGCTGCTCTGCAACTCTGTGAGATTTCCTGCTTGCTATGGATCATTCTCTATTTATTCTAGACAAAGACTCAACCTAAAAAATGGAGATGTAATTTGTTTTAATCAATAGATTTTTTTGCTGGGCACATATGCAAAGCTTCCTTTATTTCAAGTTCAAATGTTTGTTTTCTTCTAGGTATTGCTGTGCTTTGCTGATATTTATTCAGTTGCCCATAATTTAGTTATATTATTTGTGGCAAGTAGCAGAAGAAAATTGTCTGTGATTTCAATTTAATTTTGTTTTACTCTCAAATATTTATTTATTTTGTGAAATATAACCAGATAAAGTTCCTTACATTACACAATCACAACTAATTTATATTTTTCTATATTCATAATGTTTGAACTATTAGATTTTTCATTTTGCAATTGGTAATGTTTTTCTAATAGCTAAAATAGATACGTTAATTTTCTAGTAGTAATTGCAATTATTTCATTTCAACCCGGTGTTAATATTAAGGCTTTATCATTCTCAACTTGTAGAAAATCAAACTGTGAACGCAATAGAATGACCCTGGTTAGCCACTGCTCTAGATAATTGGATAACTGCTTTTGGTTCTTAGAATTGTATGAATCAGTACAGGTTATAATATGCAATTCAAATATTTTTAAGTTATGTTATCACTTCTCATGGTTTTTGCATTATGTTTATTTCTGTATTGCTTTTATCAATATAAAACTAAAAATAACATTATTGTAATACATTAAGCCTGTTGTGAAATAAGAATCACTGAGACATTATTTGCCTAAAAAGAAAATAACAAAATAGATACTTGGCAATCCAGCAATGCGTTCCTTGGTATTACTCGAGGGAATTGAGAAAAGCTGCATGTGGATGTTCAGAATAGCTTTATCTACAATTGCCAAAACTAGGAAGAAACCAAGATGTCTTTCGGCAGGTGAGTAGATAAATTAGTTGCAGTGCACCCAGACAATGGGATATTATTCAGCACTAAAAAGAAATGTCAAGCCATGAAAAATCATGGAGGAAACTTAAATGCATACTACTAAAAGAAGCCAGTCTGCAAAGGCTACATACTTTATGATTCCAACTACATGATATTCTGGAAAAGGTGAAACTAAGGAGAGAGTGGAAGAAAAGAAAAGTGGTTTCCAGGGACTTAGTGGGGATGGAGGGATGAATAGGAAGAGCAAAAGAGCAAAGAGGATTTTTAGGAAAGTGAGTGTTTTAATACTATAATAGTGGATACTCACTGCCATTATGCATTTGCTTAAGCCCGTAGAATGTACAGCACCAAGAGTAAGCCCTAACATAAACACGGAGTTTGAGTAGTAATAATGTATCAGTGAAGTTTCACTGACTGCAACATACCACTCTGGGGGCATGTTGATAGTGGGAGAAGCTATGTACGTGTTAGGGGGAGGAGGCTGGTGGGAAATTTCTGAACCTTCTGCTCAATTTTGCTGTGAACCTAAAACTGCTCTAAAAACAAAAATCCATTTTTAAAAAGGGATACTTGGTGGAAAAATATTTAGAAATACATTTCCTACCCAAAATGTATATTTTCTAGAATATATCATTTATTTCAAGTTGTTCATTTAGACTGTGGCATATTTGTCCTATTTCTTGATTAATCAGTATTGAAAAATACTCACAAGAAAAAGGTATGTTGGACCTAGAAGTTACCATTATGAATGAAAAGTATTTTCTACACCTAAGAAGCTTACCATCAATTGTTTGGGAAACACAAAATGTAAATTATTGAAAAATCCCAGGAAAATATAATATTAGATATATAAAAAGTGCTTTGGAACCAAGAAAAAGAAAAAAAGAAAAAAGAAACACCCTGTTATTGTGCATTGGGTAATTCATTTTTTTTTTTTTTTTTTTTTGAGGAGGAGTCTCGCTCTGTTTCCTAGGCCGGAATGCAGTGGCACAAGCTCGGCTCACTATAAGTTCTGTCTCCCGGGTTCAAGTGATTTCCCACTAATTTTTGTATTTTTAATAGAGACAAGCTTTCACCATGTTGGCCAGGCTGGTCTCAAACTCCTGACCTCAAGTGATCAGCCCACCTTGGCCTCCCAAAGTGCTAGGATTACAGGCATGAGCCACCGCGCCAGGCAGTAATTCAAATTTACAGGCATTGTCATCGAGTGGAAATAATTACATGGCCAATTAATCTATAGTAAGGCCTTCATGCATGTCTTTATATTCACAGAAAGATCTCTTACACAGACTGTATTTTCAATTATGAGTGAATTTTACTACACACCACAGGGAAGACAGACAAAAGACAAGAACACTCTTTTGTAAATGGGGTGGGTTGATAGTAGAGGGAAGTAGATAACAAGAAAGTAACAAATCTTTACTATTAATGTTCAAGAATATTCTTTAATTATTGTGATGATTAATTTTATGTGTCAGTTTAACTAGGTTAAGGGATTCCCAAATACTTGGTAAAATATTATTTTTGCATACGTTCTTGAGTGTATGTCTGGAAGAGGTTAGTACTTGAATCAGGAGACTGAGTAGAGATGATTCATTCTCACGGATGTGGGAGGATATCACCCAATTCATTGGGGACCCAATAGAACAAAAGATTGGAGAAAGGGTGAATTCACTCCCTCTTCTTGAGCTGGGAGATCCATCTTCTAGTATGACTTGAAGTATCACTGCCAGTGCTCCCATATCTTGGGTCTTTGGACTCTGGGGACCAAGAATAGCACCTTCCCTGTTGCTGCCCACCCCACCACCATGCTACTCAGGCCTTTAGCTTGGGACTGCAAGTTGCATCATTTACCCCCTGACTTTCAGACCTTTGGACTCTAACTGAATCACACAATTGGCTTTCCTGGTTCTCCAGTTTGCAGGCCATATATTGTGAGACTTCTCAATCTAATTACATAAGCTGATTCCTATAATGTATCCCATCATATGCACATATTCTATTGGCTCTGTCTCTGGAGGACAGTGACTACTACAATCATCTTTCTTTCTCCCCCCATATACAGGCATAGAAGTGGTGTTTAAAACTTACTCTCATATGAAGGTAAGTACCTCTTTTCTGATTAGTTTATATTTTCAAATTTTTCTAAGCACATAAATAAAGATGACACTAATCTTCCAATAAAAGCTCTTAATACAATTTTCACTAGATTCTAGAGGTTTTGGAATCAGGAATACTTATAGTAAGTGTTTGAAATCAAGTTATAAAGTCTAAAAATGTGTGTTCTTTTAAAACAAGGCTAAAATCTTTAGTTAAACAATGGTAGGAAATAGGTTCATATTAATAACAAAAGCACTTAGTTACACTGAAGTTTATTGTTGCCTTCATGTATTCATTTTGTTGTTGTCATTGTGGTGGTGGTTTGTTTTGTTTGCTTTTTTGTTTTGAGACAGAGTCTCACTCTGTCACCCAGGTTGGAGTGCGGTGGTGCAATCTCAGCTCACTGCTTCTGCCTCCCAGATTAAAACCATTTTTTTGCCTCAGCCTCCCGATTAGCTGGGACTACAGGCATGCAACACTACAGGCCTGGCTAATTTTCCTATTTTTAGTAGAAACGGAGTTTTGCCATGTTGGCCAGGCTGGTCTCAAACTTCTGGCCTCAAATGATCTGCCCGGCTCAGCCTCCCAAAGTGCTGGGATTACACGAGTGAACCACCATGCTCGACCTTCATGTGATTTTAAATAATTATATACAATAATAAATGCTAATGTTAATCTTTTCAGTTATATTTTCAATACATCATGATTTATTCACTAAAATGTCAATGTTCTCCTTGCAGAACTGTGTTATAAATGCAGAAATTGTACCTAGATTGAGAAGCCGCAGCTTGGCACATAAAAAACACAAAATAAATGTAATTATTTGATTTTGTTTTGAAGAATTTAATACATAAAAATAAGTGTGAAAAAAGAGAAGTACACAAATAAAATGTGTACAGATCTCAGTATACATTCCCGATTGAAACTACAAACTTTCCAGAAACTCATTTCTACCTATTTCTAGGTACTACACCTTCCAAGAGTGACTTCTATTCTAACTTCTTATTTATTCATTCTCACTTCTTTGCTCATTTTTGAACTTTTTGATATAAACTAAATCATACAGTATTTTCACTCTTTCATCTGGCTTTCTTTGCCCAGCATTATGTATAAGAGATTCATTTGTATTAATATTGTTATGTATAATTATAGTTGATTATTATCACTGCATTGTAGACCATATTGTGAATATGCCACAATTTACTTACCTTTTCAGGTGAAAGGCATTTGTGTAATTTCAACTTTAGGGCCACAGTAAATAGCCCTGCTATGAGCATTTTTTACGTGACTTCAGTAAAAATATATACAAATTTCTTTTGAGTGTATTCCCGGAAGAGGAATTTTTGAGTCACATACTAGACATACGTTTACTTTACGAGAAACTGCAAAACTGCTTTTCAAAATGATTTTGCCAGTGAACAGAACTACCAGCCTTATACAAAAGACTTTATTACTCCCCAATCTATACAACACTTGCTATCACCTATCATTTACATAGTGGTTAGTGTGAAGTTGTATAACATTGTGCTTTTATGTCTTATTTGCTTGATGACTAAGGAAATGAAAATTTTTTTCGTATGTTTATTAGACCTATTGGTGTCTCCTTTTGCTTCACGCCTAGTTAACTCTCTGGCATCATTATTTCTATTTTTATTATTATTGTTACTACAGTTTAGTCATGCAAACTCCTACATTGAAAGTAGCCAAGATCAGCCGGGCACGGTGGCTCACGCCTGTCATCCCAGCACTTTGGGAGGCAGAGGGGGGCAGATTACAAGGTCAGGAGATCGAGACCATCCTGGCTAACACGGTGAAACCCCGTCTCTACTAAAAATACAAAAAAATTAGCCAGGCGTG
>NW_012118487.1:8779769-8787644 GCF_000951035.1 Colobus angolensis palliatus
TTTTTTTGAGATGGAGTCTTTCTCTGTTGCCCAGGCTGGAGTGCAATGGCATGATCTCGGCTCACAGCAACCTCTGCCTCCCGGGATTCTGCCACTAAGCACGGCTATTTTTTGTATTTTTTTTGGTAGAGACAGGGTTTCATTATGCTGGACAGGCTGGTCTTGAACTCCTGACCTCAGGTGATCCACCCTCCTCGGCCTCTCAAAAGCTGAGATTGCAGGTGTGAGCCACTGCGCCAGGCTACAATGTATATATTCTTACAAAGTTTAAACAATATTTATATATTCAGGTCATGCTTGGTGTTTTGACACATAGTTATACATTTCTAGTATGGGTTGCCTGCAAAGTCTTTTTGTTATATACAAAAAAGGACATTTTGCCCAGTCCACTAGGTTTAAATACCATTTCTAGACCAGCACCTGAAAACATTTATCCAGTTTGACTTCTCTTCTAAATAGATTTTAACTCCATTTACCTACTTGACATCTTTAAGTGAATGCCTAGTAGACATCTTTAACTTAACACGACACAAACAGAATTATTGGTTTCTTCTACAGATCTACTCCTTCACAAATCTCATGACTGTAAATGGAGGCCAGTATTCAGTTAATTACACAAACCAAAAAGCTAAGTGTCTTTCCTAATTCCTACTATCCATTAGCAAGCTCTGTCAGTTCTATCTTCAAAATAAATCTGAAATTGGATGATGCCTCACCTACTTCACTTCTGCCACCTAATTCAAATGACCTACTTTTCCTAGACTTGAGATATAGCTTCTTCTTTGCTCTTTCTGATTCCACTGTTACATCTCCCACTGTCTGCCCCACAGAGAAACCAGGGTGTGTAAACCTCCTAGCCTTACATGAACTCCTATAGGTGTCCAAGCCTGAAGATCCACAAGGGAGAAAAACAAGAGAGAGAACGCGTAAACAGATTGTAAGGAAGGCAGAAGAATGGGACTCCTTACAGATGGCTCCCTTTAACAGTAGAATAAAATCTGAAATATACGCAATGTCCTATTGCACCCTACATTATTTAGCTTTTTTCAAGCCCCATCTACTTCCTAGAACCTTGGGTACTCAAAGGTCTGTCATGATTCCAGCTATGTGAATCTGGAACTCCGTGTGTGGTCATTAAGGTGTCTTGGCTCATCTAAGTCATGTGTAACTTCTGCAGTTACATTCATTATTGGAGCTTGCTTAGTGTCTATTCAGACAACCACTGAATCAGTGATATTATTTGGTAAAGAAAGTGCTGTTTTCTAAAATTTTTAAGTAGGTGTAGACAATAAGTTACTAATTTGTAAATTCTTTCTCAATAAGTTAATTTGGAAAATTCTGTTTAATAATGCAATTAATACTGTTTAGTAAATAAAATTAATTTCATTCATTTTGATCTATACTTAAGTAAATTTAAAAAATATACTAATATCAAATTCTATTATTTCATATGTCAATCACTTATTTGTAAGACTAAAATATATATTAGATATATGTGTGTGTGTATATATATGTCTGTGTGTATGTAAGTTTTATATATACATAAAACTTAAAAAACTTTCAAGACCTGCCTAAGTTACTTAATGTCTCTGAAACACAGCATCTCTTGTGTTTATTTTGGTCTTTTTTTTTTTTTTTCTCTTTTTTTTGGAGACGGAGTCTAGCTCTGTCGCCCAGGCTGGAGTGCAGTGGCGCGATCTCGGCTCACTGCAAGCTCCGCCTCCCAGGTTTACGCCATTCTCCTGCCTCAGCCTCCCGAGTAGCTGGGACTACAGGCGCCCGCCATCTCGCTTGGCTAGTTTTTTGTATTTTTTTAGTAGAGACGGGGTTTCACCGTGTAGCTCAGGATGGTCTCGATCTCCTGACCTCGTGATCCACCCGTCTCGGCCTCCCAAAGTGCTGGGATTACAGGCTTGAGCCACCGCGCCCGGCCTTTTTTTTCTTTTTTTGAGACAAGTTCTCACTTTGTTGCCCAGGTTGGAGTGTAGTAGCACCGCCCCAGTTGACTGGAGTCTGAACCTCCTGGGCTCAAGCTATTCTCCTACCTCAGCCCCCAAGTAGCTGGGACCACAGACGTGTGCCACCACATCTAACTAATTATTTTTTCTTTTTCTTTTTCTTTTTTTTTTTTTTTTGTAGAGGCGGGGTCTCTCTATGTTGCCAGGGCTAGTCTTGAACTCCTGAGTTCAAACCATCCTTCTGCTTCGGCCTCTCAAAATGCTGGGGTTACAGGTGTGAACCACCACACCCATTCTGGTCTTGTTTTTCCTTCTTGTTTGTGTTGATCTCTTCTTTTATTTGTAAAACTAGAGCTTTGTACACAGGATAAATAGCTATATCATTTTTGGCTGAGAGTCAATATGTAAAATCCTGTAACTTTTCACCATAAGCACCTACAACAGTGTGTATATTAGTTTTGTATTACTATGTTAGAAACTACCACTCATTTAGTGTCTTAAAATAGCAAACCACTGTGAATTCCATGGTTACTGAGGTTGGAAGCCCACATTCAGATGACTGCATACTCTTTTCAGGGTCCTGCAGATTGAAATCACATTATTGACTTGGCTAGGGTTCTTTCTGGAGCTAGGGGTACTCTCAAATACGTGTGCTTTTGATGGAGTTTAGTTCCTTCTGATTGTGGGACTGAGGCCTCCATTTTTTGCTGGCTGAAGTCTAGGTGTCACTTTAGGCTCCCAGAAGCCACCCACAGCTTTTTTTCCATATATGTTCCTCCAAACGCGTTCTCACACATTGAGTCTCTTCAACTTCCCCTTTAAAGCCTCACCTAATTGGGCTAGGATGCTCTTTTGGTTCATTCAAAACTCATCACCGGAGTGATGCCGTATCACAGTCACAGGCTCTGACCACACTCAGAGAGGGAAGTTTTATAAGGGGTACACCGCGGAAGGCGGGTTTTTGGGCCATCTTGTGATGCTGGCTGCTAACCTTATGTACTTATATTCTACTGATTATAGTGGGCAAAGGACTGTATCTCTGGGAACCCTGCAAATGTGGATTTCATTTCTCTGATACGGGCAAACAGCTAAAACAAGACGGGTCTGCTTCGTGTTGCCTCTTTCATTTTATCTATTCTAAAACAAATTATCCTAAATACGTATCTAACTAAAGAAGCCTAGATCATTAAAATATTAGAGCTGCAAATGAAATTGAGGCGTTCCATCCTGGCTTCCCTACTTTAGGTAGGTAGGATTCAGAACATGTAGAAATTTCAAAATATAGGAAAGGCATTCAAAAGATCCCGGGGAGCCATAAAAAGGCAAAAGTCTATTATATCTCACAAAGTGCCACTTTCTCATTTCTGTGATGCTTGGGGGAGGCGATTTTCTCAAGGCAACTATGGGAAACGCAAGATCAGACACAGCTACCTTCCATCCTCTGCTGCTTCTACGAGGTCTTTTAAGTTCAAAAGAAATTTCGGCTTCTAAAGGCATTTCTCAAGTTCTATGTTAGTTTCACATTTTTTCTGAGGTTTGTCTTTTGCTAGTTCTTAATATTTCCTGAAATGAAGCTGAGGCTTGCTTCTTTTTTGGGGGAGTGGCGGGGACGTGGAGTAGGGTATGAGCATAGTTCTTGTTGGTAAATACTTTTTGTGTTCCAAAAAATATATATGTTACCTAATTTTTAAGTTCAGGGTTGTGTGTGTCTCCTTTCAATTAGGTTGTTAATTTTATATTCAGACACTGTAATTTTATTGTTTTCTTATTGACCAGTGGAATCTGTTCAAAAATCTCTCTTAGGTTAACGTGTTTGTCACTTCCACTTGTACTTCTAACAATTTTGTTTTCAGTCTTTTATGATCATTTTATTTTTTTATATGGATGTTTGAAATTGTCACAATTTCTTAGACAGTTACATATACCTGACACGAATAATCTTGGATGTGGCTTAATGTCTACGTGGTCAAATATAAATATATCTACTCTGAATTTTTTAACTGTCATTTTCCACCTTTTATTTTCATTCTTTACAAACATCCTTTTAAACAGCATATGGTAGTATTAAAAAATAAACCTATCTAAGTTGTCAATATTTTCAATAGTGTATTTAGTTCAAAAACACTTATTTTGATTATTAATATACTTAGGCCAATTTTGTGTTTTGCATTTGTCCCGTTTCAATGTTGTGTTTTTAAATTTTAAACATTTGTGTTTCTAGGAATGATTTTTTATTTGTTACCACGATTTTCTTCACCTAGTCTTTTGAAACTTATATTTCTTTCATTCTGTTAACTAGTTTTCTTTAAAATTAACATAATTTATAACACATTAGAAAAGTCTAATGAAAATCAATGTCTCAGCTGTTTTCTTGAAAAGATTACCAAAATACACACTTTTTTTTTTTTTTTTTAACAGCGTCTTGCTCTGTCACTCTGGCTGGAGTGCAGTGGCATCATCTTGGCTCACTGCAACCTCTGCCTCCCGGGTTCAAGCAATTTTCCTGCCTCAGCCTCCCAAGTAGCTGAGACTACAGGTGCACACCACCACGCCTGACTAATTTTTTTGTATATTTGGTAGAGACAAGGTTTCATCATGTTGGTCAGGCTGGTCTCCAACTCCTGACCTCAAACGATCCGCCTGCCTCAGTCTCCCAAAGTGCTGGGATTACAGGCATGAGCTGCTGCAGCTGGTCAAATATACACATTCTTTAGGGGATTTCAGTCTCCCTCGTATTTCCTGGACTTACATGCAGTTGATGTTCTCAATTTTAGTCTTTTTAAAAAATTCACAGACTAGACATTATTATAGAGACAATGTATTTACATTACTTTACAGCTTTTCTTATTCCTTTGCTCACCTTTCCTCTTGTATCACAGATTTTTTCACACAGGGTCCTTTGTTGTTGTTGTTGTTGCTGTCTTTCTCTTTCTCCTCCTCCTTCTTCTTCATGAAGTGTGTCCTTCAGAACTAGGAGGTTAGTGGCTGGTAAACTCTGTAAGTTTTTGTTGTTCTGAAATGTTCTTACTTTATCCTCATTCCTTTAACCTCAACAAGTACTTTGATTATGAATTTTTTTAGTTAACAAATATTTTCTCTCAATATAGAGATTTAGATTAGTCAAGATAAACATTCATGTTTTCTACCTTTTCCATTGGTGATGTTAACATCTTAATGACCCCTGTTTAAAATTCCCTGCTTGTTGGTTTCAACACTATGTTACTTATGGTCTTCTCTCAATATGTTTCTACTGTGGATCATCCTCTTGGTATTGTAGCTAAGCTATTCTTTGCCTAACTCAATATCTCAAAATATTTACTTGTAGAAGTTTCAGAATTTTGGATTATCTATGCAGGTGTTTTGTCTATTTTGAGTTAAATTCTGTGTATCTTGTGAGGTATAAATCAAAGTTTACTATTTCTTTTTGCTTATGAATATCTAATTTTACTAGCACTATTCTTGAAAATAATAAACTTCTTTGTTGAATGATGCTCTCACATCTTTGTCAAAACTTAGTTGACTCAATTTGTGAGTTTGTTTCTGGGTTCTCTAATCTGTTCAATTGACTTGTATTTCTGTTATTTGGTAAATATATTTTGCATTCACACCAGCAATGAATGAGAATTGCTCCACATGTTCATCAGCATTTGGTATTTGTCAGTGTTTTGGATTTAAGCCATTCTAATAGGTGTGTTTGAGTTTCACATTGTGTTTGTTTTGACTTGCAATTCTCTAATGACATATAATGTTGAATACCAATGCATATGCTTATTTTCCATGTGTAAAATTTTAAGTAAAGTTTCTGGTCAGAACTTTCACCCATTTTTAGTTGTGTTGTTTATTTTCTGATTATCAGGTTTTAAGAGTTCTTGTATATTTTTTATAGAAATCATGTATTAGATATGTCCAAATGTATCACCTTTGTCAAAAATTATTTTATTCTATTACTGAGTCTGTTTTCTGAGCTCCTGGTTCATTAAGCCTTTCCTCTATTTATTTTACCAAAACCATATTGTCTTAATTACTGTAGCTTTATAATAAGTCTTGAATTCAGGTAATGTCAGTCCTCCAACTTTGCTTTCCTTTTCAGTATTGTGTTGGCTATTTGAGGTCTTTTGCCTTTCTATATTAACTTCAGAATCAGTTGGTTGATACACACAAGAAAACTTGTGGTTTTGTTGGTATTGCATTGAATTTACAGATCAAGTCTCCCTCTTAATGAACATGGAATATCACTTCATGTATGTAGGTCTTTTGAAAAAAATTGTATCAAAGTTTTATAGTTTCCCTCATGTAGATGTTTAACATACTTTGTTAGATTTATAGCAATATATTTCTTTTTGTGTGCTAATTTTATCCACTATGTGGGCATAGAGTTGTTCATAATATTTATTTATTATGTTTTTAATATCTCAGGATGAGTCGTAATAGCCCCTCTTTCATTTCTAATATTAATCATTTGTGTTTTTTAAAATTTTCTTGGTTAGACTTGCTAGGTATTTTTAAATGTTATTGATCTTCTCAAAGATCCAGTTTGTGATTTTATTGATTATCTTTGTGCTTGTTTTTAATTACATTGATTTCTGTTCTTATTTTTAATTATTTCTTTCCTTCTGTTTATTGAGATTTAATTTGTTCTTCTTATATTAGTTTCCTAAGTTGGAAATTTATGTTATTGATTTTAGATCTCTCTTCTTCTCTAATGTACACATTCAATGCCATATATTTCCCTCAAGCTTGGCTTCCACTGCAACCCACAAATTATGAGAAGTTATAATTTCATTTCTATTTCCAAATGAATTTTTAAAATTTCAGAGAGATTGGAAGTGAACCAAGCACTTGGTACTACATTAGTTATCTCTTCTATCATAACAAATCACTTAAAACTTAGCAGTTTGAATAATAAACATTTAGTATTGTATGCTTTCTGAGGGTCATGAAACTGGGAGCTACTCAGCCAGATGGTTTGGTGTCAGAATATCTCAAAATATTTCAGTTTAGCTGTCAGACTGGAATACAGTCATCTCAAGGCTCAATTTGAGCTAGAGAATCCTCTTCCAGGTTTAGTCAGATGGTTTTTGATAGTTAAGAAGATGCTTTCTTTGATGAGAAAACAACCTCATCTGACTCATGATCACACTAGAGACTATGCAGTTCGTAGGGGAAGGGAAGAAAGAGACAACCTGAACACAGGAGTAATCAGTCAAAGAGTTAAGTCCCTTTGTGGGCTGACATCAACAGTTTCCTGGTGAGTCACTACTGAAATGCACTTTATGCATTTATGCAAATGTATTTATGCATTCGTGACTGAGAGATCTATTTCCCTAGCAATCAAAGACTGCTGAGCATGGTGGGTCTCAGTCAGCTTCTCAATTATCTTCAAACCTTACAGAAATGGGTATGAACATTGAAACTCCAAATCTGCTCAGCTATTGGAAAGTAGAAGTGCATAGATCATAACTGGATAAAGGAATTTATCCAATTCCATCCATAGACATTAAATAGAGTAGAATCTTGAGAATATTCACAACTTTAGATTGGTTATAAAAAATATTAAATTATCCCCAAATGTTATGCTTTTGGCCCAAGTGATAATTGACACTAGAGGAGGGTCTCCCCATAACTTCTTGTGCTCCTTGTAAGCCCCTGTTATTCACAAGACAGGCTGACGTGGAGATGTTGTATACACAAAAAGGAAGAAATAAACCAATGGGGAAAACATGTGAATAAATTAAGCTATGTGTAGTTATTCAGATGATTAACTAAAAATGGCAAAAAAAGAAAGCAGTGACCATTAAAATGGTAATGTTTTAATATAAGATATTAGGTGGTGCGACTGTTCTACCAACTCCTCAGATAGTAAAGGATTGTGACAAATTTAATCAATTTATCCCAGCCCTAACGAATTCACCAAAAA
>NW_012118487.1:8792839-8795596 GCF_000951035.1 Colobus angolensis palliatus
TAATAGCCCCTCTTTCATTTCTAATATTAATCATTTGTGTTTTTTAAAATTTTCTTGGTTAGACTTGCTAGGTATTTTTAAATGTTATTGATCTTCTCAAAGATCCAGTTTGTGATTTTATTGATTATCTTTGTGCTTGTTTTTAATTACATTGATTTCTGTTCTTATTTTTAATTATTTCTTTCCTTCTGTTTATTGAGATTTAATTTGTTCTTCTTATATTAGTTTCCTAAGTTGGAAATTTATGTTATTGATTTTAGATCTCTCTTCTTCTCTAATGTACACATTCAATGCCATATATTTCCCTCAAGCTTGGCTTCCACTGCAACCCACAAATTATGAGAAGTTATAATTTCATTTCTATTTCCAAATGAATTTTTAAAATTTCAGAGAGATTGGAAGTGAACCAAGCACTTGGTACTACATTAGTTATCTCTTCTATCATAACAAATCACTTAAAACTTAGCAGTTTGAATAATAAACATTTAGTATTGTATGCTTTCTGAGGGTCATGAAACTGGGAGCTACTCAGCCAGATGGTTTGGTGTCAGAATATCTCAAAATATTTCAGTTTAGCTGTCAGACTGGAATACAGTCATCTCAAGGCTCAATTTGAGCTAGAGAATCCTCTTCCAGGTTTAGTCAGATGGTTTTTGATAGTTAAGAAGATGCTTTCTTTGATGAGAAAACAACCTCATCTGACTCATGATCACACTAGAGACTATGCAGTTCGTAGGGGAAGGGAAGAAAGAGACAACCTGAACACAGGAGTAATCAGTCAAAGAGTTAAGTCCCTTTGTGGGCTGACATCAACAGTTTCCTGGTGAGTCACTACTGAAATGCACTTTATGCATTTATGCAAATGTATTTATGCATTCGTGACTGAGAGATCTATTTCCCTAGCAATCAAAGACTGCTGAGCATGGTGGGTCTTAGTCAGCTTCTCAATTATCTTCAAACCTTACAGAAATGGGTATGAACATTGAAACTCCAAATCTGCTCAGCTATTGGAAAGTAGAAGTGCATAGATCATAACTGGATAAAGGAATTTATCCAATTCCATCCATAGACATTAAATAGAGTAGAATCTTGAGAATATTCACAACTTTAGATTGGTTATAAAAAATATTAAATTATCCCCAAATGTTATGCTTTTGGCCCAAGTGATAATTGACACTAGAGGAGGGTCTCCCCATAACTTCTTGTGCTCCTTGTAAGCCCCTGTTATTCACAAGACAGGCTGACGTGGAGATGTTGTATACACAAAAAGGAAGAAATAAACCAATGGGGAAAACATGTGAATAAATTAAGCTATGTGTAGTTATTCAGATGATTAATTAAAAATGGCAAAAAAAGAAAGCAGTGACCATTAAAATGGTAATGTTTTAATATAAGATATTAGGTGGTGTGACTGTTCTACCAACTCCTCAGATAGTAAAGGATTGTGACAAATTTAATCAATTTATCCCAGCCCTAACGAATTCACCAAAAAAAAAAAAAAAAAAAATCTTAGGAGGATGATGCAAGAGAAGTATCTATAGATCCTCTATAACCAGTGCCAATTAATACAGTATGATTACTTTGTGCAAATAATCAGGCCAAGTATAACAAGTGTGAGGTAAAAAGTGTATTCTGATTCTGATTATAGAATTGTCCACATTCTCTTGGCACAACCCCAAGAAAGGGACCTGAAATTGTTTGTTCTATAAGTAAAATGCCGTTGGCGTAGTGGAGGAATTTTATGGGTATTACTGGACACTGGTGTACAATGTAATACCACACAAAAAGCTGTTTATTGAAAGGTAAAGGCAATGTAATTGTTAGGGGGATCAGATGATAATATAACTGTAGAAGGAATAAACAGTAAAATAAACAGTAAAACTATGCTTCAAAATAGGAGCTAATAAATAAAAGTTATAATGGTTTTTATATACTGATATAATTTGGATGTGTGTCCTTGCTCAAATCTCATAATGAAATGCAATCTCCAGTGTTGAAAGTGGGGTCTGGTGGGAGATGATTAGACCATGGGGGCAGAATTCTCATGAATCACCATCCCACTTGGTACTGTACTGAAGATAGTGAGTTCTCTGACCTCATACCTTGTCTACACCATCCCTGCACAGAGTTCCTGACCTGGGGCAGTAAAGAATGTCACTTTCTAACAGGTCTGGGAGCTCCAAGTTTATCCTGGGACCTCACAAGCAGAGAATTTTCCCAACTCACAAGTATTTGAGGATAGAAACACATGACTGGGCTCGGCATTTTTTTTCCCAAAGTGCTAGAATTACAGGCATGAGCCACCACACTGGCCCTGGGCTCGGCTTTAAAGGTCTTACCTGAAATTCCTTGTGGAACAGAGTTCCATCAGAGCCAGTTCAAAAGGCCAACATAGAAATAACCATTCTTGCTGCACTTTGTGCAAATAATCAGGCCAAGTATAACAATAAAGTTTATACTACAATTAACACACACGGTCCTATCATAATTTATTTTTACCAAAAAATAAGGACTAGAGAAAGGAATGGTGCTCCAAAGCTTATCATACTTTTGTCATTAAAATATCTCATTAATTGTTTTTAAGCTTTTGCCTACATTTTAGACTAACCCTGCCTGTTCCTGTGAATTAAGTGGTAATCTCCTGAAGCTTGGAAGAAACAGAAAGGGATGGGTAATGTAAAAATCTGGATCAATATGCTAGTTCTGGGCAATTATCCTGCAAATCCTGCCAGGTAATGAAAGTGAGTAGGGTGCCCA
>NW_012118487.1:8797411-8799567 GCF_000951035.1 Colobus angolensis palliatus
TAGTTGGGCATAGTGTCAGGTACCTGTAGTCCCAGCTACTTGAGAGGCTGAAGGAGGAGAATCACTTGAATCTTGGAGTTGAGGTTGCAGTGAGCCAAGATTGCGCCACTGCACTCCAGCCTGGGCAACACAGCCAGACTCTGTCAAAAAAAAAAAAGAGGCAAGCTCGGCAACAAGATAAAGGAGATGGGTATTCTGTGATCAATTGGACTAATGGTATGGGGAGGTGGGAGGGGTCCTTGCTCCCAGAGCTCCCAAGATGATGGCAGTGGCTTCCAAGATGGTGGCAAGCCTAGTGTCCTCTGACATGGGATTCTTGGCCTCAGGGATTCCAAGGAATGGAATCTTGGGCCATATGGTGAGTGTTACAGCTCTATTAGAAGCTGTGGGTCACAGAAGAGAACCGTGGAGCCCAGTGACTAGTGTTCAGCTCGATTAGGACGCACCCAGGCACTTAGCATGCAGGAACAATGGTGAGCCTTTAGCCCGATTGGGAGTGTCAATGGGCGCCTGGCTGGATCAGGAGCACAGCCGACACCCTGCTGGATCCAGAGGGATGGAAGTCAGCGGCAGGTCTGTGACCACGGCAAACAGCAGTGGTGGCAGCAAACAGAAGTGGTGGACAGTGAGTGAAAGCTCAGCTTGAGCCATAACAAACATGGACCAGAAGAGTGCAGTTGCAAGATCCAATAGCGTGAAATAGAGTGAAAACAGCGCTCCCATATAAAGGGAGGGGATGCAAAGAGGGTAGCTGTTGCTGGCTTGAATGCCTGGGTTTATATCCTGATCATTGTTCCTCCTTCTGTGCTCTCAGGTGACAGATGATTGGCTATTTCTTTACCTCCTGTTTTGGCCTAATTAGCATTTTAGTGAGCTCTCTGATTGGTCGGTTGTGAGCTAAGTTGCAAGCCCCATGTTTCAAGGTGGATGTGGTTACCTTCCCAGATAGGCTCAGGGATTCTTAGTCGGCCTAGGAAATCCAGCTAGTCCTGTCTCTCACTAACACTTTCTTCGTAATTTCTGTCTTGCAAGAAAATCAAAGCCAATTTGAATTCATGTGTGATGGACTCCAGTATTTATTTGCTGTGCTTTCTTAAGCATATTTAAGTTTTTTTGCTTATTTCTACAACCTGGTGAGATGAGACTTAAGTTTTATTCAGGTTAGAAGTATAATTTGCTATCTTTATTATATAATACTCATATCTCAATCTGAATATTAAGCTAAAACAGAATCTCTAGTGCCAATTAATTGTATGACCAAAAGGAAGTATGTGTACCAAATAAATGTTAAAATGAAGAAGAATTACTTATTCCTCAAGCAATTAAAAATAGGTTATTTTCTTGAAATCAAAACAAGCAGGGTAAGGTTTGAATGTATTGTTTGATTTGTGAAGACATCATTTGTCACATCTGGAAATTTCAGTAACCCTGATTCACAAAGATATGAGGAAAAAACTGAATTTTCTTGATGTTCTGGAAAACTGCAGGCTCTCTTGAAGCCTCAAAGAACTAACACCCAGTAGATTCCTTTGGGACAACACTAGCGTGATGTTCAAATGACATTGTGTCAGCAACTCACACACAAACAGAAGCCTTTGGCAAAAGCCCATGATTGCCAACCAGTGGCTATGGTGGGGATTTGGGATTAGAAATTATCTGGGTTTACCTCCAGGCATAACTTTTTAAAAGACAATTGCTAGCCTATTATTGAACTTCAATGGAAATTGTTAATGTTACAGAAAGACACCAAATTATTTTAACACCTGAAAACTCCATAATGTCATGAGTTATATCAGAACAACATTCTAAAAGGAAAGGAAATGTATCCTAAAATAGAAAGGGTATATTCAACAATATATGTCAGGGCACCCTTGAGGACACCTATCATAACTGAAGAAGAGGCTCTCAGCCTTTGAGCTCTACATTAGGCCTTCCTGATTATTCATCTAATTAATCACTGAAGGTACCACTTTCTATAATTGTTTCCCAGAATATGACACAGTGGCATGGTTTACAGAGGGTAGTAAGTAATAGAGGACTGAAATTCAAACTGAAGGCAGCTGTATTGCAACTGTTCAAGGTTGTATATTGACTGGAGAAGGAAAAGAAAATCTCAACAGACAAGATAAAAAGTGGTAATCTGCCGAAACCAGCTC
>NW_012118487.1:8800402-8803045 GCF_000951035.1 Colobus angolensis palliatus
AATAAGATGTCCATAAATGCAAACCTAGCAAACCATTCTCCCTTGTCTAAAGTTAATGGTCTAAATTGGTATGGGGAAGATTTAGGAAGTATTCAATTCAGAGTAATCAATGTTTCTGATATATCTTGATGATACTGTATGAACATTTACAATGATTCTAATGTCACCCTCTCTTTTGGTTTCTATTTTGCAGGTTTTATCTATCACACAGGGTGCATTCTCAGGTAGTAAGTAGGAAGTGTTGCTTCCCAAAACAGAGGACTTTGTTCAATAGCAGAGATGTGGAAAACACATAACTTTTAAACTAATAAATGCCCTTTTAACAAAAGGTGTCCATTCATAATGGTCAGACTATCTCCTGCTTTTACAACTCCTTATAATATCATATGCCCTAATGCTTATAAATCATGTATGCATTTGTGGATGGAGGGCAATGCTGAAGGTAAAGTGTCATTGGGGCGTAACTTGGAGCCCCGTGAGTCCTTTCAGTTATTCAACACCAGGTGATTGTCACATGCACTGCCTCCCTAGCAATCCCCAGCTTCAGATTACATCCACTCTATTCCCAAAGCATGTGAAGTTTTGCTAATCAGTGTCTCTACAGGTGAAGGCACTGCATAAAAATTTATTTCTTGTAATTTTCAAAAATAGAGGGGGAATCCACATAACATAAAATGAACCATTTTAAAGTGAACCACTTAGTGACATTCTCTACCTTCACAATATTGTACAATCACCACCTCTCTAGAAATCCCATGCGTATCAAACATTTATTCCACAATCTCCATTTCCCCAGCCCCTGGCAACCATCAGTTTTCTTTCCTTCTTTATAGATTTCCCCTACACTGGATATTTTATATAAATGGAATCACACAACATGTGACCATTTTTGTCCAGCTTCTTTTACTTAGCAAAATGTTTTTGAGGTTCCTCCACTGTGTAGTCCAGCACTGTCACTGATGCTTGGGAAAAATCTGTGAATAAAGTAGATGCAAATTCACACTCTCAGGAGTTTGTAATTTAGCAGCTAAGGAGAGTCAATGGCAATAAATGCAACATAGAAACAAGTTTAAATTTTATAGTATGGCGGAAGATGATTGCTATGAGAAAAGTAAGGCAGGGTAGGTGGGATTTTGAGAGATGAGGGAGGAGTGGGTGCAATCATATATGATTGACCAAGTTAGGACTCAAAGAATGTGGAATTATACTAAAGAAGACAAAGAGGTGCGAGCATTGGTTAAATTGAGGTGATGGGGCACATCTAGTGCAGAAAAAAAGTAAGGCTGTGGAATGCTCTGATGTGGAAGTGTTCTCAGTGTGGTCAAAAAACAGCAAGGAGGCTGATGTGGCTGGATCCCATAGATTAGGTGAGGGTGATAGAAGGGTAGAGATGTAAGGGTTGGGAGGTGGCACAGATCACATACAGCAGGGTCATGTATACCATTGGCAGGATCTTGACTTCTAGTCTGATCTGAGGACTCCTGGAAGAATTTTGATAATATACTTATGCTTTAAAATTACCTAATTGCTCTATTGAAAATAGATTGGGTGATATGGTAGATTTAATATTTCAGAGAAGAGACGATGATAGCTCAAACTATTAGGTAGCACAAGGATGATGAGGCATGTGTGTATTCTCAAGCACTATTAACAATTCCCTGATGAATTGGATGTAAAGGGAAAGAGTGAAAAGTGACTCTGGTATTTTGAGACTGAGGAATTGAGAAGTGAGAGGTGATAGGAGCGTTTGGATGTGCAATCACTGGAGATAGAATTTAGGTCCAGCGTGCTAGTCTCTTGGAAGATTCGTGGGAAAGTTTAGATTCAGCTCTTGGTTTTGAAAACTGAAAAGTCTACCAGGAGGAAACCAGCAGAGGATCCGATGCTGAGATGGGAGATTATGATACACATTAGCCAGGCTGCACAAGGAAAATGCCTGGTGTTGATTCCCAAGCACAGCATTATAGAGGAAACATGGCATCTTTCCGATTTGGAATTTAATTATCTTCTTGAGAAAATTTAGTTCCTCCGAGAATCTCAGCAGTGGAAAAATTTCAGAGAATGTGGGAAAGCAGGAAGTTCGGCACATATTGGCAGGTCTTGGAACTCCTTATTCTAGAACAGGGACTGGGAAATTATGGCCCACAGGTAACATCCAGTCTACTGCACCTGTTTGCGATAAAGTTTTATTGGAATACAGTCACATGCATTTGCTTACATTTTGGCTATGGCTGCTTTAATGCTACAGTGCTGGAGTTGACTGGCTGCAGTAGAGACCATATGGCATGCAAAGCCAAAAATATCTGCTATCTACTGTTTTCCAGAAAATGATTGCTGACCTCTGTCCTTGAATAAGTTTGAGGGGGGAAAAAAAAATCAGCTCACCCTCCTGATTAGATGCTGTAGTGCAGCTTCTATAAATGCTTCTATTTTCATGGTTTCACTTTTTGTTTATATATTTCTTGTCTTATGATCACTGTCCAAACAAATTCAAGATTTAATTAGAGTTTATGTCAGAAACCAGTGCTAATAACACTTATACAAATAATGGTTGTGACCAGGCTTAAAGATTCTGAGGCTCTATTAATGACTGATTACCGAGGTAAATAATCTCTGTCAAGGTATTCCAGGCTCATGGAGGAA
>NW_012118487.1:8803095-8811778 GCF_000951035.1 Colobus angolensis palliatus
TAATGGTTGTGACCAGGCTTGAAGATTCTGAGGCTCTGTTAATGACTGATTACCGAGGTAAATAATCTCTGTCAAGGTATTCCAGGCTCATGGAGGAATTTATAAGATTCCCCAAACAAAATTATTTGGTAACTGAAGTTGGTACAAAAGTTATGAAACAATACTTTTTGGTATTTTATTTCCCGTTTTCAGACCTGCAGAAAAAATATATGAGTATTTACATGAATGACTCATACCTCTGACAGCAATGTTTATTTGTTTGTTTGCTCTTATTATTATTATTTTTGAGACAGGTTTTGCTTAGTCACACAGGCTGGAGAGGAGTGGCATGATTATAGTTCACTGCACCTTTGACCTCCCAGGCTCAAGCAATCCTCACAACTCAGCTTCCCAAGTATCTGGGACTACAGGTGTGTGTCACCATGCCCAGCTAATTTTTATCTTTTGTAGAGACAGGCTCGCACTATATTGCCCAGGCTGGTCTTGAATGCCTGGGTTCAAGGAATCCTCCTGCCTCAGCCTCCCAAAATGCTGGAATTTTAGGTGTGAGCCACCACACCCAGTCATAATGTTTAAAGAAATAAGATAATGATATATTAGAATCATATACAACCATCTATTACTCTTTGCTGCTCAGGCAATGTCTCATACGGCTTCATAAAAAGTAAGTATTCCAGGACTTGGGAAGCATGTAAAACCTTTAAAAACATATAAAAGTTTCAAATAAATCCTGGAAAATGTTAGTCAAAGGCAAAGAAAGTATTTTAATTACTTCATTCTAGAATTTCAAATGCCTTTACATGGAAGATATCAACCAGCTGTTCTTCATTTCCACAGAGAGGACAGCAACCGATGCAGACTTAACTAGCAGCAATAAAGCAAGCAATAAGGAGATTCTACCAAAAGCGAGAGTGAAAACATTTTAGGGTACATTAAGAAATCTTCTCTGGAGATTTTTTTTTAGTCATGGATAGATTCTCATTTGTCTGGAATGGTGAGCATGTGGCCCAGGAAAAAGTTAGGGAGAGGACTAGACATACTTTTCTGTCCTTAAAGTTTTGTAGGTGACTTTAAAATTTGCAATGTATTTCTCAACACTTCCAACATATGGAAGTTAATTCATGCAAGACATTTCATAAATTGTGGGTTTTAGTTTAGAATCATAAGATATACTTTCCTCCCTTGAACAATGAGTAGAAAAGTGAAAATATTTTAAAGACAATGTTTAGCAGATAACTCCAAAAATTAATTTTATATGTTTTCTACTAAAGATTTTAAATCATAGGAAGAGATAATGAAGTCTGCCTTTAATTTTTCACAATAATTTAGAAAATAGGACCAAGTATTTTTAGGTATCGTTTCAAATTAGGAAAATAAATTTTGGATGAAAATAAAATGTATAAGCAATTCTCTAGATGTTCAGTACATGTGGTACATTTTTTTTAAAATATGAAAGTATTTAATTACCTGTGGAATAAAACTTTTTTATTATTATTTTAGCAGTTTAGGTGAACTATTAAAATAGGCCCCCAAGAAGAAAAAATAGATACAATAACAAAGCAAAAAATAAAATATTAAAGGAAGCACTTTCAAAAAATTGTGGCAAAATATTCAAATTAAAGAAGAGAAAAGCAAAAAAGGCAAACAGAATTCATTTGGATTATTAGCCTAGTTCTTAAGGCTTTTCTGTCAGGGAGGCATTTCAGGAGTCGTGGATAAAGTATACTTTGAAGTGGAAATATCAGATTTGATATTCTGGTTCTAACGCATACAGATTTGTGATTAGGAAAGGTATTTCATTTTCCTGAACCTCTGAGACTCCATTTTTGAAAGAAAAACAAGTTTCATGGTGTTATTAACAGCAGCAGGAGACAGTCAAATTCCTAAGCAGATAGGGGCGGGTCCCTGGTAAAACCTGACCAAGCCAAAGACAGTTTTGCCTGAAAATCAAGCTGCTGGACCAGAGTGAGAACTTCTATTTTGGTTTGTCCACTCTCTCTCTATTCCTTCCTTCCGGTTTGTCCACTCTCTCTCTATGTCCTCTCTCTCTCTCTCTCTTTCTCTCTCTCCTCTCCCTGTCTCTCTCTCTCTCTCTCTCTCCCCCTCTCATCCTTCTGGATGAAGCTTTTTAACCAATCAAATGTTGCCTTTTCCAAGGCTATCTTACAGCCCACACCTCCTCATTGAAAAACCTATAAAAACCCTGGACTCAGCCTTTCAGACCTTTATCCACTTTGGGGCTCCTTCTCACACAGAGGGCTACCCACTTTGTGTCCCCTCTCATTGTGGAGAGCTTTTCTGTCACTCAATGAAATTCTTCTCTGTCTTGCTCACTTTCCGGTGTCCACGTACCTCATTCTTCTTGGTCACAGAAGGAGAACCTGGAACCTGCCGCATAGTGGGAGTGACAAGGGCAGTAGCACGCTTCTGGCTGGCTCAGCCATCTGCAGGCAGTGGGACCGAAGGAGTTGTGGCACGCCCTCGTTTGCTGGGCTGTGAATGGCGGGAATGAGAGAGAACTGTAACACTTCCTGGGGGCCCACACCTCAGAACTCCCCGAGCAGAATCTGTGGCACCTCCTTGGAGTTCCGTGGTCACTGTTGTCTCCGAGTTTTGGGGCGCCACAGCGTCCCCCTTGTCTGAATGCTGGCTCCCAGACACGGAAGCCGCTTGTGGCACCCCGGTCCTGCCATGGGATAGACCATGGTGACCACACAGCCATGGTGGTCATGGGATCCAGGCCAGGGAGTGAGTCGAGTGCAGCCTGCCAGGTTGAGCAGGCTAGAGTGAAACCCGGGCAGAGGGGCCACTGGCCACATAAGTTTCTGGCTGGCAAAGCGGCACTGAAAGTATCCTGTGTCATTAATAAAATTAAAATAGTTAAGAAATATAAAGCACTTACAAACGGTACTGATGACATGGGCAACATTCAGCAAATATGGGCTAGTCAGTGTCTCAGTGGAAGTAATGTAGTAATAATAGGCATGACAGTGGTACTAATTACTATTGTATTTTATTTATAATGTACTATTAAGATATGTGGTTTTATGTAGTTTACTAAAATTACTAACTTTGAATTACATAATATAATGAAATAGTACATTAAACATAAAATATTGTGTATATGGTAAAGTGGAATGGCACTCAATAATTTAAAAAATATGAATTAGGCATGGCTATATTCTGGACAATGTTAACAGCAGAACCTTTCAGGACTTGACCAGTCTGTAACTATTAAGGAATATCATTATAACATTCTTTCAGCTCATCCGCCAAAGGTAAAATTAAAAAAAAAAAAAAACTTGCAGAAATGTAATAAATTAAAAGTTTTCATAAAAGTTTGAAAAGAAAGCACGAAAAGGAAATTAAATGCTACTTATATAAAAAATTTTATGTAGTCAGAAATATCTAGCCACTTAGTACCTGATAGAGCCTGGATTTGAACCAAGGAAGTATAAATTCAGATTGGATATTTTTAACTACTAAACTACAAAACATAGACTCCTACCTGCAAGTCTAGTACAGAGGAATTGCATAAATCATCCCTAAAGTCTTATTACATATCCCAGAAGGATACCGGATTTGCAAGAAGATAAAACATATTTTTGAATTTATATAAAATAAAATTTTCTGGTCTTATAAAATTATTTTATGTTAATATTAAATTATGCTATTATTTGGAATTGTAAAATATTCTCTTTTTGTATTCATTTTTTTCCTCACAAAACTGAAACAAGATCATGTAGATTACTGATTAGATATACATGACTTTGTAACACCATCTGTCACCGCGAAAAGGTCTTAAGTTTTCATCAAAAATAATTTCATTTACATCTGCCATAGGAAACACTATATTTGAAGTTGTCATAGACACAGAGATTACGGGAGAGGTAGTCTTTGTGGTTTCTGGTCAGTCTTAAATGCCTGTGTTTCCGAATTCATTTTTGTTCCCCTTAAGTAATTCTTAAGTTGCCCATTATAACCCCCACATTACTATCTGCTGCAGCAATACATCGAGTGTTAGGCCAGACAACTCCAACAAATGCTATGACTTTATTCCAGATTAATTTAATTTTAGCTTTTTTCTTTCTTCATCTTTTTTGGTTAACTCTTGAGGGTAACTCTAAGTAAATTATCCAACTTCTGAATCATTTTGATTCCAAATTCCAACTATGATTCTAATTTCTGTAAAACTGTGCCTGAAATGTTTCCTACTATACTCTGAGGGTCTTTTCCCCAAATTACTTTAAATCTGATAAATGTCAAATGATAACGATAAATTTTTCTAGTATATATTTAGACATTCTACCTTGAAGTTTACTTCTTTCTCCTGTCTTATCCAATTACAAAAATAAACTTATATATTATTCTAGGCTATCTGATGATTTTGACAATAATCATAATGAAGTTAGTTGTAGCATTGGTAGCAAACATATCCTATTTTTGCTGTTGGATTTAAAATGTTTCACCTATATCTTCAGGTAAAAAATGGAAAGATACATTACATCCCAAGTTGATAAATTGCCTGACCCACTCCATCTGCCCGGTCTCCTCTAACAGATCTTTTTAGACTGTTACTATAAATGGAGCACTGATTTAAAAAACAAAACAAAACAATAGCCAGACATGGTGACTCACACCTGTATTCCAGCACTTTGGGAGGCCAAGGTGGACAGATCACAAGGTCAGGAGTTCGAGACCAGCCTGGCCAGCATGGTGAAACCCCATCTCTACTAAAAATACAAAAATTAGCCAGGAATGGTGGCACACGCCAGAAATCCCAGCCACTTAGGAGGCTGAGGCAGGAGAATTGCTTGAACCCAGGAGGCAGAGGTTGCAGTGAGCCAAGATTGCACCACTGCACTCCAGCCTGGGCAACAGAGCGAGACTCCATCTCAAATAAATGAATAAATAAATTAAATAATGATAACAATTAAAGAAAATGTTCTGATTTGCATCACAGCCTTGAAACAATCTGTTAATTTTCTTTCTGAAAAGTTACAAGGATCTAACTATGCACAGGTATACAGTACACTTACCACATGCATGGTCTGCACCTTGTCTTTTAGAAATCAAAGAAGGCAGACTCAGAGAAGGTTTCAGTTTGAAATGGAGCTAATTTTTACACATTTTGAAAAAGCACGTAAATTTCAGCATCAGTACTTAAGCTATTCTTAAATTGAATAATCTTAGTTCTATGATCATCATTAGTCTGGTCTACTCGCTGCTACAATTTAATGATTGAAATACGTAATTGTTTTCCATAGGTATTACTTTATATTATTAGGTTACAGATGGAGGTATATGGGATTTTTATAATTCTGAAGTAACATGCCAAGCTGTTACCATTCTCTGATTTACTGTGGAGCAGCTACAAACAGCAGCCACATGGGCTGCACAAAATGAAGAGGTTGTTGAAGTCCCTTGGCCCACAGAACTGGAAAGTCAACATGAGATAGATGGGAAAACCTCTGCTTGCCCTGCCTGCAGCAACTCCTCTGGCCATTTTAGACCTGGCACTGATGGATTTCTGAGGGAGTGACATTCATGTGCCCTTGGGCAGAAACACATCATCTACTCTGAGAATTGTAAAGACTGAATGCTTTTAAGGAAAAAATCTAAGATCTTTTTTAAAAGTAGCCATTTTAAAGTT
Source organism: Colobus angolensis palliatus (assembly GCF_000951035.1). NCBI lineage: Eukaryota > Metazoa > Chordata > Mammalia > Primates > Cercopithecidae > Colobus > Colobus angolensis. Next base: position 8,808,749 of record NW_012118487.1, read on the forward strand.
TTCTTCTTTCCCAAACTATTAATATGAATATAGAGACAACTTTTCTTTAATCTGTACTTCATGTATCAACATGAAAGACATTGTTAATCTTGACTTTATAAATTCTCTAGATATAAGCATCTGATGGAAAGGTGAACTTTCTAAAACCTCAATACAGAATATTCAATACTTCCTTTCCCTCACATTGACTTCTACTTACAACAGCCACATAAAAAAAAGTCAACAAAAGCACCCCCTCCCTTGTTACACAAACTCAATATGCACTCCTCAAATATGCTACTGGGATCCTCTGATGCAATGTGAATGTTTTCAGGGATTTTCCTTAACCTCCATGGCAGTTCTAGATATATGGATTCAATCTAGAATATTCAGAAAATTTTGCTTTTGCAAAGTAGTCTTTTTCTTTCATAAAAGAGGCAATACAAATATGTAAATATAACTCAATCTCATACTCTCAATCTTAAGATATCTTAAGTGAAATTTAAACAAAAGTAATTATTGACATTTTTCTATTAGTTTAGAAAGAAAAGAAAAATATCCATATTATTCCATTATGTACAGAAATTGGCCTTTTCTATTATTATTGATATTCATAAAGAATCTCTAATTATTTATGAATTAGAACAATTCTAATTCATAACATTTTAGAGAATTCTAATTCTCTAAAATAATTTCATCTAAATGTGCAATTTGTTCATTAAAGCCTTGTTTGTAATAATAAATTTTTTTTAAAATCAAATGATTGTTTAGGGCACTGAATAAAGAAATTATGCTACTCCCCTGGAATAAATGACTTAGGATATATTTAAAAGAAAGACATGCTTTATATATACTTTTACTAGAAATGGCATTAAAGAAAGTTATAGAACAACACTGTGTTATAATCATGGTTACTGCATATTTTACACACATGCACACACACACACACACACACACACACACACACGCTTTTTTGAAACATTATGTCCCTAGATGTGAACAGTGAATATGAGTTATAGAAGTAGGAGATTTTGCTTATAATTTTTTTATTTTTCTATTTTTTAATTAAAAAATAGATATCACTGTTCTAATTGTAAAGAAATATATGTTTTAAAGTGAAGTAATAGAGACATGTCAGACTATAGCACTTTGATAGTTTTAAAGCACTGAATTTTGCTGTTTTTCAGTTAAACAAGACTGTCCACATGTTATCTGGTGTATGATTTACTAGTAAAAAGAAACAGTAAGGGTCAGGTTCCATCTTATAAGTTTCCTTGCATTATCCATTTCATCCCTCAAAACAAACTGAGGCCCGTGAATGGTTAATAAACAAGCAGATAAAAACTTACACTAACATTATTTGTCTAAGATTTAATCTTGCCTTTCTGAATCCAAATTCAATTTCTTCTCTCTACAATGTGTTAATGTTAGACATATATCTCTTTAACAGTAGAGGGAGAATAGCCAGGCATGGTGGCACAGGCCTGCAGCCCCAGCTATTAGGGGGGCTGAGGGGGAAAGATTCCATGAGCCTGGGAGGCAGAGGCTGCAGTGAGCTGAGTTCATGCCTTTGTATTTTAACCTGAAAATCTTGCAAAACAGTTAATGGAAATGAGAAAGTAGTAATTTACTCTGCTTTAGAAACATAGTTATATAAAATGATCTAGAAAAGTAAGGTTGAAATGGAATCTAAAGATTTATATAATGATCCTAGTGGAACTTGGGGATAAAGATTTTCTATGTGCTAGAGGTTTTCAAGTCTAATATTTCTTTTTCATAATTGTGAATATATTTGTTTTATACAGTGTATACCACTCATTTGTAAGTGAATTGAGAATATATTAAATTCAACCTGAGAGGATTATCTGCCTTATCATCCTTAATATTTACATAAAGGCACTGGGACTGCTTAAGCTATGATTCTCCATATGTTAGGGAAGGACAACCTCCCACACTTCTGCATAATAGTTTATAACTCCCAGCAACATTTTCAATTTTGTTTAGTTAGAGACTAAATATCCCTCAGATAAATCAGACAACAGATGGTTTCTTGGAGATGATATAGAAAAGAGAACACACCCATAAACCGAAAAGAGAGACACTTTATTTTTTATTTTTTATTTGTTTGAGACGGAGTCTTGCTCTGTCGCCCAGACTGGAGTGCAGTGGCGCGATCTCTGCTCACTGCAAGCTCCGCCTCCCGGGTTCACGTCATTCTCCTGCCTCAGCCTCCCGAGTAGCTGGAACTACAGCTGCCCACCACCTCGCCAGACTAAGTTTTTGCATTTTTAGTAGAGACGGGATTTCACCATGTTAGCCAGGATGGTCTCGATCTCCTGACCTCGTGATCCGCCCACTTCGGCCTCCCAAAGTGCTGGGATTACAGGCGTGAGCCACCATGCCAGGCCACTTTGTCATATATACATATACTTTAAGTTCTGGGATACATGTGCAGAATGTGCAGGTTTGTCACATAGATATACACATGCCATGGTGGTTTGCTGCATCCATCAACCCATAATCTACATTAGGTATTTCTCCTAATCTTATAAATTATATTCAATGATTACAGATAAGCCTAGATAATTACAGAACTTTTTATAAAAGCATTGTGGAGGTTTTCCTCAAGGCAAATAAAATAGCCATTTGGATGCCCTCACTATATTTTGTGACCCTGAGAGCTTTATTTGCAGCAGAATAAAAATATTGAATGGTAGGAAAGTTTTATTGACAGATTCTATATTAAGCAGACACCAAAAGATCTATAGACATGAGGCTTAAAATCTTTAGGATTCTTTTTATTTCCACTGGTAGAAATCCAAGTTAAATGTACAAATATTTGTTAAAAATGTTATTTAAAAATATTCCTTTAATTGATATTATTTGTTCTTCTCTGCTTTATTAAAAGAAAATCAACTTCCAAACTGTATTTTCTGCTTAGAATTACAAAACTACCCAAAATTATCAGATACTTGCAATGTAAAATTAAAGGAAACCCAATTCCTCCTCCCTCCCATCCCCCCACCAGATACCATTTTGGCATAAGAATTA
>NW_012118487.1:8812318-8812651 GCF_000951035.1 Colobus angolensis palliatus
CACTAGATGAGTCTGCATAAACAGACCTTTACTAGATAGCCTTTGTAATTTATCAGTGTCCCCATATATTTACCTTCCTTCAATTTACTGCCCCTAGAAGCTAAATCTCCTTTCTTTTACCTTGTGACATCTCCACAATTAATCACCCTTTGTTAAGCTGGGATACAAGTCCCCTGAGCTTAACTGTTTCTTTGGGTCTTTGCTTTCTACAAAATCCTCTGTGCACACACACAAAAATTAAATTATTAATTTCAAATAAAATTTGCATGTATTTTCTCCCATTAGATGCCTTTTGTCAGTCTAACTCACAAGTCCCAGGTGCACATTTGAAGA
>NW_012118487.1:8813683-8848853 GCF_000951035.1 Colobus angolensis palliatus
TTGCAGTGAGCCGAGATCCGGCCACTGCACTTCAGCCTGGGCGACAGAGCGAGACTCCGTCTCAAAAAATAAATAAATAAAAAATAAGAAGAGACACAAATACTCGCTTCTCTTTCTCTCTCCACTACGTGAAAATAAAGCAATAAAGTGGCTATCTGTAAACCAGGAAGAGGGCCCTCACTAAGAACACGACTGGGCTGCCACCTTCATGTCAGATTTCCAGCTTGGAATCGTGAAAATATTTGTTTTTTTAAGCCACCCAATCTATGATATTTTGTTGTAGCCACCCAAACTGAACAAGGCACCTAACAAAGACTGAAAAAGGTAAGAATTCTTCTTGAGGAAGCCTCTTGGATTTTCCATCTGTAGGGTCTGACTGAGAGAGAGTTGTAAGATCTGTCTTTTCTTGTTCCTTTTTAAATTTCCAATTTAGATTAACAAGGTAAAAACATTCCCATGAATTAGTTCCTTAGGTATTGCCACTTTTGTTTTCTTTGGCTGTTGCTATTGATCCATTCCCCACCAGGACAGCCGTCATTTTACTTTGCCTTTGTCTTTTGTGTCCTTTGTCATAAGGCAGGGAATCATAGTGTTCCTGAACCAAACTGAGGGTTGGGCTGCTATTTCTCGAGGCCCAGTAACAAGATGCAGATGTACTAGGGAAGAAGAGAGTTTTTATTTCTGTAACTGGTTACAGGGAGAAATCCTGGAAAATATCACCAGATCAACTCAAACTTACAAAGTTTTCCAGAGCTTATATTACCTTCTAAGCTATAAGTCTACATGTAATTGTGCATTCATCCAAAGACACAAGTGATTACCTTCTTTTAGTCTATAACTAAGATCTGAGTCTTGAAGACCTTCCTCTGGAGCCTCAGTAGGTTTACTTAATCTAAATAGGCCCAGCTGCTGGGGTGATTACCCTTATCTTGTCTCCTGCTAAATCATGGAGGTTTGGGGAGTTTCTTCAGATCCCCAGGAAACTTGTTTGTGGAAGCCTGGGGAGTTTCTTTGGATCCCCAATAAAACTTGTTTAATCCTAAATGGGTCCTGTTAAGAATTCCCTCATTATCTTGTCATGCTTCAATGCCCAAGAAAGACCCAAGCAAAACTCTGGGTGGGCTTCTGTTACATTTCAGCCTTTGTATAAGGGCACTGGCTCTATCAGTTTTTAATCTTTAACTTCACCACTCAGGCAGTACTGAGACAGTTGCTATGGAGGCCTGTGTTAGTGAGACCTGTCCTGTCATAATAGGGCAAAATGCAGAAAAGGGTTTCCAAAGCCTGTTGTTCAGCTGGCCTCACAGAGTTTATGGTTCTTACTAGATCGCTATTCATTTGGATAAATTTTGCCTGTGGACACCAATAAAACTGAAAGAGATTATTATTTTTTTTTTCTTTTGAGACGGAGTCTCTCTCCGTCGCCCAGGCTGTAGTGCAGTGGCACGATCTCAGCTCACTGCAAGCTCCGCCTCCCGGGTTCATGCCATTCTCCTGCCTCAGCCTCCCGAGTAGCTGGGATTACAAGCGCCGCCACCATGCCCGGCTAGTTTTTTGTATTTTTTAGTAGAGACGGGTTTTCACCGTGTTAGCCAGGATGGTCTCGATCTCCTGACCTCGTGATCCGCCCGTCTCGGCCTCCCAAAGTGCTGGGACTACAGGCTTGAGCCACCGCGCCCGGCCAGGAGATTATTTTTTTAACCCATTTAATGTACTGGGAGCTTGGCTGAAATCCAGTGAGAGAGCTGTCTCTGATTTTTCTACCTGCCCAGGGGCCACAGGCTGTCAGGCCTGCACCTGGTGGTTAAGAGTCAGGCTGGAAGTCTGGTGCACAAGCAGTATTATCTGTCTGACTGTGACAACACTCAGGGGAGCTTGTCTAAATCAAAGGTTCCTGCCCACACCAGTATCTCCTGCCTGATATCACAGATAAGCAGGTCTATGATTGGAGGCATCTCACTTTCATGAAAGACCAGTGACAGGAGTTTTCACACAAACACCATCCTTTCCAACTGTGACAACAACTGTCTTTACTTTCTTTTGTTATCCTTGGGAGTGACATTCTGCATCATGGAAGTTATATCTTCTGAACCGGCTCCAGGGATGTATCTTTCCTCTGTGGTTAAAAAAAAAAAAAAAATCACTTTATGCCTAGAAAGTTGCCTACAGGCCTTTCCAGAAAAAGGGCTTTTTTTCTTTGTGCTGCATTTGGTGTCTGAGTCCTTGATGATTCTACCTATTGATGACCAGATGATGGATCTTTTGACTTGGAAAAACGTTTATATTTTAAAACAATTTTTAGAGAGCTCTCATTCTAAACAAATGTCCTGTTAGGACCTATGGGAAGATCAGATTATAGGAAGAATGCAAAAAAGCATTTTGGCTAGTCTGAGGGATTCCCTCAACATAAATCGAAAAACAAAAATCAGACTTGGAACAAAAGTTAAAATCCATAACCCACTATAAGTTCCCCTTTCCAGCCTGACTCCCTATCTCTGAAACTCCAGAAGATCTTTTGGATCTCTGGAACCTGCCACAAATCCCCTCCCCAAATTTCGGCCCCACCTTTTCAACAAATTTCTTTCATTCACAATACTCCTCCAAATTCCCTAGAAAATTTTGTAAACACCCAGCTGTCCAATTTAACTTCCATTTCCTTATAAGAATTTCCCAAAGCACTGCTGCCTGACCTCCAGGCATGGGCCAAACGAGTTACTTATGCAAATGTTTATAGCCGGACACCCCAGGTACACACCACAAGGATGATTTTGCTGTCCCTTGTAACTATACCAACATTTCAGGAATCTAATCAAACTCCATCCATACCAAGCCGTCCTAGGCAATGCCCTTTGCCAATGTATCGTGGGCCCTGACTGCAAAGAATTTATATCTTCTGGATTGCAGCATATCTTTTAAATTACAAAACGTTTTTACCTCTATTTCCAGAAGATTATCTACCGTATTTAGAGAGGAGCTATAAAGATTAGTGGCCGTTTACTAATCTCACACAGGGACCTCAATTGGCTACTAAAAAGTTTGCTTCCCACCCATGAAAATACTATAGTTATATGCCAAGCCAGATGGCTTCTGTGAACCTCTTCCCAGGGGAAGCCAGTGGCCAGATCCCTTTCCGGGCACTCCAGCAGAGAGCTAGAAAACGCTCAACTTAGGGCCTCTATTCAAGACCTGATAGCAGTTATTACGGAGGCCTTTCCCCCTCAGGTAAATTGTTCTAAGGTTAAACTTTGCACTCAAAAAGAAACTAACACCCCAAGTCCTTTGTGGAAGACTTTCTACAAGCTTTCCTAAAGCACTGTATCACATACAGAGGTCTAAAGCATACAAATCTTTGAATTTTTGCCTTAGTCTGAAATCTTCTCCAAAATATAAAGGAACAAATCTAACCAAGTGTGGTTAGATGGCAGGACAACCGCTCAGCTTTATTATTAAGGCTTTTACTCAATTCTTTGAGAATATTTTGTAGGAAAGCAGGAAAAAGAAAGAAGCAAAATAGCAGTCCTTGCCTTGCAAATTGTGTTCTCACAAAAACAGAAATGTGACTGAGAATAATTGAAAGTGCTTCCAACCACAGAACCTCTCCTATTCCTCTCAAGATATTTGCAGATAATAAAAAAGCCAGGATATTGGAAGCATAAATGCCTGAAATTAAGAGAGGGAAAGTTTAAATTGCACTTTCCTTAGGCTTCAGCACCCTCAGAAGGTCCGTTTCTCCTCTTCTGTAAGACAATTTCCTTATAAACCCCACTGATTGGCATGGTCAGCCAGTCCTCTGTAGCAACTCAGACACACCATTAAAATTAAAACAGAGGATCAAGAATGCAATTTTTAAATTGACACAGTGCAACTTTTTCTACTATTCCCTCAGAGGATTTCAGTCTACTCATCACCTCTAATTCCATTTAAGCTATCTGAGTCTCTGGGCAACCTGTTTCACTGCCCACATCTCAGCACACCTCAATATCCTAAGACCTTATGAACACCCACTATGCCTTTCTACTTTCTCACACCTCACCAGTAAACCTTGTAGGTAGAAAGCAGTTGTGCAAATATCATGTCAACACCCTCATATTAATAAGAAGTGACAGGCTTACTTCCATGGCCTCACACAAAGACTCAGACTTCTTGCTTTTCCTGATGGAGACTTATCTCTAATCAAAATCCTCTGAAGGGGACTTCATCTTAAAAGTTGTCCCAATTAGTCTTTGGAGCTTGAATGCAAATAAAGTTGAACTACTACTAAGTACAGAACCTGTGCACATTTCCTGAAAAAGGAATAAACCCTTCCATTCAACAGCCTGATACCCTTTCTATGGAGATGCAAAATAAGGAATTGAACCTAAAATAGACTCCCTTTTACAGCAGGATGTTTATATTTTTGCCTCCTCATTCTGCAATACCTCAATTTTAAAAGAAGGGAGGGAAAATTTATTCAGAAGTGAATCAAATTTATTTGTGCAAGATCGAAGGGCCATAAACCCTTTAGTAATTGTTTGCCATTCTGAAGTCGCTAATCCAGTTACTATTCTTACTTCAATTCCAGCTGATGCAGCCAGGTTTACAGTAACTGACCTACGCTCAGCTTCCTTTTTTATTTTATTGCTTTAGATTTGTAAATTCTTTTTGCATATACATTTAGAGGAAGACAAGTAACATGGACTCACGTACATTGGGCTATTTGGAGGTCCCCTCAATATTTTTGCAGGTCCTTAAAGCCAACATAGACTCTGAAGCCTTTACCAAAGGCCTTGCTCTTGTTTAATATGTGGACAACTTCTTACTTTGTATTTCTTACAGAGTTCCTCCTTCGCCAAAAGGCCGTCTCTGAAAGAAGCCTCCAGGCCTCCAGAGCAAAACTCCACTGACTACAAATGACTGCTACCGACTTTTAGGACCTGAGATATTTCAAGACACTCAAAATTTACCCCCAAATGCCTTGAGTTTTTTGTCCATCTCTGTCCTCCGAATGAAGACAGAGTTATGGACATTTTTAGGGGCAGCTGGACACTGCAACCAATGGACTGCTAATTTGCTGCCCTTGCTAAACCTCTATCTGCTATCTTCCAGGATCCTGCCTCAAAGTCCATTTCTTGGCCCTCAGAAGCATTCACCACTCTTGAAGTTGCAAACTCAGCATTGTCTACAAACCCCAGCCCTCAGCTTACCCAATTTAGACAAATCTTTTCACCTATACTGCCATGAAAAAAAAGAAATGGGATGACTATAGGTATTTGAGGACAACCTTTCACCTCTCAGATACATCCTATAGCCTATTTCTCATGTCAGTCAGACCCTGTGGTATCAGGCATGCCCTCATGCCTTCATGCTGTAGCCACTCTTGTAGCCTTGACAAGCTGGTGCCCTTACACTTGGTTCCTTTGTTCACCTTTGTTTTCTCTATGCTGTGTTGGCTCTTTTAGAAGTTCATAAAACACAGCAACTTTTAACGTTGTGATAAACAACCTATGAACAGGCCTATTAACCAGGCGTCCATTATCTCACATTGCTGTGGCACTCGAAATCCAGCTGTTCTAACACCCCTCCATGGTGATGGAGAGGTCCCACTCTATTCCATGGGACTGACATGTGACTATAGGAACAGTCTCAAAGCCACAAGAAGACTGCTTAGATATTGTCTTGAACAACCCAGACCCATCTCTATTTTGTGCGGGCTCCTGTAAATGAAATGCTCATGGAAACATAATGACTGGTTAAGATGTGGCTGTCTCACATGAAATCCTTGAAACATATTCTTCGCCCAGTGTAAAGTCAGCTTACACCACAGCACTCATGAGTCCTGTGGAAACCTGTACATTGATGAAAGGACAGTCTACCCCTGTTTGCGTTGATGAGATTTGCTTTTGCAGTCTGTCATGTAGTTAGCACATTCTGAAAATCCCACAGATTCTTAACCTCTGCCAGGCTCTCAGTGCCAAACACACATATAATTGCTACTCCAATACAGGTTATCTCTCTCCTAAAATTGCTGTTGTTCCTTGTCCAGTTTATCCCAAGGAAATTGACATTGTATCTCCAGAAAATAATAAGCCTGACAAAGCTGCTAAGTACAGAGCTAAAAATGTACTTCTCTATCCCTTTACTACACAATTTATAAACCTGCTTCTATCCCCGACTGATATTATTAACTGTCAGACAAATGTCCCATAATGTGAAGAAGACAGATGGATACAAAAGGATGTCAGATAATTATCAAACTGATTAAACAATGGACTAAATAGGCTTCCTATAGCCCTCTATCTTTTGAACTTCTGGCTTGCACTTATCTTCCATCAGATAAAAATGTACCTGTTGATGGGGGATAGTTAAGGAGCTAAAAGACAATTGACTCTACACCGCCATCCACAAAAATTCTGACTAAATTATTTCCCAGTGTACTACTTGCAAATCTCATCAAATTTCTGGAGAAAACCAACATAACTGAGGAAATCTCCAAGGCTCTCACATCCCCTTGCAGTACTACAAATTGATTTCATAGCTTCATCTCCAGCTTTAGGTTCTTCTTACTGTTTGGTTGTCTGCATGGCTTGTGGCTAGACTGGAGGCTGCCCTGTAGGCATTTCAACACAAAAGTGGTAAAGAAGTTAGTAACTGAGATCTCTTTTTTTTTTTGAGATGGAGTCTCACTCTGTCACCCAGGCTGGAGTGCAATGCTGTAATCTCGGCTCACTGCAACCTCTGCCTCCTGGGTTCAAGCGATTCTCCTGCCTCAGCCTACCAGCTAGTTGTCATTACAGGCACCAGTCACCACACCCAGCTAATTTTTGTGTTTTTAGTAGAGACTGGGTTTCACCATGTTGGCCAGGCTGGTCTCAAACTCCTGACCTCAGGTGATCTGCCCACCTCAGCCTCCCAAAATGCTGGGATTACAGGCATGAGCCACCGCACTCAGCCTCCATAAAATATTGTTAACTGTCTATGTTGCCATGCCAAGCTAGACCCATATCATCACTTTTAAGACAAGTAAAAGTCTATTTCTGTAGGTGACCTGAAGTTGGAGATTTTCAGAGTCACATCCCAGTTCCAGAAGTAAAAACACCTCAAAGTAGGCAGCTCTTGATCATGGATTCAGAATTTTATCCTTACCTAGTTTCCCCCCACCCCCCCGCCCCGGATATCTTCCTCCTCCTTAAGATGGGAAAAAAACAAAACAACCTCTTTTGATCTTTGAAACAAACTCTTCCCCACTTACTTATATCTCCTATTTATTAAAAGGCTGACTAGAGAGTGCTTGTCTCAATCTATTTTATTCTCTCTCTAATCCCCCATGATGAGCTCTCCTCTGAACAGTGTCTTGCATCTATTAACTTTTCTATTCTCTCAACAAGTCAAGCACAAGCATGACACCCCTCTTTGCACCAGTTTTCCAAACTGTGGTCAAGATAACTAATCAATCTAATTGCTAGTTATGTCAACATCTAGGCAACACATGGAATAAATTTTCCTTTGTGCAGATGCCTCCCTTTCTTGTAACAGGATGGGAAAAACAGCCTTCATCACTGGACCTGCATATGAGTCCAGTGAATGATGACACTGAAATGAGTCTGCATAAAAAAAACTTACTGATAAGTTATCTTCTATTAGTTTTCCTCAGAGATACGTAACTTCCCACAGTTTTCTGCTCCATGAAACCCACAACTCTTTTCCTTTGTTTTGTTGCTTCTCCACAATTTATTTTCCTTTGTCAGGATAAGATATAAGCTCCCGAGTTTAACTACTTCTTTGGTCTTCACTTTTTATAAAAACCTATGTGCAAATTTTTTTAAAAAAGAAAACATTAGCATTTAATAAAATTTGTATGTGTTTTCTTCTGTTAACCTTTGTTATTCTAATTTGTTGGAAGTAACTGTCTAACCTAAGATAGAAGAATGTTTTTCTTCCTCTCCAAATGCATTCTAATTGGTCCAGAGGAGAGCAAAAATAGTATGAGACATTTTCCCAGCTATCCATAAACTGAAAATCTAGATGGTGAAAGGGCACATTTAGAAAAAGATATTGTGCACTAATGGAGGGTGACTCTTCATTAAAAAATCTAGTCAGCAGATGACGAACATGAGTGTCTGGTTCTTAAACGATAGACACAGCTATCACAGGTATTAGCAATAAAATAAAATATGGGCCTATGTGAGTGAGAAAGCATCTCTGGGGGAAAGGAAGATATTTTTAAGAGCAAAGATGGTGTATTGGAACATACTAATATTGAAAATTTAAGTAGTTGATTTTGAAAAAACCTATCAAATTGTTGATAAGGTGCCCTGAACATAAAGAAAATAAAAATTAGAAAAAAAAAAAAGAGAGAAGAGGGATATTTTAGTTGCCATGAAAAAAAAAAATAATAAAAAGTGTCAACTTCTGATGAAAGACTATATAAAATGAATAAAAATAAGTTACTCAGAAATCATTACTATAGGTTATTGGCTATGGAATTAGATAGCCTGCAACTATTTTGAGTAACTATCATAAAATTTAAAAAATAGAGTAAACAAACTAGAGAAGAACTTGAAATTAAAGGAACAACTTTTAAAAACGGAATATACATATGATACATTGGTAGGAAATGGCGTGACTGAAAATATAGAAGCAAAGATATCACCAAATATTCTTAGTAAGGAACTGAGAAGGTCAAACTATATCCATCTCTGGGGAACTGTGCTTTTACCTCACTACAGATAACTCAATTGATCTAGCAAATATTTTCATTTAGTTGAGCAGATATTTCTGATTTTGAAGACTTCAGTCCAGTTTTACTTAGAAAATATGGAATGCTGCATAGAATTTGGAAGACAGATATAAACTCTATGGTACACCCTTGTAGAGGTCTTTCTACACAGAGGTGTCACCACAAAGAGCCAAAATAAAGAAGAAGGGTAGACAAAAAAGAAAAATGCTCTATCTTAAATTTGGCACAGGATGGAAGATAAATGTATTTGCCCTGAGAATTTGTAGCTGCAGTTAGTCCTCGTAAAGTTTCTGTCAAAATTCATATGGCTACTATGATCCATTAAATCTCAGACTAAGGGTTCGTTATTATGTATGCCCAGAATAAGAATATTCTTGTGGAGAAATGCAATTATACCCCTTTCCTCAAACACAGAATTTCTGAAAGAAGATTCTATGACTATGAAAAAAAAAAGACTTGGGAAATAAAATCTGCATTAAAAAGACTTTCAAAGATAGGAGAGGAAATTATAAAATTATAATTTTAATTATCAACTAAAACATTAAATTTTTACAATCATAAAATTCAAATGTGAGAAAAAATTATAAAATTATAATTTGTAACATTGAAAATGCAGTATCACTTTAAGCTGCTAACTAGAGTGTGAAAAATAAAATTTGAAACTGAAAATGAATCCAAAAAGTTATTCATATAGAACAAGAGTTGCAAAGTACTTTCCATAGTACTTTCCATGGAGTCAGATGGTAAACATTTCAGATGCTGAAGAGACAAAGCTGAAAATATTCCAGGTTTGGTGGTAGACACCAATCCTCAGGCTAAGGAAGTAGATCACTTTACAGATAAGAAAAACACAACGAATTTCGCACTAGATATATCAAAATGAACCTAGAAAACATCAAAGATGAAAATAGGATGTTAAACACAAGTTGAGAAACGGACAATTCATAGGCAAGACATGACAATTAGACTAACAGCTGATTTTTAAAACAGAAACAGTAAAAGCCAGAGGTAGTAAAAGAGGAATTTTAATGTGTGGCATTAACCAACATGTTTTGCACTAGATTTCTATGAAATTGCCAGTGATTTATGAAATTGACATTAGTAATTGTCAGATTTCAATTACATTTTTCAATTTAAAAATGTGAATAAAGAATATGAGATAAAGTAATTTTCAGACAAAACAGAAAGGATTTGCAAATAAAGGGCATTCCAAAGTTTGAAATTCAGGAAGGGAACTGGATCCTAAATGGAAAGTCTGAGATAGAAAATGTAACAGACAGCAAAGACAGCAGTAAGCAGGTGGATAAATCCAAACAGACACTGGCATTTAAAAATGATGACAATGTTTAACTAGTAAAGGGGATGCAACTAAAAATGAAACACTAAAAATTATAATAATGTATAAGGTCAATGAATGTTTTAAAATATTCTAAAATACATTTTATTGTTTGAGACGTGATGACATGATTTTCTATGAACAAAAATCAAGACAATTTATCTAAGATGTGCTTGGAATAAAAGATATTGCTGGAATTAAGATTTTTATGTAAAGCTCAACAAGTTGAGAGCATTAAAATGAATGATACTTTTAATAATATTACAAATTATGTCATACAATATGCATGTGAGTCCTGTGAAAAAGATAATATAATATTACAGATATAGATTTGACTTAAACAATTAGTGATAGAAATTATATCTTAAATATGTAAATCTTCTTAAAATGTATCTGAAAATTCAGTGTAATTCTACATAAGCTTTATTTTTTGAGACATGAAGGAATTTATTCACATTTTTAAGTGGCGCAATAAAGATCCAAGAATAATACCTTTCAAGACAAAAATAATGTGAAGGAAACTATTTGTACTAGATATCAAAGTATTTTAAAAATATATAGTAACTAAGCATTTTTATAAGCAAAGTAGATAGGTAAATTTACTAATTGAATCTAATTTAGGCTTTAGAAACAATTCCAGGTTTACATGAGTCACTCGTTTTGTGGAGGAGATGATATTGCACGTGAGTGAGGAAAGGATAGACTACTAAATAAATATTTCTAGGAAAAAAATGCTTCATCCGTGAGGAAAAAAAGGAAAGGGGTTCAATTTTTTCCTCTTTACATCATATTCATATTAGTAAGTGGTATATTATTTCAGTTTTTACACTTAAATATATAAATGTAACATTGAAATGTTAAACTTTTTGAAGAGAGAAAAGAAACAAAAACAAGATGCAAAAAGCTGACAACATTGATAAATTTACCATATTAAAATTAGAAATTCTGTTCACTAAAAGATTCTGTAAGGGTGGCATATGGTGACTCATGTCTGTTTTTCTAGTACTTTGAGAAGCTGCGGCTGGAGGATCACTTGAGCCCAGGAGTTCAAGGCTGCAATGAGCTATAATTGTGCTACTGCATTCCAGCCCGGGCAAGAGTGAAAACCTATCTTTAAAAAAATTTTTAAATGTAAAAATTTAAAAATGCTATAAATTGATAGAAGGTAGAGATACTAAATAGGATAAAAATAATCACATGATTTTAATTCTAAAATTATTACAGATTTATATTTATAATATAGTTTAAATTCCTACAAGGTAATAGATTTAAAAGAAAAAAGGCAAAGTATTTATAGATATTTCAGAGAATAATGAATACTAACAAATTCCTGTGGTGAAGAAACACAAAAATATTGTTTCAACCTCGTTATTAGTTAAGGAAATTAAAAATAAAAACTCGATGAGATCCAATTTGTAATCACTGGGTGCACTTATATTAAAAATTTAACAGTATCAGGTGTTGGAAAGTTTGTGAAGAAATGAGACTTCTCATCCTCTGCTGATTGGATTACAAATTGTCACAAACTTTTTAGAAAATAATGTGACACTACTTGGTAAACCTGAAATTTCTTACTTACCCTATGTGTTATGGCCACCTTGAGGATTGAAGCTGGATCCAAAATATGGTTCAGATGTTAAGACTGATAATGTCACCCATACACATACCCAAGAAAATAGGCAAAGTTTTATCATTTATATAATGACACATTTTGGTAGACACAAGACAGACTTTCCAAGCTGATCCAAAAATAACTTGAGTGCACACAGAAACAAAATTAATTTGAGAATTTTGTGGGGTTTAGGAGGTGGGGCCAGGGTCAAGGGTTGGACTTCCCAGAAGCACCAACGGAGAAAGCACTAGTGCTTTCTTATTAGCTTGCTCAGAAAGGAACAGAAAGAGATGAGGCTTAAAAGCTGTCAGCACCAAAACATCAAAAATTGAGTCAGGTTCCATATCATATTGTGGTCCAGTCATTTTCCTCCCCTTATATACTCCAAAGAAACTCTTGCACAAAAGCCTCTGGACATACACATAAGAATTTTCATAACGGAAATAATACTATTGTTGGTTTCATATATGCTGACAAAAGACAAACAGATAAACTGTGGCAATATAATCATATAATGAAATAATATACAGCAGGATAATAGATGGACCAGTTATAATCAGCTATAAGTAAACCTCTAAAATATTAAGTAATAAAAAAACCCTAATTTTCCACCTGCATGTTTTGAAACTGGTAGATAAAATGTAATACATATGCCCATATAAAGTTTTGAGATACATATTTAGGTGTTAAGATGTAAGGAAAATCGAGGACCTCTTCAAAACAAAATTGAGCATTATAGTCAATTCTAGTGAGAAAGGATGGTAATAAGCAAGAGTGAAGGAGGTTGTCTGGAGACTTGACATCCATGAGTAGTGTTTTGACTAACATCAGCAGCACTCCCTGCAGAAGCACCTGGGAGAATCTCAGGCTTTGCTCCAGATTCCTGAATCTGAATCTGTACCTTAAAAAAAAACTCCTTATGCACAATAAAAATCTGAGAAGCAACAGCTTGAAGTATAAATTCAGTTAATTTTTTAACCTAGTTATTGCATACGTTAGTATTGGGTTTATGAATATTCGAAATTAAGTATGTCTCTTGTTTTCCTTTTGGGAATATCACTAGTTAAATGACATACCTGTTATTTGCTTTTATTTTTAGTTTACAAATTATGGCAACAAACTTTAATTTCACTACATCTTTTAAGGCTTTAAATAAAAAATAAAACTCAAAGGTCACACCACTACCATCTGAATGGACTCCCTGCTTGGCCAGAGCACTTTAAAATTTAACCTCAAAGACTGTCTTGGGCCAAGATAGGAAGTGGGGGTCGGCCATGCCTCCTTATACCCCTCCAGCTTAACATCAACTCAGACCTTAAATCTGTTAAGAAACATTTACAATCTGCCGGGCGCGGTGGCTCAAGCCTGTAATCCCAGCACTTTGGGAGGCCGAGACGGGCGGATCACGAGGTCAGGAGATCGAGACCATCCTGGCTAACACGGTGAAACCCCGTCTCTACTAAAAAATACAAAAAAACTAGCCGGGCGACGTGGCGGGCGCCTGTAGTCCCAGCTGCTTGGGAGGCTGAGGCAGGAGAATGGCGTGAACCCGGGAGGCGGAGCTTGCAGTGAACTGAGATCCGGCCACTGCACTCCAGCCTCGGTGACAGAGCAAGACTCCGTCTCAAAAAAAAAAAAAAAAAAGAAGAAAAAGAAACATTTACAATCTGCTCTCTCTGTAGCCGGCTGCTTAGAGGCTTCATCTGCATGAGAAAACCTTGATCTCCACCATCCCTTATCTTAACCCAGATATTCTTTGCTACTGATAATAGCTGTTTCAACCCATTGCCAATCAGAATATGTTTAAATCTACCTATGACCTGGAAGACCCCCGCCCCCGACTTCGAGTTATCCCACCCTTTCAAACTAAACTAATGTAAATCTTACATGTATTGATTGCTCCCTAAACTGTACAAAAGCAAGCTGTACCCCAACCACCTTGGTCACATGTCATCAGGACCTCCTGAGACTGTCATGGGAGTGTTCCTAACCTTGAAAAAATAAACTTTCTGAATTGATTGAGGTTTGTCTCAGATACATTTTGGTCTACAAGGCACATGTGGGGGTGTTTCCATATTATGGAAAAATACCATTGTTTCCAAAGCATTTCAACATCTAGTAATGAAGTTTTCAATAACAAATATGTTACTGGCACATACTATTTTTGGTGCAAGCATTATGACATGCATTTATATTACAAATAATTAAATCATATTTTTGTGCCTAATGTTTTCCTACTCGAGCATTTCTAGATTATTTTATTTTATACTGTATTTATTAGGTCATTCTTGCATGGTTATAAAGAAATACCTGAGACTGGGTAATTTACAAGAAAAGAGGTTGAATTGGCTATGCAGAAAGCATGGTGGCATCTGCTTCTGGGGAGGCCTCAAGGAGCTTCCAATTATGGTGGAAACCAAAGCGGGAACCAGGCATCTGACATGCTACGGGTTGGAGCAAAAAGTGGAGGTGGAGGGGTGCTACACACGTATAGATGAACAGGTCTCACAAGAACTCATTCACTGTTGTGTGGGCAGTACCAAGAGGATGGTTGGAAACCATTCAGGATCCATGATCCAACCGCCTCCCAGCAGGCCCCACCTCCAACGCTGGGGACTATAATTTGACATGAAATTTCTTGGGAACACAGTTCCAAACCATATCATATACTTTATCACTTTTCATTAGCATATAATCTGTAGTTTAAATAGTTTAAAATAATTTTAAAATCATGTAAGAATTAGAACTGATAATAAATTATTTAATTATTCTGATATCACTGCTAAACTATAGACCTTTAAAAAATGTCATTATTCCCAGCAAACTTCTAAATATAATGCTCAGGTCCATTAAAATATGGCCACAACTTCCATTCCTGGTTTTATCTTCTGGTAGGGGGAAAAGCACCCCATATTCTGATTTAGATATTAAAATACCTGAACCTCTCTTGACTTACTTCTTTTATTCCGAGATTATTTTTCATATGCTACTCCCTCTCCATAGAATAATCCATTCCCCTGACTCTGACTTTCATTCTCTACTCAAAAACTAGCTTTTTCTGATGTCTCTCTGGATACTTCCATTCAGAAATAAATTATCTTTTTATATGCTTTTACCAATAGTGTGATTAAATCTCTTTCAATACTTACATTGTGTCTGACATTATTGAATATGTGTTATTTCCCCTCAAATAAAATCCTTGAGAAAAGGGACCACATTTTATTCATTTTAATAACCTCATTACACCTACTGTGCCCTTGTAAATTTTTAATACATTTCAGCATAAATTTCTACTGATGGAATACCACAAATTTCTTATCTAATATGAGAAGCATAGACAATGAGAAATTCGTTGTTCTGTCTGACATAGAACATTGGTTTACTTGGGCTTCTTATTTTAATATTTGGTTTCTACATAGAAGAAAACAAGGCATCACTTCACTCAGTGTAGCACAGTATTTCTGTTTGGTGGTCTATGTGTTTGTTTTTGTTTTTTTGTTTTGTTTTGTTTTTTTAGATAAAACCTCGCTCTGTTGCCCGGGCTGGAGTGCAATGGTGCTATCTTGGCTCACTGCAACCTCCGCCTCCTGGGCTCAAGCGATTATCCTGCCTCAGCCTCATGAGTAGCTGGCATACCGGTGTGCACCACCATTCCCAGCTAATTTTTGTTTGTTTTGTTTTGTTTTGTTTTGTTTTGTTTTCAGGAGAGATGGGCTTTCACTGTGTTGGCCAGGCTGGTCTTGAACTCTTGACCTCAGGTGATTCACCCACCTCGGCCTCCCAAAGTGCTGGGATTACAGGCATGAGCCACTGCACCTCTGTTGATAGCATCACACCAAGACTAAGGTCCCACTCCATGTCCCCCTTTCTATGTGCAAAAGCCATGTTATTTCCTTACTTACTACATGAGCCCTCGGGGTGTTAACAGTGTCTGGCTGTTACTAGTTTGTGTATGTTGTGACCTCCCTTATTCCCTTAACAATGCTCACTCATATGAATTCAAGATTTTTCAAACATAATTTTTATGTATTTTGAGTGGCATCATCTATCTAGGTGTCTTAGTTTACTTGTGATGCTGTAATAGAATACCCCACCCTGGGTAATTTATAAACAATAGATATTATTTCTCACAGCTCTGGAGATTGAGAAGTCATAGAGCAAGGGGCTGGCATCTGTTGCTGCGTCATAACATGGTGGAAGGCATCATAGGGGCAAAGAAGAAAGGGAAGGGGGTCAAGCTCATATTCTTATAGGAAACCCACTCCCAGGATAACGGCATTAATTCGTCCATGAGGACAAAATCCTCATGATCTAATCTCCTCTTTAAGGTCCCACATCTCAATACTGTTACTTTGGAGATTAACTTTCCAGTGCATGAACTGTGGGGGGGGAGGGGTGCATGTTTAAACCATATCACTATAATTGATTGACATGAGTGACTCATATCATCTAAGACTCTTTATTCCATATTATGTGTCTGAGGGCTGAAACATCCTTCTGGAGGTAAAATTCAGGACTTGCTATTTTCATGATGCTGGGTATTTTTAAACACATAAAATGGAAAGGGATATCTAGAGAAACACTACACTTGGCTGATTACTATATTAATAGACACTGCTAGATATAAAGTTGTTCTTAATGAAAAATGCCATTTTAATTATGTCAACATGTTGCTTTTCAAGTATATTCTGTAGTCATTGTGCTAAAATGGAAAAAGAAAAGTGTGACCATAGAATTTATTCTTACTAAAGAACAGAAACCCTCAGGGTTAATATCAGCCTCGGTGCTCCCTTACTTCCAGGATTATGTTTTTTGCTTTGATTTAGTTATTGCATGTCATTTACATTTTGTTAATTCATTTGTGGATTACAGAGTTTTTGGCTGGATTTTATCCATGATTTATTAATTTTGATTGAGAAAATCTTACAAGCTACTATCCTTCTAGAAATAAAAAGTGTGACTGTTAGTTTTTCACCTTTGTATCTCCCAGTACTTAGCATGAGTAAAGCTCATAATAAACAGCTCAATACATACGTTATATGAATACCTGTATAAATCCTCTCTGTGGTTAAGCTCATAATCCTTAGTAATTCTTAAACTAGCTGATGAAACCTCACACCTTTGTCTATATGTGACACCCCAGTCGCTATAAGATAAAACACTGCTAAGACTTCTGAGACTTTGTCTATTCCCTCGTGTAACTTTCATAATCACAGTAGTCACTGAACAACAAAGACCCCTAAAACCTTGTAGCTATTTCAAATGAACAAAGAGAGATTTTTATGGGTTTCTCAAGCCAGCACTTATAATTAGGAACTTCCCATTATGCAAGACAAAAACATAGGATTTCTAGACTTGACTTAGACGTGCTTCAAAGAGATAAGAGGGCAGAATAATTTCCACAACTGCTTGGCCCGAAGCAAAATTTCTAAGCCTGACTTCTCATAACAACTAGTCAATTGTGGACAGAAATGCAAAAATAATAAGCTAAGTCAAAGGGTGATCTTTCTCTTCTTAAGTAAAAAAGAGCGCATGATTCACTGTTTAAGATTTCTAATGTGAATTCAGGGCATGCTTTCCTCTTCTCATTTTGAATAATTGAGATACTACTGATCGATGATGTAAATCACATCTGGGATAGAAATATAATGCTTGTCATTGTAAAAAATGTATTGTCCTTATTGAATATTTTATATATTTATAATTTTAATTTACTTAATAAAGTAATTTTATTCAGAGTGTTTGGTAAAGGAAAAAAAGTGTACCTTTGCCACTCATGACAATTTTTAAGAAGTTTTTTTTAAAAAATAAAGCTTTTGGCCTGAGGCTGTATAATGGCAAATTTCCAGATGAAAGGTGAAATATTCTTCATTCTCAGAACATGGAAATTGAGATATAAAAGGAGATCTTTTTGCAGCTGTAACTACACCTGTCACTGCATGTGACACATATAATGAGTGTGGTTCCCCCAGGTCCCAGGGAAAATGAAATAGAAACCTCAAGAGATTTTATCATGTATATAAAACTTAAAAGGTTGACAGGTATTTTTCTCGAATGTGTGTATTTTTTGTATTCTCCGTTATGATTTTTCATTCAGCATTGTTATCATTAATAATGTCATTTATTACAAACAAAAGTGCTGTCGAACAGCGCTGTCCAACAGAAATAGAATGTGAACCACACATATATGACTCCTATGTGTAATTTTTAATTAAATGTATCTTCTTAAATTTAAGAATTTCTTTAAATTTAAATAAATTAAATTTTAAAACTAGTTTCAAAACTAAATAAATTACAAAAAAGAGAAAACTAATTTTAATAATATATATTATTTAACTCTATATACTTAAATATAATATTATTTTACTATGTATCCAGTCTGAAATATTAATTATATTTTGTTTTATTTTTATGAAATAAGACTTTTATTTTTATGAAACAATTAGCATGTGTTTTACACCACTTACAGCATGTCCCAATTCAACTAACTGCGTTTAATAGCCACATGTGGATACTGGTTACTATTGCATGGTGTAGTCCTTGTGAATGCGGAATATTTATTCAGACTGAGTCACTGCAGTGTGTAATTACTGACATTATCCACGTCTTGTCGTTACACGTGCTTTAATAGAGATGTGACAACATAGCGAAAACACTCATAAAATTTTGAACTCAGTTTGCCGTGAATTTATATTTCAGTTCCAGTATTTTCTATAAATAATGTTGCAGATTTTATTTTAATAAATTAATCTTCAGATTCTTTTTAAAAATGTGATGTTAATTAAGCTTTATCATGTGGAAACTTGCAAATTACATTTGATAATTTATATAAAATGTCTAGTATAAATTAATGACATACAATTAACATTATTAAATTAACAATTATTAAATAAATTATATTTCCCATATAAGGCTAATTATTTTCCAATGTCATTACAGATAGTTTTTGTCATTGTTTTGGGGGAAACCATTTCCTAATAACAGGTAAACAGCAGAGTGAATCTAACTTAAGAAGATAAAAAATAATCCTTATTAGACCACACTCATCTCCACTTCAGTACCTGTGTAAATTGTAAAAATAAATGAGCATAGATCAAGAATGATAAGCCAACATCTTTTTCAAGATGACCATTTAATTACCTTCAATAATTTGATTATGACTTTTATAGAGAATGATGTCATACATGCATACATAGGTAACACAAATGAATTTCAATTTTTTAAAAATAAATTTCTCTTTCAAGCACTTTTCTTCAGGAATTTTTTTTAAATAATAAGTTTTGAGTATTTAAAATATGAAGATGAAATAATTGATTGGATGGATGATTTTCAACATTTTTTCTAGATGTGTTATTTGATGATTAGGTAATTATATGCTTTAAATTAACCTAATTTATCAAAAAGGGGTCATGTAACACACAGAGGAAAAAGGCTGTATTCCAAGTATTTTAAGACAGATCAGTTGAGAAAATCTGGGAATGATTTTATTTGTTTTATTTCCTCACTTTACTAGACATCTATTCTTCACTATAGTTTCCATTTCACTGCAGTTGGATTTAAGGGTTCGACTTATCTCAGGTTGGTTTTATGAATAGCCTAAAATACTCTTGCATTTGTTTCAATAGATGTATAACTCAAAGATTTGTCCAGTTTGCTGCCCTCTTCCTGAACAACCTTGTAAATGAAATAAACCACATTATAATGAATAACAACAAATAAAATTAACCAAAACTTCATATACACCTAATTTTGTGTTCAACCCTTTTACAGAATTAGACATGGGGGGAGAAGACAAGTGTGATAGAGACAAGTGTGCTAGAAACAGGAAACCACTCACAGAGCCCTGGGTGACAAGCAAAGAAGGAAATCAGTAAACCTTCACTCATCATAATCGTATCCATTATTGATGATAAACCTGCCTTTAAATTAAGACATTGGAGACTCTGTGTCAAAACACATCGTTCAAATAGTTAAA
This sequence comes from Colobus angolensis palliatus, assembly GCF_000951035.1. NCBI lineage: Eukaryota > Metazoa > Chordata > Mammalia > Primates > Cercopithecidae > Colobus > Colobus angolensis. Next base: position 8,833,323 of record NW_012118487.1, read on the forward strand.
AGAAACTTTACCAATTTGAACAGGAAGCCTGTGCAATCATTTATATGTTTAAAAGAAAAAAAAATGTACTGCAAAGTTCCAAAGATTTGATAAACACAGTGGAGACTGATTATTCTTGCCTTCATTAAAAGTATTCCAAATCAAGACAAGATGTGCCTTGGGAAACTACTCATTATTAGAGTCTTTATTTATTTTTCCCTTTGGGAAGCTGTAGGGTATTCAGTGAAGCAAAGAAAGAAAGATGGGGGGTTTTCAGAGAGAAACTTAAAGGCATGATTTTAATTTAGTGCCTAATAAAATACTTAGAAAACATTAAATTTACATCTTTAGAAGTTCTTTTCTGTTTAATATATTTGAATAAAGTCATCTTAGAACAATTAATATAGAAAATATATTATTTTAATATGAAATAAACTATAGCAAGCCCCAAAATTTTGTGATATTTAAAAGTACACCTATATTCCCAAGAAAGTAATGTTTTAGAAGCATTGTTGAAAAAACGTACTTATGAAACGGCAAAACATGTCATTAGGTATGATTAAAATGGGGTACTTTATTTTGCACAAACAAACATGGTCTTGAGATGGTGAGTTGAACAGGTTCAATTTTGTTTTATGAACTTGTAAAAAAAAATCAATTAGTCCTGAACTTTCTAATAAGCATAATTTATATTTGCTGAATGAAATAGAATTTAAACTATCTGTTTAAAGGAGTTTTACCTGTTCGAATTGATTTGAGTTGTTATATCAGTGCTTAAATCTGCTTTTTGGTATTTATATCACAAAAAATATAATTGTCATCCTAAACAGTGGTTTGTTTTGACATTTAGGAATTGTGCCATGCGGTATTGAAGGACGTTAAAAATGATGATCCTTTCATGTATTTAAGGTATAGGAGGGGTCTCCAACCCCCAAGCCACTAACCAGTACCAGTCCATGGCCTGTTAGGAACCAGTTACACAGCAAAGGTGAGCAGTGGGCTAACTAGCACTACTGAGCTCTGTCTCCTGTCACCTCAGCGGGGGCAGTACATTCTCATAGGAGCACGAACCCTGTTGCGAACTGTGCATGTGAGGAGGGATCTAGGATGTGTGCTCCTTATGAGAATCTAACTAATGCCTGATGATCTGAGGTGGAACAGCTTCATCAGGAAACCATACCCTCCCCCCATCACACCCCCCACTCCCATCCCCATCCATGGAAAAATTGTCTTCCAGGAAACTGGTCCCTGGTGCCAAAAGACAAAAAGTTTGCGGGGACTGCTGAGGAGCGGAACTACGACTTAGCATTTGTAGTTCGTATATTGGGATGGCACATGATATGATATCAAGGAATTCGATTTAGCTAGTTTCATACATAAGTACGTATGATAGTAATAATGACTCCATTCAGATCAAATTATGATTGTTTTTGTTTTGGTAACACATTAGATGCTCTAAACATCCATGACCACATTTAGGAGTGCTCTGCTCTTTTCCACTCTCAGGTTGCTTATGCCTGTCTCTGTCTTGTTGTCACACAGCTCCCACTAGCCACCTAAATGAAGTAATCAGATTGAGGGAATCGTGGAGATTACTGAACGTAATGTATCGATCGCCACTCAATTCAGTAAGAACTTGCTGAAGCGTAGTCATATCATCTTGGAACATGTCGGAGAATGGAATTAATGTCAGAGATTTAGGGACCCCATAGATTCATAGGCAGATCTTTAATAGAAGATAGTGCTTGTACTCTTTATTACATAATGCAAACACAAACTCTGCAGCTAGAAAACAGTTCTCCACTTTCTTTTATTTTATTTAACAAATATTCCCGAGTACATTGGAAATAGGACACATCTAGGTTGGTTATTTTTATATAACTAAAAGTCAAGAAGCCCAGGCAAGAAACAAGGTACTCTTGAATTTAATTCGACTTATAAAATCTTTTGGTGTAATTGTCATAAGTTAAAAGAAATGATGGGAATGTATACATGGCACTTAAACATAATTCATTAAGGTTCAATCCCACTGTTCCTCTAACTTGCTTCATAAAAGTTGCCCGCAATCCCCACATTGCTGAATTCAGTGGTCTTTTATTGCTCCTCCTCCTGCTTGGCCTACCAGCAACATCTAACAACGTCTCACTCTTCTCCTCAGACTTTCCTCACTCAGGTTCTGTCTCCAGTAAGTTCCCATTCGCTTGAGCTTCCTTGTGTTTCTCTAGTTGTTGTTTTCCACTTTTCTTTCCTGATTTCTCCTTTTATTCCCAAAGATGAGGTCCACATCCTGTTTTCTCAGTGTCTTCACTGATTCCGTTGAAAATCTGTTTAAGTTTTGAGGCATTTGATACCATCTATGGGATAACTCTCACATATTTAACTCCAAGCACATCTTATTCCAAAATTCTAAACTCATATCCAGCAGCATTCTTGATTACTTCATCTTGGTTGTCTAATAGATAAAAACAAACGATCCCTTAACTTCACTCCCGTTCTTCCCAATTTATTCTACCCACTATTTTACTTATACTCATTGATGACAATCCACATTCCTGTTGCTCAAGCTAACAATCTGGCAGAATCTTTCTTGTCCCTTCTTACAGCCCATCTTCTATGTGCAGGGAAATATCTTGTGTAATACCTGGAATCCAAGCATTTCTCACCACATCTACTGCAATCAGCCTCCTCTGCTTTGTCCTCATCTGTTGCTTGGATTACTGCCATTACCTCCAGCTGTGCTAACTGCTTCTACCCTTTCCTTCCTCCAGCCTATTTGCAAGACAGCAGCCAGAGTGCTCTTTTTAAAACAATCACTAAATACATCATTCCTCTGCATTCAAGCCTTGGGAATAAATAACTTCCCATTCCACTCTGTGTAAAAGCTTATTTCTTAACACTGGTCAGCAAGGCCCATGAGCTCACTTCCCCTGTTACCACTCTGGCTTTATCCTATTTCACCTCCAACTGAGATCATTAATACATGCAACACTATGCCCAGCTAACTTTTGTATTTTTAGTACAGACAGTTTCACCATGTTGGCCAGGCTGGTCTTGAACTCCGGATCTCAAGGAATCCTCCTGCCTCGGCCTCCGAAAGTGTTGAAATTGCAGGTGTGAGCCGTCACTCCCAGCCTCCATCTTTCAAATCGCAGGCTAACGGTCATCTCCTCAGACAGTCCTAGCTGACCCTGTATGCTGAGTCATCTCCTGCCTCACTGTGCCCATGGTGCCCCTTCTACTACAGGTTGAGAATTCATTATCGAAAATGCTCAGAATTAGAAGCGTTTTGGATTTTGGAGTTGCTTGGGTTTTGGAATATTTGCATATACATAAGATATCCTAAGGATAGGAGCCTAGTCTAAACTTAAATTCATTTATGTTTCATATGCACCTTATACATTTAGCCTGAAGGTAATTTTATACCATATTTTTAATAATTGTGTGCATGAAACAAAGTTTTGACTGTGTTTTGACTATGATCTATCACACGAAGTCTGGCATGGAATTATCCACTTATGACCTCAGGTTAGCACTCGAAATGTTTTAGATTTTAGAGCATTTTGGATTTTGCAGCATTTTGCATTTCGAGATTAGGTTACTCAACCTGTACATTGATTAATTTATTATTTTTTATAGCAATTATTACCAGCTAAATTTACCTCAGTATCCATGCTTATTTTCCACACTGCCTTCTAGAATAAAAATGCCATAGAGAATATGTTCTCTATCCCAAAAGAAAAGGAAATGTTTAAGTAAAGTGTGGTTTAATAAACACAGAATCTAGAGATGACAGTTTGACTCTCATGTGTGGGATGGGTTGGGAAGATATTTAATGAAAGATACCAAATTCTTGTTACATGTCTTAGGCTAGGTACCTGACATTTACTTCAGACTTACTAAATGTAAGTTGTCACTGTTGTGATGATGAAGATTCTAATGATGAAGAAGGAGGAGAAGGAAGAAGGAGATGGAAAACTATATATATGGAGAAACCAGTTCATGAGGTGAAAAGGCCTCAGTAGGTTGCCTGCAGTGGAAGAGAAAAACAACAATCAGAGTAAACCATGTAAGGAAATCGTATAAAAGGATGGATATAAAAATGCATTAAGATGAATAAACTAGGTTTGAATCCCAAATTTATCACTTATTTATATGACCTTGGGTCATTTACTTAAATTATGAGTAAGTAAATTATAACTGAGTAATAATTTTCATCTTGAAAATGTTCTAATTATGTGATGACTTAGTATAATTTCTTATAATTCTAGGGATTAACTGGGCTCTGCTGCATGGTTTTCACCTAGGGTACTCATGAAGCCACAGTTGAATAATGAGTGGAGCTGTGGTTATCTGAATGCTCCTTTGCGTCTCTTCATTGTACCTTGAACTTCTTCACAGTATGGTAGTCTCAGAGATGTGAAATCCTTCCATGCCAGCTACCTTCACACAGAGCAAACTTTCCAAGAGACCCAGGTGGCTGCTGTCTCAGAAGTCTCAGAACAGCAATTTGTCAATAATAGGTATTAAAGTGTTATTTAAAAAGCAGTTAATTTCATGACAATCTCAAAGACATTATTTTCATCAATTTTGTATATTCCTTTCTGTAGGCCAGTAAGGTTCTTTGTTTCTCAATCTATTATCTCTTTTATTTCACAAAGAGCAATCACAATTCTCTTTGAGAGTTATTACTCTATTTTTAAGGAGAGTTATAATTTTGGAGTTTCCAATTTCTCTATCTATTTTGATTTATTCAGCCAATAAATAGGTCAGTCATTTGCTTTAGTCAATTTTCTTTCTACGCTCTTTCTTTAGTGTAAGGTTAATAAATATCAAGTCTGAAATGAAAATTACTTCAGAATTCAGAAACAGAGATGAGACATTTAAGTAAGGTGTAAGTTTAAGGGAAGCCATGTGGAATAACTACTAATACATGCAAAAAATTTTAACTGTTTCCCAATGAATGGAGTATGGGATAATATGACATTTCATACAGAATTCAGTATAAATAAAAACACCTCCACAATTTCCAAAAGTCTCTTCCTTAACTTTTTTGAATTAAAATGAATTTTTTCACAAGTTTAATTTTCTGCATGATCCAAAGGAAGAAATATATTTAGCAACTTCAGTTTATATTTTTTGTAGGCTTAACTTCTTCCATATTTGCAAATGGAACATCCTCAATATATATAAAATGATACATGGGAGGTGGTGTAGGCTGGATAATGGCTACCCAAAGATATCAAGTCTTACTGCTTGCAACCTGTAAGTGTTAATTAATTAGGAGAAATGGTCTTTGCAGGTGTGATTGAGTTAAGGATCTTGACCTAGGGAGATTACACTGGATTATCTGAATAATCCATCGATCCAGTCACTAGTGCCTTTATAAGACACTCATAAGATAAAAGAATAGAGAACTTTGACACACAAACTCACAGGGGAGAGCCTCTCTAAAGATGGAGGCAGATATTGGAGTGGTGCATCCACAAGCTAAGCAGAGACAGAGAATGCTGGCAGCCACCAGAAGTTAGAGGCAGCAAGAACCAGTGTCTCCCCTAGAGCTTCTAGAGAGAGCACTGCCTTGCAATACCTTGATTTCAGATTTCTGCCCTCCAGAACTGTGAGAGAATAAATATTCCTGTTGTTTTAAGCCATTAAGTTTCTGATTGTTTGGTACAGCAAACACAGGAGCCTAACCCAGGAGGAAAATATGTTGGTATGTGGAAGAAATTAAAATAGAAAATAGAGGAAACCTTTATGATGCCTGGATTTGGGGGGGAAAAAAAAGGAAACCATATCCTATTAAACTGTGTAATTTTTATTTTATTTATTTATTTATTTTATTTTAATTAATTGTTATTATTATTTTTTTGAGATGGAGTCTGGCTCTGTCGCCCAGGCTGGAGTGCAGTGGTGCGATCTCGGCTCACTGCATGCTCCACCTCCTGGGTTCATGCCTTTCTCCTGCCTCAGCCTCCCAAGTAGCTGGGACTACAGGCGTGTGCCACCACACCCGACTAATTTTTATGTGTTTTTAGTAGAGACGGGGTTTCACCCTGTTAGTCGGGATGGTGTCGGTCTCCTGACCTCATGATCCTCCCGCCTTGGCCTCCCAAAGTGCTGGGATTACAGGCGTGAGCCACTGTATTTTATGTTTCTATTAAAAAAAAAGGTTGTGTAATGTTGAGCAACTTAATGAAATTCACTGAGCATTTGCATTTTCTTATTCTGATCTGTTTAACTTATTTGGCAAGTTTTGTAGGAGGTTTAAGTGAGATTACCTATCTGGCACACAGTAGCTGTTAAATTAAATACGCAAGAGGTCTTTAGCCTGAGGCTGTCTCCTTACTTAGGGTTACTAATTAACGAAGAGCAATTTGACTTAGCACATTAACAAACCAAAACCTAATTTAGGAATACATGTTGCTGGGGGTTTCCCCAGAATATCCAGTTTTCAGTGAATCAACAACAGTCATGCTTCAGCCAATCACAGGCAGCCAACTAATCACACCATGCACAATTAAGATGGAAGCCTTGCTGCAGCGTATAAGGCGGGTTCTCTACTTTGCTTCCAAGGCTCACTGCTTACACGCTGGGCAGAGCCATCTGAACGTCTTCTGGTTCCGAGTGCTGACTGATTCGTTAATTGTTCTTTTTCTCAAAAAACTCTGCTAAATTTGCCTAAAGTTTTTCTTTTAACATACCTAATAAAAAATTTCTCTTGACTTACTGTTTTATTCTATCCAGGCTAGGTTTTTCTCCCTAATAAGACAGAGAATGCAGCTATGGTATTAAAATTATTTACCTTCTTCATAAACATGATTGATTTTATGTAATACTCAATTCATAACCTTACCAAAAGAATGTAATTATGCGTCATAACTGTTATTTTTTATAGCAAGCACCTTAGTGTTTATTCTTTCAGGACAGTATACTGTGGGTCCCTTGTAAACTACTAGATAAAGTTGTCTGTAAGGTGAGGCTGCTGCCAGAGTTTCCTGGTTAAAAATAACATCTTGATAATAAGGTATTATTCTTTCCTTTCGTAATTAGTCAATACTTTCATCGAATTTCAAATTCAAATCTAAAGCATAAATATCTTAATCCTAATACCATCAGGTATAGGGTAACCTCGATGGAACAATTTGTATTTCAAAAAATCCATGGAATATATTTCTTAATCTGAACATTCACCAGTGAGCATGCGTTTTTTTTGTGTGTTGTTTTGTTTTGTTTTTTTGAGACGGAGGCTCGCTCTGTCACCCAGACTGGAGTGCAGTGGCACCATCTCGGCTCTCTGCAAGCTCTGCCTCCTGGGTTCATGCCATTCTCCTGCCTCAGCCTCGAGCATGCGTTTTTAAAATTGCTGAGGTAAATCAACATTTTAGATAACTCAACAATTGTGAGAATATACGAATGAACTTATATTGCAGCTTACATTCTTCTAGTTAAATCAATCTTGTAAAATTAATATTTTGTCATTTTAACATCAATCTATTTGTGTCTACGGTCAAACTGGGTCAAAACCATAAGGAAATATGTTCAAAATAATATAGGCAACTTTTAATTGAAGTATTCTAGTTCTACTGGTTTTTTTTTTTTCTTATTGCACTAGTATATTAGTTTATATAAACTAAACAGACATAGCATATTCATAGGTATATTAGCAAACCACTTGCTTTTATATCCAGTAGTGTCATAAAATATACCCAACATATTTAAAGTCTCTTTCCTCCAGGTCATCCACACTATTTCTAGTGCCGCTCTAGAAGCTAAAATAATAAATTATGCCACCAATAAAAACTCAGTGAATATCTACAAACACAGAATCAGATCACATCCAATTTCCTTTAAAAATTTAAGTTTTTTAAGTGCAAACTGAAATGCAAACCAAAGTTCTTTTTTAGGTTTAAACAAGAACTTGGTTAAGTGTTTAGCCATAATTATTGAGGGGAAAACTATGGGTGTAACTTGCAAAAATATTTATGTTAAAAAATAGAGAAAAAATGACTTTTTTTTTTTTTTTTACTTTTAATTAGGGAATCAGAAGAATAAGAAGTAAAAACATTTCGAATAAAGAGGAAAAAGTCCCACTACACAGTAGATTTCTGTTTTCTTTCTTACAATGAGAACAAACGTGTAAACTAAATTATAATTAAAAGCATGCTACTAAAATTGATATAAATTAGTTCAGGTTTTCAGAAAACATCATATGAGATGTTTTTATTCATTGCATATATTCTACTTATTAATAGAATTCAGGGAAACAAATTTAAAGAACCATTTTAATGATCTATCCCTATATAGCAATTAATTGAAGCTACTCATCTTCAAGGGTATAAAAAAGATACTTTGTTCTTCTAGTTAGCTAGAGACCAAACAAATTAGTTACCCTTAGTTCATATTTCTTCTGAACCAGAGTAATGTGCTAATGCATTTCTTCTGTTGGTAGAAAAAAAAAAGGGAAAGAAATATTCAGTTTAGCTCAGGCCCTGCCATATATTTTTCTCCAAAGCATAGCAATTAGCTTTAAAAGGAAAAATAGTTTAGGTAAACTAACTTTAAGAACTCTAACAGCGTCTGTAATAAACAGTGGTTATAATAAAACAAAATTAAGCTCTAAGTTCCAGTCGGAAACAAAGAAAGTTATTTTTTAAACTTTTTAAAATAATAAGAATTTAGCACTTTGGGAGGCTGAGGTGGGCGGATCACCTGAGGTCAGGAGTTCGAGACCAGCCTGACCAATATGGGGAAACCCCATCTCTACTAAAAATACACATAAAAAATGAGTCAGGTACGGTGGTGAGCACCTGTAATCCTAGCTACTTGGGAGACTGAAGCAGGAGAATTGCATGCACCTGGGAGGTGGAGATTGCAGTGAGTCAAGATTGTGCCATTGCACATCAGCCTGGGCAACAAGTGTGAGACTCCATCTCAAAAAAAGAAAATAAAGAATTTAGAATTTCTAAGACAAACCATTGTTCCTTTGTATCTAAATTCTGGTCAGTGCAAGATGTTGTAGACCTTTTTCTCCCTGCTTCTTCCCACTCAGTACAATTCTAAACACAGGAAATAATGTGAGACATGACCACGGGAGAATGGTGAAAGGAAGAGGGAGGAAGTTCACTGTGTAGGAACCTCAGAATTAAGAAAAGAAGAAAGTGTCAGGACATCTTAAGATCTTTCAACCAGGAGCAGAAAGCAACCTATATCTCAAGTTTCTTGACTCCCAAAGTAGCAACAGAAGGCAGCCCCGAACGGTTTATTTCTACCCTGGATTCAATAGGAGTCTTACCCACAGCAGCTAGGCAAAGGAGTTCAATCTGGGACTGCTAGCAATATGTGGCCAGAATATCAGGTTAAAAGTCTTTCCACTCACAGCCTGAGACCTTCTTTTCCAGCCAGAGATATTGGGTGACTATGGATATCTGCAAGGTGTACCTTGCCACAGAAAACACCTGAAAAGCCTGTTGGTTCCCTTGGTGCTGAGAATCCTCCTCGCCACTGAGAAATACCAGGTTGCTGAGGGCACCTGCTAGAGGATGTTGTCAGAGCAAGCGCTGTGACTGAGGAAGCCCCTTCATCCTTTTGGGCCTGAGCCTTTTCTAACCTGTGGAGACACACTTGGGCAGCAAAGTGGCACCGGCAAAGGAGATTCCACAAGAAACCCCAGTCTAAGCAGCAGTCCCTCATCCACAAAAAGTGGGTATCCAGCTCCAAAAAGTGCCCGGCCTGAGAAATACTCTTCTCCACCAGTCATGGAACTCCCTTCTTCACTCACAGATACTGCTTAAACTGGCAGCAAGAGGAATCCTGCCACAACAAGTCACCTAGACTGGGGAACTTTTTATTCTTGTGGCCCAGAGACTTGCTTCCCATACCTAGAGGAACCAGTCTATCTCACCTGGCAAATCACCTTTGACTACCTAACGCAGCAATTAGTGGGGACCAGTAGGAACCCCAGTAGTATCAGGTAAACTACACAGAAAAAATAACACCACAAAGGCTCAAAAATTAATTTGTCATTAGACCCACAAGCCACCCTCTTCCCAATAGTCCAGGATCTGCATGCTAAAGAAAAACAAGATGACTGTCTGCTAAAATAAAGTTCTTTTGTAGAACCTAATATTTTCCAAATTAATAGCCAAAATATACTACATACAAGTGAAATAAGCTATCATTGCAAGAACAAAGTAAATCACAACTTATGTAAGAAAATATGAAAATTGATGACAACACTGAAAAGCAGCAGCTATTATAAAACTGCTTCAACAGTAATTAAAAATCCTCTTGAAACAAATAAAAAGTAGAAAATGTTAGTCAAGCCATAGAAATTATCAAAAAAGAACCAAATGGAAATATAGAACTGAAAAATGCAATAACCAAACTAAAAACTTGTGGGATAGGCTTAATAATAGAATGGACATGTAGAGGAAAGTATTGGTGGCCTTGAGAACAAATAAAGAGAATTTACCAAATCTGAACAAAGGAAAAATAAAATTTTAGAAGATGAAGGAGGAGGAAGAGAAGAAGAAGAGGAGGAGGAGGAAATAGTGCCTCAGGTAACTGTGGGACAGTAACTAAAGATTTAATTTTTTAAATCAGTTTTTAGAAAGATGGGTGAATAAACATGGAGTTAAATGACTGTTCATAGCCAAATGGCCAAAAATTTCTAAAATTTGGTGGGAAGCTGAGTCAACACAAAAGAGGATAAACCTAAAGAAATGCACACCAAGACATATCATAACTAAATTTTTAAAAACTAAAGACTTGAGGAAAATCGTGAAAGCTGCACTAATTATAGGTAAACACCAATTCAAATGATAGAAGACTTCTCATCTGAATGTATGGAGGCCAGAAGGAAGTGACACATTTTTCAAGTGCTGAAAAAAGAATTATCAACTATAAATTTTATATCTGGTGAAACTGTTCTTCAGGAATGAAGAGAAAGTAGATACACACTTCAAAGGAAAGCCAAAATAATTTACAGCCAAAAGAACTGTACTACAGACAGGTTAAAGAAAGTAGTTCAAACTGAAGGTAAATTATAAAAATAGGGAAACCTGGAGTGTCAGGCTGAAAAAAGAACAATGGAAAAAAGTAGAAATATCAGTACATACAAAGAATTACCTTTTTCTTATGGATTTTATAAATTAGAGTTGAAGATTGAAACAAAAATTATAACACTATCTTATAGTCAAGACAATGACATTTAAAAGCTGGAAAATCAAAAGGACATATTATATGAAATTAAGGTTTTCACACTTCCCTTTAAGTCAAAAATGTTGATACTAGCAAACGATATTGTCATATATGTGTATTGTCATACTCGGAAAAATTACAAAGTAAATCACGCAATAATACTCACTCAAGCCCAGTAGAAATAAGTCAAGATGGAATTCCAAAAGTGTTCAAAGTACTCACAGGAGGCAATAAAAAAAAAATAGAGGAACAAGAACTGGAGAAAACAAAAAATAAACAAATAAATGATCAGACTTCAGTTCTAACATATCTAAATGCACTAACCAAAAGGTAGAGATTGGCACATTGGATTTTAAACATCTAGACTCATAATATACTTTTTAGAAGAAAATCACTTTAAATTTGGTGACATAGGTAGAGTGAAAGTAAAAAGATGGAAAAAGATATTTATTATAAAAACATTAATACAAAAAACCCTAGGAGTGGCTAAATTATTATTGATTTCAGATAAATAGACGTCAGAGCAAAAACTTGACTAAAAATGAACAGGGATATTGCATAATGATAAAAGGATCCATTCCACCAGGAAGACTAGAATTAAAAATTCTAAGTTTGTATGTGCCGAACATCAAAGTCTCAAAATGCATGAAGCAAAAATGATGGACTCAATTAGAGCTGGAGAATTCAATATCTTCTTTGTAGCAGTTGATAAAACTACTAGAAAGAACAATGACAGTATATAGAATGTGTGAACCAACCAAATAACCAACCAATATGTGAACCAACCAAATAAAACAACAGCATCTAATTAACACATAGAGGACACTCGATGTAACAACAGTTGAGTACCTCAAATGTTTTATATCATTTTTCAATAAATAGAGTAGGTGATAATATAGAATTTTATATTTATTTTAATATACATAAAACAGTATCTGAAATAATATAAATTTCCCCTTTTTACATTGAAGAAAATGGAAATATATAGTTGCATGAGAGTTAGTTACACTTCAATCCATAATATATAGAAGAAAAATGGGTGGAGCGTGCAGAAAATAGTTTTAAGTAAAATTTATGAAATCAGGGACAAGTGAATCTTAGTTTAAAATATTGCTTCTTAAATAAATAAATAAATAAATAAAAAATAAAAAAAATAAAATATTGCTTCTTCCACTAAAGTAAATAAATATTTTCATAGTGATTGCAAGCAATTTACAATCTAATAGTGTCGATGCAGATTATCAAAGATAAGTGATAATATGTCATATGTTGCATTGCAAAAGAGTGATAATTCAGACAATGAATACTGTAAGATAACTATAAGATGTTGTAATTAAGGAAGAATCTTAAAAATTAGCATAAAGGATTATTATATAATAGGATTTAACCTGGTAAGTGATAAATTTTAGCTTTACAGTTAAAATTGTAACTCCAGTTCTGGTAGAAAATTTATTTTAAAGGGAAAAGAAAAGGCCATGGTCCTTATATATCAGGGTTCTCCAGGGAAACAGAACGAATAAGATGTGTTTGTATGTGTATGTATATACATATATACATACATATATACACACACGTATATATGCGTGTGTATATATACGTATATTAAGGAATTGTATCACAAGATTATGGAGGCTGGAAAGTTGAAAATTTGCAGGGTGTTTCTGAGACTAAATAAGTTAGGAGGACCAATTTTTAAATTCAGATTTGATGGCAGTAAGGTAGGAGGAATTCCCTCTTACCTTACTGAGGGAATGGAAAGTCAATTTTTTGTTCTAATCAGACCTTCAGCTTATTGGATGAGGCCCACTCACAAAACAGAGGGTAATGTGCCTTACTTAAGGGCAACAGATTTAAATGTTAATCTCATCAAAAAACATCCTCAGAGAAACATCCAGAATAATGTTTGAGCACACATCTGGGCACTGTGGTCCACCCAGGTTGATATATACAGTTACCATGACAGTCATCATCACTATTGCAGTGATCTAGGGTAGTATTCTAAAAACCAGATATGCTTACAGTTAGTAAGAGGGAATACAAGATTTTAAGGAAGTAATTCTCCAGATCCTGAACTGCCTGGTTTACTCTTTAATAGTGATTTCTCTAAAAACCGAGTCTGTGATTTGTTCCTTCTTCTTTTCATCTTTTATTTTTTTAAAGCATTTGCCCCACTTTATAAAATAGATACATACCAGTTACCATTCCCAAATATTAATATGGAGCACTGACCCAGGATAAAATACCACTGGTGATTGAAAGTAATAAATGTCAAGAAAGCATACCTCATGGCAGCAGAGCAAAGCTAGTTTCTTTAAGGAATACTGAAGATTGTTGCTTTATTTATCTATTTATCTTTCTCATCATCTTTGGATTGTAATTCAGAATGAGATTGTATTTATGGGCATACTTATTTAGATCAGTTAATAAAGTTGGGCTTTTTGTGACAGAATATAATTTTGACTGATTTGTTTGACAATAAGAAGTGGCTGGTAATTAAATTATATGATGGACAGCTTCCCAAAATTGAATGAACCAAAGAGAAAACCAGTGTTTGTCAAAAATATAGATAATAGGTGTATTTAATATTTGATATGCCAGAAATTACATGATTTATAACCTCTAACTTTATTGTTAAATTTTTATATCAGTACCAACATTTAGATGTTAAATTTAGGGTTCATGTGAACCAAAAATATATTTGCTATTGATAGCTTTACTGATATAATGATGTGAGTTTTTACTATGGTGCAGCCATTAGGATGGAAAAGAATACATATCTAATATGTATATATATATATTTGAAAGAAAATTTGTATTGATTTCTAATATATTTTGTAAGGGAGTTTAAAAATATTATCTACTGAAATAAAATTTGCTTGAAAAATTTATTTAATGAATGTTCCTATTAGCCACTATCCTCAAATATAACTTTTTAGGAATTAATTCAGGAATTTAAGATATTAATATCAAAAGGTTAGTTGATTTTAAATAACCTTATCAGTATAGACTGAATTTTATGATTTTATTCTATTATGTTTCACATTTTCAAAGTTAATTTTTAAAATAATAATTACTCAAGTATTAATTCTAAATTACTGGCATATTTTCTATTCATATATGACTATTCTATTTTATTAGCATAGAAAATCTTCAGGAACTTTTGTGGATCGAATGTTAGTGTCCATCCCCAGATTCATATGTTGAAATCTTAACTTTCAATCTGAAGGTATTAGGAGGTGGTGTCTTAGGAGGTAATCAGTCTCCGCCCTCATAAACGGAATTAGTGCCCTCACTAAAGAGACCACACCACAGAAAGCTCTCTCACTCTCTTTCTGCCATGTGAGGTTACAAGGTGAAGCTGGCTATTTGCAAACCAGGAAGAAGGCCCCCACTAGAACCTGACCATACTGGCAATGAGGCCTCGGACTTTCAGCCACCAGAACAGTGAAACATAAATGCTGGGTCTTTAAGCGCCTCAGTCTGTGGTAATTTGCTATAGCAGGTCAAACTGACTAAGATGAGAACATATTGGTTAGCTCCTTTGTTTTAACAAAAGAAAACGTGGACATCTTTAATATATTACAGCTTGCTTAGTGTACACTATTATAGTAATCACAAGGATATTTGCTATAGTATTAGTTTTTTAGTACATTTTATTATTGTTGGTGGGTCTATAGAAGAGTAAAGCTGTAGGAAGTACTTTACTCACAATGGAGCACTGGGATATTGCCAACAGAATATCTTATATTTTAAGATCTATATTATCACTGAGTCTATACAGTCTAAGGGCTGTTATCCTAGTTGGAGTATAGTTATGAGTTCTTTTTATTGCTGATTAATATTCATACCTATGCTAGACTTCCCCGAAATAATGTAATGTATGACAATTTAATTATTATTAAAATTTGCAACCCTGAAGAAAATAACGGACTTGCTTCTCAATCAAGGGTGACTTTTTCCCACATAGGACATTTAGCATTGTCTGCAGACATTTTCGGTTCACAACTGGGGAGAAGTGATACTGGCATCTACTGAGTAGAGACGAGGAATTCTCTAAACATTCTACAACGCCTAGGAAACTCCCACCTCCACCAAAATAATTATTTGGCACAAAATGTCAAGAATGCCCATGCACTCGCTGAAATAAATTGAAATGACCTGAAATATGGAAATCTTAATAAATGCTTTACAAATGAAATACATAATGTTATCAGTCATCAGGAAGAGCAAATTAAGATAATGAGATCTTATTCTTCATTCATTATAATGAATAGCCACAAAATACAGAAAATACCAAATGTAGGTAAGGAAGTGGAGCAACCAAAAATATATTGTTGATCAGGAAAAAAAACC
>NW_012118487.1:8850418-8851591 GCF_000951035.1 Colobus angolensis palliatus
GAAAACCATCAAAATATCATATAGATGGGATTAAACTGCAGGAAAAAAGCTACCTTCAGAAATAGGTATACTTTCCAAAGTAAAGAGAAAAGAATGCAATCTTGTAGGTGAGAGTTGATATCAAAGGCAGGAAAGAGAATGAGATCTGAAGCCTTACTTAATGTTTTATAGCTACAGAAGTCAATTCCAGAAACCCAAGTATTAGCCCAGCTAAGATGGCAGAAATCAGCAGGGTTTGGGATGAAATTCGTCTTTTCATGTTAAAACAGAAGACCTTGAGTGAACTCTGCTAACACCACTGGAAGAGAAGATCAAGAATAGGGGAGAAAAGACTATTACATACTTTTTAATACTCAGAGGAAACATCTGAAATGAGAATCATTAAAAGTCTAGGATAACTAGACTGAATAACTATACCACATGTAAAAAAAAGAAACTGAAGTATAATCAAGTGTAAAAGAAAGCATCAATAAAGGATCACTGACTTAGGATAGCTACAGTTTGTATCTTACCTGAAAGCCTGTTCAGGTATGGTTTTCACTTAACCATGCAGAGAGAAGAAATAAGAAACAGATCTTTTTTAAATAAGCACTGTAAAGTTTTAGCAGAATACTATTCTGGACTTCTGGCAAGATCACAGCTCACTGAAGCCTCAAAGTCCTGCGCTCAAGCCATCCTCCCACGTCGGCCTCCTGAGTAGCTAGAATTACAGGCACAAGTAAGTGCACCCCGTTCCAATTTCTGGTTCTTAACTATGACTCAGGGACTCATTTTAGTCCTTCTTATGTTCCAAGTACTTATTCAAATGATGAAAACGTATAAAAAAGAAACAAAAAACTAATGTACTGTTAGAAACTATGGAAATATTTTAGTTACATGACAATCTCTCATGTACATGTACAGCTGAAACTAGATTTGGGAAAGACAAATGTATTTATGTTTTATCTCATTAGACAACGAAACAACTCTGGAAAGTAATTTGAAGAGATTCTTTGTGAACACATGAATCTAATTTAACACAGAGTAGCAGAACTTTGAGAAGGAAAAGCAGGATCCAGGTATCTCGGTGTTGGTGGGCAAGATCTTGATCTTAACATTAAAACTGGGCCGGGCGCGGTGGCTCAACCCTGTAATCCCAGCACTTTGGGAGGCCGAGACGGGCGGATCACGAGG
>NW_012118487.1:8853398-8870341 GCF_000951035.1 Colobus angolensis palliatus
AGAGGATTCAATGAGATTTTTCTTTTATCAATTATTTTAGCAAAAATATATGTCAATATATGACACGCTCTTAAAAACTTATTAGGTAAATAATTGCTTTTTGACACATTTATTTCAATATGAAGAAAATTAACATTATTGATCATGTGTACTTTTATTTCTGAAGACTGTTTCCTCATGGGTGTTCTTAAAGTGTGTTCTCTAAATGTTCTAATTTTTTAAAAAAATTATTTATAATAGTTCTATGGGTATGAATGTATTATTAATATTTCAAAAAGTATTTCATAGCATTATCATGGTTCTTTCAATGTTTATTGCATGACTTGAAGGACTGTCTTGGCACAAACATCTTGAAAAGTAATATTTTAAGGAATCTTTGTACTATCTTGCATTATTTTTAGTATCATAAATTTTTTAGAGTATCATTGTAGTATAACATTAAGATTAATACCTTTGAGTCACTTAGAAAATATTTGGATGTTTTAATCAAGGTTGTGATTTATTATATCTTTGCAAATCTCAATAAGATTTGGCTGTCCTTTATTTATTAAATAATTTCATTTTCTTTCATAACATGAAATCTGAATAACATTATGCAACAAATTCATCCATATATTTTAGCCTATCTAAAAACTTCCTTCTGTGCTCTATTGACCCATCCTTCCTAAACAAAATGGTGATGATTTATATCACTTTATCTTTAGAATGTATTAAAATAACTAGTTAGATACAGTTATTTTGCTTTTGCTGTAATTTCTTACCTGTTTGATGTGTGTGTGGTGAAACTTTGATGGTTTATTTCTAGTTCTAAAAAATGATATTGTCATGATTTATATTGAGATAGCTTTAAATATATAATTTAATTTAAATAAGATAAATCTATTTGAAGAGTATGTCTTTGCATAGGTAACAGCATGTTGGTACCTTCCTTTTTATTTTTTTACTTCTGTTACGTCTCTGTTGAGTTTAAAGTGTCATTTCTATAGTATATTCAATGTATATATTTTGTTAATATTATTTTTATATAATCTTTTTGAATGCTGTAAGTGCACAAGTTGTCTTATTTTTAAGAATTAACTTCTGCATATAGGAAAGCTACTGTGTTTCTATACCAGTAATGTGAACAACTAGCTATCTTAATAAATACTGCTATTTTAATGACTTTGAGTGGATATTCTTGTCTTTCTTAAACTCACTTAATCACAAAATATTATTTGTTACACAACTATTTTAATCCGCATTCTGTTGTAAGCACTGGAAACATATTGGCAGATAAGACTAATTATTGCAGGTTTTTATTGGGTTGGTGGTAGAATATAGAAAATGAAAAATAAAATGCTTATTTCATTGGGTGTTCATCTGTTTCAAACACCTGAAGAAATATAATAAGATTGCACATATCTATTGTGTTATGCAACATGGAGTTCATTGGTAAACTTGAAAAGAGAACTTGTGTATGACAAAATACAGGAATAAAATCAATAGACAAAATCTATAATGGGTACCAATCATTAGAGGGAGAAGAAAACAAATATAACAAATATAAACTCTTTCTAAATTTTTTCCTACAAATGAAATCAGAGAATTGGAGTGGTAATGAGTAGTTCTGTATACGTGTGCAAAATGCCAGAACATGTTCATCTATTGATGGAAGAGCATCTAGAGAGAAACAATTTGATGATTAAGAATGGGAGAGATGGCACCTACAGCAGTACAAACCTCCAGCAACTTCGAAAAGATAAGACCCATCAGGTGTGGTGGCTCATGCCTGTAATTCCAGCATGCTGGGAGGCCAAATCAGGCAGCTCACATGCGGTCAGGAGTTCGAGACCAGTCTGGCCAACATGGAGAAACCCTGTCTCTACTAAAAATACAAAAATTAGCCAGTCATGGTGGCGGGTACCTGTAATCCCAGCTACTCAGGAGGCTGAGGCAGGAAGAATCTCTTGAACCTGGGAGGTAGAGGTTGCAGTGAGCCGAGATAATACCACTACACTCCAGCCTGGGTGACAGAGCAAGACTGTCTCAAAAAATAAAATAAAATAAAATAAAATAAAAAGAAAAGATTCTATGAAAAAATTTTATAACTTTTGTTAAAAGGCAAGTTTTAACTTTTAAACATAATAATTGGAACAGAAAAAGAAAGAAGAAATATTGAGCAGATGAGTGCATGTTATATTTATTATGGTAGAAAAATAAGAAAATTTCTGTTGGATTGTTTCTATTGTTTCAATGAAGTATTTTTGAAAGTCATGCTCTGAGAGTGAGAGGCAAGGAAAAGGGATATATGCAGAATGACAAATATATTTCTGAGGTCATTATCCTGTGAGCTATTGGGTGAGGAAGCACAGATAAGGAACACATTTCTCAAATCTCTATTTGAGATCCTTTCTATGCTTTGCTCAGGCAGTGTGCCTTACAAGGTCTTCTTTCCTTCGCATAGCAATAAAAAAATTTCAGCATTTTGTCTCAAATTTTGAGTTGTGATGTTATTCTTCAACAAATTTAGCTTCCAGTAATATAGACTTTTTTTTTTTTTTTTCCTGCGACAGAGTCTTGCTTTGTTGCCCAGGCTGGAGAGCAGTGGCACAATCTCAGCTCACTGCAACCTCTGCCTTTTAGGTTCAAGCAATTCTCCTGCCTCAGCCTCCTAAGTAGCTAGGATTACAGGCACTCACAACCACACTCAGTTAATTTTTGTATTTTTTAGTAGAGACGGGGTTTCACCATGTTGGCCAGGCCGGTCTCAATCCCCTGACCTTGTGATCCGCCCGTCTAAGCCTCCCAAACTGCTGGGATGACAGGTGTGTGCCACTGCACTCAGCCTAGATTTTTTCTTTTTATTATAGTCATTCCATGGGACACTCAGAGAAACAGGCACACTAACTTAAACCCTTGTGCTCAAACTACAACCATCTTCTTTATCCACTGCTAGGTGAATCGATATCAACAATTTTCTGTGCTTATTTATTTTCCGTGAGTTAACTCAATGTTTTGTTTTGGAGGTGGACCATTTGATACATTCTCATGCCAAGTGTGTTTTACTTCCCTTGCTTTCTGTTTATCTAATTGTAGATATTATTATCTCAGATGTTTTATGTTATCTTGATAATTTGAAGTCATTTAATTGCATAAAGATAAGCTTCAAATGGAACACACAGAAAAGGAAGGCCAATCAATCTCCAGTTGAATGCAACCCCCAAGATTGATGGTTGTAGATACTTTAGAGTAATACCCATTTTGTGAAAATTCAATTAATCATACTTTGCCTTGGGTACCTCAACAAACGTTGAGGTCATCTTTGTTCTGTCAAATTATTAGGGAATATTACCTTGTATAGCTTGTGTTTTAGGGTCATAGAGTTCATTGATCACATGACCACTTCAGATACTATTTTGTAATGGAAATCAAGACATGCTTGATTATAACTTTTGGCCAATTATAGTGACCTTTATCATATTTGTCATGCAATCATTCATATCAAAGCTGCCATGTATTCCTGACAAAATTCTCCTTCCTAAGTGTAATTTCATTGTAATCTTAATGCTGGTGCTTTCCTTGGTAAATGACAAAATTTTACAAATGATGTCTTTACATAACAAGGAGTTCACTGTGATAAAATGCTCATAAGGAAACATCTTTCTAATATCAGAAAGATGTTATCTGTAGAGAGGCTTAATAATAGCATTATTGATGGACAGTTTGCCCAATGATTCTGGAAAGAAATTTCAGAAATAATGATTTGTATGATACATAAGAATAGGCCTTGAGAAGCCAGGACACTTGCCTAGGAAAACAAGAAAATCTCTACACTTTTTGCTGAAATTTTCTATGAGAATTCAGTGGTGATGAAATGGTAAAGTATCAAACAAAACCAGATAGAAACATTTTCAAGAAGGGCAGTAGACATGCCAATTCAAACTTCATCTATAATGAACACAATCCTAGAAATACTGTAAATATTAAACATTAACTGGAACCACACCCAGAGGGACTCTTTAAACATCACCAAATAATAGCCTCCTTCTGTGGGTACAATAATTCACTAACAACATGTTTATTTTCTAGTTAAAAGTATTCTCCTGTTAACAAGCTACTGTACTCACAGTGGCTAAAACTGTCATATTACATTTTTCCCTAGCTAGTACATTTCAACATACATTTTACTATGATAGTTATGATGCAAAGTTTTGTCTCTTACTCAGATACTCAGTGTCCAAACCATCTACAAATCTTGGGAAAAGTGAAAAGAACAAATGGAGTGTTAAAGCTAAATTTATCTAAACTGTCATACGTCCTTAATCTCTGATGATCCAGCATACTATCATTCACTTTCATATCCTTTCATTCTTTCTTCACAAGAAGTCATAGATTACCCCCTGTCAAGGTCACTGACTGTCCCATGCAAATAAAAACGAATCCCTCTGTACCTGTTTTCAGTCTTCTGCAAGTTGGTTAGCTAAATATTTTAAAGCACTAATTCACATCAGTCCTATCATGGAGTCCTTCCTTTCAACCATCAAATCATCCCCTGTATAACCTATATCAGGTGATCTGGTATTCTGGGAAAGACATCAGAGAAATACTGATTTTGGACATTGCTGGAGAAATATACTCTATCAGATATCCTTGATTAATTTGTAAACAATTAAAGTACAAGGAATTCATACTTGGATATGTGTTAATCAACTAAAACAACTTCTCCCATTATTAAAGTAAAAGAACTAAAAAATTACACCCACAGAAGATTAAAGCAAGTTTCTCCAGTTAGAGAGGTAAACTACAGACTCAAATCCTTGGAGTATGCATAGGGTAGATAGTTCTTGCTCAATATCAATTAGAACAAGAGAGTCCTTGAACTCCCACTGTCTTATCTTCTCTGTACACATTTGCATTTTCCCTTTTTAGGTATATTTTTCCTCTGTCCTTGTTTAAGACTCTCCACTTAATCTCAGATGCCACAAGTCTTTAAATTTTGATTTCTCAAACTATTGGTAGTGTGTGCAATTTATGTAATTCTGTGTCTTGTCTGAGAAAAGACAAATGAATGAACCAATAATGGTAAGTTGCATTGGTTCAAAATGTTCAAGCATAGAAAAAAATGAGAACATCAAGGTGTATCCGGCAACCTTACCTATAATGGTACTCTTTTGAACACAAAGAAAGTTACATTTGCAATGGAATAGGATAAATAAGTATTCTTAGGTTCCAATAGTGACTGTTTTTCATGAAAACTCCCAGAGATCATATACCTAGAAATCTACTAAAAACAGTAACATCTTTTGTGCATTTCTTAGTTTCTTTTTTTTAATGTGAGAATCACTTCATTTTTAATGCCAATCCAGGTGGAAGGATTACTTTTCTGTGGCGTAAAAAGCTATACCATTACAAGTCTATGACTTTCTAACTTCCTCAGAGAACTGTCTTCTTGCAGAGATGGGAAAAATAATATTCTTTTCTGGTAGTATAATAATTTTTACAACAGACTCCTGAGGATGGTCATCTTATCCATAGCAGTGAATGACACAAGGTGGTAATAAAAAACCTATTCCTTACTTGACCTAACATAATAAATACCTAATATAATAAATAGTAAAGCTTATGTCCTGGGGAACCACTCATGAGTTTAATTTTTTACTTCAATTAGTCATGGATGAAATAATAACTTCTGTTTTTTTTTTTTCTTATTTTTTATGTTTTTAGCCAACCAGCAGGAAGTCTGTATTATTGCTGAACTTAAGTACCTGAATGAATACCACTATTAATATGGAAAATCTAGATCTGTACTAATGGGAAGGTAACTTGTCTAAAGCTTATCTCATTAAAAAAAAAAAAAAAAAACCTATGTAGATGAAAGAAAATACAGATTTAGGGAGTCATTGTCACTTGATTTCTTCAGCAAGACTGAAAAATCTTGTAATAGTTTAAATTATTCTTACTTAGCTCATATCCATTTGATATGCTACATAAGGCCTTTTGTACAACTATCATCACTAAATGGTTCTGTATATGATTCAAAGAAAAAAAGCAGTATAAAATTATGCCAATTAATACACAAACTGAAAATCAGAATTTCAGAAATGACGCGTTTGTCTTCCGGTCTAATCAACAACCAAGCTCTAGACAATACCTGATGATATTTCATATTTCCTGGAGCTTTGGCTGGGAGAGACAAAGAGGGTTGACTGAGAATAAAAAGTTTCTGACCTACTAGGAAAGGACTGATTTTTCTTCAGCTGTAGTAAGTAACACATACAAGAATTATTTAAAATAATTGTACTTATTTAAAATGGTTGTAAATGATCCGTGACAATTTGGCATCAGTAGCCAGGCTTTTGAGAGTCATCCTCATGCTTCTGAAAGTCAGCCAATCCATAAAGCAGCACTCCAGTTAATATATTTGAAATCTTTGAATTTCATACTTGTAAATATCAACTGCCCACTTTGCTCAAACAGTGCCTTACAAGTGTGCCATACAGCACTCTCTTCATTATTGAATAATACATTCAGCTTGCCTGCTTGCCTTCCTTCCTTTCTTTTTTTCTCCTTTTTCTTTGAAAGACATTTAAATTTGGCTACCTCTTTGTCATCCACATTTAACTATGCAACTTAGTTCACATAACGTGATAGCCTTCCAAAACAGTATATGCTACACATTCCTTTGTTTTTATATTTATATGTACCTATATATTTGAGATTTTTACATAAGTGATAAAAATTATAGCAGTTACATAATATAATTAATGCATGATATTGTGTTTTGTTTTTATAAATCAAAGAACTATACATAGAAATCTTGGTTCTGTTTCAAAAGACCTATAGGTCAGTAGTCTTGAGAATGCCAATGAGATTCATCAAAGCCGATCATATGAAAGAAAAGGTGGTTTTTCATTTCGTTAACATTGACTACTGGAAATTTAGAGAAATTATTGAAAAAGAAAGGAAAAATTCAGCATGGCCTTGACCTATTTTAACACCTCATTGACATCCCATTGACAGCTCATTAAGAAGATCTTTTGTTCCCCCTTCAGGATTTTCTCAGGAAATCTATTTTCCTCCATAAATGAGAACATTTGCCACAAAAATAGAGAGCTCTGTATGAAAGCTGAGAATGCTTTGGGGGCATGTGTGGGTTGGAAGAGAAGAGGATATCTGGCAAGGAATTCATTCATGTTATTGTGCTTGCAAAAGCTGAAATACATCAAAGGAAATAGAATCTCATGATCTTATCCTAGAGAGATGCCAGCTCCAGGAGAAGAAAACACTTAAGTGCTTTAGTTAGACGCACAGTATAGGTCAGTTAAATGCAAATTGTAAAACACAAAGGTTGGTTTTAATCCACTTTGCTTGCTTGGAAGAAAGCTTTAAGCCCCTCAAAATTCAGAGAGGCTCATATATTTAGAGCTAGTTTAAATCCTATTAAACCAAAGAGGGATTATGCAGATTAATAAAAATGGGGGTATTTTTGTTTGTTTATTTGTACATAATATTCTCTGAACTATTCTTAATTATTGGAGTCTTCAGTTTAAGTTCTCAGTTTCAGTTGACTCTGAAATTTTACTATTTAGACAACCCTTATAAACTGGATGAGAAAGATTGATAGTTAACACTTTTAAGTGACACATGTTACCTAGAATGAGGTCATTAAAATATTTTGCTTATACCTGTATATAAGAACATATTAAGAATAAAAATTAATTTTAGAGATAAAGCTACATAGGCCAGATTCACCAAAGCATTTGCACATTAAATGGGAAAGTTTGCAAACTTTATTTCATTTCTCAAAAAGGGTATATGTTTGTGTATGTGTATCATATATATATATATATATACGGTCTGTACGTTTGTAGAATAAACTTCAAAACAATATATTAATATTATACATTAATTATATTAACATTAATAATGCATTGACAACTCTTAAAGTGATTTTAATTCTGCAAAACCATTATATGACTTGCTTCTTATAATGTGATAAGGACTACTAAATTCAGGAAATATGGATATATATATACACACACACACACACACACACACACATATATGAAGACAGATTTCTGTGCCTAATATTTATTTAAAACCAAAATTGACAATTAAAAAAGAAATGTGTTTTGATTCTTATCAGGATACAGAATGTAAAAGGTGTAGTCTATTTATTTAAATATTATTATGAGACTCCTCTATTATGTTTCAGGGATGGTACTAACCACTATGAACAAAATGGACTTTGCCCTTGTGCCATCCACTAATGGCAGGCGATTACTGATTTCTTCATTCATGACATAAATGAAGGTCTGGACATACATGAAGATACAGAGGTATAAGCTAGTAGAAGTAAGTAACCATATTGGCGTAGATTCAGTGTAGAAAGTACTAATAAAGTATAAATATATATCTATAAGCATAATATATAGATATACTAAAACATTTAAACTTATTCAGTGTTTAAAAGTAAGTCGTGCTCTTCTCTTAATTGTCTTGCTGGGTTGCATTATTTCTAAAGAGGACCATGATTTAAGGCTTATATTTTAAAATATTTCCCAAAAAAGACATTGTTATTAAAACGTGGCTGTAGAGGCCAAGTGGGGAAAAATGGTAGACAGAAATATCTCAGAGGACAGTTTTGTTGTACACCATTTGGCCTTAAATAAATGCATGGATCTGCTACTGAAAATGTATTACTTATGTCAAAGGAACAGTAATTAAACTGCTCCCTCTAAGTTTTTTTGATAGGTCATTTTCAGAATAAATGGTTGAGGCTGAGAAAGGGCACTTGGCATGTAAGATCCTTACCTTTAGGATATTATTCTCCCTGATTTTTCTATTCAATATGGTATCTTTTTTCACTTTTACGTCATTTTAGAAAGAAGTTTTCTGCTACTTTAGCAAAAGACTTTAGAACCACATAGAAATGGTAAGTTGTTCCTAAGGTAGATTTAATTACTTTGACCACTGAATTTGGTCATTAAATAGAAATGAGAAGTGATTAATAAAGAGCATACATATAAATCCTAAAGAAAGATGACAGATGTAACAAGTTGTCAAGGTAAAGAGGGCAAATTTTCTATTTTGACATTGAATAATGAAAAATATATATATCATAAAGTCAGTGTTTTATAAAATGGTTCAAAATAATCATTATCTGTTTACTTGTGTTATTGTGTGTATAAAATATAAATATAAATACATCTTACGTGTGGATATATAAATATGTGTGTGTATTACACTTTCTGATCATGACCTACAATTTTCTTTTTAAAGAACAAGTAATTCATGAGCTAAATCCTGGCAAATTTTTAAAGGAACTGATAAAAATTGAATGAATTCTTCATTTAACAGTAATTATTAATCACTTCTAAAACTCTTACATAAGAATCAAATTTAATTGATTTTTCTATTAACTTTCAGGTTTATCTTCATTGTGTCTTAGCATACATGTCTATAGCATGCACAAAACTTGCTGCATTCAAGGTAACATTTTCGTAAAATCTGTGGTAGTACCACTTTTTAATTTGAAAGTCTACCAGCAGCAGATTTGAAAAAGAAAGGAAGTAGGCTCAGGCAAAATAGGTATCAGACCTCATAATTTCAAACTGTATACACTCCTGCCACATTTTCTTTTTAAAAAGTCCTGCCCTTTCCCTTCACTTTTCATTCCTCCCTTAACATGCTTTATATTTTGTTTTAATTTCTGTAACTATTTTCAGTCTGCTTGTATCTTTCCCCCACACTGTGTGTTTACAAATTATGAACCAAATGTAAACGGATAGCTCATGAAAGCATCATTCACACTGGCCAGGTGCAAAGCAGTTAATCGCATAGACTTTCTTGTGTTCCTTTGTTCACTCATTCATTCTACAAATATTTATTAAGGACCTACTATGTACTATTCACTGTGGTACCAGGAAAAAAATGATAAATAACACAGCTTCTGCCCTCAAAGAACTTGCAGTCTCATGAGAAATAGAGGAACGTAGGTAGTTAATACAATACAACGTGATTAACCAATTATGGCAATAGTGAAGCCATGGGGATAACAAGGGAAAAAGAGTGAAAGACAGGAAAATACTTACAAGAGTTTACATTTGATCTGAATCTTAATAGATGATTGGTAAGTACAAATATAAAAAGAAATGGATGAGAACAACCATTTCCAGGCAATAGAGAAAGAATGAACATAGGAAAGAGGACCAAAAAAAAAATTGCACACAATTCCATAATATTTCAGAGGACGATACATTAATAACAAGAAATAAATATCACGGTAATTGACAAATATCTGTAAGTATGCCATCTCCTGAAATACCTAACATACCATTGGGCTTTTTAAATTAGTAGATATGGAAAGAAACAAATATAACACATGTAAATTTGACAAATTTTGTTTTCCAATTGAAATGTCATAATTCAAGGGATTCCCATATTATATCATGAAAAATATAAACTTTTTTTTATCTTACTTTAAGTTCTAGGGTACATGTGCACAACGTGCAGGTTTGTTACATATGTATACATGTGCCATGTTGGTGTGCTTCACCCATTAACTCGTCATTTAAATTAGGTATATCTCCTAATGCTATCCCTCCCCCCTCCCCCAACCCCTGGCAGGCCCCGGTGTGTGATGTTCCCCACGCTGTGTCCATGTGTTCTCATTGTTCAATTCCCATCTATGAATGAAAACATGCGGTGTTTGGTTTTCTGTCCTTGCGATAGTTTGCTCAGAATGATGGTTTCCAGCTGCATCCATGTCCCAAAGGATACATGAGTTGAAGATTTAGATGACAAAAAATACTTAAATGTATAAAATTATCAGAAATGATCTTGGAATTTTCAATCTCACTTCTATATTTGTAATATAGAAAATCTTTATTTAATGAAAATCATTATTTTATTATAAGGTCCTTCAAAAGACATACCTACTTATTATGGATAAATAAATGGAAGAGTCACTTGGTTGCAGAATAAGTATTCACATTATTTGATTGTAACTAGAGACCTTGATTTTAAAAATATATTTTAATCACACACTGTATTTTTCCCCCCTCCTTTCCCTCTCAGGCTTTCATTCCTTTCCTCTCTAGACACTCCCCTCTGGCAATATATGCCTATCCAATTATGGTTTTGCTTAAGACATTCCAGAGGCCAATCTTCAACAAACTAGGCATGGAGCTCTGATTGTCCAGTCCTTGCCCATTTGTTCAAGAGAGTGGCAAACAATTAGTTCAGCACTATCCTGAG
The DNA here is from genome assembly GCF_000951035.1 of Colobus angolensis palliatus. Classification (NCBI taxonomy): domain Eukaryota; kingdom Metazoa; phylum Chordata; class Mammalia; order Primates; family Cercopithecidae; genus Colobus; species Colobus angolensis. The sequence goes on from NW_012118487.1 coordinate 8,864,637, forward strand.
AAGTCAAGAAAACATCAACCAAACCTGTGGATGGCTGATTACACAAGATAGACACTGGAACAAAGAGTCACAGATCTTGGACTCTGCACTACTCCTTCATGTTTTCCATACCAAGTTTCCCTTTAAAAACTCTATGGTAAAATTTTAAATTTAAATTTTTTTCAACTATAGTCCACCATAACCTCCATTTGCTTGGCTCTCAGAATTAACCTGCTTTTCCTCCCACCAGCCCTTCTCTCTCCTATTTGGATTTCAAGCATTGAGCAGCCAAACCTGGGTTCAGTTACAAGATGACTAATATTCTAAGAAACATATTACTAAGAAGTAGCTAATTGGTTGAGCTTAAGTTTAAACAAGACAATCTGGTTTCAGAACACCTGCCATCTTTTGTTACTCAAATTACCTAACCTCAAGCCTAAAAGAGTGTGTTTTTCAACTATGTGTGTAGGTGAGTTGTGGTGGTCAGGAAGGAGAATTCTACAGTGAAATAATACTGGGAGTCACACTATATAAACACACAATTGGTGCTCCTCCAGTTGAAAGATGATTGGAACCTGCTTGTAAGGAATCATGACTTAACCTCTACCATTCATGGTGAAGAATCCAAAGTTCACTAAGAAGTATCTATTACTATTCTAAAATTTTTAAGAGTATTACACTGAAAATATCACAGTTTTGGTTAATTTTTTTTGTACAATTTACTCCTTTATATAGTACAAATAAAATGAAACAACTTGCATATAATAACAAGTTTTTTTAATGTTTTGCTAATCGATAATGACAAAATGTAATCTTTCAAAATTTATCAGTTGTAATTGATTTAATAAAAAATGTTGTCAATTATTAATACTTCATTTTTAAACATCAAATTTTTATAGACTATGTGCTACTTCTTTGCTTATATAAGGCAATAATTCTATTTAGTGTCTTTGTTTGTCCAAAAACATCACAGTAAATGTTATAGATTAACCCATTATATTTAGGAAATGTTTCTCAATGTTTTTAGTGTTTAATTATCAACTGATTCTTGAACTCAGGGACAAAATTATATTGTTTTATCTTAAATACTTACACATGAGAAATTTAGCTAAAATTTTCCCCAGCCAAAATACTTCAACCATGGTTACTGATTTTAATATAGCATTTTCAACACATAGTCAGGTTTTTTAATACTCAATACTTACTAGTAAATACTGATAAATTTGTGTAGCATGTAGTTGTTGAAAAAGAAGTTTTAAGAAGTGAAATTATAATTATTGACTTCTATTTGCTTACTATCTAATTAAAGATACTGAAAATCATCTAAGTTCATCTGGAAATCACTGTGTATATTAATAGATTTAGTTTTATCCTTGAAGAGTTGTCCATTTGCTCCTAGCAAACAAGAAAATTTTTACCAGAAAAGTAGTCTTGCCTTAAATATCTGTCTGCAATATGAAGTACAAGGTGCATGATATCATTTATAATTCCTATCATAGGCATGAATTTTCTATCTGAGGTAATTTTTTAAGAAATAAAACAAGTCTTTGAAATGTTAAATATAATTTTAATTATATAAAAGTCTCATATTTAAGCAAAGACATTTAAATGGCCATTTTTAAACTGATGAACACACACAGAGAAGGTATTCTCTTATTATGCTTTAGGAAATGTAGTACTTGTCCAGGCATCTTATGCACCCTCATGGCACTAAAATGCCTTGTGAGGATTTATATCATGTAGCACATATTTGGTTATAATAAAAAGCTCAATTCAAACAAATTTAGGCAGAACAGGAGAATTTATTAACTTGACACTGGTATCTCATAATACTCAAAGACAGAAATATACCTCTATTGCAAAAATAACTGGGCCTATGAACTAGGATGTCAGGATACCTTGACACTGCTGTCTCTTCTACTCTTCTTTTTAGTCTCTTACCTTTTGAGCTTTTGACTCTTTTTCTTTTATCTCTCTTAGTAAAAGTGGTTTGATTCACATAATAAAAACCATACCTATGGATATATTTCAAATAAAATAATAATCTTGTACCCTTAATAATATCTAAAAAGTCCAAGCATATTTTAAACTGAATAACCAATATGGAATGTCCAATAAACAAAGGAATATAGATTAATCAATACATATTTACAGGTCACTGGTACAACATGTGTTCAAAAATACTGTTGGACCCATATCTCCTGTATTACATCAAAATACTACTAATTGCACTCACGATTTATTCTGATAGGCAGTAAGGGACAAAAACATTTAAACATTTTTCCAAAGAGTTACCCAATTACATCAGCAAGCTTTTGAATAATGTTGAATCTTAGTTTGTTTGAACTGCTGTAACAAAAATGCCATAACATGATAAGCCTATAAACAAGGTAAATTTATTTCTCACAGTACTGATAATCTGGAAAGTCCAATGTCAAGATAACCAGCAGATTTGGTGTTGGGTGAAGACCCACTTTCTAGTTCCTAGATGGTACCTTTTGGAGTGCCCTCATATCTTGGAAGGGTTGAATAAGCTCTCTGGTGCTTCTTTTATAAGAGCACTAATCCCATTCATAAAGGTTCCACCCTCATGACCTAATCACCTCCTAAAGGCCCCCACCTCCTAATACTATCACCTTGATGGTTGAGATTCTAACATACACATTTTGGGGTGTCCATTACATTCTGACTCTGGTCTCCCAAACACATGTCCTTCTCACATGCAAAATACATTCATTTCATCCCAATAGTTCCAAAAGTCTTAACTTGTCCCAGCACCAACTACATCCAAGAAAAACAAAACAAAATCAGGAGAGTCAGAAGAGAGAAGACATGATCTACCAAGAAAATCGGGAAGAAACAATCATAAACTTCATAAATATTAGTTCAAAATTGGTTTAAAAAAGACAGTGTTGCTAAAAGGATAATTTGCAATTTAAAGTTGTCAATACAAGTAGATTCACGTTAAGAATGAGGTAATGGTCGTTGGTGTTATAATGGAATGTGCTGTGTAACACTATTCACTATTATTAGTTCCAACATTGGGATGGCCAACTGAAATCTGTTCCCCTGGGGTAATTGAGAATTTAGGTTTTTAAGAGATAACCTGTACCTTGCAGCAAGTTTAACATGTAAATCGCAGGCTTGTTTCATCACTCGTTTTATTTTTCCTGTGCCTTATGTACTCTGGAAAGCCTATTAAAAAGCAAATGTCATATACTAATCCATAACATCATATTCCAGGGAAACACAAATTTCCCTGGAATATGATATTGCTATTTTCTATGCCTTCATCTTTGTCCAGAAATTTAGAAGCAAGATCAATGAAATATTATATTACTACTCTCACTAAAGAAATTAAAATTAAAGTGACCTTCCTATGATCATCCAGGTTGAACATTTCCTCCAGTGTCTAACGCTTAAAATCTGTTCAGTGACCATCATCCTAATACTGGCTGTTAGAATGAGAAAAAGATGGGCTGATTACTTTGAACATAGTATGCCTAGTTTTCCATTTTGGTGTTGGTCATATATTATTTCACAGAGAGATCTGAATGCTTTGACTGTTTACTGCTTCCTTCTAAAATTTGGCCATTATTACATTTATGATGTAAATTTAATGCCAGATTTTGAGATCTTGACTTTCAGAATTCTCACCTGAAGTAATCATTTGAGTGATGCAATTAATCGTTATGCACATCTATGCAAAAGATGGGTAATTTTAGCAGTCCACTCCATGTCTTCTATAATTTGATCATTCCACACACTTATCTTTCTTAAAAAAAAAAAAAAAATCTGCCTCCTCTTCTACTCAGATTTAACTGACTGGAGGCAAAGCACAGAGGCTTCATTCTCTTGGTGCTCTTGTGATCTTGTGAACAGTGACAACACCAATCCCTTGCCCATTGCCCAGAAGTGTAGTCTCATCATTGTCTGCATCTGCAGAGGAACTCAAGCTGAGATGTACTCAGCTGCTCTTTGCCTCATGCTGTATTATGCATAGCAGCCACTACGTCCGCCACTGCAGCCTGACTCCCCCCACCACTTACATAGTCTTATGGAGCCACCAAAATTCTGTATCATCAGTTGTTATACGAGATACCAACAGGATAGTGAAGACGCTGGGCTAACAGTACCTGGCCTGTTAACAAAATACACAAACAGTTTCATGTTGAAACTCTGCCATTTGTTTCTGAGCTTCTGCGGTGGGGCATACCTTTACTTCAGACTACCTGTCCTCAGAGTATACAGTCATACTGGATGGCTAAAGCTGCAGACTCTTCATGGCAGAGTTCTAAGGTCACATCTTTGGAGCTGGTACAGACCTGCCTCCCCTATCCCTAAGCCCTGGGTTTCCCCCGTTCTTTCTTCCAAAGGGAAGTGATTATATTACTTTTAATGGCGAGAATTTCAATTACTTTTGGACCATCCTAATAGCGAGAGAGATTTTCTTCCTGCTTTTTCTCAGAATGTTCCTGCCATCTCTCCCTATGGCTGGCTCCCTTCTTTCAGCACTCTGTTTCAATGTCAGCATCCTGTTGCAATCTGCCATGAGCATCGCATGTACAATAGTAGTCCACCCCTCACTCCTTATTCTCTTTTTCTGTTACACTTTTCTACCTCACACTTATAACCTAAGATATCATTCACTTATTTACTTGGGATAAATATAAAAATATATTTATTTTTATATATAAAATGGAAAACCGGGTCTGGTGGCGGGCGCCTGTAGTACCAGCTACTTGGGAGGCTGAGGCAGAAGAATGGCATGAACCCGGGAGGCGGAGCTTGCAGTGAGCCGAGATCACGCCACTGCACTCCAGCCTGCGTGATAGAGCGGGATGTAAATATAAAAATAACAGGTATTATTGTTTTGTTTGTTCAGTGCTGATTCCTTATCATTTATAAAAGATCCAAGCTCATATTAGAGTTCAAAAATTAGTTGGTCAAGAACTTTTGCTTCAAGAACTGCTGCAGGAACATACCAGGAAAGCCTAGAGAATCCACAGATCTTTTGAAGGAAGTGGATTGCTCGTGCAGGACCCAAGAGACAGCTCAAATACCGTGAGTGCCCAAAGTGTGAAAGTGGGAAAGGGGGATCGTCTGCCCCTGAACACACACCTTCAATGGGGAACCTGAAGGTTCAGATCACAGGGGAAGGATTTGACCTTACCTGAAGCTGAGATAATTTAGAGAGCTGAGCTCAATACAGTAATAGAGGAAACAGTGGGAAGAGTCCTGTGGGCTCTCTGGATCCCCAGGGAAGCCATTACTGACCTTGTCTTAGAGGGGTCCTTGGGGAGGGCTGCCAGAGGAACTGGGAAAAGACTACAGGGAGAAAGAAACCTTTAGCTGAACTTCGTAACAACTCCAAGTGAATGCAAAGTTTTTTGGACAGATCTCAGGGGAGGGGGTGAATCTAGCATACAGACACAGGCAGGCAGGGAGATATGAAACCTGGAAGCCCTGCTTGCTTTCTCAGCCAAGAGGCTGATAGCCCGGAGCAAGTTCTCAACCCCGCTCACCCACTGCTTGGAGACAAACTCAGTGCTGTTGGGGGTCACTGTGGAAGTGACACCGGCCTTTTGGGTTGCATGGGAGCTGGGTGAGGCCTGTAACTGCTGACTTTCCCTCACTATCCTGGCAACCTGCATGACACAGCAGAGGCAGCCATAATCCTCTTGGGAACAGACCTCCATTGACCTGGCAACCACACCACCATCCCC
>NW_012118487.1:8870951-8882262 GCF_000951035.1 Colobus angolensis palliatus
ATCTAATAAAATCCTATTTGCATAAAAAAATCTAAAGCATAAGGATACAGAAGGGTTAGAAAAGATATATTGAGTAATGTTTAATTTTTGATAAATCTTTATATAGCTTTTACTATGACAGACAATATAAATAAAGGCAAAACTATTACATGGAATAAAGTTTTCACTATAAAATTCAGATGTTTGACTTATCAAGATGATATGCATTTCTGAACTTATACAATACCCCAAATCAGTAACAGCTTAGACTGACTGTAGAAGGGAAGCAAGCCTGAGGCATGCGCATTGGAGGACCTGTCTCCTTCTCTACAGTGACCATTTCCCTATTAGGTGAAAAGAGTCCAGTGGGCCAAGAGGTTGCGCTCAAATGCAGTTCATGTCCACACTCGCAACCACGTACTGGTTATGTCTTCTCTAGGTCATATTCCAAGGCCGAGTGGCCTCTTGATTAATTCAATCTTCTGGAGGACTCACCATAATGGAAGCAGGGGTGGAACACAGCCAAAGCTGTGCTAGTGAACAGCCAGTGTGACATGGAGCTGGTCGAGGAAAGAAAGAAAAAGGTGACAGAGACCAGATTTCAGGGTCTGATCTGACCCTCCTCATAGGCCCTCTTCCCAGAAAGAAACTTCATGAACTTCATGAAATCCAAGAACTTTAAAAGTTTCTCTGCCTTTCCAGGTCATTACGAATGTAATAATCTGTCAAGGGAGAAGGATAAAAAATATTTTGTATAAGAGCTTATTTGTTACATTTATACATTTTAATATTTAGGTATAGGATACAGCCCTCTACTTCTGCCCCAGACAAATATCAGGAACAGTTTCTGTGATAAATATAGTCATTATTTTTATAAAGCAAAAATTAACAGGAGTATATGGAGAGATTAACAAATTTTGCAAAATTTAATATATTTCTCTTTTTTTTTGAGACAGAGTCTCGCTCTGTCGCCCAGGCTGAAGTGCAGTGGTGTGAACTCGGCTCACTGCAAGCTCTGCCTCCAGGGTTGATGCCATTCTCCTGCCTCAGCCTCCCGAGTAGGCACGTGCCACCATGCCCGGCTAATTTTTATTTTTGTATTTTTAGTAGAGACGGGCTTTCACCATGTTAGCCAGTATGATCTCGATCTCCTGACCTCATGATCTGCCTTCCTTGGCCTCCCAAAGTGTTGGGATTACAGGCGTGAGTCACCGCGCCCAGCCAATACATTTCTTCTAGTAAGTGATAGATCAACTAAATATAACAATCGATAAGAATTAAACAATTTGGGCTGGGCGTGGTGACTCACTCCTGTAATTCTGGCACTTCGGGAGGCTGAGGCAGGTGGATCATTTGAACTCAGGAGCTCCAGACCAACCTGGGCAACATGGAGAAACCCCATCTGTACAAAAAATACAAATATCAACCAGGTGTAGTGGCACGCACCTGTAGACAAAGCTATTTGGGGACTGAGGTATGAGAATCACTTGAACCCTGGAAGCAGAGTTTACAGTAAGCCAAGCTTGCACCACTGCACTGCAGCCTGGGTGACACAGTGAGACTCTGTCTCAAAACAACAACAATAACAAAAATTAAACAATTTGAACAGAATTAGCCAGGATGCTCTCGGGGATACATTTTACAATGTAGATAACAGTTGTGAGGATAAGGAACATAAAACGATTAACCATGGTAATAGTTGCACAGCAATGTAAATGTATTTGATGCCACCAAACTGTACTCTTAAGAACTGTTAACATGGTAAATTTTATGTTATGTGTACTTTACTATAATAAAAATAAATTAAGAAGCTTAAAAAGTAGCCACGAACTGCTAAGTCTTTGATTAAGCCTTAACAAAAGTGCAAGATCTGCTATAACCTTTTCACCAGCTGACCACAATAAAATAAGTTGTAAATCAGTAAAAACAAACAACCCACTCTCCCCAGAAACAGTATATTTGAGAAATTAAAACCTTACTAAATATATGTTATGTATCATTCAATAAAGCGTAGTGAGACTTCGAAAATACTTGGAAAAATAACCACAACGAATATTAAATGTGAAATTTGGGGATTGGAGATAAAATGCAATTGAACACATACACACAGACACATGTATGTATGTTTGTGTGTGCATTTGTATATATGTATGTATATATTTATTTATATAAGTATTTATTTTCAACATAGAAACATCTAAAATTTATTAGCTAGGCTTTCATTTTAAGAAGTTATAACAATTATAACAGAATAAGCCTAAAGAAACAAAATGAGAAAAATTTTATAAATCCAAATATCTTCTTGTGGACCATCAAAAATATTATCCCTTTATCAAGAAATGAATAAATCACAAATAATATGAGGAATAAATAAATAGCTTATGGGGATATTTTTGCAACTGAACACTGTACAGCACTGAAAAATGTATTATCTACAACTCCAATTTTCAGCACTCATGGAATATCAAGTAGATGGAATTTTATAGACAATATTCTACAAATTGCAGAAAAATATGATGTAGATAAAATTTTGACTTGCTGAAAATTGTAAAATTGAACAACACTATTGGTATTAAAAACAGGCAAAACAAAACAATATGTATTTATAGCCATCTATATGTAGACTAAAACTAGAAAGTAAAGCCAAAAATACATCACAAAAATCAGGATCACTGTTATTGTAGGGTGGAGAGAAGGAGATGTAATCAAGGCATGCAGAGGACCTTAAATCTTCATTAACATTCTATTTTTTTAAGTTAGTATGTACACAAACATTTATTTAATTGTTATTCTTTAAACTATGTATGTATTTTACACCATCTTTAGTAGACATATTTTATAGTAAGTTATTTTTAAAGAAATAAAATTGAAATTTGAAAATAAGCAGGTAGATTGCAAAGAATATAAACAAAACTAGCAAAAACTCAGGTAAAAGGTTCAAAGAAAAATATTCTGAATGAATAAAACAGTGCAATTCTGAACAAACTAAATGTAAGATAATTTTTATTAATAAATGAACAAAACAAGTAATGTTGGATTAGTTTTTATGTTGCTAAGGCCTTTTAAATACAGCAGCAAAATCAGAGGTACTTTATATACACTTTCCAAGTTTCTAAAAAAAAAAAAAAAAAATACCTAGGTGCTTAATTTGTTTCATTTTCCCAGGGGTATTGCTTATAAGATACTTTGCCAAATTTTTAATGATATCAATGTTTCTGCCAGTAGTGTTTTACACCAGCTGTACTAGACTAATTATCTGGTTTCCTCCAATGCCGAGTTTTGAAATAATTATGGCTTTTGAACACAAAATAGACACTTTACCTTGGATACATGAGGTTCCTGACTAATCCCTTCTTTAAAAAGTTGACCATCATTTTCATAAACATATTTCATTGGTCCATTTTCACCTAGACCACAACAATCTTTCCCCTTTCATCATATGTGCAAATTATATTTTTGAATATGTATACTCCTAATTAAATTAAAGGCATGCTTTGGCTAAGTACAGAATATGTTTTACCTTACTACATGGTAATTACAATATTTTATATCCCCCTTGAGTTAAAAACTGTCACGTCTAAGAGGAAATTTGAAAGGCCAATGCATAACTGCAGTATGTGGTAGATTAGTTATTTTATCACTCTGAATTTTCATAGCATTTCTTATTTTTTGGTGTGAAATAAATTTAAACCAAGTGGAATGGAATGCTGATAGTGTAAGTAGCTTTAACTTAGTAGTTGACTTAATACATGCACCTATACACAGACACAACACACACACACACACACACCCTACAGTGATGAGAACACTCAACAATTAGGCAATTGAGGAAATCTAATGACTTCATAGAATCTAAAGTCCTAATATTTCAAAATATCAAGAGTATTGAATATGAGAACACCATGTAAACAAATGGGTCCTTATGTTTTCCATTCAGTTCTGAACAACTTTGAATGATTAACATGACTTCCTTGCAGAATATATTTGTAAATATATTGCATCAAATGACTCATCATACACACAGTATTTTGAAATTTTGACACTGAAAAGCTAGTTAAAGTTTTAAAACTTGATAGCAAATGAAATCATGCATGCAATTTCACCCAGGATAAGATAAACAGATAGCCTTCGATGGCCAAGGCATCCTTCTGTTATTTCTCACCCTTAGTAATTTTCAGTATGACTGATAACATTACATTAATGTCTTCAACTAAATAGTATTCAGTCTTTTTATTTTCTCATTTTAAGTTAATATTATGAACAAGAGGCTAAGAATTTGGTTCTGCCTTTTGACTTTCCGTGTCTACTGAAAAACTGAGCCTATTCATTAATTGAAAATTTTATTTTTAAAATAAATATAAATATGTGAAAATATACTTTACTCTGTGCTACATCAATCAGTCATGTTATATTACCTACCTTTTAATTTTGTAGTTTAGGTTCTTCTTTGAATATTTTATGCCATATATAATGTAATGTATTAAAAAATAGCAATCACAAACTTGAGTAATTTAAACATGAGAAATGATACCATAGAATTCAATCAGAGGCAATACTATGGATAAACATTTTATTTACTTGTAAAGAGAGAGATTATGCAATAATCAGGTCACATAATTATTTTATTTTAGTATTTATCTACCTAAGTGGATAAACTTTCATTAATAAAGTTTAAACTGAAGTAGCTGGAAAAATACTGATAAAGAAATAACTGTATTTAAATTGTTGTATTATGAATTAAGGGATCCCACCAAATAGACGCAATACGAAATGCTTGTGAAATTTCATGGCAGCTTATGCAGCAAAAATAAAAGTCAAAAGGACTGCATTCCAGTCTTGCCACTGATGTTTATAATCTTCAGGTTCTTATCTCTGAAGTGATGTTAGCTGAACTAGTTGATTTCCAATACATTTGCCAGCTCAAAAAAGAAAAATATCTCCTTATTGTACATTAAACCACATTTTCCCTACATGTAAATTTCACATCAGGTATTCATTTTTCTACATTATTTCAACCTATAATTTCATAACCTATAAAACTCTCAATAATCCATTTTTCTCTTGAAGATAAGGATGTTTACTACTATACCAAACTTACTCACTAACAGAATAATTTGTAAAATGTTTCTCTTTTCTATAGTCAATGGTCATCTTGAATAGCTGTGACAGAAACATGCTGCCCTTAAGCCTGAAGTGTTCACAACTTGAATCTTTACAAAAGAAGTTTGCCTATCGTAACCTTAAAAAAAATTTCTGGAATCAGTTGATATAATTTCTAGGTAAAATTATAAAAGGATCTCTTGCTATATTTTATATTCAATTTCTAGAGACAATTCAGTATATAGGAGTTTATGAAGGAATGGGCTATATTGATTTTAAAACATTTTTTAAAGATTTCCACTGTCCTTTTCGTTTGTGTTATATGTTACTGAGAGAAGTTCACACTGAAGTCTAGTCCTTCTATTCAATAGTTTGTATTTATCATCTCAATAAACCGTGAATCCTAGTATTTCTAGCACTAAACCTGATTCTATTATTATTATTATTTAAAATTTTCTTAATGTCTTACTTAGAAAAATTTGCATAGTTGCTGTATTTCCATCGGGTTACTTTTCATTTATTATTTTGGATTAATGAATAGAATTGTTTGCATCTCTCTTTGGTCCTGCATTTACCTGTGATTAGTTCTGTGAGATATTGCTACTAAAGATTCTTTACTCCAGAGCCCATGTAACACTTTATATAACTACACGAGAACAGATTTTTATGTTGTTTTTTCCCCCGCTTAGTCCGTAGTTAAAACATTTTTTAAGGCCACGATAGGCAAACTTCTTTTCTAAAGATTCAAGTTGTGAACACTTTAGGCTGTGAGGTCCACATGTTTCTGTCACAGCTATTCAAGATGACCATTGACTGTAGTGTGCAGCAGCTATAGACACTACGGAAAACAATGAAGCCCATCTCCCAAACCCAAAGAGACAAACAAAAAACCATGGCTGTGTTCCTGTAAAACATGGACATTGACTTTTGAATTTCCTATAATTTTTGCATGCCATCAAATAGTGTTTTTATTTTGAGCATTAGAACTATAAAAAATGTTCCTCATTTTGTAGTTCACAAAAATAGGTGCCAGATTCAGGCTGTGGGTTGTAATTTGCCAGCCCCTAATTTAGCATAATAACAATATGGCAGTGACATGTGACTCAGTGCCCTTAGACAAAACTGAAGTTTGTTTTAATTAGAATGTAAATTATGTATTTATAACACAGCAATATCTTACCATTTAATGAGATGCCTCTACTTTAAACATATTACAATTTAAATTATTTTAAAAATACTTCATGAAAAAAATGTTTTCTCCAGTTTTACCCTTATTCAGTAACTAAAAAAAAATGCATTTAAGTAAAATGTGTTTATCACTTCCCCAATCTGTAGATTATACGTGTATGTGTGTGTGAATGTATGTATACATACATGCATTAACTTTGGCTAGCTGGTGAGGCTTTTTTGGTTTTTTTTAAGCAAATTGCATATATATCTTAAGTGCAAAATATCACCAGAAGTATCACTAAAGACACAGGTTAGAGGAAAAGTATAGGTATTCAATGATGTCATAACAAAGTTATTTAAACTTATGTGTTATTTTTCAGTAGCCATAATAATGTGAAAATATATTTGGTTTACAAAAATAATTTATGTCAATACTTTCTATCAATTGAATAGTTTCTGTCTATATTTTCAATCATTTGTTTATAATAATGTTTTTAGAAATTATCAAAACATCTTAACTTTTTTCTTGGCTTGTAAATAATTTACTATCTTTAAGTAAGATAGTGAATCATGCTAATTTTGTGGTTTTCAAACTGAAAAATCACAATGCTCCATACCTTTGAGTGACAATTTATCATGACATTTCTTCACTTCTTTTGATCCAGATTATCTTTCCGAAGATGATTGTATAGGAAATAGTCAGGGCAATGGCAGAACAGGTGGACTAGCAACGTTTTTTTTTTTTTTAAAAAAAAGGTTTCCTAAATTCAAGTTGCCTCAGCAATGACACAAAATCAATGCCCATAGAGCATTTACGGGGCTGCCCCTGTATTGTCTCCAAGGGACTTTGGGGGCAATGAAAATGCAATGTGAACACGAAGTTCCTGCTGTCTGCTGTGCTATAAGTAATAAAGTTCTTTATCTTTGACCTCGGAGTCTCATTCCTTCTGCCAGCACATACGCAACTGTGACAGTCGACTTGTTAGTTTTAAAGTAAGGTAGCATTTCAGAACCTTCAGAGTTCTTGACATACACTTTTTTGCCGAACCCGGAATTAGATTAACTCTTCCTGGAAAGCTAGCTTGGTTCAACATATTTGCTGAATAATCAATCTTATTAGTATACCTTGATATGTCTCATTCCTGGCTGGATGTCTTACAAAGGATCTTATTCCTTCATTTTCCAATTAAAATTCTCTATTTTATTTCATTTGATTCTGAACATTTAAATATTTTTATACATAATTATTTCTGGAAAATGATAACCCTAAAAAAATCATATTTAGAAATATTTTATAAGAAAAATAACGCTCAATTAGTAAAAATGTGATGTTTTTATTACAGAAATGTGTTATTGGAAGCTTAATGTAGGGAAGAAACCCTTCTCAGACTTTGGATTTTCAGTGTAAAAAACAATTATTTAGATAATTATTACAAATACTGTTTTCTTTTGTGAGACCTTGTGTTTTCATTTAATATTTATTAGTAAAAACAATGCTTACTATCTTAAAGTAATTAGATTTCTGAAAATTAGATATCTAAAATGATATCAGAAAGTATTTTGATATATAAAATAGAAAGTACATCTCCTACCTTATTTAAAATATACAATGATTTGGAGTCATTTTAGCTAACTTCAGAATACGTTTTGACTTTTTAAAATTTCTATTATTTTCACAAATTGTAGCTCTTTTCAACATTTTTGAGCTGATAATTAATGGAACATGATTGGATTTCCAGAAGAAACAAATATGCAAATGTAGCTTTAGAGTTTTCTTTAATCATATAGGCCACGGTTTCTCTGGGGAGAAGAGCAAGGGTGCTCTGCAGAGGCTGACAATGGAGCTTCTAGAGTGCTGGCAATGTTCTGTTTTGGTTTTTTTTATTATTTTTTTATTTGTAAAAGTATTTTTAATATAGAAACACACCTATTACATAACATTAAACTTGCTATGATGATTGTCACTGAATATGATTCACATTAACAAAATATTACACAGAAATGTAAAGTGAAGCCTTTTTAAGCAATCAAAAATTGTATGTAGTGCAAAGTCTAATTTAAAGTCTGAAAATTCCAAAACCAAAACACCTCTTCTCCTCCAGAGGATCACAACTCCTCACCAGCAAGGGAACAAAACTGGACAGAGAATGAGTTCAATGAACTGACAGAAGTAGGCTTCAGAAGGTGGGTAATAACAAACTCCTCCAAGCTAAAGGGGCATGTTCTAACCCAATGAAAGGAAGCTAAGAACCTTGGAAAAAAGGTTAGACGAGTTGCTAACTAGAATAACCATTTCAGAGAAGAACATAAAGAACATAAATGACCTAATGGAACTGAAAAACACAGAACAAGAACTTTGTGAAGCACACACAAGTATCAATAGCTCAACTGATCAAGCAGAAGAAAGGATATCAGAGATTGAAGATGAAGTCAATGAAATAAAGTGAGAAGACAAGCTTAGAGAAAGCAAGAGGTGAAAAACGATTCAGGGACAACCTTTCAAAAATCTCGTTCTGATAGAATTATCCATAATTGGTCACATGAGTAGCAAAATAGAATGTTGCTTTCTGTATATTTAGTTGACTATGGCAGTTTTATAATAGTTATCTCTAAGGTCCAGTATAGGTCTGTGTAATCTAAAAGCTCTTTAATAAAGTCAAAATGCAATGAGTTTTTGGAGGAGAGAGAAAAACAGAGAAGCCAATATTCAAATTTGGGATGTGCTTGGAAGAATGAGGTAGGATTTTGATAGGTAGCAGTGAGACAGAATATTTCCTGAAAAGGAACACTCTGCATAATTATTCAATGACACTGAAGAATAGAGCATGACAGTAACCAAAACAGCATGGTACTGGTACAAAAACAGACATAGATCAATATAACAGAATAGAGAAGCCAGACATAAAGCTGCACACCTACAACCAACCAATCTTCAACAAAGTTGACAAAAATAAGCAATCAAGAAAGGACTTCCTATTCAATAAATGCTGCTGGGATAACTGGCTAATCATATGCAGAAAATGAAACTGGACACTTACCTATTGTTGTTAGGGTGGCAGAGATCCAAGTTACCTCCAGTTACCACCAGTGTATCTGTACAGGTCCACAGCAAATTCAGCTCTTCGCCTCCTCCCAAGAGAGAATTCGACTGAGAGGCATAAAGCAGAAAAAGAGGCCAAGGGAAGTTTCAGATCAGGAAAGAAAGTTTATTAAAAAGCTTTAGAACAGTAAAGAAAGGAAGGAAAGAAAAGAAAGGAAGGAAAGAAAAGAAAAGAAGGAAAGAAAAGAAAAGAAGGAAAGAAAAGAAAAGAAGGAAAGAACAGCTTGGAAGAGGGCCAAGAGAGTGACTTGATAAACTAAGCGCCAAGCTTGACCTTTTGTCTTGGAGGTTTATATGTTGGCATACTTCCGGGATCTTGCGTTACCTCTTCCCACTCCTGAGCCCTCATTGGGAAGTTGCTGATCAGTTTCAGGTGTTTTCTATCTAGTAGGAGGCCCTCTTTCCCTGGCGCCAGCTGTGACCAATTACTACTTTAGAGAAACAGTAGGCCATCGTTCCCTGGCGTCAGCTGTGCCCAATTACTACTTTAGAGAAACAGTTAACAACCACGGAACCATCACCTCATGGTTGCCCAACAGTCCTGGAGTGTGTGTGTAGCGGGAGCCCTCTCCTGTCCAGGTCGTACCTAACTAGCTACCCACTATAACATCATCATATACTAAAATTAATGCAAGATAGATTAAAGACTTAAATGTAAGACCTAAAACCATTAAAAAAAAAAAATTCCTGTGATGTACCCTTCTGGATATAAGCCTTGACGAACAATTTGTAGTTAATTTTATGGGCAGTGAGATGTACTGAATAGAAGTAAATATTCACAGATTTTCTTTAGAAAATAGAGTTTTAAAACATGTGTCCAACTCACACATTTTTATTTCTATTTTCCTAGAAGAAATGATTAGTGAATTTGCTCACAAACTAGGCGCTAAACATGATGTTATAGAAGAATATTAGGAGTAATCCCTGACCTCAGGTAGTTTGTAATCTAGTTAGGGAACAAGCTACAAATACATGATTAATTAAAGAAAGAGTTAAAAATACAAGGCATTTTTATACAGATACAAATCTTCTATACAATTAATTGGCAAGGACATTAAGTGTCTCTAAATATTATGTTTTAGAGGACACATTCTAGAAAAGCTTTAAAATAGCAGATGGTCCCAATCTTGCTGTATATTTTAAATTATTCTAGAATTTTTTGATAACCAGAACCATAAGAAGATAACTTTAACTTAATTAACTTCCATTTCCATTTACTTTCATAAGTGAAGTGATCAAAACAAGAAAGAAACTAATATTGTCACATTTCAACTGTTTAGAATTGTATCAAAGTTACTGAACTTAATATTCATGACAATATAATAGGCAAGGTATACCCGTTTTTCATTTTAAACAACTGAGGTTTGGACTGATTGAGTTATTTATCACTGATGACGCAGATGGAAAATGCAAGGATTCAAAATCAGGTCAGATGCTGAAGCCCTTATTTGAAGGGAAAAGAGGCCAAAAATACATATTTGAATGTAGTTTCTGCTACATGGGTCTTTGCAGCAGCAGATAAAAGGAGATTTAATTTTAGCTGATGTAATGTAACTCCACCAAAAACCTCAGCAACTTTGCTCTAAAATCTTCTCTTTTGTAGCAAATAATATTTACATGTGTACAATGCTAACTACATTTTCCAACCCATAGGAAAAGTAAATTTTTTAGTATTATACAACTCATATTAGAAATAAAATTTCATTTATTGGGTATTAAGAGCATCGTAAAGCCCGCATTTGTTCTTAGTATGTTATAGTTGTAACTTTTGGAGTTTAGATATCTGCCAAAGCATTTATTTTGAATTCCCAAATGTAATTTTACTATAATATTTCAGCATTTGTGAGTTTCATATACTTTAAAGTTGCTTAGTTTGATGCTATCTGTGGAATAAATTTCCACTTCAAAACATATCAATCTGTCTTCAATTTTATCATCTGGCTACTTATCAGTGCTGTTTTT
>NW_012118487.1:8888397-8899539 GCF_000951035.1 Colobus angolensis palliatus
CCAGCACCGATTGTCCGGCACTCCCTAGTGAGATGACCCCAGTACCTCCGTTGAAAATGCAGAAATCACCGGTCTTCTGTGTCACTCGCGCTGGGAGTTGGAGACTGGAGCTGCCCCTTTTCGGCCATCTTGCTCCGCCCCCTGTTCTGTTTTTTAACTGGAGTAGTGGTTTGCTTAGTACCTAATAATTTGTCATAATGTGTACACTGTCAAATATAACTGTGATATTTAAATTTAATATATATATTTGTAACAAATAATTTAATATTGAACACTTGAGATGTTTTTTGTCCTCAACTTCTGGGAGGTAATGTCTAAGCCCTAGGAACGTCATGTCTGATAAGAGTACCTTTGTTTGCCTGAGGACTTTGGACCAGCAAGAGGCTCACCCTGTGATTTAGGGTGGGGTTATTAAGTCACACCAATGATATGATTTAGGATGTGATCCTGTCAAGCAGTATCAGCTGGACCTTGGAGGGGAAGGAGACTGAGACCAGTCTTGTGGGTAGTTCACCATGCCAATGTGTTTGAGCCTCAGTGAAGACTTTGGACAGCAAGATTTGGGTCAGCTTCCGAGGTTGTCACTATCCTCACATGTGTTGTCACATCACTGCCATGAAAGGAATGTTGTCCATGATTGTAATAGGGAAGGAGGGTGGGAGGTCTATGTTTGGGGCTTTTCCTGGACTATTCCTATGTGCTTCCTCACTTGACTGGTATTAATCTGGTTTCCTAACCATAAGCCTAGGTACAGCAGCTTTCAGGGGTTTTGTGAGTCGTTCTCATACATTTTTCAAGCCAAGAGTGGATTTGGGAAGTCGCCCAACTTGAAGCTGATGTCAGAAGTGAGGGTGGTCTTGTGTGGACAGTTGTCTCAAAATTCCCAGTTACAATCTTATTTTGAAAACACAGGCTGGGCACAGTGGCTCATGCCTGTAATCTCAGCACTTTGGGAGGCATAGGTGGGTGGACTGAGTCCAGGAGTAAAAGACAAGTCTGGGGAACATGGCAAAACCCCATTTCTGCAAAAAATTAGTGTGTCTAGTCCCAACTACTTGCGAGGCTGAAGTGCAAGGATAGCTTGAGCCTGGGAGGTTGAGGCTGCAGTAAGCTGTGATCTTGCCACTGCACTCCAGTCTGAGCTAAAGAGTGATTAAAACAAACAAACAAACAAACCAAAAAACAGAAGCACATTTAATAGTTGCCTTTATGAGGAACAAATAATAAATTTCCTGCCTAAAATTCACTCACAGGCATTTGCTCAAAAAGATATAATAAATTCCCACATGAAAACACATTATTATTAATAAACAGTTGTTAGTTGCAACAAATCAAGTATAAATAATTGACATCACTGTTTAATTATCAACAGTTTTATTTCATTTCTAGCAGCAGTTACTCACATATTTTAATCTATATCAATTAATTGTATTAATTTAATGAGAATTTCTTATTCAGTTGTTTCAATGACTTATTTTGTGTTATCACCGATCTATCTCCCCAAGGTGATAACCTGGTCATTCAGTCTTCATTACACAGATTCTTGTACTAATTTTAATATTATACCATACATTTATTCTTTTAAAGAATAAACCTGAAAAAGACGTAAGTCAATTAATCAATTTTATTATTTCTGAGAAATAAATTTTCTGTCACTTTTAAAAAAATTTACCGAATCTTATACTAGAACTAAGGCCATCCAGACAAACTCACCTCATCTTCAACTCCCATCAGTATCTGATTTTCTTTTATTAGGGCTTACAAAATCTAAATTTCAAATATTTTACAGAAGAGTGTGGACACTAAAATTTGGTAGCCTAAACACTGTGCAATTCACTTATTACTTCTATATGATTGAGACCTTTCTTTTGAGTTCAATATACCAGTAGATATAACACGTATTAACTATTTGAAGTGCAAACACTTATTTGGGTCATGTGAATTGATTAAGTAAATAAACGCTTATGCAAAATAATAAGACATCTTGCCAGATAAAATGATTCTCTTCTCTCTAAAAGAGAATATTAAAATTTTGAGGGGCTTAGAAATCAGATCACGATCTTGTATTTTGTGCTTCTGTATGCTGTTAGAAATCACCATACACACACATTTAGCAGCTTAAACAACCCGAATTTGTTATCTTATAGTACTAGATGAATGAGACTAAAGAAAAATTTCAGTTTTAAACAATATTCATTAAAATTGAAACTGGACAATAAACCTTTAGGACACAAAAAAGATTAACTTAAACATAACTTTTTCATGAAATATGTTTTTATGAACCTCTCTAATTTTTTCTTTATCTTAATTTGACTAAAAAGTATGAGCTACAAGTAAAGTAAACATAAATAATGATTAAGAATCATAATATTACCTTGTTTGAGTAAGCTCCTATTCTGTGCAATATATTTTGCATGTAAATTATATTTATATTAATTTCTTACATTTCATAAGAAAGGTATATTTATCCTAATTTTACATATAAGAGATGAATATACCAGAGTGATTTGATAACATGTCCAAGGTCACTCAGTTGGCAGAGTAGTGATTTACTTTTTACCATTCAACTTTTAATAAAAATTGTGTTTTATTAACCGGAAGAGTTAAGAAACCCACCCCAGCAATCATGCCACTCAGTTACAAAACTGGGTGGGAGACTGACTTTTAAATGAGTTCTTAAGCAGCAATTTTAAAACACTTGGTGGTAATTACAAATTATGGGACAGTTAGAAAAATGTAACTCTTCTCTCTTTTACTTTACAATGAACCATCACTGAAAATTGATGTTAGCCTTTGGATGAAATGCAGATACATATCTGAACCAATGGTTATTAGCTGAACTCATTATATAGTAAAGAACTACAGCGACAATTTATGTTGCTAGCGAGCCTGAAAAGAAACCTCAATTTCAGATCCCCTATGTAACTAGTATTGTTCCGTAGATTTCTTTTTTTTTTTTTTTTTTTTTTACCCAGGCTGGAGTGCTGTGGCCGGATCTCAGCTCACTGCAAGCTCCGCCTCCCGGGTTCCCGCCATTCTCCTGCCTCAGCCTCCCGGGTAGCTGGGACTACAGGCGCCGCCACCTCGCCCGGCTAGTTTTTTGTATTTTTTAGTAGATACGGGGTTTCACCGTGTTAGCCAGGATGGTCTCGATCTCCTGACCTCGTGATCCGCCCGTCTCGGCCTCCCAAAGTGCTGGGATTACAGGCTTGAGCCACCGCGCCCGGCCAGTTCCGTAGATTTCATGGTGACAAGGCTTCCTCATCTTTTGCTCCTCACTATCTGACATTGTCTTGTCCTGTAGGACTTTAAATATCAAGGCCACCATGTGATAGCCTACTGTTGTCCCCAAATGCTATTCTCAAATGAGTAAATCGGACTTGGTTACATATATTTCTCAGTAGAGTGTGCAAAAATCAATGGGTCAGCAAAAGTGTTATCAAAATATAAATAAAAATGTTAAAAATAGTAGTCAGTGTAGGATATTTCTGGGA
Organism: Colobus angolensis palliatus; assembly: GCF_000951035.1. NCBI lineage: Eukaryota > Metazoa > Chordata > Mammalia > Primates > Cercopithecidae > Colobus > Colobus angolensis. The sequence goes on from NW_012118487.1 coordinate 8,891,892, forward strand.
GAGAAAGGGTTGTGTGTGTGTCCTTGATGCCTTGGGGTTAGAAAACCTTGAGATCAGATTCGTTTTGCAATTCAGGATGTATCAGATTTTTGGAACACCATATACTGATACACCATATAGTGTTTAACATATCCAATTTGGTTTAGGGGAGCACTCCACAATCAACTCTATAAATATTTATGTACTGAAGTGTATGAATATGCATGCAAACTTGTATAAATAAAGACTATAAATAGCTTCCCCATCCACTTCTATCATTCATCAATGTACAAATAATAATAAAAAAAACTTGGTTTTTAACAAATTTTGGATCATAGATTTTGAATAAGGATTTGTAATCTATCTAGGCACTGGGCTGTCTGAAAAAAACAACAAAAAAACAAGCTGTCCTTGGCAGGATGTGGTGGCAATCCAGCACTTTGGGAGGCCAAGGCAGGGAGATTGCTTGAGGCTGAGTTCAAGACTAGCCTGGATAACATAGTGAGACCCATCTCAAAGAAGAAAAAAAAAAAAAAAAGGATAAGCTACTTTTCCAACTTTCTAAGGTGATGGTTTGATGAATGCAAGGCTGAAGCCATAGAATGAGTTGAGATCTTCTTTGCACTCATCCCTTTTCCACACTCCCAAAGTTTGTGGGGGGAACATAGTAGACAGGGAAGAAATATACAGCTCAGTGAGCAACTTGGGAGTGAAGCTGAAATGAAATTACTCTCCTAAATTTACTAGAAGGTTATGACTCTTATGGGAGAGGCGAAAACTAACATTAAGGGGACAATTTTTAAAAATGTTCCAGTCTGATCCTTGTTGTGCTATAGATGTCATATAAAGGTGCTGGATTTATAACTGATTCTTTGAAGGAAAGTAAATCTGAGGGAATAAGAAAGATCTAAAGTCTACCTATTTCTCTCTGTGTGGAAATTCTTCTCAATTACCAAATTCAGAGAGTCTTAGTGTTTGATTTATTATGATAAACACTAATTAGAGCACATGTGATCTGTAAGCTTAAACTCAAATACTTCCCTTTTTGTAGCAAATGGTAGATGAAGAACTTCAATTTAAAATTATTACGAAGGCACTTAATTCCAAATAAAAGGGCAACTATTGTATTGCTCCTGTTCCCCTTAATTATTATACTTTAACATTAACTGATTACTTTTAAGAACTCAACATACTGTTTTCTCAAGTTATCATTAGAAATACATGAAAGTGTGGCAGGGCATGGTGGCTCAGCAGTTTGGGTCCCAGCACGTTGAGAGGCCAAGGTGGGCAGATTGCTTGAATCCAGGAGTTCGAGACCAGCCTGGCCAACATGGTGAAACCCTGTCTCTACTGAAAATACAAAAATTAGCCAGGCGTGGGGGCACAGGTGGTGGTGGCTTTTCCTCTGAACCAAAAAGTGATGGGGGAAGTTGCAGCTTCCATGAGCTAAGAAATGTTTTAGAATATCAGTTTACAAAATCAGCATAGTACTAGCATAAAAGCAGAAACATAGATAACAGAACAGAATAGAGAAACCAGAAATAAATCCGTGGATTTATGGCCCGCTTACTTTTGATAACGACAACAAGAATACACACTGGGGAAAGGACAGTCTAACAAATGGTGCTGGCAACACTGGATATCCACAGGCAGCAGAATGAAACGAGGCTCTTATTTCTCATTGCATATAAAAATCAAATCAAAATGGATTATGTACTTTAGTGTAAGACCTGAAACTATGAAATATTGGAAGAAAATATTGGGGAAAAGGACATTGTTCTAGGTAAAGATTTCTTGAGCAAGACTTCAAAAGCACTAGCAACAAAAGTAAAAAATTGACAAGTGGGATTATGTCGAGCTAAAAAGCTTCTGTACACAAAAGAAACAATCAGCAAAGTGAAGAGATGACCTACAGAATAGAGCAAAATGTTTGTAAACTACTCATCTGACAAGGAATTCATGACCAGATTACATAAGAAACTCAAACAACAGAAAATCCAATTAAAAATAGGTAAAAGTTCTCAAAAGAGGAAGACATACACATGATCAGCAGGTAAATGAAAATGCTTAATATCACTGATAATCAGAGAAATGCAAATCAAAACCACAGTGAGAAATCATCTCACCCCAGTTAAAATGGTTGTTATCAAAACACTGAAAATAATAGATGCTAGCAAGGATGAGGAGAAAGGGTAATAGTCACACACTGTTGTTAGAAGTGCAAATTAGTACAGCAACTATAAAACAGTACGGAGGTTCCTCAAAAACTAAAAGTAGAATGACCATATGATCCAGCAATCTCACTGCTGGATATTCAAAAGAAAGGAAATCAGTATACCAAAGAGATACCTGCACTCGCATGTCTTTAGCAGCCTTAGTCACAGTATTGAAGATATGAAATCAACCTAAGTGTCTATCAATGGATGAATGGGTAAAGAAAATGTGCTGTAAATACAGAGTGGAATATTATTCAGCCAGAAAAAAAAATGAAATCCTGTCGTTTGCAGCATCATAGATGGAAATGGAGGACATTATGCTGCATGAAATAAGCCAGTTACAGAAAGTGAAATATTGCACGTTCTTACTTATATGTGGAAACTTAAAACATTGAAATGATGGAAGTAGTGAATAGAATGGTGGTAACCAGAGGCTGGGAAAGGTAGGCGAAGGAGGGAATGAATAAAATTTGGTTAATAGATACAAAAATACAGTCAAGATTAAAAAAAAATTGTAGTGTTTGTTACCAAAATAGGGTGATTATATTTTACAATAATATAGTATATTTCTAAATAGCTATGATAAAATATTTGGAATGCTTTCTTTAATTTGTTAATTTACTAAAACTGTAAAATGAAAATGATCATTAATGTTATCTAAATGTTAGAGGTGATGGATTACCTTGATTTGATCATAGTACATTGTATGCATATAGCAAAATATGACATGTATCCCATACATTTCATGGATCAACTATTATGTATCAACAAAACACTTCCTAAAAATACACATACTGTAACTTTTTTGTAGGGGGGGACCCACTGGATTTAGAAGTGAGGTCAACTAACACTTTGAAAAAAAATTTCACTGTGCCAGAAGTTTTCTTTTTCTTTAAACACTAGCATATCTTGTTACCTATTACAGTTCTTTTAAAAAAATTCTCCAATAAAAAAGAAACATGAACAACTATTTTATGTTTATTTTATTTGGTTAATACCTACAAATGTGTATATGGGTAAATAATATAAGTGAGAGAGGCCATTTGATTACTAGACTGTCAAAAATGCCAAGAGTGGTCTCTGGATGGTTGTGTACAGATTGGCCAACCAACAGCAGCAAACTTCGGTCCTGAACAGAGGGTAGCATCAACCCGAAAGAGGCCGCAATGTTGTACACCTTTGGTGTATCTGCAAAGCTGTGCAACAGCCCAGAAGTGACATGCTTTTTAAATCCAGATATAGATAGTATATGAGCCAGTGACATCCCTGGTAAGAATTCAAGCAGAAGCATAAATAAAACCTAGAATATGTACATGAGTTCTCAGTCATGTTAACCAAATAATGACAATGTTTTCTTTATTTTGTGCCACGTAGAAAGCAATCTTCTAAAAACCATTTGAACTATTTGTGTGTACATGGTGATCTTTGTCATCTCTATGATATAATAAAAATGAAACTAAAACACAATTTGTCAAAATTTGAGTACAGCACAGGTAAAACAAATAACAAGTAAAATCTATAAAACTTTTGTCATTTATCTTTACATATTTTGCATTCAAATACCAGATGGTAGATGCTAGATTAAAAAAAAAAAAAAAACATGCAGATGAATTCCTCCTATTCGGTTACAAAGTCTGCTGATCTAATTCAGATCTCTGAAATGCAGTTAACTTAAAGGAGAAAAAAATGCATATTTCTGTTGGAGATAACACCTCAGTGTAAACAAGCCTTAGTTCATTTTTCAATGGTCAATCAAATAAGTCAACGCAAATAAAATGACCAGTTATGAAAACCTTTCTCATTTTTATAGGAAGAATCATGATGATGCATTTTGTAATCATAATGGAAAGGCACTAAGTCAGTTGAGGATAGATCAAGCTTGTAGAAATGTAAAGAAATCATGTCTTTGAGGCAACAAATGGATGGAGCTGGAGACCATAATCCTAAGCAAATTAATGCCCGAACAGAGAACAAACACTGCACATTTTCACATGTAAGTGGGAGCTAAGCATTAGGCATACATGCACATAAATATGGGAACAATAGACCCTGAAGACTACTAGACAGTGGGTGGGCTAAAAAAGCTACCTATTAGGTTCTATGCTTACTATGAGGGAGACTGGATTCATACTCCAAATCTCAGCATCATGCAATATTCCCACGTACCAAATCTGTACATATACTCCCTGTGTCTAAAATAAATTTGATTTTTTTTAAAGTAAAGAAACAAACTGGTAGAAAATGCAAAAATTTGACAAGGTAAATACCAATTTACTTTTACCAAGCAGAAACAGAGAGAAGTCCTTAACTGAGTTTTTTTCTTATATAAAAGCTTAAAAAGTAGCCAATTCTTAAAAAAATGACAGATATTCTCAATGGATTTATCGAGTGGTTGCATAGAAAGAGATTAGTAGATGTAAATAAATAATACTTCCAACCTCTAAGATATTCATAAGCTCTTTTTTTCAAGTATTGAGTCAGCACAGAATAGATTTTATTTTTTATTTAATTTATTAAAAGTATAGAGATAAAATTATCATTACCATTTTATGACTATTGTATTAATTTTTAAGAACTTGGAATTATTTTATATGTATCTTTTATCACAAACACATTTTATAATGAGTCTCATTATTCTAATTGCAGCTTTCTTACTCTCTCTTCTCTCTCTTCGTCCAAAGTTATTGTGCTGATATGCATGCATCCTACACTTTATTTTCTTATATATGCATCTATTCACATATGTATATATGGCCACATATCATTTTAATCTTATGCAAATAAAATTATATTGCATATATGTTTCTACTTTTAACTTTCTCATTCAGTAATACATCTAGAAGTTCATTTCAAAATTTTTTATCTCATTCTCTATATATGCATATATAATTATGAAAGTATATGTATTTATACACTTAAATAGTCAAATATGTCTCTCATTTTTTAAAACATTCTTATTCTACTACTTATTCTCACATTTCTCTGAGCATGTTATGCTTGCCCTTGCCTCAGCTTACCTTGCTGGCTTTACCAGCAATGTCATTTGCCTTTTTCTTTATGTGGTAAATTCTTATTTATCCATCAAGAACCATTTTAAATATCATTTCTTATTTATAGATATATCTCACTATGTTCCTACAGCTAAAGGGGTAGCTTATGCTGCCATAATACTTGTTCAAGGTGCCATCATATACTATTATACAACCTATCATATCTGATGTATAATTACCCATTTGAATGCCTTTGTCTAAGGTAGAAGCTTTCTTTAATAACAAGAATTGCATTTTATTCTTATTGTATCCCTAGTGTCTTTAACAGTTATATTTTTTATTTCATGGTAGACAGCATCACTTTGATATTGGATATTTGAAATTTAATGACATTTAAATTGGACAAAATGTGATGGAGAAAGGAGAGAAAATGCATTAGATATTTAACAAGATTGAAAAGTTGAGCAGGACCTCTTCAAGGAGAACTGCAAACCATTGCTACAGGAAATCAAATAGGATACAGACAAATGGAAAAACATTTCGTGCTCATGGATAGGAAGAATCAATGTTGTGAAAATGACCATATGGCCCAAAGTAATTTGTGGATTTAATGCCATTCCCATTAAACTACCATTGACATTCTCCACAGAATTAGAAAAAAAAAAAAAAAAACTATTTTAAAATTCATATGGAACCAATAAGGTGACTGAATAGCTAAGACAACCATAAGCTAAAAGAACAAAGATGGAGGCATCACCCTATCTAACTTCAAACTGTACTACAAGGCTACAGTAACCAAAACAGCATGGTACTGGTACAAAAACAAACACACAGACCAATGAAACAGAATAGAGAACTCAGAAATAAGATCACACACCTACAACCATCTGATCTTCAAAAAAATCTGACAAAAACAAGCAATGGGGAAAGGATTTTCTATTTAATAAATGGTGCTGGGCGATGTGATTAGCCATATACAGAAAATTGAAATTTGACCCCTTCCTTATACCTTATACAAAAATTAACTCAAGATGGATTAAAGACTGAAATGTAAAACCTCAAACCATAAAACCCCTAAAAGAAAATCTAAGCAATACCATTCAGGACATAGGCATGATGAAAATGCCAAAAACCGTTGCAACAAAAGCAAAAATTGACGAATTGGACCTAATTTAACTAAGGAGCTTCTGTATAGCAGAAAGAACAGATCACCTACAGAATGGGAGAAAATGTTTGTAATCACCATCTGACAAAGGTCTAATATCCAGAATCTACAAGGAACTTAAATAGATTTACAAGAAGAAAACAAACAACCTCATTAAAAAGTGATCAAAAGACATGAACAGACATTTCTCAAACAAAAGACATACATGTGGTCAACAAACATGTGAAGAAAGCTCAGTATCACTGATCATTAGAGAAATGTAAATTAAAACCACAACTAGATACCATTCCACACCAGTCAGAATGACTGTTAACAAAAAGTAAAAAAGAAACAACAGGTGCTGGCGAGTTTGTGGAAGAAATGGAAGGCTGTTACACTGTTGCTGGGAGTGTAAATTAGTTCAATCATTGTGGAAGACAGCGTGGTGATTCCTCAAAAACCTGGAGGCAGAAATACCATTTGACCCAGCAATCTCATTAGTGGGTATGTATCAAAGGAATATAAACCATTCTATTATAAAGATATATGCACCTGTATGTTCATTGCAGCACTATTCACAATATAAATTAGACATTTAACTTGGACAAAATAGGATGCAAAGACATGGAATCAACCCAAATGTCCATCAATGAGAGACTGGATAAAGAAAATATGGTACATATACACCAGAATATTATGCAGCCATAAAAAGTAATGAAATCATGTCCTTTGAAGTGAACATGGATGGAGCTGGAAGCTGTTATCCTCAGCAAACTCATTTGAAACAGAAAACCAAACACCACATGTTCTTACTTATAAGTGGGAGCTGAATAATGAGAACACATGGACACACGGGGGGAAGAACACATATTGGGTCCCGTTCGGGGATGGTGGCGGTGGGGAGGAACAGGAAGAACAGCTAATGGATGCCGGGCTTAATACCTAGGTGATGGAATAATCTGTGCAGCAAATCACCATGGCACATGCTTACCTGTGTAACAAACCTGCACATTCTGCACGTGTACCCTGGAACTCAAAAGTTGAGGGAAAAAATTAAAAAATTAAAAGTAAAGTATATAAACCTTATGATATTAGTTGTGGTCTTGTAAATACAAAAAAAAAAAAGAAAACTATAAACTTAAAGTGAAATAAATTATATGAAAAACAAAAAAGTTGTTAGGAGGAAAATCACAGATTATACATACTGCCATACTGTTTTGTTGATTAAAGTAAATCATATTTATTTCAAAAATGTGTAATATACAATGACTGAAATAGTTATCATCAGGAAAGCCAGCACATAAGGCATGTCGCCCGGG
>NW_012118487.1:8899684-8900791 GCF_000951035.1 Colobus angolensis palliatus
ATTCATTAACAAACTAAAAAAAATCTATATTTTTTTCTAGTTAAAGTACTATTTATCCTGAAATACATTTAAGATATATTCAAATGCGATTACTTTTAGTGACATTTAAAATTGCATATTCTGGATACAATATAAATTATCTGACTATCATACTTTTGTTTGATGCTGATGTCATTTATTTAGAGTTTATATGATAATGATATCTACATGCCTGCAGGTCTTCCCTCACAATATATTCTTATTAGTCAGATTATAAGATCAAGTGGTATTTTATTTTTTTATTAAAAAATACTGACTATAAGTGACCTGGACTCTGTGATTTGTAGAATCACTGTTCTCATTTTATAGACACATTTCATATTAGAATTAATACTTTGTCCTATTCCAGAATGACAGATATTAATTATAAGCATCTTCATTTAGGGGAATATATTATAATACATAAATGAGACATACCATGTGCATTAAATAAATGATTGAACTAGCATAAGGATGATAGGCTTTAATTTATTTAATTTGATAATAATATGAGTGTTCTATCATCTCATTTATGAAAAGGGCTCTTCAGCATCGATAGTGTCTTATATAATTTACTAACTTATTCACTGATGCTTCCCTTTGTAAATAATGTTTGGATGTCAGACAAAATATATACCAGATTAATATTCTTGGGCATAAACCGATGTAGTCTCAGACGGAAGTTGATGATGAGATTCAAAACACAGAAATAAGAGGGTCTAGAGCAGAGAAAAAAGAAAGGGAAAGTATAAAGGCTATTTAATTGTGTTATGGATTTTCCCGTCTTTATCCAACCTAATTCAAATAATTGGCAAGAATCTGGTAATACTTATGACTCAGCTGGGACACAAATACCATTAATTTTGCCTGACAATCCTGTCTTGTGTCCATTTCCCAGCACATATTTATCACAGAGCAGTCCTGCTGCATCAGCTACGAACTTTTCAAATTAAAGGCTTTGTTTTTTTTTTGCTTATTACCTGAAAAGTCAGATGAAAGGATTGTGCTATTGTGAGTATCTGGTTAACATATTTACCTGCAATTATTTCCCATCCACTGTACTTGAGGTTCAATATAAGTCATACATGC
>NW_012118487.1:8901481-8903108 GCF_000951035.1 Colobus angolensis palliatus
TGTTTTTAGTTATATGAAAGTAAAGAACAGACAAAACCCTTCTATGGTGATAGAAATTAGAATAGTAATTACCTTTGAGGGAGTATTAACCATAGGTTATGTTTGCTTAAACTTAGTTGTCCTAGTGGACAGAATATAATAAATTAACCAGGAATCTCTGAAGTATTTTCTCTTTGAGAAATCATGTAAAAATTAATCAGGGAAAAAACTGAAATGACCTTCTGTAGGTGATGAAAAAATGAGGTGCATCAAGACAGTGGAATATTGTTCAGTGCTAAAAAGAAATGAGCTATCAAGCCATGAGAAGTCATGGAGGATACTTAAATTATATTACTATGTGAAAGAAGCCAATCTGAAAAGGCCAGGTACATGATTCCAACTATATGACATTCTGGAAAAGGCAAAACTAGAGAGAGAGTAAAAAGATCTGTGGTTTCCAGGTGATAGCAGGCAGAAATAGATAACAGAGTATAGAGAGTTTTTACGTTGGTAAATTTACTCAGTATGATTCTGTCATGGTAGATACATGTCATTATACATTTATCCAAACCCATGGAATATACAATGTCAGGAGTGAACCCTAACAGAACATGGACTCAGGGTGATAATGATGTATGTCTTAGTGTAGGCTCATCAGTTGGGACAAACGTACCCCTAGTGGAAGAGGCTTACGGGGCGGATGTACACGTGAGGGGGCAGGGTGAAAATGGGAAATCTCTGTGCCTTCTGCTCCATGTTGCTGTGAACCAAAAACTGCTCTACAAATAATGTCTATTAAAACAAAAACAAAACAAAACCCACACAACGGTTAAAGTTGACAAATATCCAGAGGACACAGTAATTGTAACTTCATAAGCAGTTCAGAAGACATGAGATGCATGAGGCAAGAAACATAGATACTGCCTAAAGAATAGTGTTCAGATTCACAGGCTTGTTTTGTTTCTGTGTCTTTGTTACCATTGGACACAGAGCTATTAATACAAATTCTCAATAATATTTAAATATAGAACTTAATACATACAGTCAAATGTCCTGAAGAGATCTCTGATTTTGTCCACATCTAATGATATGGATGATATCGTTATTAGCCAAAGATAATCAAATATTTAAAAGTCACTTAAGGACTAATTTGTTATTAGAGTTTCATCTTATGTTTTCTCTTTAAATACTACGTAGAAAGGCAGGACTCTGTTTTACACAAGTCTCCAGTTTTCGTTTTATCTGCTAATTCAAACTTGGCCGGAGAGAAATGTTATTTGGTAAAGAGAAATCTAGGAAGGTATCAATACCAGGGGAAAATAATGTTGAACCAAAAAGATAGGCTTGTCATGGGCAGATAGGAGTCATAGAACCAGAATTTATAGTTTTACGTTTTTCTTTTGACATTTGGTTATCACACTACACATTTGATTTATATTCATACTAAGACTGTGTGCTTGTCTGGGCGTGGTGGTTCATGCCTTTAATCCCAGCACTTCGGGAGGCCAAGGCTGGCAGATCATGAGGTCAGGAGTTCAGGACCAGCCTGGCCAATACAGTGAAACCCCATCTCTACTAAAAATACAAAAATTAGCCCGGCGTGTTTGCGCACCTATAGTCCCAGTAACTCGGGAGGCTGAGGCAGGAG
>NW_012118487.1:8904753-8906790 GCF_000951035.1 Colobus angolensis palliatus
TTTTCTGCCCCCAAATCCCACTTTCAAACTCCTAAAAATCTACTATGAAGAAATCTTAGCTCTATTTATTGAGTTGTAATTTCTATTCAAGTTCTGTGATGCCAATAAGCATTCCAGAAATTCTACATAGGAGGGATTTTAGAAATGACAATCTTAAGAGAGTGTGGAAAGGAGGGAAAAATAGGAAAGAGAGTGAAGGGCAGAAAATTATATGCAGACTACTTTGTGTGCGTGTGTGTGTGACACAGTCTCTCTGTGTCCCAGGCTGGAGTGCAATGGTGCAATCTCGGCTCACCGCAACCTCTGCCTCCCAGGCTCAAGCCAGTCTCCTGCTTCAGCCCCCCGACTAGCTGGGATTACAGGCGTTCACCATCGTGCCCAGCTAAGTTTTGTATTTTTAGTAGACACGGGTCTTCACCATGTTGGGCCAGGGACGGTGATTCACACCTGTAATCTCAGCACTTTGGGAAGCCAAGGCAGATGGATCACGAGGTCAGGAGTTGTGGACTACATTTTTATGCCTCTTTACCTAATGTTGAGAAAATATTATGCATTTGTAGTAATTATAAAAAATGCAGAAAACTTCTTAATTGAAGAAAAAAGGCTTGTTTTGTTTTAATCTGTGATGCATATAATTATATCTTCAGTGCCTGCTCAGAAAATTACTTTTAGCCTCTTGCCCTGTCTACAAATGGTTGAAATCTAAAGACATTATTTTTAATGTTTTTCTCAAGAGTTGAGATTTAATTTGCAAATTTTTAATCATAATCCAAATTTTTTTCCTGGAAGTTCATATTTTAGGTTTTATATTTATGTCTATGATTCACTTTGAGGTAAGTTTTCTGTATAGCATGAGGTATTCATCAAAGGTCAAAATTTTTTTGCAGATTGATATCCAGTTGTTTCAGGAAAATTTGTTGAAAATAATATTTTTTTCTACTGAAATGTCTTCGCATCTTTGTAATGAATTATATGGCAATATATATATATTCTATTTCTGGACTTCCTACTCTTTTCAGTTGAGGTATTTGCCTATCTTTTAGGCAAGAACACCCTCATGATTACTGAAGATGTAAAATGTCTTAAAATACAGATGAGGTGAATCTTCTAATTTTGTTCTTTTAAAAGTTTTTTTTTTTTTCCTACTCTGTGTCCTTTGTTTTTCCAAATTAATTTTGGAATTAGTTAGCTAATTTCCACAAATAATCCTGAGATTTTAATAGGTACTGTGTTGATTTATAAGTAAATTTTGGGAGAATTGACATCTTATTTTCAGTAAGTATTTTAACCCATGAACATGGTATACCTCTTTTTTAAATTCAGGTATTTAAAAACTTTTTCTCAGAAATATGTTTTAGTTTTTGGTGTAAGTTTCTTTCACAATTTGTGTCATATTCATCCCTAAAATATTTCATGTTCTTATGCTATTAGAACAGTTTTTAAACGTTATTATTTTAAATTTCTAATACTTCTTGCTGCTACTCAAGTTTATTTTTGTATATTGATCTTGCAACAGAACACTTACTAAACTCACTTATTAGTTATAATTTTTTAACAGATTCTTCAGGTTTTCTACATAAACAAGGCAATTTTTGGATAAAGACAACTTTATGTCTTTCTTTTCCATTTGGGTGCTTTTCCTTTCCTTTTTCTTTTTCCTTGTCTTACTATATTGGCTCTAACCTCCACTACAATGCTGAAGAGAAGTGATGAAAGAGGACATTCTTGCTTCTCATTAATCATCAGGAAAAAAACCTAGGCTTTCACCATGATGTATGTAAGTACTCGAATACCAAAATCTAAATTATGCCACCATTGTCTTCTGCATTCCATTTTTCTGTACATGTGATACCGTTAATTTTGTTTATTTATTTATTTATTTATTTATTTTTGAGACAGAGTTTTGCTTTTGTCGCCCAGCCTGGACTGTGATGGCACAATCTTGACTCACTGCAACCTCTACCTCCTGGGTTCAAGTGATTCTCCTGCCTCAGCCTCCCGAGTAGCTGGAATTACAGGTGCCCGCCATCACACCCA
>NW_012118487.1:8907661-8910148 GCF_000951035.1 Colobus angolensis palliatus
AGGAATGTGAAGACTATGGGATGATAGAGGGACATTAAGAGAAAATTGTAGGATAGTAGAGGATAATTAATACAGTCTGAAATACGGTTTATCTCATTTAGTCCTTACCAAACACATATTTGACTGGAAGGGGGATTATTATGATCAATTTTTTAAAAAATTTCAATAAGACAGAATGTTAGGTGATTTATGGATTTCCACTAGAGCAAGAAATCAATGTGGGAATTTTGATACTAGGCCAAGTTATCTTTATTCCACTTGAAAAATAGTAGAAACAATTTATATTTATGGTCTGTCATCTTCAGATGTCACCCAGTACTTTAAGACTTTTAAACTAAAATGTGAAAATCAGGTTTGAAAGCAAATTAATAGAGGCTAATTATATTATTCTAGTACATCTTGGAAGGGCATTCACTTCTTTAAATCCATGTATAATGGATTAACTTTATATGTGATGATGCTTGTAACAAAAATCTTAAAAATTTGGCTCTTTTTATGGCTAAATAAGTAACTTTAAAGTTAATTTCAAAAGTCAAATGAATAAATAAATGTTTTAACATATAATTTACATTTGAAGAACTAAATAATCATAATTGATACTTTTTGTGGATAGAGTGTTGGTTGATATTCCAGGAATATGGATTAAGTTAAATGTTAAACCTTTAATCAAAATTGGAATGGGCTTATTATCTAAGATCATATACCTTCATAGACTTAAAAATAGCAGTTTAATAATTTGAACTGTTGATTGTAAAGTAAAATGGTAACAATATAAGTTCCATAGACTTACCAATATTTTCATTGATTTTTTTTACTTTCTTTATATAGTGTTAATTTTTAGCCTAATGCACCTTGTTTCACATGATGTATACTCAGAAAATATTTCTTAAATATTAGAAAGAGAAGAGCAGCCCTGACATCCAAGAGTTGTCCTGAAAATATCAGCCAGGTTGATTTTGCTTTGAGCTGGCACGGCCCTCACAGCTAGGCCTTGGTATTCTGTTGAACATAAACTGTGGTCCAGAATATCAGTATCAAACAAGGCCACTTTGTGGCTATGAAGGATTAAGGCAAACTCAAGACAATGTAACCATGTCTGAACCCAGAAAAAAACATTAAAACCACAAATATAATCAAGTTTATCCCCTTGCTGGATAATAGGAATGATTCATGCTTCATTACAATTATGGCTTTACCTTTGGTCTAGTCTTCCTTCCTTCTAGATAAGATTTATTAAGATATCCAATTGTACTGTTTTCTCTGCTTCCTGACAAGATTCAATTCAGAGCAAAGCCTCACTTCCTCATATCATTAGTAAAATCTCCCAATAGAAGCACAAATCATATAGCATGTCTTTCCTAATACACTTTTACTGAGACATACCATTTTCCCCGATATTGTAAGGTATCCCTTTGCAATAAGAAGCAATGAATTCCACTTGTTAAGCTACAGGTGTGTTCTGGGTGTTCTTTTGCCTAGCTGGAGAGAACTAATAAAATGTGATTTTTAGGTACTAAACATTGTCATGTATTTACTGATGCTCCCATTTTCTCTTCATTTTCTTATCTCCCTTCCTCCTTGTTCCTCTCTGTCTCTCTCAATTCATCTAGCTCAACATACTCATGTAAACAAACAAGGCAACCAACATTCAATTTTGCATAAGAGTAGACTTCTAAAAATGTTCACAACTCTACCCACTCTATCATAGAACTACTAATTTTAAATGTAACTATGTGCTTTAAGAGAAAGATCAAGAGTATTAACTTATAAACAGTGATGTCTTCTTAATGAATGTCTTCAGTTTGATTAAGTATTGCCAGTTGCAACTCATTTGTAAAAAGTAAATGGTAACTTATGGACATCTGGCTCCAAAGGTCAGTCACAGCAATTGTTCATAAACAGGTACAGGATGTCAATCAGGAACTATGCTTCATTGTGAAATAAGCATGGAATTATTCGTTTAAAAGCAATGGCACAAAGACAAAAGGGATGCCACCTCACATACGTATGTCCTGAGGAGAAAAGTGAGAGCAGTTGATAAGAGTTGGCACTTTGAACTAAGATCTCATGTGTGGTGATTATTGTCATTTGTGAATACAATTTATAGAACTGTTTTTTTTCTCTCTCTCTCTCTTTCTCCACTTCCCTGTATCACTCCCCCTCCATTACTACTTTTGATTTGTCTCTTGTGCAATACTTTTTGGTATATATAGCAAAAGTTGAGAGCAAAATATACTGAAGTGTCTATTCAAGCGTGTTGATAATTTTTAGAAAACATGAGAAATATTTCTAACTAAATTATTTCACAATGCAACTAAAAATAAATGATCAAATGTGTCATCTGAAACTATTTCATAAAGAAGAAAGTTGTTGTCAATAACTTTTCCCCCCAAATACGTTAATTGGATAGTGAATAAAGCATATTACTTCAAACAGCCATAGCATTTTACTAAAGTTAATTTGAAAATGAAAAGCAATCTTTGGTGA
>NW_012118487.1:8911218-8912803 GCF_000951035.1 Colobus angolensis palliatus
TAAAATTCTCCATATTCACTATCCTTCAGTTTGTTCATGTGACCTCATTCTTATTGGGTGCTAGACAAGAATTCAGAACCCACCAAGTGTGAGTACCCAAAAAGACTGTCGCACTGGCTCTTTGCCTTCACTGGGCGAGGGCAGTCACCACACACGAAGAGGCGAGGGGCCCACTGAGCTGATAACACACTGCGGTTTGTGGACCGAGGAGCTAGGAAAGCACAGTAACATGCCCTCTGTGGCCTTGGGATTGCAGGCACCCCAAACTGGACACCGCTGTAGGGCCTGCACGAAGTTTGCTCCTGCTGGTGCCAATGTGGCTAGCTGCATCCCATATTCTCTTGCCTTCATATTCCCTCCCATGAAGGATGGGGTGCAATAGGCCTTAGTAACGGAGTTTGCTCCTGCTGGTGCAGAAGCAGCTGGCTGTTTCCCACACTCTTTCCTTTGCATGCTCCCTCCCTTGAGGGGTCAAGCACCACAGGCTGAGTACATGGGGCACCCCTCTCATGAATCCCATGAAGTGGTCAAGAAAATAGATTGTATCAATATCATTTCAGTACTAATTCAAAACTTGAAAATCCTTTACTTTTTATATAGGTAAAAATAACTCATATTGAAATAGATACTATATAAAATTAGAATATTTTTGAAAAGCAGTTATATGAATTGACATGAAATACACTAGGCCTTTTAAAGAAAATCATGTTATAAATAATTGGCACAAATTATAAATAATTTACCCTCTCACTTCCAAAGGAAATACATAATTATCAAAACCATTTAAATACTTTCTGCCATTGCATCTACTTAAATACATGCAATGTGTCGTATTGCAACATCAATACTTGCATTTTAAGAAAAAGTTACATTGAGGCCGGGTGCGGTGGCTCACATCTGTAATCCCAGCACTTTGGGAGGCCAGGTGAGTGGATCACGAGGTCAGGAGATTAGACCACGGTGAAACCCCATCTCTACTAAAAATACAAAAAATTAGCCAGGCTCGGTGGCAGGTGCCTGTAGTCCCAGCTACTTGGGAGGCTGAGGCAGGAGAATGGCATTAATCCAGGAGGTGGAGCTTGCAGTGAGCTGAGATTGTGCCACTGCACTCCAGCGTGGGCAGCCACAGAGCAAGACTCCATCTTATCAGGGAAAACTAGCCCCCACTATTTCACATAGGTTCTTTTCTATTTCCCTAAGTGTCAGCCAGTCTGAGAAACAAAGGGAAAGAGTACAAAAAAGAGAAATTTTAAAGCTGGGTGTCCGGGGAAGACATTACATGTCAGCAGGTTCCGTGATGCCCCCCCAAGCCGTAAAACCAGCAAGTTTTTATTAGTGATTTTCAAAAGGGGAGGGAGTGTACGAATAGGGTGTGGGTCACAGAGACCACATGCTTTAAGGGCAACAGAAGATCACAAGGCAGAAGGTCAGGGCGAAACTAGAATCACTAATGAACTTCCATGTCCCGCTGTGCACGCATTGTCAGGGTCCAAGAGCGGAAAGCTGGTCTGACTAGAATTTGCCAGGCTGGAATTTCCTACTCCTAGCAAGCCTGGGAGCGCTGCAGGAGACCAGGGCTTGTTTC
>NW_012118487.1:8917118-8917999 GCF_000951035.1 Colobus angolensis palliatus
TAGTTACCCTAGCTTAAAGAAAACAAGCACAGTTTTAATTTGAATCCAATGAAAGATATGAGGTTGAATGTTGAGAAAAACTCATTATCAAAATACTTTATCAAATGCATATTGTATTTTCAATGAATGAAATAGCATGGTATTTCTAAAGGGCAATGCACTTAAGAAAGTTGAGAACATAGGAAATGACAAGATTGTTTTGTTCTTTTTCCTCCCTCCTTTTCTAGCACTTTTGTGGGAGTTTTCTTCCTTAAAGTATAATGTGAAATAATTGATTTCTTACCTGTTTGCGCCAGGGATTCTGCACATTCTATGTCCCAGATTCACAGATGCCTCAGGAGACAATCTCTCCTTAGAATTATTGAAAACCCAATTGTGCAATTATCTGGAGGGTGAGTGACAGAACTAAAACAATGCTTTGTTAAACATTTCTATCCTATCTCATAGTTAATCAGACTTCTGTCATCTTTTTCTGCAAAATAGGAATAAAAATTATGTTTATTTCCTAGAGTAGATATGAGGTTAAATAAAGGAATCTATGTAAAACACTTAGCATAATGATTGGCAAAGAAGTCTAATGAATTAACTATTTATTTATATTATTGTCCAAGTTCTCACTTTTTCTACATTTGATGCCATCCCACCTTGAAATTCATATAACTTCGTTTGTAAGAAATCACTTAAATCTCATTTTAGGATATTGTGTGCATTAAAGGTAAATCAAATATTTTAGATCTATTATCTAACTATAAAAACTTGTATAAAATTGTAGAAAACTCATTTTGAAAAGGAAAATGGTACTGATCTATCAGATCTATTTACCTAATATTCATTAAGCACTTACTATAAAAACAAATAGCATTGGTGTGTTAAGAAAACTA
>NW_012118487.1:8923259-8927536 GCF_000951035.1 Colobus angolensis palliatus
TGCATATTTTCCTACTTGACTACTGGCTAATTTCCATGCACCTTTCATGGCCCCAATCTAATGTTAGTTCCTTTGAAAAGCAATTTCTAACATGAATAGTCACAATCCTAAGTTTCCTTGTATCTGTTTTCCCACAGCACTTGTTTATTTTTATACTGCATTGTATATATATATGTCTGAGTTTGGGTTCCTTCCCCTCTAGAAAGTGGGCTTTTGAAAATTTAGAACCCGTGTTATCTTTATCACCTTCTTGCCGGGTGGCATCTCTCACAATGAAAGTGATCAATTATTGGTCAGAGAGATTATGAGAATGGAGGTCCTTGCTTATCTTTTATAAAGATAAAATAAAATATATTTCCTCATTGTTTTCCTTGTGTCCCTTTTATTGTTTAACAAACTCTGTACACAGGAGAATAGAAGAGCAAATTAAAATGAAAATCAAATCATCTTCAAATATAGAATCCATTGGTTTTACAACTGAAAAGATCTAAAAACCTTGAATAAATTTTCAGGGACACAAACATATTTATATAAATACATACATATTTACACTCACATATTTAGAAATACTGCTTTTCTCTTATTTTCTTTAATGAAACTTCTTGTCCAAGCTTTTTACATGTACTTTAATATCAGCATCCAATTATCCTAGTGTCACTTCTTGGGTCATCTAACAAGTGAAAGTGATCAATTATTGATCAGAGAGATTATGAGAATTGAAGTCCTTGCTTATCTTTTTTTTAAGATAAAATAAAAAATGTTTCCTCATCGTTTTCCTTGTGACCCTTTTATTATTTAACAAATTCTGTACACAGGAGAACAGAACAGCAAATTAAAATGAACATCAAGTCATCTTCAAATATATAATCCATTGGTTTTACAACTAAAAAGATCTAAAAACCTCAAATAAATTTTCAGGGACACAAACATATTTATATAAATACATACATATTTACACTCACATATTTAGAAATATTGCTTTTTTCTTATTTTCTTTAATGAAACATCTTGTCCGAGCTTTTTACATGTACTTTAATATCAGCATCCATTATCACTAGTGTCACTTCTTGAGTCATCTAACACCATTTACTGGAGCATTATATTTGTCAGGAGTTCAGCTGAGCAGGAAAGAGCTGAGTTGCCAGGTGTTGGGATGGTTTATTAAGAAAACACCTCACATGAAAGGGACAGGCCAGGCTTTTGTCGCTCACTGTGACAGAGGCCGGGCTGGAGAAAGTGTCAGCCCCTGACCCCCACTCCTCTCCATTTTTCCTTGGAGAGAGGTACCAGTGGAGGGCCAGGTGGGTTCTGAGGACTGACAGTGAAGAAAAGTGTTTATTTTTTCAAATAGATCTATCAAAACATGAAACCAGATTCACCTTTTTGACTTTTGGTTTTTGATTTCTCATCGTGAGCCATTATTGCTAATACAGTCGCCATTCATTTACCCTATCTATAATTTGAATGCTCTATAAATATATTTTACTGAAATAGAACAGTGGTTCTTGAGCTAGTCATAATAATAGGTATTATTCATGAAGTTTTAATATTTATGAGCAGCATGTTTGGCATTTTTACAAACACTGTATTAACTCATTGAACAACACAATAACCACATCAGATAGGTACAATTTTTATGACAGTTTCAGACAAGAAAAAGCAAAGAGTTAATAGTTACATGATTTGCAAAGATTTTTGACTAATGCTAGTTTTAGCAAGTGATCAAAAGCTAATATTAAGTTGTTTGTGTATTTATCTATTATGAAATAATAATTTAAAGAAGTGTCTATCTGTGGTGACAGAAACTGTTCAATAATACATAAATTCAAATTTCCCTACAAAGCTTTAAAATAATACATACCAATTTTTGTCCCCTTACCCCCATCCTAGTAAGTGGAATGAACAAAAATAAGAATTAAATTTTTAATCTTCCTTTCCCTAGAGTATTAAATTCTGTCCCCACCAACTCCGCCACAAAAGAAACTTTTTTTTTCAAACAGTAAGGATGGCATAAATAACCTAGAGAATATATTTCAAGTATAGCCAAGCGTTCTGTGCTGTAGCTTATATCTGTCATGGTGCTGAAAAAGATTTAAAAAGAGTTACATATCTTCTATAAATGTCAAAAGGTAATGTCCACTCTTGGTTTTCAAAACATTGAGGTTTGTAATATAAAATAATGTTTTCTCTATAATTTTTGACAAATAGTAACATTTCTTAATCTAGTTGAAGCCCAAGTGCTCTGTTTTAGAAGCAATTGATAATCTGCAATTTCTTGTCAGACTGAACACTAGATTGCACAAGATTTTCTGGCTATTTAACTAATGGGAGAATGGAACAAACTATGTAGCAGGTCATTTAACTCCTCTTTCTTGTTGGGAAAAATGATAAATTTTGAGACGTGAATCATTGTTTAGTGTTATCTTTCATTATTTTGAAATATACTATTAAGTTGCAGTGTGTTTTGAAATATTTCCAGAAAACACTTAGTGATATTACAATCACTAATGATAATAGACCATAGTATTAAAAAAATAGAAGGGAACAAAAAGATGACTTAAAGTCATAGAACTGTAAATAACATGGTCTTACCAGAAAAGTCATCCATCCATCCACTTTCTCATTTGTAAAGTGCCTGATGCCACTGTAATATATTATTATGACAGGATGCCATATCAGAATTCTTAAAGAATACGGGTCCCAAAGTTTTGCAGAGTGGTCTCAGTAATGCAAAGATGCTTTACATTTGAAAGCAGGAGTAGCAGTGTAGACAACAGGCATACATTGAAAATCAAGTAATTGCCAGACACTGTAATCTTTCAGACATAACCCAGTCCTTGAACTCATTGCCTGGTGGCAAACAGATAAAAAAAATATGTCAATAATACTATAAGAGATCAGATCAAGTGTTTTGAGAATTTCAAGAATAAGATACAAAAAAAAAAATGCCTAGAACAGGGATCCTTTATCCAAGGTTCTATTCATAGAAGCAAGGTCCAATTATTTCATGTCTCTCAGTATTCAGTGTGAAAATTGGTATGTGAGATGTCAAATAAAGAAAGTATGAGATCTAATTATGTTTTTTCGAATTGTCTGCTTATTCCAGAATACAAGGATCTCTGTCAAGAAAACTGAAAAAGAAGAAAAACATTATTCATCAAGGCTGTCTAAGTACTTATTAATAGGCAATGTTTACATATGATATCTGACTACTGATCCTTTCAGTACGTTTTGGTTTTTCAGTTTCCATTCATATAAACAGACAAAAGAAAGACAATAAATAGAATTAAATGGAGTGGAATTGAGCAAGAAATAGATATACAAAAGATGATGATACGTGTATTTATTATCAGAGACTATTAATGGTAGCTTAAATTTTCTAAAAGCCAGTAAAGAAAAACAAAACAAAAGAAAAAACATGCTTTTCATGATCAGATGGAGGAAAATGTACTCTTCCCTTTTTGTTAAATTTTTTTAAATTAAAGTATAACATAAACAAAGAAAAGTTCACAAATGTTGTTTGTTGTTTGACTTTTAATCAAATGTACACACATGTGTAACTAGTCCAAATCAAGCCCTCAAAAGTCCCCATCGTGTCCCCTTCCTGTGACATACTCAGAGCAAAATGCTCTCGCTTTTACGTCATGTACACTCCGTGCCCAGCTTCTTTCATTCATCATTGTGCTTGTGAGATGAGTCCATGTCAAGGCGTGTAGCTCTATTGACTTTGTTGTCATTGCTGAATAGTATTCCACAGATCATGTGACTCTTTCTGAAGCACAAACTCGTCCCTGTTCTTTGATGATGTGGACGGATCCACAGGCAGGAGAGGCAGGCTAGCAGAGCTGTGAAGAGCACAGGCTCTGGAGAGTGCGTTTGCCCTGTCCTTTACCACCTGTGTGCTCCTGAACAACTGAATTTTTTGTCGTTAAAATTTTCTTCTCTAGATTGGGAATAGTAATGTTACCACATTGGTCTTAGGGGAACTAGTTGACAAAAAAAATCAAAATGAAAGCATGTTCCTGTTCAAGGCAGTCTGCCAAATATAAGTAGCAGCATCAGGGCAAGGATAAACCCCATTAATATCTGTATGTAAAAATTAGGTGGTCTATTCCATTAACTGGTACTTCAGCACAAACTTACTTCATAGCTTCATTTTCTATCACTTTTTATATAGACATAAAAAATGAAATGTGTGCTATTAATAACTGAAATAATTTTCTTCTTTTTAAAATTCCTTAATGATTTTCCAGAGTAAAACAACTTGCAATACTTTA
>NW_012118487.1:8928771-8953061 GCF_000951035.1 Colobus angolensis palliatus
GGGGTTTCTCCCTGTTGGTGAGGCTGGTCTTGAACTCCCGACCTCAGGTAATCCGCCCACCTCAGCCTTCCAAAGTGCTGGAATGACAGGTGTGAGCCACCGCCCCAGCCTAAACCTTTTTTTTTTATCCATATGGACCTTCAGTGTGTTTATGTATGTGCATGCATATATACAAACAATACTTAGCATTAACAAATACATTTTTTCCCTTGTATATATTTCTAGTAAATATGACTTGGAGAGCCATATTTGCCTGTTTTTTATTTTATCAGTCAAAGAGAGAGAGGGAGAGAGAGAAACAAAGAGATCAAAATTTTGTGCTAAGGAAAAATCCAAGAGGGCCCCAAGATTCTTGCTGCCTAGTGTATAATGCCTCCTAGTTATTCTGTCAAACAGTAATTCAGTTGTTCTGTATTGTGGGAAAAGCTGTTAAAAACATAATTAAATCTGTGATAATTTTTAATGCAGAAATAGAAAAATAATACAATTTATGTCCAGGTGCTCCTTTTCATTTCAAAACTTAGAAAATTTAAAGGGGTATTTACCTAAAAAGCTCTTCTCCATCCAGGTCTTTCTTCCACATAATAACCGTTCCCCAGACTATTTCCAGACAAAACAATGTACACATACTACATATTATCATTTAAACAATAGATACCTATAGAAAACATTTTACAGTTGAAACATTTTTCTTTATACCTTGCCAATAACTGCGTACTAAAATATAATCAGCCTCTCTATTGTGGAGACCATATCTGCTTCCAAATTTTTACTGTTGCAACAAGTGTGCAATAATAAACTTTCTGTTGCTACAATTTAATTGCGAGATTATCCTTTTATAGTTATGGGGAATTAGCAATCTTTTGCTCTACAGTTGTTTCTCCTAACGTGATTTCACTTTTTACTGTTTCAGTTACCTGTGGTTAACTGTGGTCTGAAGATGTTAAATAAAAATTTCCATAAGTAAACAATTCATAATTAATAAATTGTGTACCATGCTCAGCAGAGTGATGAAGTCTCATGTTGTCCAGCTCTGTCCTGGAACATGAATCATACCTTCCTCCAGAGGTTCCAGGCTGCAGAAGCTCCTTTCTGTTTAGCCACTTAGAAGCCCAAACACAAGAGTAGCGATGCTGGCAAAAAAGATATAACAAAGAGAAGTTATAAAGTGTTTCCCTTAAGTAAAAAGGTGAAAGTTGCTTTCTTTTAATTTTTTTTTTTTTTTTTTTTTTTTGAGACAGGGTCTTATTTTGTCACCCAAGCTGAAGTGCAGTGGGCCAGTCACAGCCCACTGCAGCCTCAATCTCCCAGACTCAAGCAATTCTCCTGACTCAGCTTCTGGTTATCTGGGACTACAGTAGTGCACCATATGGCCCAGCTAATTTTTTGTAGAGGTGGGGTTTTGCCACGTTGCCCAGGCTGGTCTCCAACTCCTGGACTCAAGCAATCCACCCACATCAGCCTCCCCAAAGTGCTAGCATTACAAGCATGTGCTATAGTGTCAAGCTGAAAGTTCTTTACTTAACAAGAAAAGAAAAATATTTGTATGCTGGGGTTGCTAAAACCTACCTTAAGAACAAACCTATCCATAATGGTGTGAAGAAGAAGGAAAAAAATTGTGCTGGTTCTGCTGTCGCACAACAAACTGCAAAAGTCACAGCCACAGTGCATTATAAGTGCTTAGTTAAGATGGAAAAGGCGTTAAATTTGTGAGTGGAAGACATCGTGGTTTAATTGACAGCATTCAGATTCAGTATCTAAACATATCTAAACACAGAAAAAGTACAGTAAAAATACTGCATAAAAGACTAAAATATGGTACACCTCTACAGAGTAGCTCCTCTTATGGCAAGATAGATATATATACAGTGCATATTTGACAGAGACATCATTATATGATGCATGTCTGTATTTATAAAAAATCTAAAATGGGCATACTTTATGCCAACTTAATTTGTCTTGCATGAATTAATCTTAAAATATTATCTCTGCTTAAAACCAGGAGTTCGAGTTTAATGTGAGTTATGATTGTGCCACTGCACTCTAGCCTGGACAATAGGTAGACCTTGTCTCTAATAAGTATATTAAAAAATTATCTCATTGATAAGATAAATAAAAATAGTAAAGCATCTGATTGGGAAAATAGGCAGCAGAAATAAAAAATGGTAGAATAGTCTTTCCTTCTCCATTTGAAATATGTTCACAAACCCCTCTTGAGTGATGCTACTTGGGATGGTAGAATGAACCTGACTACCTTATATCAGAATACACTTCCATTCATGTCTTTCACCCACAAATTTGAAACCTTTGTAACTGAGCATGTAACATGCTCTGTGGCCATAACTTTTGCAGTTTGAGGTGCAACAGCAGATCTAGCATAAATTTTTTCTTCTTCACAATTTCATGGACAGATCTGTTCTTAGGGTAAATTTTAGCAAGCTCAGTATACATTTTTCCTTTTATTTCTTATTAAGTTGAGAGCTTTCACCTTTTCACCTAAATGAAGCACTGTATAGTTTCTCTTTGTCATATCTCAATTGCCATTATCACTACTCTTGGGCTTTAGGGACATTATTAAGTAAAATATGGGTTCCTTTAACTCAAGTGCTGTGATTCTGGGACAGTGGATCTGATAACCGAGAGGGCTACTGAGTGGCTAATGGGCAGCTGGAGTGGGGATGCTGGACAAAGGGAGAATTCATGTCCTGAGTGGGACTGAGTGAGATTTCCTCATACTGCTCAGAACATTGCTCAATTTAAACTTTATGAATTGTTTACTTTTGGAACTTTCCATTTAATAGTTTCGAACTGTGGTTGACCTCAGGTAACTGAAAACCCAGAAAGTGAAACTGTGGATTAGAGAGGACTAATGTACACTTTACATAAAATTTTGTCTCCTTTATTTCTGAAGTTGCTTATAGAGCTAGAAGAGTGACTACATAGTTGTCACGCTCTCCTGATAGCTAAATGAGAAAATCCAGGCCAAGATACATGACCTAGTGATTGTTTTGTAGTTGTGTCTTTGTTCTTAATCTTCCTCATAAAGCTACAGGGCTCTTAGGCACTGTGGTTAGCTTCTTTTTCTTTCTTTTTTTTTTTTTTTTACTTCTTCCTGGTTTAGTCTTGGGAGAGTGTATGTGTCCAGGAAGCTTATATTTTTAAAATATGTCTGTTACGGTTATGTAGATAGTCACATGAAGTAATTTGATTTAGATTTAAAATTATACTCATATTTTAATAAAGAATAATATAATCAGTAATAAACTAATCTCTGTCAGTTTTTAAAAAAAATATTTGATTTGCAGGTTTGTCACTTATGTTCTAATGTTTATACAAAAGCAAGAGAATTTTAAGAGTTGATCTTTCACTCCATTATTATACAATGGGGCAATGAATGGTAAGACAGATGATAGAATGAACTTTTTCAGAATTGGGATCAAATTGCATATCCTCATCACCACGGCCTCACTCTACCATCTTTAAAGAGATGTGATATCAACATATCAATACAGAGATACTATGTCAATATATCAATACAAAAATACTATATCAATATATTGATGATAATCATATCAACATTTTTGTATCTGACCCCAAAGAATGTTAATTCAGGTTGACTGGTAGACCACATTTGCTTTCTGTTGTCACACATTTTGAAGACAGACAAGGATTTAAATAGGTTACCATGTGAATGTTAAAAAAAAACCAAAACAAAAAAAAAAACCCACAAAACTCTTGAGGTTTGAGAAAGTGGCTTATGAATCGGTAGTTTGCTATTTTCTGTTGTTTTCATACTGCCTTCTGAATCTAATGGCTCCTATGGCAGGAATAGCTGTAAGAAATTATTCAGACCTGCTGAAATGTAGAAGGGTAGAACCACATGCCCTTCGTTATTTGTATGGATATCATATATTTCTTCCTTCTAATGCTTCCTAGCTCCCATTGAGTTAACGTTGCTGCCTCTTGCTTTGAATTAAAGCATCCATCTCTGTTCTGAGAAAAAGTTAAACATTAATACTGTATTTTTCTCTCCAACTAAATGCTAGATGAGCATGATTTCTCCTTTGCTTCTTTCTGAGGCACGAAGGCAAAGCCTCAATATTTTCTCTATCAATTGAGAGGTTATGCTTGACAAAGTTGGATGAGGAAGAATTTACCACCTCCCTCAGGCTTTCAGGTTGTACAGTTCTCAGAGACTTCCATTGAGCAGATTTCAACAAATCATTTTAAGGAAAAAAAAAAGTTGAAAATAAACAATAAGCCAGGCACAGTGGCTCATTCGTGTCCTAGCACTTTGGGAGGCGGAAGTGAGAGGACTGTTTGAGCCCAAGAGTTTGAGACCACCCTGTGCGACATAGTGACACCCCATCTTTATGAAAAATAGAAAATTAGCCAGACGTGGTGGTGCATGCCTGTAGTCTCAGGTACATAGGCCGAGGCAGGGAGGATCCCTTGAGCCCAGGAGAGAGAGGCTGCAGTGAGCCATGCTTATGCCAGTGCACTCCAGCCTGGGTGACAGAGGGAGACACTGTCTAAAGAAAACACAAAACAGAAGTAAGCAATGTTAAGTGTTAGCAAAAAATATGACTCTATCAATGTCGTAGTCTGTTCCAGTAAGTTGCATTCTGTTATGTGCTAACTTTTAATTGATGTGCCTCTGTAAATGCGACAATGGCTTGGAAATCCTAACAGTGTTTACATACAGGACTGATTCAAATATGATTTCTAGATCCATCTACGTCTAGATCTGACTCACTCAGGCCTGTAGGTATTTAGCATGTTTTTCTTAAATCATATTTAAATAAATTTGTTAAATTTGATTGTTAACTTTATAAACATCCTTATTTGTAGGGATAATCATTATTTTACAAAACATTATTTTTTAACGATATGAAGCATTTTTATTTAAACAACTTCCATTTAACACTAAAATTATTTAATTATTATTTAATCTATTGAGAATAAACATTTTTCTGATGTATAAATTTGTATTAAATCAAAATAGTTCCAGGATATATGAAAGCTATACATTAATTTCAATCATCATTACATTTGTTCTTTCTTTTCCCTCCTCTTTTTCTACTTTCTCTGTTTTATTTGAGCATGTTATACTAGTTAATTTTATTCTCTGTCAGCATGTAATTTATACTTAACGCAAACGTTTTAAATGGTTGCCCTAGGGTTTACAACATACATGTTTATATAATCCAAGTACAATATCAAATAAAAACTTATGAGCCAGGAGAGGTGGCTCACGCCTGTAATCCCAACACCTTGGGAGACCAAGGAGGGTGGATCACGATGTCAGGAGATCAAGACCATCCTGGCTAACACGGTGAAACCCCGTCTCTACTAAAAATACAAAAAAATAGCTGGGCATGGTGACACAGGTCTGTAGTCCCAGCTACTCAGGGGACTGAGGCAGGAGAATCACTTGAATCTGGGAGGCAGAAGTTGCAGTGAGCCAAGATTGCGCCACTGCACTCCAGCCTGGGCAACAGAGTGACACTCCATCTCAAAAAAAAATATAGATAGATAGATAGATAGATAGATAGATAGATAGATAGATAGATAGACAGACACACACACACGACTGTGAGTGTAGTATGGATACCTCATAACGTAGTATTACAGGTATGTCTGTCTTATTTCTTGTGATTTTACTGCCATTTATTTATTTATTTTGAGACAGAGTCTAGTACTGTCACTCAGGCTGGAGTGCAGTGGCCTGATCTCAGCTCACTGCAACCTCCGCCTCCCGGGTTCAAACAATTCTCCTGCCTCAGCCTTCTGAGTAGCTGGGATTATAGGCCCCCACCACCATGCCTGGCTAATTTTTCTATTTTTAGTAGAGATGGGGTTTCACGTTGTTGGCCATGCTGGTCATGAGCTCCTGACCTCAGGTGATCCACTCATCTTGGCCTCCCAAAGTGCTGGGATTACAGGCGTGAGGATTTTACTGCCATTTATCTAACATCCCTGAACAATGATGAATTGATTATTGTTGCCATCATTGCTGTCAATTATTATCTTGTTGATCAATTAAGATAAGAAAAACTTTAAAAAAATTACACATTAATCCAAGTTTCTCATGTATATTACTTTATTTAACCTAAAGAATTTCTTTTAATATTTTTTACAGTGTAGATCTTCCAGTAATGAATTCCTTCAGTTGTTCTTCTGAAAAAGCCTTTATTTCTTCTTCACTTTTGAAGGATAATTTTGCTAGATATGTTATTCTAAGTTGGCAGTTTTTTTCTTTCAACACTTAAAAACGTTACTCCACTCTATTTGGTTGTATGATTTCTGATGACAGGTTCCTTGTCATTCTCATCCTTGCTTCTGTATAGTTAAGATGTACCCAACTTTCTATAAGATTTCCCCCTGTATTTTTTTTGTTTTGTTTTTTTGCAGCTTGATGATGTTATGCTTAGATTCATGTATGTGTTCTTTTGTGTGTGTATGTGTGTGTGTGTGTACGTGTGTATTTCATATTCATCTTGTTTGGTGTTCTCTGAGCATCCTGGATGTGTGATTTGATGTATCATATTAATTTTGGAAAATTCTCAGTCATTATTGTTTCAAATATTTATTTTGCCTTATTCTTATTCTTTTCTTTTCCTGATGTTTAATTACGGATATAACTTTCGATATTGTTCCACAGTTCTTGGATGTCCTGATCTGTATCTTCATTCTTTGGTTCCCTTCGAGTTACAGGTTATATTAACCTATCTACAAGCTCACTAATCCTTTCCGCGGTTTTCTTGAAAGTCTTCATGAGCTTTGTCTTAGTCCTTTGCTGCTGTTGTAACAAAATACTTGAGACTGCGTAATGTGTGAAGAATAGAAATTTGTTTCTCACACAAATCCGGAGGCTGGAATTTCAAGATCAAGGCACTAGCAGGTTCGACGTCTAGTAAGGGCCAATTCTGCACTTCAAAGATGGCCCCTTGTTGCTGCGTCCTCCAGGGAGGATGAACACTGTTTCTTCACATGGCAGAGGGTGAAAGGGCAGAAAGGACCCAGCACGATCTCTTCAGCCCTTCTTGGTTACTAATCTCATTCATGAGCATGGCGCCCTCACGGAGTCATCACTCACTAATGGCCCACCTCCTAAATAGTGTTGCATTGGTAACGAAATTTCAAACCTGATTGTAAAGGGAACACAAATATTCAAAGCATAGCAAGCTTATTAAAAGCATTCTTAATTTCCGTTTCAGTAGTTTTGATTTCAGGATTTTCTTTTGATTTTTGTTTCCTTATCGGTCTTATCTCTCCACTGACATTAATGTAAAAAAATAAATATTCCATTAGATAGCTTAATAAGAAAAAACAAGTTTTCCATTAGAGCTCTTACTATATTGAGCACAATCATTTAAATATCTTTTCTGATAAATACAAAATCTGTATTTTTCTATTCTGATCTTAATGATTGGTTGTCTATTCAGAATGCTTTTCTTTTCTATTCTTTTTTTTCTTTTTGCCTTTTGTATGTCTTGTAATTTTCTGTTGTCAGCTGGACACATTGTATCAGGTAATACGAATCGTGTTAAATAGGTCCCTAGTGTAAGGACTTACATAAGTTAATCTGGCTAAGTGTGGACTGTATTTTATGTTTACTGTAGCTGCAGTTAGGAGAGAATTTAAATTTTGCTAGTGTGCCTGTTTTAGTCTCCAGTCTTGCCTTTGAGGCTTCCTTTTGTACTGCTTGTTAGATGGAGTCTTTGCCTTACAGCTATTTCTTCTGTAATCCAGTGTAATTAAACTGGCTTTTGTTAGAGTGTTGGTGGAGCTTAGAAAGGGACATTCTCTGTCATCCTCTAATTAAATCTCAGTCTCTAACTGGAGCTGTGTTTTGGGAATGTGGCCTTTACAAGTGTTTCTTGTCCTCTGGGTAGATTTTTTTAAATATTAATTAATTAATTATTGTTGTTATTGTTATCTCTACTCCCTTCTCTGACCAAACATTCCTTGTCAATTTCTTTAGTTCTCTCTCCCCTGTCGACTATGTGTTGTTCTTTTGTTTTGATTTTTTTCTTCCTTAGGTGAGGCAGAAAGGCTGAAGGTGTTGAAGTGAGAAGCTCCTGTCTTCCCACTGGGGATAAAGTTTTAGTGTTGTTCTTTGGTGATATCTTACCTCCTGGACAGTAGGCATGTGTTAAAGAAATATCTTAGGAGCTTCGTAATGACTATTTTTTTCCCCATTCCTTGTCAGCGCTATTAGGAGATCATTCTCAGATCCTTACCAAGAAACGCTGGTGAGGTTTCTGGAGGGGAAACCACATGAAGTATAGTCTCCACTGCCACCATTGCAACTAATTAGGAAGTGATGCCTTTTTTGTATTTCTATATTCTATTATTTTGGCTCACAATTAATTGCATACTCAGTTTTGACAGAACAGATTTATTTCTCATAATGGCTATATTTTAATTTTCTAAGTAGTTAGTTAGAATGCAATCCCATGTATAGTTTGTACTAAACCTATTTCCGCTTATTGCATAACTTTGGTATTTCAGAAAAAGACAAATTGAATCAGAAGTTTTTGTTATCATTTCATGGAGTTTCAGATTCCGGCAATACTCCTGTGAGCTCACACCTTAAAGTTTGTAATTTTCTCTTCTTATTGGTACTACTGAGCTGTTGGTGTTTCATTTTATAAAAAAAAAAGCACTTTGTAGAAAATGAAAACACACACTCAGAAAGTATTTTAAAAGCTACTCAAAAAAGCTACACTACTGTTGCTATATCATCATTTATTATTGTACATTAGATAATTATATAGTTCTGATAGTTTTTCCCAGGTCATTCCTCTGTTGAATTTTTTTTTAAATAAACATAAACTACACACTCAAATAATACATAACTACTCTTTTGTTTGCTTTTTAGACTAAAAATACAATAAAGAAAAGATCTAGAAACCAGAATAGAAAAATGACCAATATCAGAAATTAAGAAATACTACTACTGATTCCAAAATCATTAAAAGAGTTAAAGTGGAATACCACAAACAACCCTAGGCCACACATTTGAAAACTGAGATGAAATGTAACCATTCTTAGAAGAGACTACTGAAACTCATAAGAAAATCTAACTAACATAAATAGTCTTGAATTTAAAGTTAAAACCATTCCAGAGTAGAAATCTACCGAATAGAAAACTTACAAAATATAGAGTTTCAGGCCCAGATGATTTTACCGGAAAATATTTAAGATACATTTAAAGAAGAAAAAACAACCATCACACATGATGTCTTCCATAAATGAGAGAGGACTTTGCAAGTCTTGTATGAAGTCAACATTACATTGATAGAAATACCAAAGGAATGATAAGAAAAATAAAATGCACATCAACATACTTTATGAAATTGGACATAAAATTCCAAATATATAAGCAAGCTGACTGCAAAAAAATAATAAAGATAAAATAAGTTTTTATTACTGTCTCCTCTACAATTTTTTGGAAGACTTTGAGAAGGAATAGTATTAGTTCTTCTCTAAATGTTTGGTAGAATTCAATATGAAGGTTTTGGGCTTTTCTTTGATGGGAGGCTTTTTGTTACTGATTCTATTTGCTTACTCATTACTGCTCTGTTCAGATCTTCTCTGTCTGCATAATTCAGTCTTGGTAGTTTGTATGTTCCCAGGAATTTATCTATTTCTTTCAAGTTATCCAAACTTTAGTGTATAATTGTTCATATTAGACTCTTGTAATCTTTTGTACTTCTGTAATTTCAGTTGTAATAGCTTTGCTTTGATTTATAATTTTATTTATTTGTGTCTTCTCTCTTTTATTCTTAGCCTATCATTATCCTAATACCAAAACTAGACAAAGATACTACAAAAAAGGAAATTACAAGCCAATATCTCTAATAAAAATAGATGCAGCAATTCTCAACAAAATACTAGTAAATCAAATTAAGCAGCACATTAAAAGGATCACTCACCATGATTAAGTGGCATTTATTCCTGGGATGCAAGGATAATCCAACAGATGCAAATTAATAAATGTGAGAAACCACAACAGATTGAAACATAAAAATTATATCCATCAGTTCAACAGATACAGAAAAAGCATTTGACACAATTCAACATTTTTTCATGGTAAGAACTCTCAATAACTTAGGTATAGAGGAAGTGTATCTTATCACAAAAACAGCCATATATGACAAGCCCACAGGTAACATCATACTCAATGGCGAGAAGTCAAAAACCTTTTCTCTAAGATCATGAATAAGACAGGGATGACTTATTCTCACCACTTCTATTTAACATAGTACTGGGAGTCCTAGACAAAGCAGTTAGGCAAGAGAAAGATATAAAAGGCATCCAAATAGGAAAGGAAAAAGTTAAATTGACCTTGTTTGCAGATGACTTGATCTTATAAATAGAAAACTCTAAAGATTTCAGCAGAAAACTGTTAAAGTGTAATAAGCCAATTTATTAAAGTTGCAGAATACAAACACAAACATCAGCAGCATTTCTATACACCAACAGTGAACTGTCTTTAAAATTTTTTTTTTAAATCCATTTACAATAGTTATAAGAAAAAACCCACAGAGAAATAAATTTAACCAAGGAGGTGAAAGATGTGTACACTGAATACTATGAAATACTGATAAAAGAAATTGAAGAAGACACAAATAAATAGAATAGTGGCCCCTATTCATGCATTGGAAGAATTAATATTGTTAAACTGTCAATACTATCAAAGGAATCAACACATCAAGTGTAATTACTATTAAAGCTGCAAAGATATATTTTAACAGAAATGAAAAAAAAATTATTGAACTCAAAAGGACTTCAAACAGCCAAAGCAATCTTGAGCAAAACGAACAAAGCTGGAAGTATCACAATACCTGACTTCAAAATGTACCATAAATCTATAGTAAGCAAGAAAGCGTGGTACTAGCATAAAAAGAGACACAGAGACCAGTTGAACAGAAAACAGGTGAGTTTACGCATTTACTGTCCATTGATTTTTTGACAAAGATGCCAAGAATATATAAGTGGGAAAGAACAATCTCTTGCACAAATGCTGTTGGAAAACTGCATATCTACATACAGAAGAATAGAAATATACCCCCATCTCACGTCATATGCAAAAATTACCTCAAAATGGATTAAATACTAAAAATATAACCTAAACTATAAAGCTCCTAGAAGAAAATGTAAAGGGAACATTTTATAAAACTGATTTGGGCAATAAATTTTTGGACATTACTCCAAAAGCACAAGCAACAAAAACGAAATACACAAATGAGATTGTAGCAAATAAAAGTCTCCTGCAGAGCATAAAAAACAACCAATATAATTAAGAAACAACCTAGGAGATGGGGGAAAATATTGGCAAACGATTCATCTGATAAGGGGTTAATATTCAAAATATGTAAGGTACTCAAACAACTCAATAGCAAGAAAAAAAAATAACCTGATTAAAAATGTGCAAAGGATCAGAATAGGCACAACTATCAGGAGAAGACATATAAATGGCCAAGAGGTATTTGAAAAAAATGCTCAACATCACTGATCATTGGGGAAATGCAAATTATAGCCACAATAAATTATGATCTCACACCTGTTAATATGGCTATTATAAAAAAGACTGGGCCGGGCGCGGTGGCTCACACCTGTAATCCCAGCACTTTGGGCGGCCAAGGTAGGCAGATCACAGGATCAGGTGATCGAGACCATCTTGGCCAATATAGTGAAACCCTATCTCTACTAAAATACAAAAAAATTAGCCGGGCGTGGTGGCAAGTGCCTGTAATCCCAGCTACCTGGGAGGCTGAGACAGGGGCAATTGCTTGAACCTTGGAGGCGGAGGTTGCAGTGAGCACTACTGCACTTCAGCCTGACAACAGAGCAAGACTCCATCTCTTAAAAAAAAAAAAAAAAGAAAAAAGAAGAAGACTGAAGGTCAAATAATGAGATCAATCCAAATAGCTGAGGTTACCTGCAAATTGTTTAGTGGCAAACATGGTGTTCTGAGGAAAATAAAAGGACTAAAGATATTAAGTGTTGGCAATTACCTGGAGAAAAGGAAACACTTGCACATTGTTGGTGAAAATGTAAATTAGTACAACTATTTCATAAAACAGCACGGAGGACTGTTGAAAAATAAAAATAGACCTACCATTATGAATCAACAATTCTACATCTTGGAACATAGTCAAAGGAAATGAAATCAGTATGTCAAAGAGATATCTGCACCCCTTTGTTCATTGCAGCATTATTTAAAATGGCCAAGATATGGAATTAACCTAAGTGTCTATTCATGGATGAATGAATCTAAGAATCTAAGTATGGACAAATACAATATGGTATATAGACACATGGAATACTATTTAGCATCATAAAGAAGGAAATTCTGTCATTGCTGGCATTGTAGATGAACATAGATGACATTATGTTAAGTGAAATAAGCCAGGAACCGAAAGACAAATACAGCATGATTTTACTTATGTACAGAATTTAAAAAGTGCAACTCAGAAGCAAAAAGTAGAATGGTAGTGACCAGAGTCTGGGGTCAGGGGAGTTTGGGCAGATTTTGGTCAGAGGATACAAAATTTTGGTTAGAATATGAGCAATAATTTTAAGAGCTCTATTGCAGAGCATGGTGGCTATAGTTAATAACTATTTGTTGTATACTTGAAAATTGCTAGAAGAGCAGATTTGAAGTGTTTTAACTATAAAAAAGTATGTGAGATAATGTATTTTAATGTTAACAAATTATTAATTTCACATCATATACATATTTTAAAAGATCATGTTGTACACCATAACTATAAAAACAATTTTATGTTGTCAATTAAAAACATATTTTAAAATATTATAAAGACAGGACATATTGAACTACTGAGTTTCATCCTGGATATTCAACGATGGTTCAATATTTGAAAATTAAACCAGTGTTGTTTGCTATAGTAATAAACTATGTGAGAAAAACCGCAATCACTTTAACAAGTTCAACAAAAACATCCATTTGTAGCACTTGGAATCAAGTGTATTTACTACAGAAGGAGGGAAAAATACACAGCTATCACTTGTCATTCTGATAACTTATGAGCCATCAGTTTGATTCCACTATAGTACTACAGGCACTTAGTTTTGTCAACATCATGGTATAACTTTCTGCACCTGATTGTAATTTATGTCTCACATAACCCAAAAGTCACTTACAATTTACAATCAGTAGTCCACTAAAGAGCCTGGAATCACTATTTCACCCTCTCAAACACCAAATTCTTTATGTATTAATATCCTAATAACATTTTAGGTAGCAAAAACTGTGTTCTTTCATTCATTGAACTTATCTGAGGATTCAACATATTTCTGATAGTGCTAGGTGTGGCTGTAACATTTTTTGAAAAAGGTAAAAAAAAAACAAAAAACCAAAATCTATATAAAGTCAGTGACTATGTCTTTATGAATATTCCAAACTGAGGCACAGATGACAAACTGGAGTCCGAGGATATATTCAATGTAATTTTCAACCTGTCTGTATTCCACTAAGGGAAAGGATTTGCATGTTTTCCAAAAGAGCATCATGCCCCGCTCCCTTAGATATTATGTCTGCTTACTTTTATTCCACAAACTGTCCAATTCAATGATTTCATGCATGAACTTCCTGGGGCTGTAATTATTTGATTTTATGATCTGTTGTCTCTTAGAAGATTAGAAATTCAAGCAAATGATAAATTAATGGGAAATTCCAACCATTATGAGCATCTCAAAGGAAAAGTCCTTGGTGCTATGAAGATGACACCAGATGTGTCAAAGAAGATTTCTATTAGCATGAATATAAGTTTCTATCTGAAAATATGTCTGAGGTTCCTTGGACAGGCTGGGAGATTGTAGAGCAATACAAACAGTAAACATGTAAAAATTATTCTTCGTTCGAGATTCTGAGACAGTGATCTGTGGACCTCGTAAAGGTCTCTGAGATTTTGTTCAGGGTGTTCGGGAGGTCAAAATTATGGCATTTCACTGTCTTGAGATTTGAAATGATAATGCGAAGGCAGTGGTGGGAAACACTGCTGGAACCCTAGAACATGTTAAAACAGGGCACCTGGCCGGGCGCGGTGGCTCACCCTGTGTAATCCCAGCACTTTGGGAGGCCAAGGCGGGTGGATCGCGAGGTCAGGAGATGAGACCATTCTGTCCAACATGGTGAATCCTCATCTCTGTTAAAAATATAAAAGTTAGCCAGGCGTGGTTTTGCACGCCTATA
This sequence comes from Colobus angolensis palliatus, assembly GCF_000951035.1. Lineage (NCBI taxonomy): Eukaryota > Metazoa > Chordata > Mammalia > Primates > Cercopithecidae > Colobus > Colobus angolensis. The sequence goes on from NW_012118487.1 coordinate 8,943,002, forward strand.
GTCCCAGCTGCTTGGGAGGCTGAGACAGGAGAATCGCTTGAACCCAGGAAGCAGAGGTTGCAGTGAGCCGAGATCGCGCCACTGCACTCTCCAGCCTGGTGACAGAGCAAGACTCCGTCTCAAAATAAATAAATAAAGTCCTTAGTAAAAAAGCAAAATTTACAAATTTTGTTACCTAACGATGCTTCAGTATCCTCTTTTGTTGTTCTGCGTGACAAACTACTCGTAAAGCGACTCCACTGAAAGTACAACGCTTTTGTTGAAGAACATGTGCAAGATTATTTGTGTTGTGAGTGGAATGAGCTATTTCTACTTACACGCATCAGTATGGTTAAGCCAATGTAGAAGTAGTTGGTGAGAGACAGACCATAAAGGGCCTCTGGGGCTGCATTAAAAATTGTGCTCTTATTTTAGGAAAAGGGAGAAGCCATTTAAGGAACTTGAGCATATTGGGAGAGAATTTCAATATTTAATTTACCAATTTTACCAAACTGTTTCGAGATTATAACCGTACCTCAGTAATGGCCCAAACCCAACCATGTTTCTCTACTAAGTTTACTTCCCCACTCTATCAGCTAAAATTTGCTGTATCATTCGATGTCTTCATTGTTCCCATTCACCTTCCTCTATTCAAGTCCTGAACTAACAACCTCACTTCTACCTCATGAAGTAAAAAGGAACACATCAGATGTAGACAGCAACTTCTTCATCATACTGAGAATGTAGTGCTGGGTCCTAAGAGATTATCTTTATAATCCTTTGTAGTGAGGAAACTACAGGACCGAATGTTTTAGTTACAGTTTTAAAAGATATATCTAATGTCTGTTAGCTTAGCAGTATCTGTGTCTAAGATATTTATGAAAACGTATTTTTTTCAATCCAGTGATTTTGAATCCATAATTAACAACAATATTTATGGCTAAACATTGCAACCAAGGCAGAAATACATAACTACGGTCGTTTCAAAATTCTGAAGCTGAAATGTCTGTTTCTTCTTTCGATCAATTTTACCTTAGATGCCATTGCTAGCCTGGAGCCCTGTGAAAACCTGGAGATAGATGATGCCTGAACAGGTCACTTAAAAAGCAGACCCCCTAATAAAGACATTTTCTCACTTCAAAATTTTAGAGGGCCACTTTATTTATTTATTATTTATTTATTTATTTATCTATTTATTTATTTTTAGGCAATTTCAGTCAACAACTAGAGGAAATGATCTTCAGTTCCCCAGGCAGGTCAAGATAGAATTTTTCTTCCTTGCCATCAATTATGATTATCGACTGCTATTCTTAACTTTCTGTTGAAATTTCCTGAAGGTCTTACTTTGCTCTTATAGTGACTTCCCTTACTAAAATGGATTGGATGGCCCTGAAAACATCCCTCTAACGTTTTGCTTGAAGAAACCGTGCAAAGTCATCAAATAAATGCCCGTTTCATGTCCAGATAGAAGATAAAAAGCACAAACAGACGGATGGAATCAGTGTCCATCACAGAGGCCAAAAGAAACATTTATAAGGGACTTAGAGTTCAGAATTGTGATCAAGCCCCTCCCTCATGCTGTATGTCCACTCACAGAGGTGAACAGAATGGAAAGAAGCCCTTCATCATGCGGCTTCACACTGGAAACCTAAATAATTACCCTGCTTCTGTGCTCCACAAATTCTTAATTTCACACATTCTAAAATCATAGCTAGATTAACTATGTATGTACGCCGTACTGTATTGTTGTGTTAAAAATGTTTATTTGCTATGTAGAGCGACATCTACAATAACCTAACCCTGGTGTTGCCTGTGTTTTTAATTCTTCATTTTCCAATACACTCAAAGCTTTTATAAACAGAAGTTGCTCAGAATCTTTCAATCCCTGAGAATCCACATTTATGGAAATACAAGAAAAATTAAATGCCAGTCCCATTTATTCTACTAGCAATCTATTACACCAATTAGAAATAAACATACTTAAGGAATTTACAGCAGCGTAAAATCAGGAAACCTATTTTGGGGAGCTTAGAAATGCGGTTTTAATGTCCTATTGCTATGTTTATTTTCCCTAATTTGATGTTATTTATTCATGAGTAGTTGACAGGTAAAAGATAGCTAGCTAAATCTTCAATAGCAATTTTCCACTTGCAAGTGGAACAAAAGTAAAGGAAAAATAAAATATAATACTCACTTAATCAGATTCATTGAATTTCAGGAGGAAAAGATGTAGTGGGGAAAGCAGGAAAAGCACAATTAGAATAAAAATGTTACACCTTAAGCTGTGTCCGTAATATAACTAAACAATCGGCCAAGTTTGCCTGCATTTTAAAGTGGCATTTCCAGTGATGTATGTGTATGCATATGGATGTGTGTGCTGCAACGCTGTAGAGATTGGGATAGATTTGAATGTGTAGCCACACTAATTGTTTAATTAATTATAGAGAAATCTAAGAACCAATCAGTGTTTTCAGTTTAAATGTATTGTTATTTCACAAATACAGGTTAAGTCTTCTAAAAGTTGTATTCTCCCATATGTTCTAATTATGATAACTATTTCTTTTTTTTCTAGTATTAAATTTTTCTTTCCACCTGAATAAAGTTGCCAAAAGGGCACCCATTTTGCTTCTTTCTTACAAATACCCTTTACGATGTCACTGTGCAGTTCCTCCCATTACGAAGTGGCATATTTTTTCTCCTCTCCTTGAATCTGGTATATCCTTGTGAGATTCTTTGTCTAATAGAATGTAGCAGAAAATGATGATGTTCCCAATTCCAAGCCTTGTAGTCTCTCACTGTGTCTCTTTGGATTCCTCGCTCCCATGCGTCTAAGTCGACTGTAGAAGACTGTGTAAACCTGAGCCTGACGTCACACAACTGGATACAGCCACGATCTCAGTCATAGAAGAGAGATGAGTCAAGATCAGGAATGCCAAGTTACAACTGACATGCAACTAAGAATAGATAAATGAGAAAACCCAGTTCCTACGAAAAGAACAACCACGATGAATCCAAACTACATTGGCAATCCACAAAAATGAAAGCTAGAATATTAAACATGTCACTAGCCACCAAAGTCTGGAATGCTGTGTTATGCAGCAACAAGTAACTTATAAGAAAAAACCCATATTGACATAACTTAAATGCCTGAATATTCTGCAAATCATCTGTTTAATCAGCAAAGCTGATTATCTGTTTATTTTACTGCAAGGGAAGAACATAAGAAGGTAGGTACCATTGGAAGATTTCCAACTTATTTCATTTTTATTGTTGTTTCAGTGTTTCTATTTTTATAAGATGCTTATCATTACAGAAAAAATATTCACATAGCTAAGCATAAAATTATTCCATTATCTTAGAAATAAAAGATTGCTTCTTTTATACATATTATTAGGGTAACAAAATATTTTATGTGAATATTGAAGACTTTGTAACTATTTTGCATATTCATCAGAAACTATTTTATCAGTTATACAATTTATCTTTGCCTACATGTACATAGAAAATACAAATAAATAGTACAAGCTTAATAAAACTTCATTGAAAACTCAGTGTTGCCAATTAAGGTACACATTGTATAATTACTAAATAATTTCTAGAAGACTGTATTGTCTGCTCTAAGGATAAAATATACTGAAATATGGTTAAAAATATAAACCTTGGAAAAACTAAACTTCCACAACTGAATAAAGTGGTTCTTATTTTGAAAACTTGGATTTTCCTTTAGAACAGTTTCAGTGACATGTATCTTATGTAGCAGTCATACTATTTAAGTTTCCTGTCATATACTAATACTATATTTTAATTTTTACTGAGAAATGCTTCATACTGTAGCATTTAGATAATTAAGTGTTGAATTGTATGCATGCTTCTGTATGTGTACACAGAGTTTGTGCAGTTTTTAAAAAGTGTATGATATATGGTACTAACAATGAATTCTCTTTAAAATTGCATAGAAATGTTGAATTCATACAGTTTTTATAAAAGTAATTTTATTTGGCATTATGTTTATAAGTCATCTCTAGTATTATAGAATATGATGAATTCAAATAATATGGAGAGATGTTTATTTGTTCTTCAAGTTATCATAAAACTTCTATTGTAGATTCCTTTGACTAGAGAGATTTAATGGTATATGCTATTTGTATTGTTTGCCTTTTCAATAACTTTCTGGATTTATAATGTGCATTTCAGTTTGTGAAATATTTAATGTCACAATATGATGCCTGATTTAGCATGAAGTGGGAAATTATAGCACATAATTGAAATCTATGGGCTCATGAATTTCAGCCCGTACTTTAAAAAAATTGTGTCAGTTTCAAAATTAAATATTAATTCACTTCGCTTTAAAACATACAATTTATACACTCATCTTGTTTTATGAACAACTTAAAAACTTTTTAAAGCTCTAGAGTTTTGTTACATTTTACTGTTGTATACAAACAATCCAAGATGTAAGGATTGTTAGGGTGTTAGAGATATACTAAGATACTAATAGAGAAATAGCAGAATTTTTTTTTTTTTTTCCAAGACAGAGTCTTGCTCTGTCTTCCAGGCTAGAGTGCAATAGTGCGATCTCAGTTCACTGCAACCTCTGCCTCCCAGGTTCAAGCAATACTCCTACCTCAGCCTCCCAAGTAGCTGGGATTACAGGCATGTACCATCATACCCAGCTAATTTTTGTATTTTGGGTAGAGACAGGGTTTCAACATGTTGGCCAGGCTGGTCTGGAACTCCTGACCTCAGGTGATCTGCCCACCTTGGCCTCCCAAAGTGCTGGGATTACAGGCGTGAGCCACCATGCCTGGCCTCATTTTAATTTGAATAAATATAGAAATTTTATGTCAGTAACATCATTGATAAAGAGTTTGCAATTTATTATCTAGAACATTGACTACTTACTTCCCATTTTTGCTATATGGTATATATTTGTGGATTATGTGGATGTAATATGATAAGTTATATTTAAAATGTATATGACCAATAATATTTTCCCCACAATGTGCTAATTAAGATGCTGAGAGTCTTGATGATTGTAATAATTAAATAAAATTAATTAATTAGGAATAATTAAATACAAAAAAATCTCTAAGTTCCAATTGGAAAGAACATTTTATGGTGCACAAAAAACACTTTTTCTAGGCCTGGACCTTATTATTACTAATTATCTTTTAATGTTAACTACATTTCAGGCACATGTCTAAAAAAATATGTATCTGTATAGAGATAGACATATAAATATATATTAGACGTCAATCTATATGCAATTTAAATTATAAAACAGTATCAATAAAATATTATATTATTACTTAGTTATGTATTTTTTAAGAAAAATTTCTAACCAAGGATATATTTTAAATTGACAATCGAATCATACCATAGTGATCATCTTGTTAAATCGATTATTTTTTCAGAATTAGGTGTGGTAATTTAATGAAATGACAGAATCAATATCTAAAGTTCTGTGTTGAGATCAGAATATAGATAAAAGCATTATTTTAGAGAAAAGTCTATTGATGGCTTGCTTTCTTTTAAGTAAATTGAAAACAAAATCTTAAAGAACTGCATGAACATTTGGACATTTAAGTATTAATGTTATATTTGTGTACACGCTTTGCTAAATTTCAGTGTTTAGAAACAAACATAATTAATGTATATGCAACCTAATGATTAAGACATTGAATATGAAATGAAACATGTGTTCAATAAAACCCAACATCTATATTTGTCAACTACAAAAGCATCATGAAAAGTTAAGAAATTCAAAGGGTTGCTACAAGTAGGGAAACAATGTTAGTAACAATGGAGATGCAAAGCCAATGAATATCATGTACTTACGCTGCTAACACTATGTGAAATACATAGGGCACTAATACATAAATGGTTTCGTGTTATGAGAGTCAGACATGCAATTTGGTTAAGCGACATTAAAAATCATTGTTGCCATTTTTTTTTCTGCCAGAATTCATCAAATTTTTGGTACTATTTAATATTTTAACAGTGTGGAAGAATTCATCTGAAAGATGTAGGAGTCTCAATGTTTTGCAGTTCACAGTTAACATTTGAGAAGCATATAGATGAGCTGGCTCTAAAGTCTAGATTTGTAATTCTCAACTTTTTGAGATTGCCAGTGTTAACGCTGTATGTATTGACTGATTCATTTAGTAAAGCAACTGATTTATATCAATCACCAACCGTATTAAAGAGCCGTAGATAAAAGAGGACCGAGTTGCTGCTCTTAAGATTATGTTTTAACAGGAGGTACAAGCAATTTACAAACACACGAGCTGTAAAATTGGATGTAATGATACATGCTATGAAGACAATGAATGCGGCGAGGTGGTGCTACTACAGACACGATAGCCTCTCCAAGGATAGACATTTTGGGAAGAGATGTCAATGAAGGGATGGAATGAACCTGGTGAATATTTCAGTAGAGGACATTCCAGAAAGAGCATCCATGAAGTGCAAATGTCTGAGGCAAGAGTGCACTCCAAGGTGGTTGAAGCAGATTGATTGATAGTTGAGAGCAGGGCTACTAGATTTTGTAGAATCTTGTAAACTAAGAAAAGGATTTTTGATTTTGTTATGAGTAGGATAGGAAGGCACAGGAGGAGCTGACAATGTGATACAATTATGTTAATGCATTACAAGGGTCCACCTGGCTGCTCTAGAGGGGAATAACAATGAAAGACATTTTGAAAGTTAAAGGGCATTGTAGGGGGTGGATAGGACATACTGGTTTGGACTATAGTGCAAACAGTGAAGGTGCTGAGAAGGAGTTGCTCCCAGATGTAATTTAAAGACAGACAACACAAGATATGCTGAGAGATTTGATGTAGGGTATGAGAGGATAAAAGAATTACAAAAACATAATTCTAAGGATTTTGAGCTAAGAAACTAGAAAAATGAATTTACCACTGATGAAGAGTTTCAATATTACAAGAGATGAAAATTTGGAAAAAGAATATCAAGCTCTATATATTCGAAATTAGAGATTCCTGCAGGAACTCCTAGAGGAGACATCAGGCAGAAAGTTGGATACGTAACCTTTTAGTTCAAGAATGAGATTAGGATAAGAGATAAAAATTAAGGAGTCCTAATAATGTGTACATTTTAATAGTTTTATAGGATTAGTTGTCAATAAATAGCACATATTTTAAGTGTCTAGTTTCTATGTTTGCATATATGTGTAGATGCATAAAATCATTACTGTAGTTAAGATAATGAGCTTATCACTTATTGCCAAGTTTGCTCTTGAAACATTGTAATTCTTTCCTCCCGCACGTTGCATTTCTCATATCTCTGTCCCCAACCAAGTACTATACTTTCTGTCAGCAAAATGAGGGTGCATTTTATGGAACCAGGTATAAATATAATCACATAGCACATATTCTTTATTTTTTGGCTTCTTCATGCAGCAACTTATTTTGAGGTTCATCTTTGTTGATTCCTGAATCAACAGTTCATTCTTTGACTGCCAAGTAGTATCCCATTGTATGAACATATCACAACTTATTTGTCTATTTATCTGGTGATGGATATTCAAGCAGTGTCCAAGGTTTGGCTATTACAAAGAAAACTGCTACACATTCAAGCCTAAGAATCTACAAACAGGTAACATTTAATTGTGTAATGACTAGGACAAAGGGTAGGTATATGTATACCTTTTTATGAAACTGTTTTTCAAGGTGATCATAACACTTTCATTACCAGCAGCCAGGTATGATATTGCTACTTGCTCCACACACTCACTAGCAATGATATGATCAACCTTTTTAATTTTGGATATTCTCACAGGCGCATGTGGGACTTACTTATTGGGATTTTAACTTGCATTTCTTCAGTGATCAATGATATTGAGCTAAATTGCAGTTTCTTATTTGATTCATGCATTGTCTGTGGTGCAGGCTGTTCAAATCTTTTGGCCATTTATCAATTGGGGTATTCGTCTCCTTATTATTGAGCTTTCAGGGTTTTAAAACGTATTTTGGATATAAAAATTTGGAAAAGTTCTTTGTCAGATGCATTTGCAAATACTTCTCCTCAGTATATGAATTGTCTTTTGATTCACTTCAGAGTATCTTTTGAAGAAATGAAATTCTGCCTTTTGATGTTGTGCTATTTATCATTGAGTCTGTTGATAGCACATCTAGGAAATTGTTGCCTAATTGATATCACCAAGATGTTCTCATAGATTTGCTTTTATAATATTCACAATCATAGGTTTTGACATGTAGGTTAATACTTTTAATTTCAATAACTTTGTTTATGTATAACTGACCAAAAATAAACAATGTATATTTAAAGTGTGTACAATTGATGTTCTCATATACATATACACCCAATGATATCATTATCCCAATCATAAGTGAATGTATCTGTTACTACAAAGAGTTTCCACTCTCTCATTATAATATCTCATTCCTTCTCCTCTCCACTTCTCCCCATTCAGACAACCATTGAATAACCCTTTGTCCTATGGATTCCTTAGTATATTCTAGAGATTTTTCATTTTTTAATTTTTTACACCTCTATTTTTCTATTTTATTAAAAACATACATATGTCATGTACTCATTATGTCTGCCATCTTTCACCCAGCATACTTACTTCGAGTTTCATTCATTCTGTTGCAATTCTCAGTATTTTAATACTTTTTATATTTCTATATAGTGCCATTATACAAATGCTCAATAGCATGTCATTATATGAACACATCATGATTCTTTTTACCCAACCACCAGTTGATGGACTCAAGTTATTTTCAGTTTTTGTCTAGTTATAAATAAAGTTTCTATAAAAACTCATGTTCAAATCTTTTTTCTTGGACAAATATTTAGGAATAGAATGACCATATCACAGGAGAGATGAATACTTAACTTTTAAAGAAAATGAAAACATTTTCAAGACGAATGTTACATTTTGCATTTCCACCAGCATTGTATGGGAGTACAAGTTCCTTAAGATTCTCTCTAAAACTTGACATTGCTAGTCTTTTTTTTTTTTTTTTTTTTTGAGACCTAATTTCACTCTTGTTGCACAGGGTGGTGAAAAGCTGCGATCTCGGCTCACCTCAACCCCTGCCTGCCGGCTTCACGTGATTCTTCTGCCTCAGCCTCCCAAGTATCTGGGATTACAGGCGTGCACCTCCTCACCCAGCTAATTCTGTGTTTTTAGTAGAGATGATTACCAGTCTTTTAAATCTTAACCATTCTAATAGATATTGGTGTTGTTTCATTCTCACTTAATTCGCACTTACCTAAATAACTGATTAGATTGAACATCTTTCATGTTCTTATTTGTTTACCATATATTTTACTTAGTGTTATGTATGGTTACATCATTTTCACAATGCATATTGGATTGTTTGTTTCCTTAAAACTGAGTTTGGGGAGTACTTTGTATATTTTATGTACAATTTCTTTATCTGATACAAGCTTTGCGAATATTTTCTCCCAGTCTTTGACTTGTCTTTTTCATTCCCTTAGCAGTGATTTTTAAAGAGCAGCCACTTTGAAAGAAGTCAAAGTAGAGAAATCTATTATTTTTTTTCGTTGAAATTAACAAGCTGTTATGAAAATTCATTTGAAATACAAAGGACCGAAATATCCAAGTGACTGTGAGATGGAACAAAGTTGGCAGGCCAAAACTACCTGATTTCAAAATGCTGCAATAATTAAGACAGTGCATTCAAAAAATTCTAAATAAATTTCAAAGAAGTCAAATCTATCATTTTTGTATTTTATGGTTCAGGCTTGTGGTATCAATTCTAAGAAATCTGGCTTTACCTAAGGTTGCAAATATTTTTGCCTGTATTTTCTTTTTAAAGTTTTATAGTTTTAGGTCAGTGGTTCGTCTTCAGTTCATGTTGCTTATGGTATGAGCTATAAATTGGATTTTCTTGCTTATATGGATATCCAATTACCATCACTCCTTGCAGACACTCTTCCTTTTCTATCGAACTACATTTGTACTTTCATTGAGAACCAGTTGTCCACATATGCATGGTTCCATTTCTGGAATTGTACGTTCATTCATAACCAGTTGTCCACACATGCACGGTTCCATTTCTGGAATTGT
>NW_012118487.1:8953716-8987143 GCF_000951035.1 Colobus angolensis palliatus
GTTCATTCATAACCAGTTGTCCACACATGCACGGTTCCATTTCTGGAATTGTGATTCTACTCCATGGATCTGTGTGATCTTCACTGATGAGTTCTCCTCCTTTGATCTATTTGTCTGTGTCTGTGTTTGGTGCATTATTGAATGCACTGTCTTAACTATTGTAGCATTTTGAAATCAGGCAGTTTTGGCCTACCAACTTTGTTCCATTTCACAGTTACTTGGATATTTTTGTCCTTTGTATTTCCAAATGAATTTTTAAAACAGCTTGTTAATTTCTACAAAAAAAAAAAAAATGTGTCCTGGGATTTTGGGACAATTGGCATCTTAACAATGCGTTTTCCAACTCTGTGAAATAATAGATTTCTCTACTTATATAGGTTTTTAATTTCTTGTAGAACTTATTTTTTAGCTTTATCTGAACAGATCTTACGTGTTTTGTCAGATTTCTATTCAAATGTTCTCTAAATTTTTATTTTTTTTGTAATTGTTATTTTATTTCAATCTGTTTGGTAGTATATGAAAATACAATTGTTTGTTTATATTAATCTTGTTATTTGAAAACTTTATAAACTGATCTATTTTTCTAGTAGTTTTTTCATAGATTCAATTGTATTTTCTGTGTAATCATACCCTCTGCACATAAGACATTATTACTTCTTCATTTCCAAACAAAATGCCTTTTAAAAAAATTCTTGCCTCATTGCCATAGCTAGAGCCTTTAATAAAATATTGATGAAAACAGATATCCTTCTGCTGTTCTTGAAATTAGGGAAAAACATTCAGTATTCACCATTGTGTATAATACTACCTGGAGGCCAGTATTTCTTCACAATAAGATGTTTGGGAATATCTGGAGATATTTTTGGGTGTCACAACCTAGAGGCTGGCATGTAGTTGGTAGAAACTAGGTCTGTAGCTAAATTTCTTTCAATACACAGGACACACCAACCTCCCACTGAAAGAAAGAGTTATTTGGTCCAAAATATCAATAGTGCTGAGATTAAGGAATTCTGTTCTGTATTCAAAGTGATGCTACATTATGTCATCTATAATAGAGGAATCTCATTAAGGTATGCTTGCATTTCCTTCTCCCAGCCTTTGCATTATTGTTATCATATGTTTTACACACGCACACACATACACACACATACACACACACACACACACACAGCTAAGGCCAGTCCTAATGAGCTCAATAAGCCTGGCCTTTGCAAACTAAAATTTTTTCTTTAAATTTTCAATTATTTGTTGTCAGAAAAAAATCTTTTTCTTTTTTTTCGGGGGGGGGGATTCTCTAGTTTATTGAGACAGTGATTTATTCCTTCCAGGAGTATAATTTACATCAAAGGCCATTCATCTCAACATTAAATACTAAAGAAATAAAAAAATTAATTGAAAACAAAAAACAAGCCCCCTCACCCCCAAAGTATATACAGCAACCTGTGATAAATCTGAAAGGGAAGCAACAGCCCATCAACATTTTATTTCAGAAAAAATAAAATCATTAATTTTTTCTTACGTTTAAGAATTTATTTGTTGTTAACATTATTTTTAAAGAAAAAAGTCCATAATTGAAAAAAACTTAGAAAAAAATCTTTAATATTTGCCTAGTCAACAGTTTTCCATAATACTCATTCCTTTGCAAACGTTTAGGTATCTCTGGATGCTTTTAAGATGATCTCTTTATCACTCTTTTCAGCAATATGATTATGTTGTGCCACCATAGAATTGCATTTCTTTTATGTTTATCTTACTTGGATAATTTTATTTCTTTTTGTTTTGTTTTATGTTTTCCTTCGTTTTTTATTTACAAAAAATTTCAACTCTTAGTTGCTACTTTTAATTACATTTGGAAAGAGTTTGGTCATTATACTAAAATACTGTTTTCTGTCCCTCTTCTGTGCCAATTTTTGGGGATATCAATTATATGTATGGTGTATTGCTTGATATAATCCTACAAGTAACTGAGTTACTACTTTAGATAAAACTGTTTGTTTTCTCTATGTTTAAGTTTTAACCCTTTCTATTGCATGTTCTATGAGTTCCCTAATTTATTAGGCTTTAGTCCCTAATTGTTATCAATCCCATATTTTCATTTCAGATATAGTCAATTTTATCTTTAAAGAATCTCATCTCAATAGCAAATGAGATGAGATTCTTTAAAGATAAAATTGACTATATCTGAAATGAAAATATGGGATTGATAGCAATTAGGGACTAAAATCTCATTTGGTTCTCTATTTATAATATAATTATCTTGCATTCTGAAGAACATGTTGAATATTTGAACATATTGAACATATTTGCCATAGCTGTCTTAAATTCCTTTAGTGTTAATTCATTATCTGTGTCGTTTCTGTGTTTGTTTATATTGATGAACATGTTTCTAAAGAACATCTTTGTAAAGATGGTTTAGATTAGCCATTATGTTATAATGTATTTATTTTTACCACTAAGTTACAATATTTTAGAATTGTCTACTGAATGCTCTCTTTGTGGGAGTGGGACACAAACGTTCCATCCTGGTAAGTCATGTCAGGAGTATGTCTGTCTCAAAAGTGAAGAACAAGTTTCTGTTCCTTTAGTTGCCCATCTTTGAGAAACTATGACTTGCAGCAGAGGGATAAACACACATCCCATTCCATGAAACATTATTTACTGACCAAAGAGATGAGCTGTTGAGTCATGCACATGCACCCACCACATAGATGGATCTTAAATGCATTTTACTAGGTGAAAGAAGGAAGAATTAAAAGCCACATATTTTGTAATATAACTCATGTGGAATCCTAGAAATTTAAAACTAAAGAAATAGAAAAGAGAATATTATTTTTGTGGCTTAAGAGAGCATAGATGTATTGACTAAGAGAAGGGGAACAGGGGATGTTTTAGAGTGATAAAACTCTTCTGTGTGGCACTACTATGTAGACACATTAGTCTGATTTTGCTAACACCTACAGAACTGTAAAAGACAGCTGGTGAAATTTAATGCATGTAAATTTTTAAAAAATCAACCAGAAAATTGGACTATTTTTTGATTAAATAGAAACCATAACAAGTAAATCTAGTATTATTACAAAAGTATGACAAACCTCACTGAAATTATGAAGCAAAAAAGCAAGCTGACCTAAGTACCTTTAGAAAACAATGTTTTGACTGGAAATTTCAAGTCTAAGGATTTAAAACAAAAATAAAAATATACTAAACATTCTACAGCTGTTTGACATTTTGTTTCTCACAATCAAGTGGATTTATAATTGTGAAACGAATTTACTTGTAGAGTTGGATGGAAAAAAAAGATAAACAGATGGTAGAAAAGGAGATACATGTTTCTCAGTCTCAGAGAAAGAAGTCACAAGCAGCCATGTGAAAGACGAAAAATGAAACTTGCAGTACTGGATTAGAGTTGGAGACATCAGTGTGAACTCATGTTTACTCCCTCCCACACATACACATGTCCACAGGGAGAGAGAGAGAGATGTATACGGAAGTCTTATATTATCTATACAAATGTATGTTGTGTGTGTGTGTGTGTGTGCGTGTGTGTGCGTGTGTCTGTAAAGGTAGCTTTGCATACTAAGAGTCCTAGAAGCAGTGAGACTACAGTGATCGTAAAACCATACACAGAGCCAAGGTTTTGGTTTCTATCTATCATTATCCACGAAGTACCTTCAAAAAAATACCAGATTCTTGATCCAGCACAGAAAAAATGCAAGACGAGCCTAGAGCATCATGTAGTGCTATAAAATAAGGACATGTTCACAAAATAAGGTAAAGAAAATACATCAAAGGAACAGAGGGGTCAATCTGAAAGAACACACAGAGATCAAAGTTGAAATAATTTGAACAACGCTTTCGAAAATGTAGTGTTGGAATTGTAATCCAAAGTAAAAAAAATTATTGATCACTTTATATGAACACAAATAAATGATTTAATATATAAATACATGAAGAAGATCAGGGAAACTCATTTACAAAATATTTTCAAATGATATATTGATGTGTTTCTCCCCCTCCCAAGAATTAGAGTTTATCTGTCCCTCCCTAAGAATGAGCTGTAATTAGTGACTTGCTTCAAAAAATAGAATATGGAAATGAGAAAAATAGTAACTCACAATGGGTAAACCAAACAAATACTGCAAAATATCGAGGTCGACATAATCAGTGATAAAGCATTTTGACGTATTCCAGTCCTTGACAAAATATAGTAAGAAGGGCACTTCATTCTTATGATAGTCTTTCTCAAAATCTATAACCCAGTGCAGTAATGAGAAAAAATACACACACATATATATATACCCAAATTGAGGGTATTTCTACAGCTTCTAAAAACTGCCCAAATCATTTAAAAAACAAGGAAATGCTTAAAATTTTTCATTGAATAGTAGAAATTTAGAACACATGGAAACTACATGCAAATACAATGTACCATTTCTGATCAGATTCTGGAACAGAAAAGAGACATTAGTAAAAAACAAACTAGTGAGATCCAATAAAACCTCAAGTCCAGTTAATACTATTCATTAATTTTTAGTTTTGACACATGTGCCATAGTATGTAAGATGATAACATTAGAGAAAAATAGGTGAGGTATATATTGTATTTCTCTAGTCCTACCTGTAAATCTTTTCTGTAAAGCTAAAATTATTCCCATTAAAAACTCAGTAATCTCAGACCATCAAAGATTTCAAAGTTGAGAAAAGGATGATTCCCATGACTGCACCGGAAGAACTCCATCTAACCAACATGCTGGCAGATGCAGTGGAAGGAAAATGACAAGAATGCTGTAAAAAGGAAACTATGATTAGCAACTTAAGTCTCATGACAATTTAAGAAGTGCTATGCAAGTAGCTGTGTTTTACGTGAATTAAAATTTCTTTTTATAATCCCTGTGTGCTCATATACATTATTTGGAGTGTATGTCTATTTTCAAATGAGAAGATAACTGCATTTAAATCACTCTTAAAAATACCATGGCTGATGGAAACTCATGGTTTTTCTGTGATGGAAAGAAAGAGTTTTTCATTCAAACGACAAAGGGTAAAGACGTGGACCATAGTAAATGGGTTGTCTCTCCATAGCTACTCCTTTCCCCTTTCCACCTTGTTCTGTTCCCTGGAAGTATGACATTCCTGAATTGTGTTGACTAGATTCTCTTATCACTTCTGTTTCACTTCAGTTAAAAAATAAGAGAAAGAGAGAGTAAAACACATTGGCAGTGGCTGTATCCTCTACACAAGGCTCCTGGGAGGCAATTTTCTCCTCTAGTTCTAGCTGTCTGTAGCTTCCAGTGATTACTCCCTGTGATGGACTGAACTGTGCACATCTCTTCCCTATCCTATGTTGAAGTCCTAACTCCCAATACCACAGAAGGTGACAGTATTTGGAGACAGCATCTTTAAAGAGGTAATTCAAGTTAAATGAGGTTATTGAGGTGGGTTCTAATCCAACATGACTGGTGTCCTTATAAGAAGAGGAGATTAAGACAGACACACACACAGAGGAAAATACCATGTGAAGACACCGGGGAAGACAGCATCTGTAAGTCAAGGAGAGAACCTTCTAATGAAACCAAATGACACCTTGATTGTGGACTTTCAGCCTCCAGAATCATGAGAAAATAATTCTGTTGTTTCAGCCACTGAATCTGTGGTAATTTGTCATGGCATTGCTAGGAAACTAATACTTCCACATCTTTTCTTTCAGTCATAACGTCTTCTTACTTGCTAGCACTGAGATGCTTAAACATTCCTTGTTGGTTTCCCTGATTCCTGAAAAAATGTATGGACTATTTAAATTACTTCTGTTTACTACATTATTTGTTTTCTGTTAAAACCCTATTGGTTGTATTGCTCTGACAAATGACTGAAGTAACAATCATTTTCTCTTGATATTATAACAAAAACACCTGTCAGTTTTCTGTATCAAGTGAAGTAACTCAGGAATGGGAAACCAAATGTCATATGTTCTCACTTGTAAGCAGGAGCTAAGCTATGAGGATGCAAAAGCATATGAATGATATAAGGAACTTTGGGGACTCGGAGGGTGGTCAGGAGAGGTGTGGGAGGGGAATGACAGATAAAAGACTATTGGTTACAATGTACCGTGCTCAGGTGATGGGTGCCACAAAATCTCAGAAATCACTACAAAAGAACTTATTCATGTGACCAAAAACTACCCCTGTTCAGCGAACACTACTGAAATAAAAATTTAAAAAATACATAAATAAATGTTTTCAATGAGTAATTGCTGGAGTTTGGAAGTAAGTATTCCACTACTGATCATTCTCATATAGCTCATCATCTTCCAAAAACTTGAATGTATATTAATGAGACTAATTTATAAGCATACCAAAATGTATATATTGAAGTAGCTGACCTCTTCAAATTATGTTTCTTGAAAGAGTAAGACAACCTTTTTTTTTTTTTTTTTTTCAATGCATCACCTTCATTTTGAAGCTCATTTGGAATCATTTCATGGCACACATAAGATTATCAATCCTGTTAGTCTATATGACTTCTTAATTTGATAACATGGGTGTTATTCATCTAGATTACTCTATTAAAAAATAAGTCTTACTAAGTTCCAACAGTGATGAAGATAGTCAACACGGAATACTGTAAAAACTCTTCCAGCGATGTCTAAAAGGAAGCGTGCCAAAACTGACTATATTCATAAAAATGATGTTGGACAAAGCGTTTGTATAGCCTAAGGAATGCTTTCAAAATACCACTTATTTAAATGTGCATGTCCACAGCTAATTTCTATAATTTTTGTAGTATAATCAAAATGTATTTACTTTATGATATATTTACTTTCAGAAAGCATACTTTACTAAGTACTGACAAAGCATGGGTCAAAAATGTTGTTTATATAATATTTCAAAAGAAAAAATAAAACCAGAATAAATTGTTAATAAATTTCAAATGTTGAGGGTCCTTGTATTGCTTTATATAGGCAGTTTCATATTTATGTACAGAAAGCGTTTCTGATATTTAGCAGATTTGACATTTTCAAAGAAATCACTACTTTTTTTTCACTGGATATTACTAAGTATGATGATTATATGGACAAGGCTTTGTAAACTAAAATGACTAAAACAGATTTATATGCATAGACTATATATTTTTCCTATCGATCCAAGTTTAGGGAAGAATGCATAACCCTTGAGTTTTACATAAATATTCACGAACCATTGCTGCTTTCAATTTTTAGAGAGAGAAAGATTAAAAAAAAAAAAGATTTATCATCTTTTGTGAAAGCATTGTCCATCAGGCTTGCATTTCCAATGGTACAGAAAAATTCACCAGAAGAGAAATCCATGTCTGTCAGTCAAACTAAAATGGATACATTGGATTTCACAGAGAGTCAAAATGAAACAATTGCCCTGCTGATTGTAGCACAAATCAGTGAATCTTTTTGCAACATCTGCTGGAAGTTGGTAAGTGTTTGTTGATAGGAAGCCGGCATTCTATTCCCAGTCATCACTCAGAAAAGTTCTGACCAGTATAAAAATTGTAGAACTGAAAACTTAACAGAAAATAAAGTTAAAAGACTGAGAGCGAGAATAGCATTTTGAAGATTTCAATGTGGTTGTCTTTGGACAAAATGGACAAGAATGATGAATAGTTAGCTTTCAGCTTCTCCTAACTCTATCTTTATTCCTTTCTAGTATTTACATTTACCTCTATTTCACTTCGATAAAAAGGCTTGTTCTGTCGCATAGCAGGAAAAAGACACATTTGGGGAGGTTACAAAAACCATCTTTAAGATTTATGCATACTAAAGATATATTTCTTAATAATTGTATATACTTTTAAAATGCAGGATTAAATTAGTTATTGAAATGCACTTGGGACAGTGTCTGGTATATTTTAAAGAGGTAGATGAATGTTACCGGACAATCATCATCACCCTCATTATCATTAGGAGAAGGATAATTTGATTAGCAAAAGTGAATTATAGTTATCTACTTTGCTTCAGGAATTTAAAAAAAAACCACTCTGGAACATATTCAAATTCAGTAGGTTGTCACCCTACTGAAAATAGGCCAATATTTGATTCCTGAGTGATCTGAGCCCTTGATGTTTTGACTCTTCCTAGAGGAATCATAAGAATGTGCCCTGGAGAATTCTGTAAATCCTAGCACCCTTTCTTTTTGAAACTAAAGTTGTCAGTATCACTGTTAACTTTGATAGTTAAAATTATTCCATTACACCCATTCAGAGAACTCTTCTGCTTGCCAGTTCAGTAAACATCTTGTTTTTCTATAAAAGGAATCAATATACATACATCAATAAAGAATTTCTCACTTGCACAATAGAAATTCTAAGCCAAATTAACCCAGTAGACCAGTTTAAAAAATATATATATTAGGGAATCTTCAAATACAATAGTGAAAGAGCTAATTCCTTTTTCCATTTATTGTTTTGTTTTTGTTTTTTATTCTACCTTCTGACTAAGCAGAAGAATCAGCAACATCCTTTGCTAATCCATATCTAGAGGCCCTCAACCCTAAACATATTTTCACCCAGCAGACTTCATTATTAAATGTTCAAGATGTCGTTCTATATTACAGGAACTATCATCACAATGTGATGGGGAGTATAATAACCCCAGTGAGGGCCGGGCACGGTGACTCACGCCTGTGATCCCAGCACTTTGGGAGGCCAAGGTCAAGGCCAAGGTGGGCAGATCATGAGGTCAGGAGATTGAGACCAGCCTGGCCAACATGGTGAAACCCTGTCTCTACTAAAAATACAAAAGTTGGCTGGGCGTGGTGGTGTATGCCTGTAATCCCAGTTACTCAGGAGGCTGAGGAAGGAGAATTGCTTGAACCCAGGAGGCGGAGGTTGCATTGAGCTGAGATCGCGCCACTGCACTCCAGTCTGGTGACAGAGGGAGACTCTGTCTCAAAAAAAAATAAAGAAAGAAAGAAAAAAATAAGCCCAATGAAAAAGATGAGTTTTTAAAAATTTTATTTATCATACAGATAGAAACACTTTTAAAGATTCTGAGAAAAAAATGAAGACAATAAATATATAACACAATTCTGTCTAATTCAGAAATGTCTCAGACAAACCTGAATTTAAAGTTCTCCACCAATAAATACCGTGGATCTCAAACCATGACATTAAATATATGTTTGTACAATGAATTATCTGCATGGAAACATTGCCATTATAGTTCCTCATGATATTGTGTAAGGCATTGAACAAGCCAAAGCATGTTGGGACTGACAGTAAGTAGAAAGAAACTCAAATCCCAAATAACCGTGTTTCAAATGACAACTACTCCAAACATTATCAACCTGCTGTGACATGTTTTCAATATTCTCTGCTGTGAGAGGATATTGTAAGATACTGTTCTTGAACCTGAAGTGCTTAGCATTCTGGCAAAGTTTTCAGCCAACAGCAGCATAGCCTTATTACTTTTGGTGAGAGTAAATCCATATCTGTGAATTCATTCTTTGTTCCATCCTGAAAGCATTGTCTATCTGTTAATGAACTGATACAGTAAGAAGTGGGAGAGGAGAGGAAGGGTAAGAGATGGTGACAATCCCAGGGTGGATCATTATCTGTATCTTCTATATTGATTGACTCCAGAACCATAAAGGTCTCTTAATGATACACAAGTACTGTCTGATTTTGGAAAAACTCTAAGCAATTCATCTATATACCCCAAACTTTGTTACTACCAATCTTCTGAATCCTATTTCACTGAGTATCTTAACAGTGAACTATAACTTTAGTCATTACTCTGAATAAAAGTAGATATTTACTTTAGATCTAAAATAATTTCTGGGAAAGTAAACAATATGAGCTATTGCAAAGGTAGTTCTGGGATGACTTTCCTGCTTCATTCTTCTTTTGGACTATTCCTGAGAGGGTTATGATGCCATAGCTGTCACTTTGGGTTAGTTCCATCCTATAATTTTAGAGCTACCTATTATCTGGCTTGGATTTTTCTTTTCAGTCAATTTGTGATGGGGAAATTCCTCAGAGGTTACTGGCATAGATTGAGAAGAGTGTGGTAGCACAACCAATGTCAGAGTGCTGAAAGAATCAGCAAACCACTCATGAAAATATTTGTACATTTGGGATCTCTTTAAGGCCAATATTACTTATGTTACTTCCACTTGATGAAGTCTTGTTTGCCAGATAACACAATGTATTTCACCAAGGGCAGCATTGGTAATATAATTGCCTCTGGATTGCCTTAAGAACTGTTACTTGCACAACAGGAATCCTTCTTTAACTTGTTTCCATTTAATGCAGAATGATCAGATCAGTACACCAAGTGTAGATTTAAAGAATCGTGTTACTTTATTCATTTTGGAAACGATGTTTTGACATGCCTCAGAACACTAGACCAACAGAAATTTTACTGAAATAACAGAAATCTAATTTTTATAGAATTAATCTCCTACTTTGTTCCTCCAATAGATACTTTTAGTCCTAGAGGCAGGAGGATGTATTTTTAAAAATGTATGCCATAATAGCCTGTGGAATGCTAGATGGTTAAAGCCCTTTTATTTTAGTTTGTGTCATGGGGCCAAAGGTTGGCTAAACCTCAATGTGATGGAAATACACATATGGTTCTCTCGGCCTTCTGCTTTCAGTGTTCTCTAATCATTGGAGTAAGGGGGAAAATACCACACATTTGACAGCTTGATGGTTGTTTATCAAATTCTAGGGCTGTGTTGATTTACTCTAGCAAAGAAGACATGTTCATATGTCTTATGTTACCCTATTATCTTTCCCTCAAAGCCAACTTACCTCTTCAGAGTAAAAACAGGGAGTCATATTTTATGTCTTAAATGGTAACACTAATCTCTATGATTCTTCATGTGAGCATATAGACTTTGATTTATTATTTTGAAAGAAAGATGCTTCAGTCTGGCCTCTCTTACTCTAATGATTACACAAGGATTAAAACTGATATGAGAATTCTGTCAGGTGCTGTTATAAATATATACTTAAAGACCAAGAAAATAATTTTAGGTGGGATTAAAAGAATCTCAGGGAGTAATATGTGTCACCTGACAAAGTGAGCTCCACTCTGAGCAGCAAACCACAGAGGTTTTCAGTTTGCTAGGAGTTTGTGATTACCTCAGAGCCGGTTTCTAGTATTTTCTGTCATGTTAGCGTCTGAGTATTCTGGTTGTCTAGTACATACTCTAAAAAAATATGGTAGCAGTTCCATAGCAAGTTTATAGACCATACCTGTAATGTTTTATGAAATATTTTATGCTTTATGAAATATTAATGTTTTATGAAATATTTTCTCAGTCTTTGCTATCCTGGGGATCCTGGATTTCAGTAAAAATCAGAAAGATTACTTAACTGAAGTTTCCCCCTACAAAGAATAATTAATCTATAAATAATTTGTAAAGACCACAAGGATCCTCTTTGGTGGATTTCTTAAAGATTTGGTAAATAAATTGACCTCTGGGTCCTTCAGAGGACATAGTTGATAGTAATTGAGTGTCTTAAACCTGATAATTCTACTCAAAATTTTTATTTCTCTACATTTTTATGTTTTTAAAATACATTATGATTATGAATTACTGGCATATTAAATGTAGTTTTCATGGCCCACTACTGATCCCAAATGTGTGAGCTAATCAGGAAGAGTGACGATGAACACTCCCGTCTGCTTGACCTAGCACACCGAATGCAGATTATCTGGCAACACACTCATACTCAAATTCAACCAAACTACAGTCATGTTCAACCCTGATTTTCTACTGTTTTCACAAGACATTCACAGATATATTTCTCCTCATTTTTTTTCTAAATTATAAATTTTACAATTCTATACTCCTATGTGCACCTACCTCTTCGGTTCCCAGGTTTAACATTGTAATTGATCCACTAAGCATGCTCTCTAATCTGGTTTAACAGACAGCGAAGATGTGGCTTCAGTAACATTGTTTGTTAGAAAAGGTTGTTAAAGGATCTTCAAAATGGAGAGGAAGGAATAATTCTGCTAGCAGGGGAGACTCTTGTTATAAGATACATTTCATGAAAGTAGGAGCTATGTTTTCTTCAGCATCTAGAATAGGGTGTAGCACATAATAAACACTCAATTAAGGCTCACTAAATGAACAAATAAATCTAAACCTTCATATTTCACCCCCTCCCACTGTTTTTTCAATCAATTCCCAAATGTTTAAACAGGAAGTCTAGAAAGATAATGAATTTAAGTGATATTAAAATTTGACAACAGATTAAAATTTAAATTTTTTGTTAGCTATATGATTGAAAGAGTTAGGATAGTATTTTAGTATACTCATAGAATTTATCTGGAACTTAATACAAAGAACTTAGACATGTGAAGCTTACGTGCTCTTTATTTAAGCAGAGCATTTGAAATAATCGTCTTTCCCACACAGTCTTTGAAATAATTGTTCCCTAAATTTTCTACTGTAAATTTATTATTCACTCACTATCCATTGTCTTTGTTTGTCTATTCAGTGCAAACTAATTGTTGAGCATCCATTCTATTTCTGACACTGTTCTAGGCTAAAAGAACATGATAATAAACAAAAGAGATTATATCTGTCTCCTATGGAGTCAACATTTTAATGAAATGAGATAAGCAATAAATAAGTTGAGTGAATATATGACATGTCCCGTGATGGTGGGTACTAGGGGAAGAAAGTAGTTAAATGGGGGAAAGAAAGTACTGGCAATGAGAATGGGTGGCTACTTTGTATTACTTGACCTTTCTTATAAGAAAATAAAAGATCAAAAGTAAACTGGTAGAACTCCGAGTGTAAAAAAGGTAAAAAGCGATTATGGAATTTAAGTAAATATGAAAGCTGTACAAAATAATGCTGTTAACATAATAAGAAACACAAAATTGTATGATGAAGAGTAGAAAAAGGAAATGAAAGGTAATAAAGTGTTGGATAAATTCTTAGTGAAATAGTTGAACTGGAAGACAGGAAAGGGGATCCAACTTCTTTTACTTGGTTGGTGTCCCTGCAGGAAAAAACATTAAAACAATAGATGAAAAAATATAATATTTAAGAGAAAAAAATCCAGAAAGTAAAAATTTATATTTATGCATGCAGATTAAATGGACATATTTATGCATGCAGATTAAATGGACATATCTTTTCCAAAGAGAGAAAGAGTAATCAACATGCATAGAGTAATCAACATGGAGTTATATTTTGTTAAGGGTAATGAAAATCTAATATAAGCGAGTGATTATTGATGGAGAGAGGCAAATTATTATAATCATCTATAACAGAAAATGTGAGGTTCACATCCCACTTCTCCAATATAATATTAAATGACAAGAAATGGTGACACAATTAGATGTTTTTCCAAGAAATTTTGTAATAAACAAACTATTGTTCAAGAACAATGGTAGCAGAAACTTTGTTTATAACTTGTAACAAATAGTTCCCATGAGCCCTTCTTTTAAAAAGTACTAAATAGTGATGTTGAATCAAGCAGAAAATTACTCATGTGGTTTTGCCGAAAAGCCTGAAGGTGACTATTGAATCTATCCCTGTAGGAAAACTACCAAAATAAATATTGTTACAAGCAAGAGTATCACTGATATACAATGTGCCTATATATGTAGAAATGACATAAAAATGTATCAATAAAGGAACTGTATGCAGGAAACTATAAAACAATGATGCAAAAAATCAGAGAAGATGTAAACAAAGGAAGAAATGTGTTTCGATAATCTAGCTATTGTTTTACTTTCCATATATACATTAGAATTAGTTTATTACTATTCTAATACAGATTTCTAGGATTTTGATTTGGATGATATTGGATCTATTGATAAATTTGTGTGGAACAAATATCTCCACAATATTGAGGTTCCCAATCCATGTACATGGAATATTTCTTTGGTAGTTTTCCTACAGGGATAGATTCAATAGTCACCATCAGGCTTTTTGGCAAAACCACATGAGTAATTTTCTGCTTGATTCAACATCAGTATTTAGCACTTTTTAAAGGAAGGGCTTATGGGAACTAGTTGTTGTTACAAGTTATAACAAAGTTTCTGCTACCATTTTTCTTGAACAATAGTTTGCTTACTACAAAATTTCTTGGAAAAACGTCTAACACGGTATTGAAGCAGAAGAAAAATACTAAAGGACTCACAGTACCTGAGCTCAAGCTTTACTCTAAGGCTATAGTAATTGAGATGATGTGGCATTGGTAAAAGAAGAGACACATAGATCAATGGAACAGAATAGAGAACCCAGAAATAGACCTGTAAAATTATAATCAAGCAATCTTTTCCAAAAAGGAAATTAAGGGGACAATTTTATTTGTAATAACACACAAAAGTTCTAAATCAGTCCACAGAAATTTTTAGACTTCTCGTATAAAATCCAAAAACAGAAAGAAAATGTGTATTTTTTAAAAGCTCGTTTATAAAATTTAATGCTGACGAAATTTCTAGATAGAAAAATAATGTAAAATAACTAAATATGGCATAAACCAATATAACAAATATGTTCTGTATAGCAAGATTCAAAATAACAACATGCTACTTCTCCCTATGTTAATCCATAAATATAATGAAAAATCTCAAAAATAAAAATAGCATTTGGCATGAAGAAGATGCAACAGATGAAAGGTTATATGAAAGAGTGAATCAACATGATCTGCTAAGAAATTTCTAAAACACAGAGTAATAATGGGCAGGCAGAAGACATTATGCCCACTAGATATTAAAGCATAAGATAACAATGCATAGATTTAAAGAACAAAGTCAAAATTCTACAAATACCCAAAATTCTGATATAATGTATATTCATAGTGATATACTTAAAGCGAGTGTAAAGGAAAGATTGATTACTTTGTAATTTATGAGGAGAAAATTGAAATATCATATGGGGAGAATTTGATTTTTAATAGAGATAGTTTTTAACTTCTTCTTTGGAAAAAGTATTTGCTGTTCATAATTTATATAAGCTTAAAGAATACATTAAGGTAATATAATACATTATAATTCTCCTGGAAACTAGAAATATTTTAAAGTCTGCATGGAACTGTACACCATATTGCAGCACTTGAAATTGAGCAAACTTCTTTTATGAACTAATTTTTGGATTTTTTTTCATTTTCTACTATATAAATCGATCAACCTTATTGTTCATAGAATTTTCATTTTATTTGTAAATGTTGCAGTCGAAAAACAAGTGTATGACTTCTATTTGCAAGGTTTTCTTAAGAAATAAAATTTTATAATATAGAAATACCTATTTGTAATAAATAAAAAGTCTTATTGAATATGTTAATTATATTTTCTCAATCAATGATTTTCAAAGTTTTTAAAACATTAATTTACTATGTAAATATATTGATTAGGCAAATGGAGGTTATGCACCTTCAAATGTTAAGACAATATATTTAATAGTTATAATTTATTTTTACATTAAGTTGTAGTTCAACATTACTGTCATATGTGATTCATTTCTGGCTTATCTATACATCAATTTTGTACACAAACAATCTACAAAAAATAATAAAAAATAATGTGGCTGAGAAAAAGTTACATATAAATCAGTGATCATCTCATCTGCAAACAAGTCTTTCTGACTTGTATGTCTTTTATATAGAAGTGTCAAAAGTAAGCAACTTAGACTTGTTCCTCATCTTACAGAAAAATGTTTCAGTTTTTCACCATTGAGTATTATTGAGTATGCTATTAACTCTAGGCTTGTCATATATGGCCTTTATTATTTTGAAGTACATTCCTTAGGTTTCTAGTTTATTGAGATATTTTATCATGAAAAGGTGTTAAATTTTCTCTAATGCTTTTTCTGTATCTATTGAGATAATCCTGTGGTTTTTATTTTTCATTTTGTTAATGTGATGTATCACCTTAATTGATTTTTCTAAGTTCAACTATCTTTACATCCCAGGGATAAATCCCATTTGATCCTGATGTATGATCTTTTTAATGTACTAGCGAATTATATTTTCTACTACTTTATTGAAGATTTTTCCATCTGTTATTACCAGAGATATTAACCTTTTCTTTTCCCATACTGTCTTTATTTGGCTTTGCTACCAGGGTAATACTAATCTCAGAGAGTAAGTTTGGAGAGCTTCTTCCTCTTCACATTTTTAGAAGGGTTTGGGAAGGATTGACAATTTTTAAAAGATTGGTAGAATTCAGCAGTGAAGACATCAGGATTTTTCTTGGTTGCAAATATTTTTTGCTTATTGATTCAATTTTCTGGTTAGTTATATATGTGTTTTGATTTTCTATTTCTTAATGATTTAGTCTTGTATGTTTCTAGGGATTTACTTATTTATTCTAGGTTTTCCAATTTGTTACTCTCTCTCTCTCTCTCTCTCGCTCTCTCTCTCTCTATATATATTGCAGTTTCTTATCATCCTTTGTATTTCCGTGGCATCAGTTGTAATGTTTCCTCTTTTATTTCTGATTTTACTTGAATCTTCTCTTTTTGTCTTAGTCTAGCTAAAATTTTGTCAAAATTATGTTTTTGCATATGACATGATTTTATATGTAGGAAACCACAGAAACATCACACACACACACAGACGCACGCACACACACACACACACAGTTAGAACTAGGCCAGTCGTGGTGGTTCATGTCTGTAATTTCAACAATTTGGGAGACTGAGGCAGGAGGATTACTTGAGCCCAGGAGTTCAAGACCAGCTGGGGCAACATAATAAAACCCTGTCTCTACAGAAGAAAATAAAATTAACTGGGCATAGTGGTATGTGCCTGTGGTCCCAGCTACTTGGCAGGCTGAAGTGGGAGGATCACTGGAGCCTGGGAGGTTGAAGATGCAATGAATCATGATTGCACCACTGCACTCCAGCCTTGGCAACAGAGAGAGTGTGTCTCTAAAATAAATAAATAAATACTCTTTGAACTAATTAAACACATCCAGTAAAGTTGAAGGACACAAAATCCACGTAAAATATCATTCACACATTCATACACACTAATACTAAACAATTCAGAAAGAAAGGAAAGTTATTTCATTTATAATAACATCAAAAAGAAAAAATTACTTAGTAACTAACTTAACCAAGGAGGTTAAAGATTTATACATTGACTGCTATAAAACATTGATGAAAGAAATTAAAGAAGGCACAAATAAATTAAAAGATGTCCCATGTTCTTGGATTAGAATAGTTAATATTGTTATAATGTCCATACTACCCAAATCAAACTTGGTTTGATTTAATACAAAACTTAAATGACATTTTTTTACAGAAATAGAAAAAATGATCTTCAAATATATATTGAACCACAAAGGACTGTAAATAAGCAGTGCATTCTTAGAAGGTATAACAGAACTGGAGTCATCATGCTCCTGACTTCAATATATATTACCAAGCTACAATATTTAAAATAGTATGGCATTGGTATGAACAGACCCATCAACCAACAAAACAGAATAGAGAGCCTAGAAACAAACTCTTGAATATGTAGTCAACATCTTCAACAAGGTGCCAAAAATACACAATAGAGAAAGGATAGTCTGTTCAATAAATTCGGTTTGGAGAACTGGATAACTACATGCAAATGCATAAAATTGGACCCTTTCTTGCAACATATGCAAAAATGTACTCAAAAGAGATTACAGATGTAATTGGAAGACCTGCAACTGTAAAACGTGTAGACAAAAAAATGTTGAAAAGCTTCAGGCATCAGACTTGGCAATGATTTCTTGGATATAAGATCAAAAACACAAGCAG
The DNA here is from genome assembly GCF_000951035.1 of Colobus angolensis palliatus. Taxonomy (NCBI): domain Eukaryota; kingdom Metazoa; phylum Chordata; class Mammalia; order Primates; family Cercopithecidae; genus Colobus; species Colobus angolensis. The sequence continues at coordinate 8,971,448 of NW_012118487.1, forward strand.
CAAAATAAAAAATAGAAAAATAGTACTACAACTACAACCAAAAAATGAAAGACAATCTATGGAAAAGGAGAAAATATTTGCAATTCAAATATCTGATAAAGAATGCCAACAACTTGATAGTAAAAATAAATTAAAAATCCAAATAACCCAAAGGAAAAAAGATTGTCTATGTATAGACATTTCTCCGCAAAAGACATACAAATGGCCAACTGTATATAAAAAGGATGTTCAACATCACTAATCATTAAGAAAATGCAAATCAAATCTATAATGATATATTATCTCACTTAGGTTAGCCATTATTTTAAAACGCACTAATAAGTGTTGGTGAGAATTTGGATAATTGGATTCCTTGTATATTATTGTTGGGAATGTAAAATGGTATAACTAATTTGGAAAACAGTATGAAATTTCCTCAGAAAATTAAAAATAGAATTACCATTTAATCCAGCAATCACATTACTGGTAATTCATCCAAAATAGTTAAAATAAGAATCTTGAAAATACATATGAACTTCCATGTATATTATAGAATTATTTACAATGGCCAATATGTGGAGACAACATAAATGATCATGAACAGAAGAATGGGAAAAGAAAATATGGCAGATACATACAATGGAATATGATTGAACCTAAAAAAATGAAATCCTCCAATATGTAACAACATGGATGAACTTGAGGATTTTACACTAAGTGATACAGTTTGGCTGTGTCCCCACCGAAATTTCATCTTGAATTGTAGTTCCCATAATCCCCACATGTTGTGGGAGGTACTCAGTGGGAGGTAATTTAATTATAAGGGTGGTTATGGTCATGCTGCGCGTTCTGTTCTCATGACAGTGAGTGAGTTCTCACGAGATCTGATGGTTTCATGAGGGCTTCTTCCTTCTCTCAGCTCCCATTCTTCTCACTCCTGCTACCATGTGAAGAAGGATGTGTTTGTTTCTCCTTCTGTTATGTATTGTAAGTTCCCTGAGGCCTCCCCAGCCATGCGGAACTATGAGTCAATTAAACTCCTCTCCTTTATAAATTACCCAGCCTAGGGTATTTCTACATAGTTGTGCAAAAATGAACAAATACACTAAATAAAATAAGCCAGTCACAGAGGGACAAATACTACATGACTTTATTGATATGATGTATGTAAAATAGCCAAATTCATAGAAACAAAGAAGAGAATGTTAGGCCCTGAGGAGACAGGAAAATAAGGAGTTGCTAATAAACATGTATAACATTTCAGTTATGCAAGATGAATTATTTCTGGAGATTCAATGTACAACACTGTGCTTGTAGTAAGCAATAAGGTACTCTATACTTAAAAATGTGTTTACAGAGTAGAGCCCATGTTATCTCTTGCTACCACAATAAAAAAAAAACAACAGAAAATCAATGATTCTCTTATATAGAAATAAATACTTCTTCATAAGAACTAAATATATCAAATTATGAAATCATGAACAAGCTGATCTGTTCTTAACTTACATTTACATCAGCTTACATGATACACGATCAGAGGGTCTTAAAGAGTTTCGTTATAAAGAATATTTGTAAATTACTGTATCACCAACAAAATAAATTTTTAGCCTGGGATAGTTGTATCTTTAACAAAATAATTTCTTGCAATATATTAATAATGAAACCCTAAAGAATTCACAAGCCAAAGGTTAGCACATGTTTCACCAGACTCTACATAACTATAAATTTTTTGTTCACTCCTGTGTTTCTAAAGCTTAGCATAGAGCATCATACCTTCCAGGCACTGAATAAATGCATAAAAAATACAAGAATAATTGAAGGAGCAAATAAAGGAATGAAGCCTCACCAACACAAGTTGGCACACAATAAGTTCCAATTATTTACATGATAAATGTCCTAATAAACATTAAGTTGTCCTAAGAAGAATTTTATTTTCATTTATTGAATTTTACATCCTAACATATTCCTAAGTATTCTCTTTATAAGTCCTAACTTCTCAGTGTAATAATGAAGCCAATGACATCCAGAGATTTTTTTTTTTTTTTTTTTTTTTGAGACGGAGTCTTGCTCTGTCACCCAGGCTGGAGTGCAGTGGCGCGATCTCGGCTCACTGCAAGCTCCGCCTCCTGGGTTCATGCCATTCTCCTGCCTCAGCCTCCAGAGTAGCTGGGACTACAGGTGCCCGCCACCACGCCCGGCTAATCTTTTGTATTTTTAGTAGAGATGGTATTTCACCATTTAGCCAGGATGGTCTTGATCTCCTGACCTCGTGATCTGCACGCCTCGGCCTCCCAAAGTGCTGGGATTACAGGTGTGAGCCACCACGCCCGGCCCAGAGATTTTAAGAAATTTTCTGAATGGTATAAATTTTACGTGTGACAATAACAGAACTGAGACCCAAGTTTTCATATAATATTTTTAACTTAAAACCTTTATAACTTTTAAGGACGATTACTAAATAAATATTTTGAAAAGAAATATATTTTATGTAGATACAGGCTATATTATTTAGTAAAGTTTCAATTCATATCAATATCTATTATTCTCCCCATTATTATCTGTCTTTTCTACTTCCTGTTGTCATAATAAATAACAAAACAATTAAAGTTAAAATGTAGAACAACACAGTAACACATTTCTCCCAAACATTGATACATAATATTGATTATGTTTCAGTCTTCGTATGCTAAGGAACTAAAAAGCAGAAAAGGAGTTTTGTTTTGTTTTTCCTATATTCCCAGTTTTCTTGCATGATGGATGCATTGTCATCCTCTATCGATTAATGAAGGCCCTAACAAGAATTTCTATTGTGCTTTGTTAATGTGTATTTTAAATATGCAGCCTAGAGTTATATGGTATATGTCTTCAAGTTATTTACCAGGAATTGTTTATATTGTCAGAGGAAGTGTATTTTCTTTTCTTTATAACACACAGGCTAGTCTAAAGAAAAGAAGTTTGATATTGATACCTCTGTTAAAAAGTTAACTTTCAGAAATAGCATGAATTAATGACTAGATACTTTTAAATGAGATTCTGTATTCTTCTACTGGGAACTTATTAACAGATGTAGTGCAGACTTTATAATAACAACGATATCTCAAAGAAATTGCCAGAATTTAGGCATCAGAGAAGGATCAATATAACGACAAATTTTAAAACATAATATAAAATAACTTCCAAATTTTTCATAATATTCCTTGATTTTTCTTTTTTATAAGAAGAATATTGGGTATTAACCTTAATAGTCCAAAATCAATGGAAACACATTGCCATGAATAGGCCGATTGAAATAGAAATTTCAGTCACAAGCATTTTTAGTTGCCCTTAATTTTTCACATATACACATTGCCTTAAAATATATTAAATCATACAGGTATATTTGTTATGAAAATAGCTGCCCCTATGAGATTAAACAATAACATACAGTAAGAACTGTTATAATCAAAATTTAAAATTGCATTCATTTATCTTAAACCTTTTCATTTCATTTCCATTCTTCAATATGCAGGTACTAATTCCATTTTATTTATAAAAAGTAATTGCAACTTGCACATTGTTTTCATCAGGAAACAGATGCTGTATGTCTTTTTTTTTTAACTATGCCAACCAGATATAATCCAGTAATATCATTCTCCTCCTTGTATAAAACTGCAAAGCTTCAAATTCTGTATCATGGGGAGATCCACATCCATCCTCAAGATTTTCCGAAATATGCTGAGATATTTTTTCTCTTACTTTTGTGTCAAGTTTTCTTCTATGAATACTCTGTTTTATGTATTGTGGTATGGTCCATAATTGAACTTCTCCATTAATTTCCTCATACTGTGGTTATGTACATATTGTCATGTAAGCGTTAGGCCACGTTATGTTAGGATAGCATGTCACAGATAGCTAAAAAATGCCAGGAGTTGCTAAGAACGTGGAGATTCAGGAATTTTTGGTGGAAGGGTAGACTGGTGAAGCAATTTTGAGGAGCATTCTGGCTCTAATGAAGTTGCACCTGATCAATAAGAAAGGAAAGTGGTTTAACCAGAGAGAGAGAGAACAAGCATGAAAGGGAGAGAGAGACAGAAAGAGAAAGAGAGAAAGGAAAACTAAATTAGCTTAATTGTTCTTATAAAATCATGTGGCCATTTTGTCATAGGGCAGTTTTCTTTTAGCCTTTCAACCCACAAGCTTCCTGGCCATGTATCTATCCTCCCTCCCCACCACCATCCTTTGTCCTTTGTCCTTTTTTATATTCTTCTTTGCTTTATAGCTCATTGAAATTTCCCAAAATTTCCTATTAGGAGTAGTTTAAATATCTTATTTTTCTAATTTTCTTTTTTCGACTAGGCCCATAGCCCTTACCTTTAGTCTAAATCTTTGTATTAGTTTGTTCTCACAGTGCTATAAAGATATTACCAGAGACTGGGTAATTTATAAAGAAAATATGTTTAATTGACTCACAGTCCTGCATGTCTGTGGAGGTCTCAGAAAACTTATAATCATGGTAGACTGCAAAGGGGAAGCAAGGCACACCTTACATGGCAGCAGACGAGAGAGGGAGCACAGGAGAAACTGCCAGACACTTATCAAACAATCAGATCTCATGAGAACTCACTCACTATTAGGAAAACAGCATGGAGAAAACTGCCCCCATGATTCAATCACCTCCCACAAGAACCCTTCCTCAACCTGTGGGGGTTACAATTCAGATTACGGTTAGAGATGCGATTTGAGTAGGGACATAGCCAAACCATATCAATAATTTATTTAAAGAAGGGGTTTAATTGGCTCACAGCTCCACATGCTGTACAGGAAGCATAGCCAGGGAGGCCTAAGGAAACTTGCAATTACAATAGAAGGTAAAGGGGAAGCATGCATGTCTTACATGGCCAGAGCAGGAGGAAGAGGGAGAGGCGGGAGGTGCTGCACACTTTTAAACTATATCATCTGAGAGAACTATATCACAAGAACAGGGCCAAAGGGGGAAGTGTACCCCCACGATTCAATCACCTTCCACCAAGCCCTGCCTCCAACATTGGGGATTATAATTTGAAGTGAGGTTTAGGTGGGGACACAAATCCAAACTGCATTATTTCAGCCCTGAGCGCTCCTCAAATCTCATTTCTTTCTCACGTGGCAAAATACAATGATTCCTTCTCAGTAGTCTCCCAAAGTCTTAATTCATTTCAGCATTCACTCAAAAGTACATAATCTAAAGTCTCATCTGAGACAACACGAGTCCCTTCCATCTATGAGCCTGTAAAATAAAAAACAAATTAGTTACTCCCAGGATAGAATGTGGGTACAGGTATTGGGCAAATTCTTCCATTTCAACAGGGAGAAATCAACCAAAAGAAAGCAACTACAGGCCCCATACAAGTCCAAAATCCAGAAGGGCAGTCATTAAATTTAAATCCCCAAAATTATCCCTTTTGACTCCATTTCTCAAATCCAGGCCACACTGATGCAAGGGGTGGGATCCCCAGGCCTTAGGCAGCTCTGTCCCTGAGTCTGTGTAGGGTATAGCCTTTGTATTAGTCTGTTTTCACACAGCTGATAAGGACATACCCAAGACTGGGAAGAAAAGGACATTTAATTGGACATACAGTTCCACATATCTGGGGAGGCCTCAGAATCATGGTGAAAGGCAAAAGGCACTTCTTACATGGTGGCGGCAAGAAAAAATGGGGAAGAGGCAAAAGCGGAAACCCCTGATGAAACCATCAGATCTCGTGAGACGTATTCACTACCACAAGAACAGTGTGGGAGAAACCACCTCCACGATTCAAATTATCTCCCGATGGATCCCTCTCACAACACATGGAAATCATGGGAGTACAATTCAAGATGAGATTTGGAGGGGGACAACACAAAGCCAAACCATATAATTCTGCCCCTGGCCCCTCCAAATCTCACGTTCTCACATTTGGAAACCAATCATGCCTTCCCAACCGTCCACCAAAGTCTTAACTCATTTCAGCGTTAACCTAAAAGTCCACAGTCCAAAGTCTCATCTGAGACAAGGCACATCCCTTCCACCGGTGAGCCTGTAAAATCAAAAGCAAGCTAGTTACTTCCTAGACACAATGGAGATACAGCTATAGGGTAAACACGGCCATTCCAAATGTAAATTGGCCAAAACAAAGTGGTTACAGGGCCCATGCAAGTTCGAAATCCAGCAGGGCAGCCAAATTTTAAAGCTCCAAAATGATCTCCTTTGACTCCAGATCTCACATCCAGGTCACAGTGATGCAAGAGATGTGTTTCCAGATGTGTTTCCATGGTCTTGGGCAACTCCCCACCTGTGGTAGGGAGCTAGGAGGGTACAGTCTCCCTCCTAGCTGCTTTCATGGGCTGGTGGTGTGTGTCTGTGGCTTTTCCATGTGCATGGTGCAAGCTGTAGGTGAATCTACCATTCTGGGGTCTGGAGGATGGTGGACCTCTTCTCATAGCATCACTAGGCAATGCCCCAGTAAGGATTCAGTATTAGGGCTCTGACCCCACATTTCTCTTCTGCACTGTCCTAGCAGAGGTTATTCATGAGCACCCCATCCCTGCAGCAAACTTCTGCCTGGGCATCCAAGCATATCCACACATCTTCTGAAATCTAGGCAGAGGTTCCCAAAACCCAATTCTTGACTTCTATGCACTTGTGTGTTCAACAGCATGTAGAAGCTACAAAGGCTTGGGGCTTGCACCCTCCGAAGCCATGGCCTGAGCTCTAACTTGGCCCCTTTCAGCTACCTCTGGAGCAACTGGGATACAGGGCACCAAGTCCCAGGCTGCCCACAGCTCGGAAACTCTGGGCATGGCCCATAAAATCATTTTCTTTCCTAGGTCTCTGGGCCTGTGATGGGAGGGAGGAGCTGCCGTGAAAACCTCTGACATGTCATGGAGACATTTTTCCCATTGTCTTGGGGATTAACATTTGGTTCCTTGCTAATTTTGCAAATTTCTGCAGCCAGCTTAAATTATCCTCAGAAAATGGGTTTTATTTTCTATTGCATTGTCAGGCTGCAAATTTTCTGAACTTTTACGTGCTGCTTCTCTTATAAAACTGAATGCCCTTAACAGCACCCAAGTCACATCATGAATGCTTTGCTGCTTAGAAATTTCTTCTGCCAGACACCCCAAATCATCTCTCTCAAGTTCAATTCCACAAATATCTAGGGCTGGGAAAATGTTGCTAGTCTCTTTGCTAAAATATAACAAGAGTCATCTTTGCTCCAGTTCACAGCAAGTTCCGCATCTCCATCTGAGACCACTTCAGCCTGGACCTTATTGTCAATGTGCTATCAGGCTTTTGGTAAAAGTCGTTCAACAAGTCTCCAGAAAGTTCCAAACTTTCTCACGTTTTCCTGCGTTCTTCTGAGCCCTCCAAATTGTTCCACTCTCTGCCTGTTACCCAGTTCCAAAGTTGCCTCCACATTTTTTATTATCTTTTCAGCAATGCCCCAGTCTACCAGCAGCAATTTACTGTATTAGTCCATTTTCATGCTGCTGATAAAGGCATACCTAAGACTGGGAAGAAAAAAGGTTTTAATTGGACTTACATTTCCACATGTTTGAGGAGGCTTCTGAATCATGGCAGAAGGCAAAAGGCTCTTCTTACATGGTGGCGGCAAGAGAAAATGAGGAAGATGCAAAAGTGGAAACCCCTGATGAAACCATCAGATCTCATGAGACTTATTCACTATCACAAGAACAGGGTGGGGAAAACCACCCCCATGATCCAAATTATCTATCGCCGGGTCCCTCCCACAACACATGGGAATTATGGGAGTATAATTCAAGATGAATTCTAGGTGGGTCACAGAGCCAAACCATGTCAGTCCCTGTGGTTGCTTTCATGGGCTGGCATTGAGTGCCTGCAGCATTTCCAGGCACATGGTGCAAAATTTTGGTGGAACTACCATTCTAGGGTCTGGAGCACAGTGACTCTCTTCTCCCAGCTTCACTGGACAGTGCCATCTCACCATAAGTTCCAGGCAGCTCAGCACAGAGGGAGTGACTCTGCTTGTTTGGGAGAAAGTAAGGGAAGAGAACAAGAGTCTTTCCCTGGTAATACAGCGAATTCTTCCAAATCATATCCAAGACTATAAAGGTGGCACCTCTATGATTCTGCAAGAACCACAGTGTTATTGGGTTTAGGGTGTCCTCGATGCAGATATAGCTTAGACCACAACACCCGATTCCTTTTTAATACCTGGAAAGCCTTCACAAGAAGGACAAGTAAAAACCAAGCTTAGACTGCAAAGACTGCAGTAAATAACTAACGCTTATGCCGAGACACAGAAAACATCCAAAAGAGCATTCAGGACAAACAGGACATCACCACACAAAGTAAATAAGGTACTAGGAACCAATCCTGGAGAAATAGAGATATGTTACCTACCTTTCTTTCTTTCTTTCTTCTTTTTTTTTTTTTTGAGATGGAATCTTGCTCTGTCCCCCAGACTGGAGTGCAGTGGCACCATCTCGGCTCACTGCAACCTCCGCCTCTGTCTCAGCCTCCTGAGTAGCTGGGATGCAGGTGCATGCCACCATGCCTGACTAACTTTTTAGTAGAGATGGGGTTTCACCATGTTGGTCAGACTGATCTCAACCTCCTGATCTTGTGATCCACCCGCTTCGGCCTCCCAAAGTGCTGGGAGATACGTGACCTTTCATAAAGAGAACTCAAAATAGTGGTTGAGGAAACTCAAAGAAATTGAAGATATCACAGAGAAGGAATCCTGAATTCTATCAGATAAATTTAACAAATACATGGAAATAATTAAAAAGAATCAAGCAGAAATTCTGGAGTTGACAAATGCAATTGACATACTGAAGAGTGTATTAGCATCTCTTAATAGCAGACTGACCAAGCAGAATAAAGAATTAGTGAGCTTGAACACAACAAGCTACTTGAAAATAGAAAATAAATAAAAAAGGAATAAAACAGAATGAAATATGCTTATAGGATCTAGAAAATAAGCTCAAAAGGGCAAACTTAAGTGTTATTGGTCTTAAGGACTAGGTAGAGACAGTATTTGCAAGCTACATTGTAACTTCAAATCAAAAACACACAGTACATATACAAAAACTTAAAAGCAAGAAATTACATTCTATAATCAGAGAAAATTACCTTCACTGTAGGAAGATAGGAAGGAAGGTTAGAAAGAAGAGAAGACTACAAAACCATCAGAAAACAAACAGCAAAATGGCAGGAGTAAGTCATTACTTATCAATAATAACATTGAATGTAAATAAACTAAATTCCTCAATGAAAAAACATGGAGTGACTGAATGCATTAAAAAAAAAAAGAGCCAATAATCTGTTGACTACATGAAACATACTTTAACTATAAAGACACATATACATGGAAAATAAAGAGACGAAAGAAGATATTTCATGCCAATGGAAGCTGAAAAAGCATAGGAGTAGCTATGCTTAAATAAGACAAAATAGATTTCAAGACAACTGTAAGAAAAAAAAAGTCACCATATAATGATAAAGGGGTCAAGTCATCAAGAGAACATAACAATTGTTAGTATATATATACCCCACACAGAGCACTGAGATATGTAAAGCAATTGTTATTAGAGCTAAAGAGAGAGCTAGACCTCCATATAAATAATAGCTGGAGAATTTAATACCTCATTTTCAGCACTGGACAGTTATTACAGACAGAATATCAACAAAGATACATTGGATTCGATCTGTACTATAGACAAAATGAACCTAATAGTTATTTACAGAACATTTTATTCAACAGTTGTAGAATACACATTTTTCTCCTCAGACATGGATCATTGTCAAGGAGACACCATACGTTTGGTCCCAAGTCTTAAACATTCAAAAAAATTAAATAGTATCAGACATCTTCTCTGACTACAATGGAACAAAACTAGAAATCAATGATGAGAGGAATTTTGGAAACTAGACAATCACCGGCAGTTAAATAATACTCTCCTGAATTACCAGTGGGTCGATAAAGAAATTAAAGGAAATTTTAAAAATTTATTGAAACAAATGGTAATGCAAACACAACATAGAAAAACATGTGGGATACAGCAAAAGCAACTAAGTGAGAAGTTTATAGCTATAAGCACATACATCAAAAAATAAGAAAAACTGTAAATAAACAACCTAATGATGCATTTTAAACAACTAGAAAAGCAAGAGCAAACTGAACCCAAATTTAGTAGAAGAAAGGAAATAATAAAGTTCAGAGTAGAGATAAATGAAATTGAAACAAACAAAAATAACACAAAAGATCAATAAAATAAAAAATTGGGTTTTGTTTTTGAGAAATAAACAAAATTGACAAACAAACAAATATACAGAATAAGAGAAAAAGAGAGAAGACCTAAATAAATAAAGTTGGACATGAAAAAGGAGACATTGCAATTGACACTGCAGAAATTCAAAGAATCATCAGTGGCTACTTTGAGTAACTATATACCAGTAAATTTGAAAATCTAGAAGAAATAGATAAATTCATAGACACGTACAATCTACTAACATTGAATCATGAAGTAATCTAAAACATGAATAAACCAATAACAAATAATGAAATTGAAGCTGTAATAAAAAAGTTTCCTAGCAAATACAAGCCCAGGACCTGATGGCTTCACTGCGCAATTCTACTAAACTTTTTGTTTGTTTGTTTGTTTGTTTGTTTTTAAACTAATACCAATGCTATTTAAACCATTCTGAAAAATAGAGGAGATAGAAATACTTTCAAATTCATTCTATTATTCAAATATATCCTGATGCCAAAAACAGAGAAAGACACATCAAAAAGAAAAAAACAAAACAAAATTATATGCAAATATTACTGATGAATGTTTATTCAAAAGTCCCCAACAACATACTAGCAAATCAAATTCAACAACATATTAAAAAGGTCATTCACCATGACCAAGTGGGTTTTATCCCAGGGAGGCAAGAATGATTCAACATATACAAATCAAACAAGGTGATACATAGTATTAACAGAATGAAGACAAAACTCATGTAATCATTTCAACTGATGCTGAAAAAACATTTGATAAAATTCAACATCCCTTCATGATAAAAACCCTTAAAAAAACTGGATATAGAAGGAACAGACCTCAATGTAATAAAAGCCACATATGACAAACTCACAGGTAGTAAATTAATGAACGGGGAAAACTAAAATGCATTAATTAGCAAACCAATCAATGTGATACATAATAAAAACAGAATGAAGTACAAAAGTCATATAATCATTTCAACTGATGCTGAAAAAGCATTGGATAAAATTCAAAATCTCTTCATGATAAAAACCCTTAAAAACTGGATATAGAAGAAACAGACTTCAATATAATAAAAGTCACATATCACAAACAGGTAGTAAATGAATGAATGGGAAAAACTAAAAGGCATTCCTTTATAATTGGAAACACAACAAGGATGCCTACTTTTTCCCTGATATTCAACATAGTATGGAAATTCTCGATCGAACAATAAGACAAGAAAACAAAATAAAAGGCATCCAAATTGGAAAGAAAGAAGTCAAATTATCCTTGTTTGCAGATATTATGGTCTTATATTTGGAAAAACCTAAAGACTTCACCAAAAATCTGTTAGATATGATAAATTCAGTAAAGTTGTGGGATACAAAACCAATATACCACAAAATCAGTAGTATTTCTTTTCTTTTATTTTTGATGGAGTCTCGCTCTGTCACCCAGGCTGGAGTACAATGATGCAATCTTGGCTCACTGCAACCTCTGTCTCCTGGGTTCAAGCAATTCTCCTGCCTCAGCCTCTTGAGTAACTGGGACTACAGGTGCATGCCACCATGTCTGGCTAATTTCTAATTTTTTGTATTTTTAGCATGGGGTTTCACCATGTTATCCAGGATGGTCTTGATCTCCTCACCTTGTGATCTGCCTGCCTCAGCCTCCCAATGTGCTGGGGTTACAAGCATGAGTTACCATGCCTGGCCAATCAGTAGCATTTCTATATACGAACAACAAACAACCGAAAAACAAATCAAGAAAGTAATTCCATTTACAATAGTTTCAAATGAAATAAAATATCTAGGAATAAAGTTAACCAAAGACCTCAAAGAACTCTGCAATAAAAACTATGAAGCACTGATGCAAGAAATTGAAGAATGTTGGGAAAAGCTGAATGTTGGCAAGCTGAGGCAGGGCTTGCATGTCTGACATAATGTAAAAGAGTCTTGGAACATGTCTGGAGTCCAGGATCTAAAACCTCTTGTGGCCTTTGGAACACCAAGCTCTGTGCTAAAGGGTGGAAGGCTACCCTGACGCACCATAATCTAAGCCCAGGGCATATAACCACTCATGGCTTGGATAGAATCCAGGCCTCGTGGCTCTGGAATGTGTCTAGACATGCTGGCTTCTTGCTCCTTGCTCTCCCAGGATCGACGGTATCTTGAGTTAAAAGAACCTGTTATCTCAAGTAGCAGAGCAAATGCTAAAGCATCACGGCTGTAAATCATGTGCTTAATGCAACGCGCCTCTTCGACCTCCACATTCTCACCACCTGTTTCTTTGTTGGATTACTAATAAACAGTGTGGGCTCTCAGATCTCAAGGCCTTCACAGCCTCCACGATTGTGATGGCCCCCTGGTCCCACTTCTCTCTCTCAAATTGTCTTTTCTCAATCCTTTCACTCCACCGGACTTTGTCACCCCCATGACCTGGTGTTCGGTCTGATCACTCCAACAGAATAAGACACAAAAAAAGGTAAAGATATTCCATGTTCATGGATTGGAAGAATTAATACTGTTAAAAGGTCCACACCACCTAAATCAATCTACAGATTTAAAGCAATCCCTATCAAAATATCAATGACATTCTTCACAGAAATCATAAAAAATTCTAAAACGTATACAGAACCACAAATGCTCAGAATAGCCATGGCTATCCTATGCATAAAGAACAAAACTGGAAGAATCATATTACCTGACTTTAAATTATATTACAGAGCAATAGTAAACAAAACAGCCTGAGACTGGCATAAAACAGACACATAGCTCAGTGGAACAGAATAGAGAACACAGACATAAATCCACACATCTACAGTGAACTCGTTTTTCACAAAGATGTGAAAGAATAGATATTATAAAAAAAGACAATCTCTTTGATAAATGGGACTGGGAAAACTGGATATCCATATGCAAAAGAATGAAATTAAACTCATATCTCTTGTCATGTACAAAAATCAAATCAAAATGGATTAAAGACTTAAATCTAAGATCTCAAATTATGAAACTACTAAAAGAAAACATTCCAGAAATTCTCCAGGACATTGGAATGGGCAAAAATTTTCTGAGTAATATCCCACAACACAGGCAACCAAAGCAACAATTAACCAATGAGATCATATCAAGTGGAAAAGCTTCTGCACTGCAAAATAAACAACAAAGTGAAGAGACAACCCACAGAAGGAGAGAAAATATTTGCAAAGTATGATTAATAACTAGCCTATGTAAGGAGCTCAAACAATTCTACAGGAAAAAAATCTGATAATCTAATTAGAAAATGGGCAAAAGAACTGAAGAAATATTTCTCAAAAGAATACATACAAATGGCAAACAGGTATATGAAAAGATGCTTAACATCAGTGATCATTAGAGAAACGCAAATCACAACTACAATGATAGATAATTTCATCACAGTCAAAATGGCTTATATCCAAAAAACAGGTGATAACAAATGCTGATGAGGCTGTGGAGAAAAGGTAACCCTTGTATTTCTGTTGATGGGAATGTATGTTAGTACAACCACTATGTAGAACCATCTGAAGCTTTCTCAAAAATCCAGAAGCTACTATATGATCCAGGAACTGCCCTTTTGGTATATACCCAAAGGGAAGGAAACTTGTATATGGAAGAGACATATGCACTCCCACACTTATTGGAGCACTATTAACAATAGTCAAGATTTGAAAGTAATCTAAGTATCCAGCAAGAGATGAATGAATAAAGAAAAATATGGTGTATGTACACAATGGGGTACTATTTGACCATAGAAAGAATGAGATCCTGTCATTTGCAATAACATGGATGGAACTGGAGTTCATCATGTTAAGTGAGATAAGCCAGGCACAGAAAAATATGAATCACATGCTCTCACTTTTTTGGGGGAGCTAAAAATTAAAACAATTGATCTCATGGAGATAGAGAGTAGAAGGATGGTTACTGCACACCAGAAAGGATAGTGGGGGCTGGGGGAAAGTGAGAGTGGTTAATGGGTTCAAAAACTAGTTAGGATGAATAAATAAGACCTAGTATTTGATAGCACAATAGGGTGACTATAGTCATGAATAATTTAATTGCATATTTAAAAATAACTAAAAGAGCATAACTGCATTCTTTGTATCACAAAAGGATAAATGCCTGAGGTTATGGATATCCCTTTTCCCTTGACATGATTATTACACATTGCATATCTGTTTAACGTTATTCTGTAATGTACTGGAAAAGTTTTTTTCAAGGAATTAGAAATGAAATTACTATAGCTATAAAACTTAATTATCTATATCATTTCATTAGAAAATTACATGTACATATGTTAAAATATAGAATTACAATACCAGGTAAGCCATAACTCAAACTACAATAGAGTCACCAGATTTAAAGTGTGAATATATTCTATTGACTTACAATTTTGTCATAGTCTTTTTTTTTTTTTAATAAAAGACACTCTATCAAGGAATTCCTCTGAAGGAACAGGTTGCAATAGCAATATTACAATCATTTTGCATTTTGTTATGTCTTACAGGTATATTATAAAAGGAAAATGTTGGATTTTGTGGATGAATCTGAGCTAAACATAATCCTATTCAAAAGATCCTTCAGTTCCCTTACATATCATGGACCATCTCCCTCCCCACACTCAGCAGAAAGAACTGCAGAATATACTTAAATTAGCAATAAAGACCAGGGAGGCTTTTTCCTTCGTGGAGAGGAAAGCACAGTTAGGTAAATCATAAATTCCATCAGTGCCTTATTACAGGTTGCAAAGTTTGAATCATTCAGATTTACCCAGGTTGGTCTCCTGGGTTATCCAGGATTCTTGAAATAGCAATAGTGAACAGACTGAGTTGATTAGACTAGAGGTTTTCAAAACTCACTGAGATTTTGAGTAAGCTTTAAAATAATACAACATCCTCCTTTTAGATCAGTGCTACTCAGACTTTATTGTGCATTCAAATCTTTCGGGATCTTGTCAAGATGTAGATTCTTATACACTAGATGTCAGATGGGATTGCAGGTGCTGCGCTTCTAACAAGCTTCCGGGCGACGCTGACACTGAGGTTGTGTGAGTCTGTAGACCACACTCGTGTAGAAAGGCTTTAATAAAAGCAAGATAGATACAAATATTGCATGACATACAGGGCTTACTGTGTGGGTCTAGAGCTTACTTTACTTTAAAATTTTGCTACAATTTTAAGCCAGAAGCAGTGGTTCACGCCTGTAATCCCAGCACTTTGGGAGGCCGAGGCAGGTCGATCACCTGAGCTCAGCAGTTCAAGACCAGCCTGGCCAACATGATGAAACCCCGTTTCTACTAAAAATACAAAACTTAGCCCGGCGTGATGGCAGGTACCTGTAATCCCAGCTACTCGGGAGGCTGAGGCGGGAGAATCGCTTGGACCCGGGAGGCGGAAGTTGCAGTGAGCCAAGATCCTGCCACTGCACTCCAGCCTAGGGGACAGAGCAAGACTCTGTCTCAAAAAAA